>NC_073725.1:94115513-94721068 GCF_023634155.1 Falco peregrinus | reverse complement strand
TGTCTTTGAGACTTGCAGCAAAGTTTTTTGTCTTTAGATGGAATGTGGAAAAGGACACTGTGAGAAACAAATAGCTACAAAGAAATCACTATTACAAATTTGCCATGTAGACACACAAACTCATTTTTTCCTCATGGACAGCAAGAGAGAGCACGTACTGTAATCCAGTATCTCTTGCTACATTTTCATGGTGGGTTTTTCAAATTATTAGTGTTTAGGCACCACATGTGCATTTGCAGACCATCCCATCTGCAGTATTCCCACTCTGGCAGTATTCCTCCAGAACACATACTAGAGAGAGAATTCATCATCCAAAGGGGAGTGCTATCTTGAATTCTTACCTTGCACGTAAGAACGCAGTTTTGCATTATCATTCCTTATATTTAGCATCAACATGTGAGATGTTTTGTAGGAATACAACAGCCTATTGTCTGGTGCCATAGAGAATGTATCAATTTGTTTTGTTAGAAGGAAGTGTGATTAGCATAAATTTACCTTAACAACAGTAACAGAATTTGAAAGTAATTGTATCAAAGCAGCATCATTTCTGTGGAGCAAGCTTTAGCTGCACTGTGAAATACGCCTTTTAAAACACTTACTTTCTCTGAAAAGCAGCAGATATTGCCAGCCAGATAGTTTTTAAAAAATGTTCCAGGATTTCTTACGGATATTAATTGCTGTTTAAGCCTCTCCAAAATTTGGCAGAAAGACAAGTTTAATTTTTCTTTAACAAGTCCTTTAGTTGTGCAGATGTTGTAGCCAGATTGGCAATAAATTTTGCTGTAACAGTTAACTCAACTTAGGGAAAGATGCTGGTATTTAATATTCTGATTCTCTGTCACCTTTTGAACCTTAATTTATAGATGATGTATTTTATAGTTAGCATTCCACAGAAGTCTGCAAAATCTATTAGATTATTATGTTTTCTGCCAATGAAAGTCTGATTGTTGTTCTAAATGTGTATTTTCCAAAGTCTGAACATTAAACATTGTGTAAAGTAAAAAGTCCATTTTGTGTCCCATGTCCAAACGGGTACATACATTTTGATTACACCTCACTAATTTCCATCAGTCTATTTTTGCCTTTTCCTTATTGGCCTGATTAAAAGCTACTGAGTTGACTGGAATATGCAAACGCTCATTGAATTATGCAGCTTTGAAGCAGTTTTCAAATATTTGCTCCGCACTGGTTCCTTATTACACTTGAGAAAAGCTGTATTATTTTTCCCATTTCTATTTTGCTTTGTCACCAGTATTTTGCCGAAAGATCAGGAATCTATTTTTACACTTTCATAACCTCAAGCATCTGTGCTAGTAACAGCCCGTCAACTGCAACAGTTCATTTTCAGTGCAGAAAAGGACCTTCTGACTTTGGAAAATACATTTGCTATTCCTATGAAATGGAGTGTGGCCTTTACCCCGGGCAACGTACGTGTCTCTCGAAAGCCAGATTTGGCCATGGTGGGAGCGATTCACAGGAGTTGCCTTTTTACCCCTCCTCCACCCGTTCGGCAGATGATCTAGGTCAGTGATTTTTGTCATCTGTTCCTCTGACTGTTGGGCGTTGTACGTGACTTCTCAAAGCAGTACAGAAAACCCAACCTGCTCCCCATATACAAGTGAGTGCACCCTCAATGGGACATATTCGGGGCACCCACTGGTCCCCAGAGCACCACCCTGGCGGCAGCATTCCTGCCTGGCTGCGGGAGCGCTGCCTCCAGTCTTGGCATCGGCTGTACGCTGATGCACAGCTGATGAAGTTACGATATTTAAGCTGCCAGTTTTGGCAGCTGTCTTCTGTAATTCAAAGACAGGCTTTTGAATGTGGGGTTTTAGATATTTGACCAGCAGTAATATAAAATGACAAGTGATCGGTATAATTGTATCATAATACTCATGACAACTAACATTTTCAAAGAGCACATCAGAACCTTTACATCTGAAAGAACTCGTGGGCATCAGAGTTGCAAAGCGTGCTTAGTTTTAATAGCTGGTTTTGCTGCAGCAGCCAGACTTACCGTGATCTCAGGGAATTTTGTTTTACTTCAGCACTTTGGTAAGTACAGAATCTATCCCAAACATAGAAAACCAACATTCTTGCTGCAGACAAAGCAATCCTATTAAAAGAGGATATTTGCATTCCAAACCCAAGCCTTTCTGCCAGAGGAAATCCTGTGAGATTTTCTGTCACATGAACGCTGCAGGATGAGAACCGGGCTGGAGGCATATAGGGCTGGCTACATGCAGCCGGGTGATAAATCCCAGGCAGTCCCAGATGAGACCTCTCCCTGCCTCTGGCGCCTGCTCACCTGGGTGGGTCCCTCATTCTGCCCAGGTGAGGGGCTTCCTCTCCCCTTCCCTCCCCCTCCTCGGGCTCAGACCTGCAGCATCTCAGATCGGTGTCCCCAGCTCCTCCACAGAGGACTCCTCCACGGTACGCCGGTCATTAAATACCAGCATTTATCTATCCTGGGGCATCTCTTTTTACTGCACCTCTGATCCTTCCTACCAGGCTGTCGAGCATCCCAGGCAGCTGTACGGACCCAGGGCACAACGGTCAGTTGATGTTCAGCTGGATTTTGCCTGAAAGTCAGGTGGATCCAATGTTCAGACTGTGAGAAATCTTGGGAAGAGTGTGGTTTAAGAGTGAATTTGGAAGTTTATGTTCAGCTACTGCTGTCAACGAAAACTTGCCCAAGGGGAAACGGCACACACCAAAGAGTGCGTAAACAAACAAACAAACTTGCAGCCCTTAGAAATTATGAGAAAAAGAGGGCTACAGTGCTGCAGCGGCCCCCAGCCAACCCTCGCTTTCCTGAGGCTCAGAAAATAGAACCTTATTGCCTTAAATACTTGTATGTTCTTGCAGGGATTTAGGGAAGCTTCCATGCAGATTCCGAATTGGACCTGCTATTCATCCTTGCAAATTTTAGAAAGCCGAGAGAAAAACAGCTAAAGGTTTCTTCACGTGGCAGCTAGCTTTCTGTTGCACTGCAGTAAAATGGTTAGCAGTGAGTGGAGCTAAATTAATAAACTTTTTTATGATGGCTTGAAGTTATGGCTGCTCTATTCTGGAGCAGACAGATAACTGGAGTGGTCGGAGTTGTACCTACGGTGCTGTGAAATTGATGTAATAATTCTGGATCAGAAATTATCTAAATTTAGGAGAAAGCACAAGCATATGCATAATCTATCTTCTTGAATTCTACTGAGACCTCTAGGGAATTAGATTGTGAGTTAAATAAACTGTTAATTAAAATTTTCATGACAATAAAAAAAAATTCATTAACTAGGTCTATTGACAGCTTCCATGATAAGGTAAACAACAGTTTATAGTCATTAACAGAATGTGCAGAAATCTGCATGGGCTTGCTTATAGGAGTTCTAATAGAGCCGTTGAAAAGGAATTACAAATACAGGCAAAAAGGACATAGTTCTTATATGTCACTTTTTATAGTGTTGATCTGTATTTTGATTCCTTTTGCAGTGAAGGTTGCTAAGAGTTATGGCTGTCTGAGGGTCAACAAATTTCAGAAGGAACTAGCCCTCTCCATTGGCCTGAAAAAAATCCCAGAACCTTGAGCTTTGAAATTTGTGACACCCGTATGGAAAAGTATCATTTGCTGTGATTTATTCTGACAGTTACATTATTGGGTGCATGTTAACCAGGACAAATAGCTGTACAGGAGAGGAGTACAAGGAGCTCGAAATTACACTTTCAGAAACTTTTCTCAGTACAGTATGCTGGTAACAGAAAACAGGCAATGGCTTTTCACAGGGTGAGATTTCGTCAGCAGACCAGAATCAATCACTCCTGGTTTTGCCAGCGGTAGGCAAGCGGACCATTCCTAACTGCCCACTGCCAAACCTTTACAGCAGGCTGTTCTGTCGGGCTACTAAAACCTTTAACTACATAACGAGTTCGAACGCATGGAGAGCAGAAATAGCAAATATTAATGTGGTGTCACTGTAGTCTCTTCTCTTTCATTCTTCATCCTTCATCTTTAGAGGCTATTGTGTAATCTGGCACAATATAATATGTTGCTTTGTATTTCCTCTTGTATGAAATGTCCCTTTATGTCAAATTTGGTTTGCAGACTTGCAGTCAAAGAGCAATTCCTCTCACCCAGAGAAGCAGTGAGAGTGTGAGGCTGCTGGCACATCTCCAATACCATTGTTAACAATTATGACATGACTGTCAAACCTTATTATCAGCTTTTAGGAATCTCTGTGAGATCCTGTGAGCGCAGCTGTTTGGCTTTTCTCTGAAACACTGCTCTTGGAAGGCAAGGGGAAGACAGAATGCGCTTTCCCTTTAGGAGGAATCATTGAGTCCTTGCACAGGGCCACAGCATGCAGTTTTTGTCGGGGGTCCACTGTACCTCTGGTTATGTTGAGGTCCCGTAGCTTTGTCCCCAGCCTTGCAACAGCTTGGTTGTGCTTTAGAACCGTAAAAGAGATACCTTGGCTCATAGCAGCAAGACAGGGAAGGACGCTGCCCCAAACTGAAATTTCTAAAGTGGAAGGAGAGGGGAGTGGCAGAGGAGGACAGGGCTGGGAAAGGGCTGTGCAGCGTTAAGGCAGCCTGTATTCCTTGTTTTGACCTGACCACCCTGGTGCTTCCCACCCTGTAAGCCAGTACTCGCCTTTTGCGCTGACCGAATCCCCCCCTTGCCCCCAATATCACACCTCATTTCACTTTGTGGAGCACTCTCACATCACACAAATTGGTTCCTCTCAGATGAAAATATACCAGAAAACGTCCCCACAGGAGCACACCTTCAGGAAATAGGCATTCAGCCCATGGGACGGGATTAGCCCTTTTGTGGTGAAAGCCCCAGGAAGGTGTGGAGCAGACATCAGGACCCCCCACTGGCCACAGATATGCCCTACCTGCTGGCAGAGACACAGCCCCAAGGGCCAGTACCCGTACACGTAGCCTGACAAAAGACGGAGCATCATGGTGAAAAGGTAAGAAAAATAGCGCTCTTTGCTTATGTTCTGACCCCCCCGTTGAACACAAACTTACCCATTGTCATATTTTTTGTCACATTCCGTCCAAAGGGAGGTCTGACAAGAGGTTTGAAAGGCTGCAATGAAGTAGCATTGCGGTTACCTGCTGAGCAGAGTCGCCCGTAGATGGAGAGTGATTATCACATGCATGCGTAAGCTCTGCTTATTTGCTTTGTATCGCCACTGCTAATCTGCCACAGGAGAGGTATTCTGGCGTTTTAAGATAAGATGTTCAGCAGGCCTCTGTCTCACACCCTAATGGCACAAAAGATAATAGATATTACATTTCACATGCCGTTTTTTCGAGTCTGGAACACCCTTCTCCTGCTGGCCTTATCAAAACTCCCATTGTAATTGGCAAGTTTTCATTTCAGTGGGAATCTTTGGGAGGGAAGGTCATTGATTTCTCACAACCGATTCAATCTTTTTACATGCCTGACTGCCCTAAATCACTACAAGTAGGAAACTATTTTCAAAATTTCTCAAGAGCCCTGAATGTATTGATTGAGTCTAACTTTGACTTCAGACATTAAATTCTTTTCCTTGAAAAAAAACAACCCCTAACCTTCTGTAAGGCTATTTGGTTTTAGCTGGCGATCTGTTCTTGCTTCATTTATGCTCTTCTCAATAGTATTTAGATTAAAGCTTTGATAGCTTGTTCAAAATTTCCTTCTTTTTCACAATTGCCAATGAAAGTTAATTTTATTTGAATTTTCTCTCTCTCTGTTGTTTAAATGGGTAGCCCAAAACAGTTGTGTTTTGTGCTAAATAGCAGCATATTGCCTGTGTAGTCATGTTTATAATTATTTCTCCTAGATTCCACTATCCCCAATTAAACTGCACAAACTTTGAAACTTAGAAGTTAGTTGATGGGAAAAAAGCCTTCAGTATTGGATAAGTCTTTTGGTAATATCCTCTCTTGCCTTTATAAATATATCCTGAGAGTTAATGCAGTTAGTCCAAAAATTAGTGATAATGTTTTACCTCATTTGCCCCAATCTATTGCAGTGAACAGCTCTAATAGAGTTGTAGACGTGGTCCATCACATTAAGGACCTCCAGTCTGGATTTGAAGTCATGCAGGTGCTCAGCACGTGGAAGCACATCTGGAACCTGCAGTGTTCCAGAGCCAGAAGCCATACAGGCTCAGACCTATGTATTCTGAAAAACAGATAACTGTATGGAGCTTACCTGGAGTACATGCAAAAATTTACAATGGAGCAAAATGACAGCAAAATGTAGAGGAAACTAATTTTTTCTTTCAATTAAGCTAGAGAACCCAATCTTGTTGTAATGTCTTTGTCACACAGAAAGTTTAAAATTGTTCTCAGAGTCATTATCTCAGTAGTTATTTGGGGGAAAAAGGGAATACTTACTATAAATGGTACAATGAAAAAACATGAAAGAAAGTCTTCCATGCAGAATAGAGAACCTTAAGTTCCTCAAATTATTATTATTTTTTTGTGCCCACTCTTTTCAATGGAGTTAAGTCAAATCACAATTACCAGCTTTATATAAACTTTTTAAAAGTAGATGCATTAAAAAAGATTATTTGCTTATTTTAAACAAAAAATAGAAGACATCGGATAGTCCAAGACATCTTGCAAGATGAAAAAGTGTAAAATGGAAGATTTGCACAAAATTATTTGAAAATCTGAGGAAATACCCATCTATTTCAACAAGTAGCAGTGGTAATTTTTGTGGTGCTAACTGGACTACACGGTGTAAGGCAAGGCAGCCCTCGTCACTGACCGAGGGCAGCAGTGCACATTGCTACGTGTTGCCTGAGGAGCAGAGCCCTTTCCCCCTGTGGCTTCCTTTCGTTCCACATGCTCGAATCGGATGTAAACCCCAACCATAGCGTTTCTTTTCCAAACTTAACATTTCTATGATTCTGCCAACAGCTAGTTAAACCTACCTGGAGAAAACACGTGCTCCCACCCTGCTGTTATGTGCCCCTTGGTGCCACCACCCTCCGCTTCAGCACCAGTCAAGCCTCTGACATCTCAGTGTTCCTGCGACTGGGGACCATGGCGGTGGCATTATAAATAGCTGTGATACTTGAGCACGAGAACTGTGTCATCTTCTAGATGACAGCTTCCCCATGTTTAGCTTTGGGGATGTCACTCCTTTTTGGTACCAAGCCTTTTGTGACAGTTAATAATCAGATCTCAAAATGCAATAAAGCTGTTTTGTGAGTAGTGCCAGAAAGTGGCCAGTTGGAATCCAAGGCAGCAATTACAGCTGTAGCAGGCTGTGCTTTCTGCTCCTGGAGCTGCAAGCAGAAACAAAGGAGATTTCTCACAGTGTTTTGCTCTGACTTCGGTAGGCTATGAGCACACACACACACAAATAAAGCTGTTGGAGATGCGATAGCAACTTTTTAATGATGGTTATTTTAAACAACTGTGTGGAACTCCGACACTGAGCAGAAGTTTCTGAAGAGGAAGGAGGAAGAAGCAGAACTATGATGTAGTTTTCTTCCTTCTCCCATTATAATAACTTTTTTTTTATTATTTATTTTATTAAATGTCACTTGAATAATGTGGTTTCCTTACTGCCTTTTGTGTTGTTTTTTGTTTGTTTCAGAGGTTTTGGGGTTTTATTGTCTGTGGGTTTGGGTTTGTTTTTTGTTTTTTTTAGATAGGGTTATTAGGCTGTGGGGCTTCATCAAGAAGGAAGAAAACCACAGAAGAAGGGCTGCAGTATTGTCCAGGGACTCAGAAGACAAACACTTTAGTGTCTGCTGTGATTGCTAGCAAATCCCTTAAACTCATATCCATTTGTACCCACTGTAACAGGAAAGAAACTGATCCTAGTGGTGGCCACTCATTGAGCTTGTGTCTGTCGCTTCAGAAAGTGAAGCAGCTTTCGCCACTAGCAGTGCATCGTGCTGTGTGTGGGAAGGCTGCACTTTGCATTCCTTGGTCCTCAAATAATGAGGAGCTGGAGAGGACAGAGCACATTTTATGACATTAGATGAATCTTGAATTGTATCTAAACCACTTCCATCTCCTCCATACAGAACCATATTTTGAAGAACGTTCCTCCTGTGTGCAGATCTGTGTATAAGGCTATGGCAGTTGTTCAGGAGCAGACCAAAGGCTTGCGGGCGCCTTTACATTCAAATAAAAGGGTTGAGCACACTCTGCACTTCATAGTGCTCAGATGATAGTTAGGCTTGAAACACACGGAGATCTTTGCGAGAACCAAGTCCCCGGTGGGAAGCAGTCCTTGTGAGCACTGCGTACAGAGTGCCATAACGTTACTGAGTGGAGCTGCAATCTAAAATTGTTCTGGTAACTTGGATGCAGAAACATAAAGCCTGTAGGAAAGTGAACTTCATAAAAACATGCACTTAGGCACACAAACTGTAATTTCCTATGAAAGTTAATCTTTTCTATTACTCTTATTATATTTGTAAATGGAATGCTGCTTTGAATTATAGCCTGGTACAGTACTTCTTTTACGCTTCAGTAGTCGTTGCTTTGGTATTTCAAGTATTTATTGTAGAATCCTGTCAACTCTCATTCATCATACACCTGCATACCAGTCCTGCACAAGGATAGTTCAGAACCACGGCAAACTTGCTGTCAGTATATTGCAAGTCAGCATTTTTATTGCCTCTCTGCAATAAATTAATTACTCAAAAACAACCAGCAAGTACTTAAGCATGCATTAGTGGTGGCATTACTTATGTTCTTAAATGCATGTACTGTTTATGCTGTAAGCCGAATCCTGTCACAGTCATAAAATATATTATACAAAATTGAATTTTGCCTTACATATATGGTAACATTGATACTATTTTTACGACGGATCATCTGCATGAAAATACAGCTTCCTTTTCCAGCAGAAAGCTTTTTATTCTATGGGTACTGTGGAGAATCTTTAAAAGATTCCTGCTAGCTGTCAGTAACTGGTGGCAAATCGATGTAGTCTGCATTACAATACTTGCATCATGACTTTAAAGAGGGACTGAACTTCTTTGGCTGCCTGTGCATCCAGAATCACTTTAAAGATACCATTTCTGACATTCAGGGTTATCTTTGGCTTTGTTCCAATTCATTTCATTGTAAACTGAACTCAGAGGCAGCAAGAGGAGTGAGCCAGCGACATCACGACTGACACCTTCAGTTCATATTACACAAAATGCACAGCAGCACAAACCATGTCCTTGTGCCGGGCTTACAATCTACCCATGCTGCCTTTGTATGAAGGCAGAAAGGGTTAGAACAAAACCACTTACTGTACCGCTTAGGTGCCTAAAGGCTTGCTGACCCCATATGAAAAATCCTGCATGATTCCATAGGATAGCACTCCGGTTTATCATCAGTCATTTTTTTAGAGGCTGATGGCAAACTGTTCACTGTAGCAACAGAAGACAACGCTGTCACTTATTACAAATATTAATATCATCCCCAAACCCAGGAAAATGTATAAATGTACTGTCATGCACATTCTGTATTTGAGACTGTCCAAGCACAAACAAAACAATGTGTGCAATGTTATACCGAAAACAAAGCTATAAGAAAAAACAATCTTTCTCCTCTGAGTTCCAGCAAGCTAGCCGTATCATCATACTCTTTTCTGCTCTTTAAGCTAGCAGTGTAACCCTGCAGCTAGCATACCCCCAACGCAAAATTCTCCAGCATACTTGGAGGTCCTCCAGAGGCAACCCCTCTACAGGTCATTTTTTATAAGTTGGGTTGTTGCGTTTCTGCTCACATAGCTCTTTTATCCCACCTCTGCAACCTTCACAGGACATCCTAGCAAGTAACTTTTCCAGTTTCTGCTGCTCAATGATCTACGTGAGGAGAATTCCTCCCTTGAAGCAGGCAGGGTTGAGCAACACGTGAACGAAGGGAATGAGATAGTAAGAGTCAGAAAGAACCAGGCATGTATCAGACATTCTCTTCCCTGGAAAACCCTCTATTCTAGGAAGGTTTCTTTTCAGAGCTTAAGGTTTCCCATAGCAAAGCTTTATTGGTTCTGTATAAATAGATTATTCTTTCCTTCAAACACTTATTATCCTAATATCTCAACAGCTTTAAGAGTGAGCACATAAAAAAGACCCCAACCATTGGGCAAACTTAAAGTTGGCTTCTATGCTGGAAATTTCAAAGCACAGGGAAACATGGCATCAGCCATGCTTCTGACAGTGTAGACGCTTCTGTTAGCAGTTTAGGCATAAGACTTCACACAAATTAATGCAGTAAGGGAATATGTTGGTGGAGGAAAACACAGTAAGGAAAGCTCTCCCTGCAAAACAAAATAAACTATCAGATTTCTTTGGTAAATAAACTAATCTTGGCCTTTCTAGCAGAGACCATGCTGCTATTGCTTTCATGAAAACAATGGGATGGAATGATTTTTTTCTTAACTCGTTACATATATTAAAGTGGATTTACTGAGGCTGAAAACCTTCTATTGTCTCCTCATGGACGAGTCAAAGGTATTAAAATGGTAATTCTTTTCCATATTTTTAATCCTCTCAACATGTTCCCTTCACATATACAGTACGAACCAAAGATAGCAGGATTTAAGAGAACATTTGCAGATTTTATTTTGGCATATTGCATAACGCAAGTTCAAGGTAATGGAATAAATTACAGATCCCTGAAGGAAAAAGAACATTGTCATTTCTGAAACTCAACTGTTATAATTGGGCATCCCAATTATGTATAATCCTGTATGAATTAGTAACTACAATGGTTCCACTGAATAGGTCAAAACAGACTTCTGCTTGGCATTAATTTATCACTGCTTTTAATGAAACCACCATGAATAAATCTGGTCCATTATTTATGAAGTTACCTACCTACCCATTCATTTCTTTTAATTACAAATTTCAAGTCATTCTGTCCTCCCATCTTTTCCTCTACTCCTCCTCTGTCAACCTCTTCCATATGCCAAAATCATTCATTTGTATTTCTTGATGGTTAGATCTGCCATCCTTACTAATGTCCCCACTTTATGGGTTCTCCCTCTTCAAAACAGCCAGCTAGTGCATTCCAACATGATAAAATTTTGTTATGGATGTAGGACAGTACCTGTTCCTAAAGTACTATAAAGTTTTTATTATTCAGTGAAAGCATCCAGAACATAGTACAGTAGCTTGATAAAAAGTCCTTGGGAACCTCCTTCCTCTGGAAGGATTGATATTTCCTTTGGTTTGATTCTGTAGCAATCTGCCTGAAATGATGCTATATAGATAGCTTTTTAAAAATGTGATCTCGGAACGACTTGTGCTAACATAAGGCTGTAAAGGTTTTAAAACCTAGAGTCCGCTTTCTGGATAGCATTTCTATTTGCAAATTTACTAATTGCAATGTTCAGCCTTTTTGTAGGGGCTATGTTTTCATGATCTAATGGTGTAGAACAGCCTGCCTTAATTAGGGAAGCATCATGCACATTCCTAGTAGGAAGGGCAAGAGATTAAATATTTTTCATTGGATTCTCAAATTGAGGCTCAATGATACAAGGATGTCCTTGCCAATGGCAGAGTAAGCAAGAGTTACAGAGTTATCTGCAACTTCTGCCACATGTAGGAATCCAGGATGCTGGCCCGTATGACTTCCAGGGCTCAGACTGATGCTGGAAGTCCAGATTCTCTGCCTCCTGTGGTAGATGCTGAAAACCGCTGGCATCCCATACCCCAAAGTGTTTTCAGTTACTTGGCACAGCGATACCACCACTAACATGAGGAAGTGCTTGTTCAGAGCGTTTCCTCCAAAGTTGACTCCATTCAAGATATTTTCATATGGTAGCCCTACCCTACCTTCTGCACCTCTATAGATTCAATTGGTGCTTCTGAATTTATGAGGATCAAAATGCCCTAAGCTGTTCTATTCATGTTTTATTCATGCTTTCAACCTCATTTTATTTACCTGATACACTGCCTGCCAGAAGTAGTTTTTGGCAGACAGCAGATAATTCATTTTGTGGACATCTGCTCAGAATGTTTTCTGAATAATTAGAGAAGTCTGTAGGGTCTATTCAATGGGATTGAGCACTGACAATATCAAGGGATTTCTGATCCGCCACTCCTTCTCTTGATAAAATAAAGATTTTCCCTAAAAAAAAGGAAGTTCCTTCACAATTTAAATTATATTGCTATAGTGGAGCAAAAGAACTTACGTTAAGACCTGTTGGGCTCCAGTCATCTTTTTGACATATTTCATTGCCTTCACTCTGAGGGTGAAAGGGGAAATAATTCAAAGCTATATATGAAAGAGCAGCTTCATAAAAAACGAGATGGGAGGAAAAGAGCTGACGGGTTTGTGAAGATAAGATGCCATATTTTAATAAAATAAATGCTAACTTTTAAGTAAGGGATGAGCACACACTTATTTCATTAGAACATTTTACTCACCAAAATAAGCAAACTAGAGTGAAATTTTTCAAAGTCTGTTTGTGCTTACCTGTCAGTGTAGTTATTCATGGTCATTAGGTTAGGGTTGTTCAGAAACATCTGGTGTAGTTTAGGTATTTGCACCATTTTTTGCTCCAATCCAAATCCGTCTGGAAAATCACTTTTCGATACTGGTGATCCATTTCCATTTCAATTTTTATGGGGGAGCTCAGAATAAACATCTTTCACAGCATTTTAACCTACCTAAAAGCATCCACTCTCCAAAAAGTTTTCAGATACAACATATTGAAAACATATGTTTTCAAAATCTTGTTGATGCTTTAATTTTTAAGAATTTTTGGCATGTTTTAAAAATATTCAGAAATAACCAAAATTAGTTATTTAACAAGTCATTCCTCTTTTTCTTAGCTCCTTGGCAGACTAAATATTTCAGATGATTTCTCTAGAGAAATAAAATAAAGAGGACAATCTCATTAACGAGTGGCAACAGCATTTAAATCTTACAGAATTTCATCCAGTGTGCCAGTGACACCTAATACCTTCTTTTCTTTCTTTTCCTGAGCTGTACTCAGGCTCCCCACGGTGCACAGCAGCCATGAGATTGCTTTTGACGACAGGTCAGTTTTTGTAAATGGTGTCCCTCTTGCCAACTCAGCAAATAAAAGTTACAGTTTTGGAACTGGAAGCCAATCCACTTCCAGCCTGGGGTTTATGATAGCTGTATATGCTACACAAACATCCTCATCACTGTGGAAATGCATACAATCATCGCAAGCCATTAACTGAGCCTACGAATGAAATTATGATTGTCTCCTATATCAGGCTTTTGAATTGCCTTTTGAGGGTTTTGTTCATAGCAAAAGGCACAAAAATGAGCCTTCAGATATTCAGCAATAACATTGTTAACTACACTTCTACATTGCTGTAAATCAATGTTCATACAATAATCCAACCTTTATTTTCTCTTCATCAGTATATTTCTTGGCTTGCCTGGGCTTAAATGAGCTATTCTATAGGCATTAATTGGCCTGTGCTTTGTTTTTGTTTGTTTATTTTGGTTTTGGTGGTTTCTTTTTGTTTGTTTTTTTGTTTTTAATGGACTGCTACTATAGAAAGCAAAAGTTCAGGGACAATTTCACAATATTGTTTTATTTCAGGAAAAACAAGGCTTGTGATATTTTTCTATCCAGTTCTAGTTTGTTCACAACAGGACAGAGTCTGTTCCAGCACAGCGCAGCTGCTCCATTGGGGCCACCTCTTCAACACATTACAGGCGACCTTTGAATAAATTTTTAATTCTGTAGAAGCATTAGTATGTTGCATATATCAGGGTAATCCAAGAATTAAGAAATACAAATAAATGCTATCTAGATTGCTTGAACAGAGAGCATTGGCCCTAGCAGCTCATGCTGGTCACAGGCTTTGCCGTACGTCCCGAGGTGTGACGCCTCCTTTGCACTCTGCTGAGAGCACACGTTAAGAGCTTCCTTCAGGAGTAAATCAGGTTGCTAGGTCTGTTATTGGCAGTTTTATCTGAGCTGCTTCCTATTCCTACTTCCCTTTCTGCTTTTGAATTGTCTCTTCCCCCCCCCCCCCGCCACCTTACTACATGTTTCTTTCATAGATATTTACTTGTTTATTTTTGCAAATGCTATAAAAGTGGGAAACAAATCGAGGAGTTGACAGTTTGCTCTGAACGTTGCTAGATATCTTGCTTTTGCAGGTATTTCAGTGCCTGCAAATCTTTGGTATTTACACCCACCGTTAATATTTAAGAACCAAGATTTATTGCAAGATAAATAGGTATCATAGACTATCATAGAGAAGATAACACTGAAAATGTCATACCTGTTATTATTAAAATATTATATGTGGTCCTCTGTTTTGGACCACGTTTCTAAATTTCTTATGAGTGAACGGGGTGTGTGGTTGTGTCTCCTCAGTTTACACCTTAAAAAAAAAAAAAAAAAAAAAAAAGAAAAAGCAGCTTAAACCCCAGTAAATTACATGCACCGAAAGCTTTAAACACTACAGCGCTTGTATTGCTAGACACAGTCCGCTAATAGAGAAGACTCACAGCAAATTTTAAACGTGAGGCTTACATATGGGGAATTACATCTTATTAACTATGTTGTACATCTCAGCAAGTTTTAAGTAAAGAATATGGGCCTGGTTACCCCGTAGCTCAAGGAGAAGGATCTCTACTGAGGGCATCTCGCCCAGCGCAGGGGAGGTGGTGGTGGGGCAGGACAGGCAGGTGCCCATGCTTCACAGTGGAAACCTCGATGGTCAGACAGCAATGGCTGCCCCAGTTAGACCAAAGGGTACGGCTCTCACCAGGCACGGCACGCTGATGTGTAGCTCTATTTAGTTTTTTTGATAATCATCTTCTATTTAAAAAAGGACTCCAAGTGACAACAGCACAAAGTTAAGCATGTTTTGAGCAGCTCGAGCAGATTCCTGCAAGGGTTATTGACGCACGCTAATCACAAAAAGGGTGAGTATTCGAGAGAGTTTACACGGGAGGGCTCCTCCCCCACACCCAGTGGGCATTATGGGCATGCAAGTAGGAGAAAGCTGGCATAAAACACTACTGCTAAGGATTTACCATAATGTCAAAAGAACTTTAATTACATTTGGCTCCAGGACACTCTCCCTGTAATTGTGCATCGGAGCTTTTCAGCAACTGTTCGTCAGCAGTATATTCAGCAAGAAATAGATGTTATATCTTACTTTTCTCCTTCATGTAATGAATTATCTGGATCTGGTCGGAAGCATTTACTGGGCTGCTTCATGGAAAGTTCAGGATAAAAGGGAAAAATACATCTTTTCTTTTCCCCTCCCCAACCAAGTATTCGGAGACCTTTCTGCCAGGCTTTCTGGGACCTTTCAGCTCTGCATTGCTTTTGCAGCAAAGTTCACATTCGTGTTAGGCGAATTCTTTTGGACTGTTGAAATACAGAGGTGGAGAGTGTCCAAAAGCAAGCAGCCTGATTGGCGTTCCAGGCCTCCTGAGATCAGTTTGCACCACTAAAATAGTGAGAGCCTGGAACAGCTTTTCAATAGGAGTGATGGGAGCAATACAACCTAGCATGGATCAGGATGGGACAGCATAATTTTATAAGCTAGGGCTGCCAGCATAGCAGTGCGCAGAGTTTAATGCACAAGGTTCCTTCCAGGCCATATTTCTACAGGGACTTGGTGCCAAAAAAAATTGAAAATAAGTAAATCTCAGCCATTTCCTGGAGTGGAAGTGGCAGAGCTGAGGTCCCTTTGTGGAGGCAGAGGTGACCACCCCGGCTGAGGAAGAGAGGCAGCTGTGGTACCCGGACAGGGCAGCAGCAGGAGCAGAGCTGGCTGGAGGCAATCTTCATCAGGCAGTTGAGGAGCCACTCTAACTGCTGATGGCACTGAAGCAGCCTGGACTTCTCTCGTCCAACCCCTGCATCAGGGTCTGAAATGCAACTACCTGGAAGATAAACGGCAGTTGCTGTCTAAAAGCGTGCAGATGGTTTAGTACAAGAAAGTGAAGAAGAGTCCAATCAATATCAAACTGAAAATTGACATGTGAATTTTAAATAGACAGAATGCAATTACCCAAATCGGAACTTGGCTTGGGCTCCAAGCTATTGAGGGTTTTATATCTGTATTTTGGAAGTTTTATGGGCTCACATAGCCATACCATGTAAATATCAGAAACAAAATAATAGCTGTACTAAGAGAGCTGCTCAGACTGTGCTTTTTGTGTAGGGGTGCGACGATGAGATCTCCCCAGTTTAAAGCTGTGCTGCCATAGCACGTTGAACACATCAGGCTCCGTGCTTTTTGCAGATTAAAAAAACCCAAACAAACAAAACCAAAACAACAACAGAACTGCAACCCAACAACAGAATGCACTGACAGCTCCCATTCATCAAGACGTGAGGTTCTAACTAATATTGATAAACTGATATATAACTGCAGACCCTTAGCACAGTCCTTGTTATAGATCAGTGCACGTACCTGGGGGACACAGTACGTGTTCCTTATAAATCCAAAGCAACCTAACAAGCTGTAGCACTGCATCACAACCTTCTGCAGAGGCCCAAGGTTCAGCTGCCTCAGGGAGCTCCTTGCTTTCCCCAGCGCTGCTGGAAACAAATGCTGATGAGAGAATTACCTACACGTGACTAAGGCTGCTTAGTCCTGTCCCACATTACCTGGTGGTGAGTGGTCACTTTTGGCACAAAGGACACCTATCGAATCAGTGGTTTGGATCCTCAAAAAAAAAAATAATTCTTAGAGGTCTCCACGTAAAATAATAGAAACACACTGATGTGGTTCAAATGTGGGCTTTTTTAGCTCAAACACATATATAATGGAAGATAGCATATTTAAAGAGTTGTATTTTGTGTTTACAGTTTCATTTCTCCCCCTTGCAGTGCCTTCATAGCATCCCTGTCAGTCGAGCATCCTGTGAGGGATACATTTTAGAGCAGGAACAGCAGAGTGGTGCTGTCAAATTTTGGCACCAGTGCAGAATGATTTAGCTGTCTGCATGGGAGGAGTTTAGTTAAGAAATGACACAATTCCCAAGCTTATCTAACAGAGTTATCTGAATTATTAGCTCCTGTTTTCTGTCTTTATTTAGAGAAAAACGTATTAAAACAATTGGAATTATTTCTATTATGGTCTTCCTGAATAATTACCTTCAGCAGCATTCTTGCATCACCTGCCTAAAATTTTAAGCCATTAAGTACATAACTGAGTTTTCATTACACAACAATTTATTACTCATTTCAGATAATTAACCCTAATAATTTTAAGTAATCCTATGGAGAGATCCATTTCTCACTTACATAAGACCTGCCTTGGATGCTAATTCCAGTTCTGACAAAAGCTAAGCCCTGCCAATTCTCTTTCCTGCCTTTCCTCCATTGTAGCTTTTTCCTCTTTTCCCACCAGTTGTGCCACACTGGGGATTTGCCCTTTTTTCCTTAACGGAGTTTAAGTACAGAAGGACTAGAGAGATTGAAGTCTTAGGGTAAAAAAACTTTGATGGTACCATGAAGAAACCAAACTCTAAAGTGAATATTTAAATATTTAATTTTTTTTCTATCCTATTCTAGGAATTCAGCCTATGTTAATATACTCTAGTCCCATTGGCCTACAGTAATTCCAGCTTATAAGAGTAATTTTTTTATTATATATGTCCCACAAATGCTTCCCAAAGTAGCATAAACTAAAACAAGTAAATACCCTTTCTGTGGGAGATTTTACATATATTTATCTATTTATTTTCATTCCAGGAAATAAGTTGCAAAATAAGTATTGGTTGCAATTCAGAAGTGACATTTGCTACTTTATTGCCTGGCACTGTGCTGAAGCAATTTGCAAGCTGTGTGTTGCTTTAGAGGTGCAGTTTGGCTGTTCTTGACTTCAAGGTTGGTGCTTGGAAGCTGCACCTGGGAAACCACTCATAGTTACTAAGCAGCTCTGGGGGCCAGGGTTAGTCAAAATTTCAGCAGCTTTCCTGCTTGTAAGAGGATCTATACAACCGTGTAAGACCAGCTTACGGAAGGGTGCCCTGAAGGGTTCACCTAAATATAAAAAAAACACATGTAGAGCATCGCACAACCCAGCTCACAAATCAGTTTTTTGTTGTGTTTCTATGTCATTTGTAAATTCTGTGAAGAGCTCAAAGCAAGCTAAATGTCATAAATCTTGAAAGAAGCTAGTATTGCTTATAACATATATATATCATGAGAGGTATTGAGTTGTGCCACTGAGCCTTAAGAGGCTGAAAAGAAAGGGGAAGCAGCCTGGAGCCTAAAACTAGACATGGACATATTAATGGGGGTGATAGATGTTTCTCCATGAGCAGAGGGTGTTCACAGACTGTCAGCAGGTGCCCCAGGCAGGCGGGATGAGCAAGGTAAGAGGCAAAGGGCAAGTGACCATGGCCAAAACGTGTCATCCTGGGCAACTGGAGGAGCAGGTCACACCGGCTCCTCGAGCAGCAGTGCAAGAAGGACCCACAAGATCATGCAGAGCAAAGCCTGGGCAAGTTTTACAGGCTTACAAGTGCTTGCTCATAAAGGTCCCTGATGCATTTTTGCTTTCAATAACATTGTTCTCCACTGCAAATCCATGGTTTTAAGCAAACTTATTACTTTATCCTTACATTCTCCCTAGTGATACCATTATTTCATTACTTTGTTTTTCTATCAAATATACCTAAATGGTTGATGAACCCATTATTCAAAGGTAGAGGGTAAATGTGTAAGGAACCTGCCGTCTTACGTGCCTTGGATTCCCAACAGTGCCCGGGGTAATAGCAATTACAGACGAGTAACATAAGCTGCCGGTTTTGGAGACATCTTTTTTGACAAGCAGAAAACTTCTGGTGGAAGAGTGTGAGACTGGGTGACCGATGAAGTAACCCAACACACATGCTCACAAGCTAGTGTTAGTCCCAATTCTGGCTAAAATAGAAATACTAAAAATCCTTTGGCAACTGATGGAACGGGGTGGGGGGAGGAGAAATCTCATCAATGAAACCTACTCCATGCAAGTCATTATGATCAGAAATAATAACAAAGAGGAGACTCTGCTTCCGGGAGATCATAAGTGTTTTGGCAAGTTTCAGGCTGCATAATCTAATAGCTTGTAATTATAGGCTGTTACAGCAGTAGGGAAAGTAAGAGATGTAGACTTAAATAAATAAATAAAGTCTCCTCAGTCTTGATAGTGTTGCACAGCTCATCAGAAACAAGGGGTATTAGTGCACCCTAGAGAAGTCCAATGCCAGCTGTTTCTATATCAGACAATCAAAAGCATATATCTAAATGCAAGAGATGATTTACCTCACAATATTTCAGTACATAAGCATAGGTGTTGGTCAAAGTGGGCAACAAGAAGATAACATTTGTGATGAGAGTCCCTCTAGAAAGACTGTAAAGGTAAAGTTTTGCTTCCTTCTAAATTATTTTTGTAATAAGAAATCTGTTTTAACTCTTAGAGGGCTCCTCTTTAGATAGCCAAAGTGTAGCAAGGGTTCCATACAATAATTAATAATTTAATATTAGAAAAGAGGTTCACTACTAAATCATTCTGTATTGTTTCTTGAAGATTAAGTTTTGTTTGCATACAATGAAATAGTAGCTCCTTACCCAGAATTCAGATTTAAGGCAGTAGTGTCAAACCTCTGCAAGTCCCAGGACTGAATCAGTCCTTACAAACCATGAGATGAAGACAAAACAAAATGGGGAAGTGGAGTTGAACATCTGTGGACTGCATAGAGATTCAAAATTTATATCAAAATGGAAGCAGTGATCCCTCTTTAAAGCATCACAATTCTAAACCTAAGCCTGGTGGGTGTCAGAACACACCATCTGTTACATTAATACAGTTTAATTAATCAATGTTAAATGTTCTTACATTTTTTCATTTCTGTATCTGAATACACATTAATTCTAGGGAATCCTGTACCTACTGCAACTGGACCCAAGAAGAATGCAGGATGATTAATGTGTTTACAGTGAACATCCAGCCAATGGAAATGCTGAATTGTAAGATACATGAGGAAATTCACAACAAATGCCAAATGTACTGCAGCAAATATTTAACGTACCATGTAAGGTAATGGAGAAGAATAAGGCCTGGGTATGGCAGCTGCCATCCAGGTGATCAGCGTGGGGAGAACATCCACATGTGCTTGCAAATCTACTGTGAAAGATTTTTCCAGTGGGAGAACTTGTGTCTCCGTGGTATGGCCAGGTATTATGACCCAAAACAGCCTTTGACCCCTAGGTAATATTTCCTGGGTCTGGACAAGGAGAAGATATCCTAACAGTGCCTTTGAAATAACAACAAGAAGATCCCGTACAGATCTAGTAACATTGGGTCAACTGGCCTTGAATCCTCAATCAGTAACTGGGTTATTTGCCTCATACCAGCCCATAAAGCCCCAGCCTGTAGGGCCTCACGGTGTGACATATATAACAGAGATGCCCATCCTCATTGTCCCATCCCCACAGCAAGGTTTTCCAAATAACTTCATAAATGGTTGATGATGTTTTGATTTCATCCGTCACTACCTTACTTACATTGCTACTCAAGCAAGACACCTTTGCTACAGATTATCATCAAAAAACTGTTTGATGGAGTTACTAGTAGTTGTTATAAAATAATCACTGTATTTAGAAAAATACTCGTACGTACAGTTCAGTTTCTGCAAGCAGAGGGATTTTTCATAGTATGGAAACCTGGATGATAATTTTCAAATGAAATACAATGGTAGGTAGAAGCAGAGGCCTAATCTTGTCATTTAAGCCAGATGTTGGTGTTTCATAGCTACCCTTCTGGTAGTGCACAGGACCACTGAGCTGGAGAGCTGGGCTGGACATCCCCGCACTGGAAATGTGCTATTTGTGCTGGAGATTATAACGAACAAAGCTTTTCTTCATTGTAAACTATGCTGGAAGACAACTTCAAAGGACAGACATAGATTAAGAGACAGCCATAATCACCTTAGTAACAAACAAAAATATGAGCTGACTTTGAAAGTCAAATTTTAAATGAAAGCAGGTTAAAACCCCAGAGGATCACAACAGAGAACTGGATTTTTCATTAGAAACACGCTGACCCCTCGCAGATCCCCAGCAAGGGCTCATCCCACAGCTTCACAGCTCCGCACAGCCACCTCACCCCCACCCCACGAATGTGGGGGTCACTGGGTGGGTGTCTCCTGCCCAAGCAAAAGGGAATTCAGGAATGAACAGAAGGAGAAAAAAGAGAGGGGGAATAGTGTGGCTCTGCATGTGTAGATGCCTCACTCGCATCTTCCAAGTATTGCGACTAATTTCTACGAGACAAAGCGCCTGCGTGCTTTCTGCTGTCAAGCTGCCTGGAATGGCTGTAGTAGTAGTGTAATAACTTCTTTTTTGTAAGCCTACATGATACATAACAGGTAAGACAACAGAATTTACTGAGTAGCTGATTACCACAGGACTACACTAAAAAAAGTTTGTTTGTTTGTTTTTTTTTTAAGATCAGATAGTGCAACTTGGGCTACTTTTCAGGATGTGATTAGCTCTTTTTCCCTGTGGCACCTTCCAGGGGACACGTGGAAAGCATTCCTGCCAGACAGAAATGGCACAACTACTTCTGTTCTCTGTGAGTACTCCTTCCTACCCCACCATCATATGGCAAAGTAGGGCTTATCTTTCTCTTACCAGAGAGCTGGGGAAAAAAAAGCTGATACTAAACAACTGATTTTTGCTTTGCTGTGTCTCTCTTTACATCTTGAGCTCGTAAGATCAGAGTTCACCATTGCCATAGAGAGACCTCAGTGTGATTCAACAGACCGAGATTTACATAGCACCAGAAATATCAAAAAGAAGTACTAATTAAAATTCTCCTCAGCTCCACAGAAGTCATCCACCTGTGCTTCTGGAAGCCCCCTGTGCACTGTCATTGCTCAATGCGTTTCACCATGGTCAAAGGGGGCACAAAATGAAAAGGCATAAAAGTCTAAGATGTATTAAAAGAAAAAAAACAAGCAGAAGGTTATAGAGCATCCTTCACCTTCCAACGGGCGAGGGAAGGAGTCAGACACAGTAGCCTTGGGTGCCACCTCCACGTGCCCTGAGGCAGCTCACAGCTGCACAGATGTTTCTTGCTGCGGGTGCTCTCAAACTGCCGCACACAGCGCTACCAAGCACGTCTCCTTCAGCACACGCTAGGCCAAGCTTGCATTTACACCAATTACATTAGCAGAGATTTAATCTGGTTGCAAATTGTTCCTGAGATCAATGGAGCACACAGTGCAGCTCACTGTCGAAACAAGGCCAAATCTACAAAGAAACCCAAGACCGGCACTGCCGCAGATTCACAGCTGCAGAAAGGGCTTTGCATTTTGCTGGGCACAAAAGTTTATGCAGGTGCATCTGTGACCACTTCTTCAAAGGCAGAGGAGGTAAATCAGGCTCTTCAACCCAGCCCCTGGTCCTGCCTCAATGACTGATACACCAAGAAGCTGGAAGACCCTGCTCATCTGCCCCGGCGCTCAGCAATGCCATCACTCACCTTAAAACCAGCCATCTCCAGCCTTCTTTGGTTGAGCTCATAACCATATTTCTACTTCATAGTTTCTCAGGTCTTTAATTCCAGGGCACTTGAGCAACTCCTTATCAGCTCCTGCTGTCTGCAGTTTCCACCTGAACACATACAGCCTCTGTGTCAAGCTAAGGCTCAGGAAGGTGAGGATGGAGAGTATGTGAACGGGACAAGAAAGACAGGTCACGAGTACTGTCAGTAAAGAAACAATCGGTGGATACTTCCATAAAACAAGATACAGTTGCAACAGCTCACTTAAATGCTATTTAAAAAACCAAAAGTACTCTCTTACCTAGCTATAAAACGGTAGCTGGGTGGAAGTACCCAGCAGGCTGAGCAGCCAGACCAGTCTCTCTTAATCTCTGAGTACAACTGGTTTCCCCACCAAGAGCGAACACCTAGTTCTTATTGCCCTTGTGGTCTAGAATTACCTAATCAAGGTCAGGACCAGGGTGTGGGGTGTGGGGTACTGGAGACACACAGATGATGGTGATTAGAGCAATCTTCTCAAAGATTAGGTTGGGCTTAAATGTCTTCAGAGAGAAAAAGACATTTTTTTTTTTTTTTTCTCTTGGTTCTGCATAAGCACCTATTGAACTGTTGCTTAAGCAGAGACCCAGGAGAAGAAAGAAGAGCAGTTATTTTTCCTGGAGCAGGATGGTGCATGTTATCCCCCCAGAGCACATCATACAAATGAATTCTTCACTCTACAGAGAAAAGGTAAAGGAAAAAAAAAAACCCAACTTGACCTGTCCTATTTGTTTCCTCCCCTTTGTGTTTTAGTTCATATGATAAAGCAATTTAGGTAATAAAGTCGAGCAGAAAACAAGTATTCTCTCCACCTTTGTGTGACAGCAAGCAGGAGCAGATCCAGCTGCTCACGCAGCCCCTGCTTTGCACCTTGTAAAATTGTTTGCACCTGTGAAAGCCATGTTTAATAATACAGTGGCCTCGGAAGGGCAGCGTTTTGTATGTACCAAGCTCCGACACAAAGGACAACCCACAGCTTAGGGCAGCAAGGTATTTGCTTCTCCATCTGTTTTCCTCTGTGTGTGAGGAAGCTAATTCAGTATACCCCTGACATGGTTGCACAGATCACTTGGCCAACTACACGTCAGAGCTGATTAGCGAAAAAGGGAAGAAGACTTTCCTTTGGGGACTCTGAAGGCAAGTAGAGGACAAGTGTGAGCTGAGCAGTGTGAGTCAGGGGGAGTTTGTTCTGTATCTGAGCTGCAGCTCAGCTTCTTTAGCCATAAAGCTATCAAAAATACAATGTTGAATTTTGTTTGGGTTAGTGGTTCATTCCCAAATGCTTCAGTGATTTATGACCCTATGACTGAAAAAAAAAATAATTGCTTTGTCTTCCTGCTAAAACTCTGTCTTTCTGTGTCAGAGGGAAGAACAGTTCATTGTTAGGATGCAGGTTTGGGATCAGGCAGATCTTGTTTCTTCCAATGTGACTTTAGAAGATCGTTTTTACTTGCATCTCCAATGCTATTTGTATAACTAGTTTAGATTCAGAAGAACTAGTCTCTGAAAAAGGTGGAAAAGTCCTGCTTTGCCAGGATATGGTGAGGATGAATATATGAGATGTTGACTAGCTTGGTTATTGGAATAACAGGCTGATCAGTGGCTAGACCAGATTCAAGCCATCTGTTGATGGATGGCATGAAGGGATGTACCAACAGAGTTCAGAAAAAACTTAATGAAGCTTTTGCACAGCAGGAACTAACAGCTATTATCACCTTGTTACTTTACGCATTCATCAGTTGATTCTTGAGGCGTGGGGAGGAAGAGGAAAAACCAGATGTATTTTTTTTTTTTCTGTTTCAAGCTGATATCCTGATTAAATAGCTAATTCGATTGTAGTTAAATTGCTGAGATTGTGTGCACAGCATACCGAACTGCTTGTCCCAGTGTGCTAGATCACATTGCTGAAGGACCGGAGCAGATCTCCAAGATCAGACTATGGTCCCCAAGAATTTCAGGGCCTCCTGGAGCTCTCCTCCTGAGGGAAAACTGCTTGTTTTATCAGGTTTGAGCAGGCTGAGCTAGAAAATTCTAGTCATTACCAGTGGCTGAACTCCCAAGAGAATGAGACAGCTTGACCCCGCTAACTGCCAAGCATTTTTAAGGGGTATGGTTCCTTGTTCCCTTCTGCCCAGGGATGGTGATGTTCCCATTGCTCGGGTTGCGTCGTTAATGTTCATTTGCAGTGCACTACGAAATGGAAAAACGTTCAAGGCAGGCAGACACAGGGATGGATTCAGACACATTTACCAAGGAAGCATGAGACTGTAATGGTCAGCATAAGCAGCAGAAGGAAATGTCCGTTTTCACTTTGGCTCACTTTAATTGCCAGCAGTTCGATATTTTAAATCACAAAAGTTCATGTTAGAAGTTCTGCAGCGAAGCCTCCGAGGCATTGCAGGAGTGGATGCTGCTGTCAGTGTGCCCTGGGAGCTAAGGCCGTATTTCAGACAGTCCTGCGCTAAGAGAAGGCTGAGCTTCCTGATTTCAGCATCCTGCTGTTTCACCCCTGCTGCTCCATCCCTGGGGTGAAATACCAGGGATATTTTCTCACTTCCCAAAATACCAATACCGTTTGTCAGACAATTGTCGAAATGGACGTTGTTGAAGGTTATATTGAGATAATAGTGTGGAAACACCTGTATACATCAACTTGAGCCTCGTGCTGCAAGGCCTGTGATGCCAATTGAATTTAGAAATGGATTGTGCTAATTTTTGCCAGCTTTCTTAATGTTTTCCTCACTGCTACTGCATAGCTTTGGGTAATTTTCTCCCTGGTGCCTCCTCCTCTGGATTTCTCATTTTACTCTGACCAGAGAAATCCAATAAGCAGCACTGAAAGTTGCTAAAATCTATGGGCTTTCGCATTTGTAGGGGATTGTTGCCAACTCTGCAGAAGTTCAGGATATGGATGTATAAGTAATCATCATTAGAAATGCATGGATGCATATAGATCACATGAGCAATGTATATGTGTGCATATACATAAACGTGAATACATGTGTCCTTCCAAAAGAAAGTTTGCTTTGCTAATGTGTACAGTATTTGTATTCTCATAAATTGTCCCTTAACTGTAATTTTATAAGAACCACAGAAAAATGTCAAGCATAATCATTTTTATCAGTAAAAATAAATTCACAAATGTAATTTCCTTTCAAATACTGAATCAATTACTTTCTGAGTAGTGTTTATTCCAGATTTCTCTCTTAGTGACTATCATTTAATTTCAGAATAGCTTATTGCTGCTGTGCACTGACTTTGGAGATAATTTTGTAAACTATTTAAAAGAAGATGGGCGTAAGGTTTTTCTTGTCCAAATCTTCACTAGTTATCAACTTTCTTCCTGAAATTCCTGTATAGATAACATTGCCTGTCCTTAGGTGTATATAACAGTAACTATTGATACAACAGAAATAAATCAATTTGTAGGTGAGACTGTTGTTCCTATTCTTATCAATTTGTGAATGACACAAACCTTGATGTTTAGATTAGTACTTGGAGTCCTAATTTTTCTTTGTTTTTCACTGCTGTAGGTAATGGCAACATGCAGGGCATGTGCATGGGGGTGGGGTGGGGAAATCTCCAAGCAATAACCTTTTTACCTGTGCTTTGAAAGTACACCTTTAGTTGAACACACACAGTTCAAAAGGCAGAAAGATAGCTTTTGATTCAGCTTTAGGGCGTGTATGTTCGGATGAAAATCCCCACGGCTGGACACCAAGCACTGACTTGGCGTATAGCACAGCCTATGGCTTCAGGTTTGCCTAGAAAATATTTAGGGCTGACTTCTCAGCGAAGAGCTGGTGACATCAGGCATCATCTGTGCCCAGCCAGCCTCGAAAAAGCACTGTAAACTCAATCCCTTGTGCGGTGGTTGTTCGGTCTGTGGCAGATACAGGCTTAGTGGCTGTAAAACCCAGGTGCCTGCTCCGTTACATTCCTTGTGCCCGTCACAGCCGCAGAATGTGTCTCCTCCTGCAAACCGCTTTTGGGGCACGTTATAGGTAAATTTGTCAGGGTGCATTTGTATCTCTGAATTCCACTGTAACCAGTAGGCTCTGGATGCTTAGCTTTAGCTAATATTAAATCCACTTGTATCCCTCATGTAAGGGCAAAGGGATGCATTCAGGCAAGCCTGCTTTGTAGACTTGTTTGGAGTTGCTCTGAATCTTAGCTACGGTTCCCTCAGAGACACACTCCTTGATTACAAAGTCACCATTAAAATTACATTATAGGATGTGAATGGGGTCACAAATACTAGTAAACAAGAGGTAAAAGCAACCATTAGAAGACATTTGCTGGTGGGTAATCTTTGAAGTCTTACAGGAGGCCAGGTAGGTCACTGAATGTGAAATAGTAAGATTGAGAAACATGATAAATTATTAATTTTCATAATTTATTATTTATTTCCTCAGAATACAGTTTACCTACAGCTTTATAGGCAAACAAAAGGATCAGAGTATTCAAAACAAACTTACATTCTGATGTTTTAGTTTTGTATCATTTATAGCCTATGTTGTACCATAAATTGAGTGCAGCATTCAAAGGACACTCAAGTCAATGGCAAATATCTCTCATAATTAAGATAGTAGCCAATTAAGGTTCTCTAATCAGCTTTATTCCTGCCATCCCAGCGCAAGACTATGTCTACAAACCAGATTAACCTCCTGGCTTCCAAACTGTCTGACAGTCCTGTACTCAGCAGTATTTTTGAAGGATATATTGTATACAGAGGATTTTAAATTATTTTTTAATTACCAAGTGTTGTCTGGAAGACTTATTCCCCATTTGCAGTGGTGACAGAGTGGGTGGTTAAGGGCTCACACTGCAATACCCACAGTTGTTTGGATTGAGATCGTGGAAAATTAAGAACCAGTCCTGGATAAAAATGGAGTTATTTCACCTCATACATTTAAGCTTATGTTCATACAGATATAGTCCAAATTAACAATCACCTTGGTCCTAAAAAATCTTGTTGACCTGGAGTTTTAATCTTAACAGCAATGATCTGCAGATCTAGATTATGTCCCCACTCTGTTTCAGCTGGTACCTTGAAGACATACAAGGTAAACACACTTCGCCGTCTCTTGGCAGAATGGGGTGAATATGAGTCTCAGTGAAAGCGAAGGGAATTTTTGATTTTGATGGAGACAAGCATTGCATTTCTGATGAAAACATTTCATTATATAAAGCTAGGAAGGGGCAAAATTTTTGCAGGATGAAGCCTTGGAAAAGTCTGCTCTACAGTGCAAGCTGAATTATGGAGGTTTAGTTGTTTGTTTTCAGTGAATTCTGAGGAAAAAGAATTCTGTTAAGCTTTGACTTTGAACGACAACTAACCTATCCTTTTATTAACAGTGAAAACAAATTATGTTGAATGATAAAGACCTTTTAAAAATCCACCATTCACTATTGTTGTTCCTTACTCATCCAAACCCAGCATTTTACCTCGTGTATTGCATCAAACTAAGGACCAATTAATTTGTTCAGCCAGTCTGGACTATAACGTAAGTCTATTAAAGAGTGGAGCTTGGCTGCCTCGTGTCAGCAGAGAAAGTGTGTTGCTTTTAAATGTGAGATGCTGACAGAAAGCTGACAGCCACAACTATGAGAGGTAAAATGCCACAGCAGTAGATGTGTATGTTATTTATCTGTTTAATTAAAGAGCAAATTAATTCCTGCTTGGAGGGCAGGGAACATTTGGCATCCCCAGAATCTGTTGCCTAAACCCCTTGGGAAGTAAAACTCATTCAGATGCAGAAAATTAAAGCCAAATGCTGGGCTTTTTGAGAGCATCACTGAGGATCCAGAAGCTGAAGGTTGCTGGAAAGAGCATATACTGCCTAATATTCCAGTTCTGTAATCCAGAATTGGGGTATTAAGTTGTACAGAGTGGATGTCTGAGCATTGAAATGCATTGCATGGCAAATAAAGAGGGAGTCAATAATTTTATTTCTAAATATTGGTATGGAAAGGAAAAATAGCTCCATATTCTTTAGTTATTAATAAGAACTTTGCTTGTTTTTATGAATCCCCCTGTACTTCAGAAGAGTGTGCTGGTGATGGAGCACACACTGGGTATTTACAAGCAGGGAGAAATGAATAGCCTGTCTGATTCTGACAAATTATCCTTGGAGAGGAAAATAACTCTGTAAGAAATATAGTTGGTGTTAAACTTAATAAAAACAGACCCTGATGGACTCCCCTTGGAATTGTGGCAGACCTTTCCCATGCACTCTATCCCTGCTCCTGCCAGAGAGCCTCTGTGAACTTATAATATGTATGAAAAAAATACACTTTTCAGCCATTAAAACATAATTATTTTTCCCTTCCCCCTGGGGGAGGGGGGGATATGTTTGGAGTGGGGGGAGAAAAAAAAAAAAAAAGACAGAAGCCTGCAGGTAAGGCCCTATCTGATACTGTAACTACTGGATGAAGAAGTTACAATTCTAACTAAAATATGAGAAGCTTAAGAAACTACTCACATTTTCCCAGAGACTCAGCAAGCTATGTTAAGAAGAATTTGCTACTCTGCTGGGAAATCCGTAGAACTTGCTTACCACAAGGAAAAGCCATGCATACTGTCCAGCTCCATGCAAAAGCATTTGAAAGGGTCATATAGAGATCCTGCATACATTAAACTTTTTGAAAATATGCATATGCGGGGCACATTGAATGTTAATCTCTGTCATAAAGAAGATGCATCACCTTTCACCCGTTTTGGTGAGCACTTGTCAAGATTTTGACTATTTTTGCAAGCAGCTGGTATGTGCTGGGACTCTGAGAGCCATTACTCGTCCTTAGGAAATGAATTGCCTTTCCAGAGAGATGCGGGGAAGGATCGAGAAATGAAAGTTACTGCAATACACAGAGAGATGCGGGGGTGGCAGTGAGAGATGAAATCAAGGCGTCCTGGGTTTGAAAATCACAGGTTGTGTTAAAAATGTGCTTGCTGGAAAGACCATCAGGAAGGAGCCGTGTCTTTCAGCTGGTCTGTTGGGACATTGCTGTAAATGGTGTGATTTAAACTTGGACTTACAGGCAGTTTCTGATTTTGGGGTTCTGGGGTCAATTTGTAGTAGCAGTTGGCACTCTGTGGTGGTGGTTTGGAGTCTTCTTCATCGCTACCTGCTCAGCATGCTGGAGGGTGCAGCGTCCCGCTTCTGTGCAACCGAGGTGCAGCAGTGCCCGTCTGCTACAAGTACTGACTTATTTTGTGGTTATAGCCACCATCATCCATAGATTATATTAAGCTCTGTTAAAACTGTAAATTTAACAGCAAGTGTGTACTGGTAGAAGCCTCTTTTGCGTGGTTTATGGAGGTCTAGAAGGATTTATTTCTTCCACCCAGGAATTTTTTTTCAATAACACTCGAAGATTTATAACCCCCCATATCAGGAAAAAGTCTGCTCCCAGCTTTATTTGAATATCTGTTGACAGATCAACAGATCTGTCAGATCGTTCCGCTATGAAATCTTTCCTTTGCCACTTCCTTGCTTGTCTGAAACGTGGACTATGTGGGCTCGAAAGTACCTGATTCCTACAGCTGTTCTCTTTGAGGGTAAGAAAAAAAAAATCATGAAAAAAGAGTCAGTCTGTTGCTTTCCTTTCTGTATAAGGCATTTTCCAAATGTTGTATATTGCATTATGTCCACAGCAAGGATTCCAGGCTTAAGTTGTTTGATATTAACAGACTAATGGCATGTTATGGAATTGATTTTACATCAGACTTTTCAGGGACATCACTCCTCCTTTGTTCTTCTAATAGATAACATCACCTCTTATAACCTTTCTTCTCTGCATCTCTGAACTGGCATGTGTATTCCTCTTCTTCCTCTTCGCTTTTCCCATATGCTATAACTTGATAGGAATCTAGTTTTTCAAATGGGTAATATCTTGATAATAGACAGGTGAAATACAGATATAAGCATTTTTCACAAAGAAGAAAAGCTGCTGGGCTGAGACCGAGGTTTTCATGATACAGAAAGAATACTGGCCACAGTACGCTATAACCAACAGCCTTGGGTTTGATACGAAATTACAATTTAGTGTTAAGAATCTGATTTAATAAAGTATCACAATCCAGGGTTTTGAAGTTATATCTAAGCTATTAATTCCTATTAGTTTCTCTCAGATGTTTTTGCACTAGTATTAAAATATGCATATTACATGATAATATAAATTTTAAAATATATCCTGGAAGATTTCTGTGGCCTTTCGGTTAAGCTCTAATTGATTTATACCAGTGAAATACTTAATATATTTTAAATCATACAAGGAGAGGGCTTTTCTGGGACATGTGAATCCTTGCAAGTATAGAAGCAGCTAAGAAATGGTGGAAGATTTTGAAATGTGTTATTTATATATATATATATATATATATATATATATATATATATAATGTATATTACAGAAAGGGGGGAAGTAGGCCCCATATGTTTTCTTGGGAGATTTTTGGTTACATTTTGATTGCCTCTCCAAATATAACAGAACATCCAAGTGTTGTACTTACCCCTGAAGTAAACACACTCCCATAAATATGGGGGGAAGTTTTATGTTGAAATTAGCAAGTTACTGAATTGGTGTCACCTGGTCTGTCTTTAATGTATTCTACTCTGTCTGCAATCTGTAATACCATCCAGAGTTATGCAAAGCTGACTGAAGGTTGTGCCAAGTTCAAATGAAGTGTCTATTTATCAATTGTAGGTTTCCTGCTGGAGCCTGAGATGTTAATATTGAATATGCCTAATAGCATTTTTCAAACTCAAACAGTCCTAGCTTATTGCTGAGCATTTTGAAACAGAAATCTCAACTGATGTGGGCATTCTGCATTAGAAAATGCCTACCCAGCTTTCCTGTAGCTACGTGTTTTCATGATATACAGCTCTCCCCATCAGGCTAACCAGAGAAAGGGACCGAGAAATCCAGGGTGTCCACAAAACAGGCATCAGAGTTTAGTTTTGTGTGACCCAAAGAATACTTGCTAGCTATGGAACACCTGCATATGATACTGACTGGGTGCTGTTAATTATTTGCTTTGCTCATACCTGTCTTAGGAGAGAAGTGTAGACTACTGTAATGAAAATTGCTCCCCCCGTATGCCTTTGTCATCCTAATACACCTTGAAATTGGGGAAGAATTTAAAACCTCTAATCCTGTTTGCCTAAAACCTACAGACTTTTCCTCATCTTGCTGTCCTGTCCTTCCTCATACAGTTTTTGAGTTCCAAGATCAGCTTTAACCGACATTCAGTGATTGTGTATCTGTTCCAAAGATATCTCTCCAAGTTCCACAAAAACCGAAATGAAAAGTTTGTATTGAAAACAGAGAAAAAAAAGAGGCAAAATACCTTAATTTGTCCTGTCCCTTCCCTCCTACACAGGAAGGAGATGTTATGAATGCCTCCTTTGTGTGAAAAACTTCTGATGGAGTTCACTTTATTAGGCACTAGAGAATCCAACTACGAGAGACAAAACCATAAGAAAGCAAGCTTCATTAGTTTCATTGCTCATGGAAGTGCTTGTTAATACAGGCACTCCATTTTTAAAATGTGTTTCTCTGAGCACAGAGACTGTCTAGTGGAATTAAAGCTATGCAGAAGATGGGCCCCTTGCCAGTTCAAAGGAACACAAATTAAGGCTCTGATGTTGGTAGTGTTTATGTGCGTGCTTAATTTTACAAACCAGTGGGAGTAGTCATAGATCTGAACTTGAACGTATTTGTAAGTGTTTGCAGACTGGGGACTATGGAAATAAACATCACTTTGCAATATTGTATATTTGTACTGTGTAAGCCAAGTATAGCACTTGAAGATGCACATTTGGAGTTAAACTGGAAGCATGCACTTAAGGCCTCTGCAATGAACATATATAATTCCAATTTTTCTGATGAGTCAGTGCATTCAGGTTGAGCAGTTACAAAGTCTGTACAAGTTGCTGTTGTCTTTTAAAAGAGTCATGGGTTATTTTGGAGAGCAATTAGTGGATGCCAAGTTAAGTTATATTCAGCAACAGCAACATTAGACTCAACTGTAATAGAGGGAACAAACCAGTAATAGAGGAGAAGAAACAAGGGTGTGTACTGGCGAGGTCTGCCCAAATGCAGGCTCATCCTTTTCAGTATTTTTCTTTACATGTTTTCCTCCTCTCACAGTCCCATGCCGCCTTCCGAAGCGCAGGCTCTGAGAGCATGCTCTAGAAAGGAATTTAAGGGAGTACCCAGTGGTTTGTACATAAGGAAAAGGATATTTCCCCTGCCTTTCGGAAGCAAGTCAAGATGAGCCATCAGTTTAAAAGCAGAAAAAGAAACAACCAAGGAATGAGAGATCTGAAGAGGGTGCAAGGGAGGGTCATCAGAGCAGAGAAGGCAGTGGCAGAGGTATGGAAAGGGCAGCGGAGACAGCGAGTGGATCCAGGGCAGAAGCAGCAAGAGCACAGTTCCCAGCACCTGGTGCTCGATTCCAAGTGCTCTCTGCCAGTCCAATGGTGACAGCACAATCTCGAGGACTCCTTTAGGCTAGTTCCCTCAGATTAGCAGGATGGTGCCCCACTGCAGGCTCAGCAGATGGGATGCCACGGGCCATGGATGTCAAACTGCTCTGTGTATTTATGCAGTCAGGGTCTGCAGCCCTGCGACCGCACCAGGCTCTTGTTCTTCATATTTCAAACTCAAATGCCGGCTCTTGAGCTGGCACAAATCACAGCAACTACGTGCAGCCCAACTGATTTATACCAGATGGAGATCTGGTACCATAAGTTCTCTTTGGTTTCAGACTACATTACTCCAAAGCAGCAGCTCTTCCTTCAGGAACACCTAAGTGGATATCAAAATACCCAGTCAAAGATTTAGACACAATTAGTTTGAAGTCTTAATCCAGCCTCCTGTAAAAACGTGTATGGTGGGAAGGGGTACAGCCTCATCAGAAATTCTGCATAGATGCACTGAGAGCATACCTCAAATGAATCAGAGACACACTGCGTGTTCCTCCCCATTTAGGGCTCCGGGATGTTATAATTTAAGTCTAAATATCGCAGAACACATTTGTCTGTGACATTGAACTACTGCATATTGTTTGAAAATAGAAGGAGACTATTTTTCAAACCCTGAAAAGATGAACAGGTAGGTAAGGCTCCCTAGGAATATTTTATCACACAAGCTCTTCTTCCAAGCACAATTAATAAAGAGGTATATAATAGTTGTAGAAACAATTTACAGAAAACCCCAGCCTTTTAGCTTGATTTTCCTCTCATTTACATTAATATAGATTGTGAATATCTCCCTCTGAATCCCAAAGTAAATTATCAGCTGATTTCTGTTAACTCAGTGAGGTAAAATTAATGGAGCAAGAATTAGACTCTTTCCATTAACCATGTTCTTTCACATTTGAAATTAACATTATACCTTACTGTGAGGGTAATAAAAGAATTACAGCTGTTCTACTGAGTTATTTCACTGACCTTAGTTTTGCTATTAAAAATGATTGCCATCAACATCAGCATATCCATTTTGAGTAATTTTTATATAAGTCTTGCCTGTGGATGCCAGCAAACTTGCCAGTGCTTCCTTAAGACTCTCAGAAAATGGATGCTGTATGAAAACCCACCAGAATCACACCACCAGGCATAGCTCTTTCTCTGAGGCTTCTCAGGCGAAATTCAGCATTATCTAAAAAGAGGAAGAAGAGCAAGCCGGGGGGTGGGGGGTGGTGCAGAAGCTGTAAATCCAAGCGTCATTTTTGCTTGATTAAGAATTCCTTTAGGACCAAAGACCAGAACATTTTGAAAAAAGCCCTGCAAAATTTGATCTTAGAAGGTTGAGGAAAAAACTAGTGACAGTCTCCCCATTTGCTGGGAATAAAGTGAAAAAGAAATTTCCCTTGCTATATTTTTCATAGACTGCCATTATTATGTTTATATGCTTGTTTTCCTCCACTGTGCATTTTGGAAAACAACCTCAATCTTTTCAATGGCATCTGCAGAAGGATGCAGAACTCTCCGTGCACACATTTTGTAGCTGTTAGCCTGGTTTGTAGTCCGCAGGATTTTCGGTAAGTTTGAGCTATTCATTGTGCTGAAGTACCTGGTTTTGATTAAACTCTGATTAGGTTTTAATGCTTACGTTTTTTAGGCATCCTAGGAAATCCCAGCTATAAGGCATAAATAGTTTCCCAACTACTTCAAACAGCCACGCCTTGCAATTAAACAGAGCTATATTCAGGACAGGAGAGTACTGTTAAATCCTGATCTGAAATGAAGGTGACCCAAACTTGAGAAAAATTCCAGTGAAAGCTGAAACTTCGATTAGTTCAACTGTTGACAGCCTGTCCTTCTGGCTGAAGACTTAACAGGGTTTTAAATATGCATTGTGGACAGTAAAACATCTAACATCTGCATAGCACATATGCACAGAAGTGTACAGATCTTGCAGATATGTGGTTAAAACCAGATATTTGGGCCTGAAAATGAGTTATAACCTAACACTGCATTCCCTTTGTGTTTTGTACCTGAAAAGATGCCCACTGAATAATAAAAAGAAAGAGACGGAAAGCGATGTTTCTGTCTGGGGACATTAGGAGTGGTAGAGACAGATCCCAGAAGGGAGCACTGGCTGGTCCACCACTATGTCCCCCAGCAACCCTGATTATTACAGAACCGCTTTACCTCCCCCAGGTATTTCTACCAGTTTGTAGAGGAAAAAACAGAAGCTTGAACACTGAATACATGTTAGTGCTAGAGGATAGCACTTATTCTGACTGGAGGAAACATAAGATGATTTCTGTCATGTGTTTTGGACCTCAGAATAATCTTCCCTAGAATATGAAGGATGATGCAGTAGAAGGAAAAGAAAACCCAGAGCCAGACCGGTGACATGAGTTGCATGTATAATGCTTCCAGCAAGCCTAGGGAAAGAAAAATTTCGATGTGCAAGTTAAAGCAGACAGTAAGTTTTAACTTAGGGGCTAGAACCAGACAGACAGCAGATTACTCAGTCTTACTCGTGCAATCCCGACACTATATTACAACATCTATATATTTTATACTGGTGGACTGTTCTTTTTGAATGATATCTCTGAGGTATTTAGCACTGGAAGCAACAGGCAAGCGAGGGCTGTCTTTGGGGTTTCTGTGTCCGTAATCATCATCATTATGGTTAGCTGCATCAAAATCCCACTTTACCTTCTTGTCTCTCCTGTCTCTTGTTATTACAACTTCTTAGGGGGAGCAGGGCAACGTTACCTTTTCTAAGTCACAGCTTATTTTAGGGATCTTACTGCAGCACTACTGCAGCAATAAAAAATATTTATTAACCATAAAAGCAACAAAAATTATTATAAACTTTGATCCTGCTTCCAGTGAAATCAGTGGTAAAACTGTCATTGATTTCCAGCCAGCAGGAGCTAGAGAGTTTTTCTTCACCCCCTTTACAAAGTAAAGGCAGTGGAATTATCCTTCAACATTAATGATGAAATGCGAAATTGAGCTCAGCAACAAAAACATTCAAGACTTTTCAGGCATGAAACGACAGTAAAATTTAAAATCATTAAAACCAGCAAAATATTCTCTCATGCTATTGGGCTAGCTATTACTGTTTCTTTTCCATTTTCTTTTCATATTTTTCTTCCATTCTCCTTCCCAGGAGAAAGCTTCCATCATTTCTCTTACTTAGATCTACGTTTTCTTCTTAACTGTCACACATATTCTCTCTGGATACTGAAAATGGGATAAAAACAGTTCTTACGCTCTCCTGAATGTTGTCAGCATAGGAATAACCAGTTGGTGCTTATTCAGAACACAATATTTGAACTTCTCCAGAACTGAGTTCTAAACTATGGAATATGTATGAGAATAACACCCACTTGCCCTGCCCCACCCCACCCACCCTCGACTTTTAAATCAAACCACTACAGTCACTGCCGGTCACATTAGATAATGTGGGCTGAACAGCTTTACTCAGTAATTTGTAATTTGTTCATCAAGCCCATACTCTTTGGCTGTACTTTCTTAAAGCCAACTGCTTTTGATTCAAGGGTATCTCAGAGCAGAAAGTCCATTTAATTCCAAGATAAGTTTTTTTAATGGATAGAAATGTTCATTTCAAATTTGAATTAGCCTCACTTCAGCAAAATCTTTTTAATATCTTTATTTTCTGCTAGATCAAAGGCTTGTTTACCATCACAATTTCCTCTTTCATCACTGAAATAGAGCCTATTCTTAGGTGTGAGAAGTGTGAGCCTGTAAGATAGCATGAGAAGCTCCTACTGACAAAGAACCAGTATTTATGGTGGAGCTATGATAATACGCCCCGATAGCAAATCTTTCCTGGGATATGGATATTACTTAATGGTTCATTATGTCATGTGGAAAGACAAAATATAAAGGATCCACGTTGACTCATCATCTTTATTAATTACAGCTCTTTGGGAACTTGCGATTACTTGGATGAAATCTGCAGCCCTTAGTCATGATATCTGTTGCAGGGCTGCCATCAGCAGCCCATCTCTCCTCATTTAATCCCCCTTGCCCTTTAACTCTGCTAGTGTACTTCTTTACGTGGTAAAGAAGGGCTGTCCAAACACATGAGAGGTGACAGAAGATGCTCCTCTTGTCACACGATCCCAAATTCACCTTGCTGTTGAGTCCCATCTGCAGAACTCGGAGGGAAATCGCTCCCACTGAGGGACATAAATAACAGATCCAAATGCTGGCTTTCAAGATTCATAGTCTCTCTTCAAGTATCATGAATTTTTCTCCACAACTGGCGTCTGTCTTATCATGCAGGACCCAAGCAAACAGCTGGGAGAAGCCAACCAGGCAACTTTGGGTCAGACATGCAATGCTTTGCTCACAGATCCAGATCCCAGTTGCTGCGATTCACTGGTCATAAGGGTAGACACAGAAAAGCGCTGCACTGTCTTTCCCCGTGAGGCTCTCCAGACACTTCTCTACATCAGCCTACCACCTATCTCAGGATTTACGGTGGCTTTGCTATTGTTCCAGCCAAAGAAATCGTAATACACTTTTTCAAATAACGTCTTAAATTAAAATAGAATATTACTGTCTGTGATGGCAGAGAAGTAATACTAACCCTATAGCATTAAGTCTTACCCTGCAAGGTGTGAAAGGAAGGAACTGAGGTGGTGATGCAGGAGTTGCAACTGGGGTGAGAAGGGATCACTGGTCCAACTGACCTTACTGGCTTGCTCATCCAGCTGGGACATAATTTGCATTCCAAAGCCAAAAGGGAGGGGGAAAAAACCAGCTATAAAGGAAAACAACACCTCTTTTTTTTTTTTTTTTTTTTCTCCAGTAGTACAGATAAAAAATCATCTGTGCTTGAAATTTCAGGGGCTGCATTTCAATGCATTTTAGAAAGGAAAGGAAACTACTTTTTTTTTTTTTTTTTTTTTTTTTTTTCCTTTTAAACGGGTGAGACTAGTGAAACCAAGGTGGAACTTTAAGTCAAAGACACACTGCTAAGTACTGTTGTGGACCATGGTCCCAGCCTGCAGGTATTTTGAGGACTGTTCCTATGAAGAATTCATATGCAGCTTTTTTTCAGGGAAAGGGAGTTCTGTGTCTTTACCATTATCAGCTCTGTCTTCTGGTCGGTTGACAGGCAAACTCAAACCCTGGGGAAAGGAATGTGGATAGAACATTTTCTTATTTTGACATACAAAATATTGCATTGCACCACTATCTAGTAATGGAAAAAGAAAAGAAAAAGAGATTGTTGTGATATATGTGAATAAATCAGCATGCTGCTTCATCTCTTTGCAAACACACTAACTTTGACTGACATGGAGACACCCATTTTACTCAGGTGTTTGCCTCAAACTGCTCTCAACCTCACTTAAGTAGTACGTAAAAGAAATAATGGGCATTAATTGAGACACTTTATATATATTCTTTAAAATTAAAGCAAAAAAAAAAAAGTGACTGTAGATTTGTACTGGAAGAATTTAAGACATCAGCATTTGAGATAAAGAGAAGAGCTGAATTTTAAAAATAGCACCTTCTCTTTTGTGCCTATACTAATTGCAAAAGCATTTTGTATTTGGAATTGTTGCCCTGTGCTTTTTTTTTTTTCTTGCTATGCACAAATCTGCAGAAAAAAGAAAAGCAGAATAAACAGAGGTTTCTAAGAACTAGCCTAAATGCCAAAATACAATAGGTAGATATTTTCATGAATGAAACTCAGGTTCTTGTCCAAGAATTTATCTTTTTCCTTCTTTTCCATGTCACAACTTTTCCCTCTTATGCTGCAACAATGCTTAAGAGCTTCACATGCAAAACAGTCTGACTAAACAAGTGACAGAAGACCAAATGCTAATCAAGGAATATGTTAATTCAGAAGGATTCCACTTTGACAATGCTGTCTTACTACACCTCAAATGCTGTATCTGATGTAAATAAGGCTTTGGCTTTAAATTTTACAGTGCAGAATTGTCTTTTTTTTTGAAGAAATTTATGGCAATGCACTGTCTAGAACTCTGGCTTCACAGTGATGTACCTGATTTAATATGTCATGTTTTAATAGGCAAGCCATTTACCTATTTCAATATGAACTCTGTCTACCATGTAATGTATTTATTTCAGCATACTCTAAGGCATCTCTTGCCCAGGATATATGTTTCAATTACATTTCAGTGCAGAACACATCCGCTGCAAGAATCTTCATACTCCAGGATCTTGAGTAATGAAACATTTTAAGCACTGGAGAGCCCAGCACTGAAATCTTTATTCAGGCAGTCTCCCACAAAGGCAACCATTTCTCTCAGCAACTTTGATCAATACCCCAATATGCCAGACTGAAAAGCTTTAACAAGAATGTGGATTCCTTCTGTTCCTATCAATAAAATATGTAATTAATTGAAAATTGGAAACTTGATTAATTTGGGTTTGATTTTTTTTTTCATTCAAATTCTATCTGCCATATTTTCAGATACATATGGATCTGGCCCTCATCTAGCATGAAGCAGGGAAGCTCTAGTAAGCCTTACAAAATCAGATTGAACCCAAGATCCAGAAGACAGAAATGGCTGGAAAATGAAATAGCTCATGCATACTGGCTGGTGAATTTACTTTCTACATGTCAAGTACCTCTGGCACAAGTACTAGGTTAGCATGTTAATTAAATCAGAAGGCTCTAACAAGCATCCACTCCAAGTGAAAAAGTGATGGTACCATGTGACCTTGGTTTGCTTGGACACTGAGGACTGGGGAGGTCTATTCACAGCAGGAACCATCCAAGCAGGTCCCAGGTCTATCCCAGCACTTCCCCCGGGACCAGGAGGAGCCGAGGAAATGCAAAACCGAAGGGATCCAGCCACAAAACAACAGCCTGATTTCCTACCCTCTTACAGCAGTTTTACACCAGTGTAAATCTGTGGATGGCTCTACAATAGCAAAAGCTGGGGGCGGTGTGTGTGTGGGGGTGGGGGTGGGAAGTGTGAAAAAGACTTAAGGATTTGAACAACTTATAATGTGTCATGTCCTGAGCTGGCTTTAGTGATTCAGATTGAGACAGGGTACTGCATTAATGTCAGGAAGAACCCTTTATCACTGTAACCTATTAGTGAAGCTGCTAAATCTGAAGCCACCTAAAGCCAAGAATAAATGTGTGTTTTAATCTGATTTTTTTTCTGCAGCTGCAAGTAATCTGAAGGGCTTTTTAAGTAACTATTTAACCAACTTGTAAACTGTGGGGCTGCATTCTCGGTACGGCCATTGGATCTTTGTTCACAAAGGTTGTTTCCTACTGGAGTTAAATCCTGAATCAAGTGAAAATTATATAGTAAAGATGGGCAATAGATGCAGATACATGAGATTTATACACTCTCCACATTAACAGAGCTTCTATTATAAATCCCTATTAATCCGGCATTCCATCAATATAACAGGAACTCTGGTGAGTGTAATCATAGAACTTGTTTAATACAGTGCAATGATGCCAACATTTCCATCTCATGTATCTAGCTGCAGAGTTTTTTCCCACTGAGCTCATCACTGGAGTAGCTGGACAGCTCAGTGACAAAGGGGAAAATTCTCCCAAATATTTACAGGGGGAAAAAAATAATGATTAAAATCCTCCTCCTTGACTTTCATCAGTTTTAAGGAAAGTCAGCAACAGCAGAATGGTGAATTACAAGTTTCAGTACAGATGTTTACAGCTTTTCAGCTCACCAGTTTAAAAACCACCTCTGACATAGCTCTAGAGTTTCCTCTTCATATTTTTGATTTTTCAGGTGATAATCTGGACACTTCACAGGAGCCAAAGTGAAAATCTACAGTGCCCTGGATGAGTCACAAGGGAAAAAGTGGGTGTTTTTAGAAGTATTTGTTTGCTTTATATGTTTTCCATTGTCCAGTATCAATACAGGAGAGGAAGGAGGAGGCTAAAACAAGCAAAAGAGGCAAAAGGAAGGGATCGAGTAATTCAGATCTCGTAATGAGGTGCTATGGAACAAAACAACTTTTTCTAAAGGAAACATGGTACAGTCTTGTTAAAATTAAATAGCAGATATTGAGTTGGATTAGACATGAAAGAGAAGAAAATGAAATGGAACAGCATAGGGAGGAGGGATGTTGAACTCACCCAGCTTCGTTGGTGAGAAGTCAATGAGAAGGAGAAAGGCTTCCCAGGGATCATTGGTTTCCTGGAGAGTTTCTGTTGCCGTACTTGTAGGGGGATGTGAAGACAGATGTGGAAGTGGGATGGAAGTTTCACCACCTCAGGGGGCTCCTGAGGCTGGCAACTTCTACAAGGCCTCAAGGATTCCCATTACACGTTTGTTTTTTTTTTTCCCCAAAAATAACACTGATATTTTTCATTTTTTATCCTCTCAAGGCATTTTGTTGGCATGTCCCTGGCGGAGTTTTGTCCTGTTCAGCCTTGTTTGCTCCAGGCAAAACATCCAGGACTCAGCTCTCTCCTCTGCCTTGGCATCTTCAGCTTCCTGTGACAAAGGACATTCCCAAGGAAGCTGGATTTGTTTTTCATTCATCTCAGAAAGAAACTAAAGCAAAGAGTGAAACACTGCGTCTTTGAAAAACAAAATGACAGCTCATGTTCTGGCTGGCCTTCAGTGAGATTTATAGTGTATTTTCAGTATCATCGATATTACAGCACCATCCAGGCAGGTTCTTTTACACTACATATTATATTCCTGGTACAGCTGATGCCCTAACCCGGTAGATTGCCAGGGCTGCAAAGTATGTCACCAGCCATAAACAGCCCCCATGTCAGCCCATCAAGCTTGGGATTGCACCAGCTCCCTTTTCGCTTGTGCCTCCCAGCCCTGGGTCACCAGCTTCCCCACTTGGCCAGGTGACAAGGATGCAGGCCAGAAGACTTAACACAAAGTGCAGACTTTGCAGGTGAGGCAGAGAACAAAAGTCTTCTGGGGGTTTCCTGGGGTTGGAGGGATACCTGAGGCAGCAAACCAGTCTGCTTACGGGTGATTTTTACATGATCCAGAGCTCCTGGCCTGTTGCACAGTCCCAGAGAGGTGAACGTCTCCATTGTTAGATGAAATACAAACAGTCAGATAGACGAAGCGGAAAATACAGCAGACACAGTGAAAGGTTCAGAATCAATTTATTTTCCACTGCTGAAGACCATCACACATGCCTGGCTCATCTCGGTGCTGCACTCCACCACTCATGAGTTGCGTGCTCACCCCTCAGTAGCAAAAGCTATTTATTTGGTCCACACTGAGTTGATGCATTCTGCCTGTGTACAAGTGTGGACAGACAAGAAGAGATACTTGAAGACACGCAAAGCATTATGTGTCTTCTCTGTTCATGTTTTAGCATGGCTGATCTTGACTGACTGATCTAATACCATGGTTTTCCCCATCAGGCATAACTGCAGTAATGCAAATGGATTTTGAGGGAGAGGAGATCGAGGAGGAGACACGGTTGAATAGCAAAGGAAGAGTCGAAGATTTTCATACAAGGGCAGAACAAAAACTTTACCCTTTCCTTACATTTATCTCTTCCTCCCGTGCCAGTTCCATGTCTTTCTGCAGACTGACATGTAGACAATGAGGTTTCTTTTCAGGAAAGTATAATATTTCTTCCTGAGAATGACTCATGCACTTCAAGTTAGATATGTTCTTAAAGACATCCTTGGCTCATGACCCAAGATATCATTTGTCAATGAAAATCTCTCCCCTTCTTTTTCTCTTTTGGAGCTAATAAGGCTGTGCATTTACACAGCAAGTCCAATACATCTCAAAAACCCAGTTCTGCGAGCAGTACATTATTTCCTGTCTTTCAAAGACTTTTTAGAGCAGAATATAATAGATTGCCTTTTAACAAGTACTCCTAAAAAAGTAAGAAAAGTCAGTATAGTGTAGTCTTTGCTATCAACATGTTAAGCAACTGAGCTGAAACCCAAGTTCCTCTCACGAGCTGTATTTTCAGCAGGGAAAAGCTGTATTCTTAAATCATGAGGCAACGAACAGAAAGTTGTGTTGCAGTGACAGCAAAATGTAGTTTATTTCAAAGTTAGCAGGTCAAGAAGGGCTATGAAGGAACCTCACATTTACTCCAAGCTATTAATTCAGATAAAAACTACTAGCTGCTTCAGTCCTTAAGGATTTTATTTTTCATGTTTCTGCTTGTTAGCTCAAACAAATGAAGAAAGGGTTTTTTTTCTCCGAGATGAAAGTTTGAATTTACTTGTCTAACTTAATGGCTTGGACTGTATTACTTAGAAAATATCCATGTCCAAGTACCATAGCCACCAGCCTAGCGAAAAAGCCTCAGTTTACACACATATGTATCTCCCATTCCTTTTTCTCTTCACACATCTTTCCATTCCTGCACAAGTAGTGCAAGGAGTTGTGCCTGGCTGCAACTCTGTGGCTTCCACCCTATGGATACTGTAAGCCCTCTGTGACACACTGCCTTCAGCATCCATGAAGATCTATAGCAGCTGCCACCATCTGTCCCTCGAGCTCCCCAGAGAACAATGAAGCAAATAATTTCTTTAATTATTTATCAAGGGCTGCTTCCTCAGTCAATAAATTTGTTCTGCTGTCTCCTGGAGGCCTGGCTTTCTACTTTATTAGGTTCTTCTTCCACATGCACTTGAAACATGTTTTATTATTCATATTAATATCTACTGCAAGCTTCCTTTCTTTTTCTACTTTTCTTTTTATCATCAATTTTATGCTATTTTTTTTGTCTGTAAGCTTTCTGTTGCTTTTTTTTCCTCTGTGCCTGATGCTTTATGAGACATGACTTAACCTTTAATTAACCTTTCAACCACTCTTTTCATTTGCTTCCTTCCCCTGTCTTTACATTGGAAAAAACTTTGCATATGTATTATTTTAATTGACCACCAAGTCATTTAATTCCTTATCTATTGTCAGGATTTGACTTGGGGGAGAACCGGACTATTCTTTTGAGTAAAACTCCTTCAAATAAGCACATTCTCAGTTTTGTAATGAACTATTTTAATCAACAGCTGTGAAATGGCCAAAAAAATTTAATATATATTCAGGGCTTATGCAGTGGGAGAGACGAATCATGAATTACAAAAAAATAACAAAACCCAAACAAATAACAATCCTCCTTGCCTTACTGAAGTGGTGCCTGGTTATGGCTAAACTCTCCAGCTGACAGCATGCAAAATGACCTTTCATTTTTTTCCCCCTCCATTCTGGCAGCTATATTAAAACAGGATCAAGCCAACCCAAAAGAAATGCCTTGCAAATTGTTGGCTACTGTAAAAAGTACAGGGGATGTTAATTATTCTTGTTAAGTTAGAAATAGAACCTAGGCAGGAGTCGGGAGGAGGAGGAGGAGGGTGTAGGGTGGAAGAGCAGAAGGTGCTTAAGTCATCACTGCTCTGTCACCCATCCACAGCCTGGCCCAAAATAATCACTAATCGTCGGGTTTGTGTTCTTCATTTAAAGACTTGCTATTTTCACGTGCAGTGATACAATCTTGCACTTAAGCATATTTAATTGGGAAAGAAGTCTGAAAAGTGTCACACGTAGCCCCATCCCTCCATGCAATATTACAGAGCTTTCCACATATTTCATCCCAGCAAGAGTCTGCCTTTCTAATCAAAGGTATATAGTGATAATTCAGCAGGGATTATTCTCTGCAAACAGCATGCTTATTTTTTATCACTACTTCCATATGCGATTTATAGACTCTATTTGCCTCAGAATTGTACACTGAAATATGAAAGAAGCCAAATCCAAGAAAACAGACACAAGAGAAAAATGAAATTAAGTAAATATTACAGAGAGAATACAGCCTTCTCTTTTAAGCCTATACTAAAAAATAGTGAAATATTAATTGCATCTTGAAAAATAATGCCTTCTCCTCTAATACAGATGATTGTCTCAAACATATTAGTGTCAGATGTTGTTAATAGAATTTTGACATTTTTCAGTTGGTGGAATTTTGTCTTTCATACCTAACATCCTGCTAGGAGTGCCATGTACCTATGCTAGCATAGCTCAATGGTCTTTTAAGAAAAAAATATATGTCTTTTTAATCTATAATTATGTAAAAAGTATGTATTAGTCTAGGCCAGATTACATATACCCACAAGTTCATACACTAACTTCTCTAATGAGAATACCACCTGAAATCATCATCAGTAGGATGGACTATGTGACGTATTTCCTTGCAGAGCTTCAGCTCTGTTTGGTTATAGTCACAAGTATGTTTTATCTGGTAAGGTATGGACTCTGCACTATTGAAATAATCATCACTTCCTCTCACTTTCATAGATTTTAGAAATAATTTGCCCATTTTGAAAATGCAAAAAAATGGAAGCAAGCCACATCCATAGCAGCTACCCAGATAACTCACTTATTTATCCCCTGAAAAGCAAATAAACACATTTCAAAGATTATGACCTTCCTAAAGCAATCCTCAAAAGAAAGAAAAAACCCTCAACATTTTATTTCTCCATCTGCATTGTACCTATCTGATCAGTAATAATCAAATTCACAATGGAAAAAGACAGAGGGAAGATGTGATACATGAAGGAAACTAAAAATAAGTTGGTTCAAATATGTATAAATCTTACTTTCAAACATAAAAGTGAGAGGAAAAAATGAACTGTCAGGGGTTCTGAATGGTGAAAAAATATCACTAGGTAAAGAAAATAAGAGTTTATAGTAGGGCAGACAAGTCATTGTACTCTGTGGGTGCAGGGCGTAACCTTCATGAATGTAGTAATTTGTGGCTGATTATTTTCACGTTTAATCAAAACCTTTAAATATCTTTAAAGACATAATAAGGACAGTTTAGATTCCCCTTAGGTTTGTTTCACAGTGTTATGGGAGGTGTAGAATCTCTTCTCATGTGAATTAGCAAATCACTGTGCTAGATTATTTTAAATGATTTACCTTTTTTTACTAGATAAACCCTGGCTTAGAAAAGACTGTCTATGAATAAGCTTTGCTCAGCCACAGTGTTTTCCAGAGCACATCTATCACTGCTTTTACGGAAAAGGAGGCAAGAATATCTGTGCAATACTTCATTATTTCCATAGATTCACAAGCTACCAGTGTTTAAAGAGTTTATGTAAACTGTTACACAAGATTCATAACTTATGCTTTAAGGCAGAATATTTGTAATGGGTAGAAAAATTTGCTTTTACTTAGAGTACCTCAAGAAATCATTTAATTTCCTACCCACAGCTGAGACTCACCAACAGATTTGGAAAGAGCCATGTCCTGTGTTGCCGTGCTCGCTGCCAAGCAAGTCACTCGTATTCCAAACTTAATACAAATGTTTTATGCAACAGTGAGGGTTCTTTCACATTATTTCAATCATTATTTCACAATCCTTCCCCCTGCTAAAAGACCTTACACTGTTAATTCATAAACAAGGAGCGGGGAGGAGAGCAGTTTGCCAAGGCAGTGTTTCCCAGCCAACATCATATACCTTCTCCAGTGATCTTTGCTAAGCCCAGAAGGATCTGCTTACAAATACCCACAAGACTGCATTGAATCTTCCAGAAAGTTCACCTTTCCCATCCTATCAAGAAAACTCAAAAGTCTGTGCACTTTTGCAGCCATTTACTGTAATCACCTCACTGGTATCTTGTGCTTCCCCTTCTATTTGGAAACTTAGGATATTGATAACAGCTGCTCTTCTACTTAGTACATTGATTGCTTATCTTCTTGTTCAAGTCAAAATTTCCCTAATTAGAGTACAAAGCAGAACTACCTTGGCACATAAAATGCTTCACTTGGTAGAAAGGAGCAGTACTAATTATTTTATGTTAATTTCTAAAAGGAAAATTAAGCAACAAATAAATACATGGAATTCTTGTGATTATTGGCAAAAGGTAACATATGGAATATGTCAACTTCCCAGATAAAATGGCATATTGTTTGCTACCATGATGGATATGTAATTGAATCTGAAGTAGAAAGGGTAAAAATAGGTTTGAAAGCAGCATTTGAGACTTTTTTCTCCTGTAAAATATGTTTCCACTTGGCATAACAACAAATTCAGAGGCCTGACTGGCTGCGGTTCAAACTCACATCTTGGGCCTTTTCATTCTAGATTGAAAGTTGATGTCGATGGAAAACCTTTTACTGAATGAAACCATTTTGGGTCAGGTAGTTGCTTAGGAATTAGGATGTTCAGAACACTGATCTCAGTATGACTTTACAGCTCCACAGCAATGATTTTATCATTAGGTGAAATAACAAGAAGAGTTTCCATTCTTGTTTCTCATTATGTACCATAAAAACTTTGGGGGTTATGATTTTAGCAACATCATTTATGTTGCATTTTATTGTTGCATTTCATAATATAGTCTATGCCCGTATCTTCCACCACAAATAATGTTTTTAACATGTTTTCAACTTCAACTTAGCAAGAAGCTCAAGTCCAAAACACCATCTTTGAAGATGCAAGCAATTATTAAAAATTGGGCTAAAATTATGGGAGATTTAGAATTTTTACTTCATCATCTCGTAGAACATTTCTTTATATGGTTAATAAGCAACAGTTACTTATATATATTTAAATATAGTGTATTTCAAGGAGACTCACCAGGAATTTTTGGAAATTCATTTAATGTCCTTAGTTCAGGTGTGGTGCTCACTCAGTGTCTGGTCACTTTATCGCTTCTCATTACTTAAACCCAGACCTTAATAACAGATCTGTTTCCCTAATAAGTCTTTCATTTTTCTAATTCCATCTAAATCACATCCCTAAGTGTTCTGCCGAATGGAGAACAGGTACTGCTGAGGTCAGAAATTAAAAGACACCTTGCCACAGCCTTCCCTCAAAGCCGGAGGATCTGCATTTTCACACACTTTCTGCACTCCCCCATTAGAGGATAGCGAGCTGTATGCTTAAAAATTGATCGCTCGGGAACTATCTAGCCCAAGATTTAAAGACTGGTAACAGTTTAAAGAGCACACAGCTTCTTATGTGTGTTAAGCTGTTCACATTGAAGTACGTGCCCAGGAGAAGTTTCCAGTAGGTTTGCTTCACATATTCTACTGCAACCTTTTGCCCTAGCTTACACAAGACCTTAACAGGGACATCATTCTTGAGCATCTCATGTGAAACTGTTCTTCCCTTAGCACTACTTGCTATATTTTCCCATATATTCTGCTTTGCTAAAGATGCTCAAAATAGGCTCAAATAGCTCCAATTATGCAAAGCACAATGTGATATGTCAGTATAGCACAGCAAGGGGAGCAGAAGGCTGTCACATAGGAGTAGCAGATCAGAGTTTTACAAGCTAACCCAAAATAATTTTTATAGTTGCTTCAACATGTAAAACAATAGATGAGTTTTCTTAATATTATTTTTTTTTACTCTCTTCTGCTACATTCTAGTAACATATCTTATTTCCACTCCCCAGATTGCCCCAGGGAGACATCTTTCCCATTAACTGATCAACTGAGGTCTGACTCTCTTTTTTTCATTTGACTGTTGTAGTTTATCATCACCATTTTGAAGTTTTGAGTCCAGTCCTTAGCTGTCAAAGGATCTGTCATTTTTGCCCTGCCCTTCATAAAAACTTCCAGTGTGTAAGGGTTTGCTTATAATAAGTAGACTGCCTGTACATGAACTGCTTCATGGGAACCGGACCAAGATGAGTTTTCCCCCTACAATCACTTTTCCATCTAACATTTCACGTGTGGTTTTTTGTTTTGTTTTGTTTTAAATGGGGCTATGCACAATGGATGAAGCATCTGTCAAGTAGTTTATGGATGTTTGGTTTAGAAACCACAGATAACCCACAGATTGTAAAATACAGTGTGCACTGAAATGTTCATTAGCCATCTCTGGCTTGGATTTTCATATTTTAAACTTCTCAATAATCCATCAATGACAGTCCTATACTTTTGGGAAGTATTAGGTAACTGGAAGCATTAGGTAACTTTCAGAACAAGTTGCCTGCATGTCTTGCTAGCAATTGCAACAACATGCAATTTCATAAGCCACTAAAGCAATTTGGGTTACTGACCATAACACCCCTTTAAACACAAAATAGGTCTTCCAGGCTATCTCAGCAAAATGACATGTTGTTCCTACTCTCCCTTTACATTGCATTAAATAACTGCTGTTGTGCCACCCATTTTCCATGGAGAAGGATCCTCCCCATCCCTCGCTCTCTCCATATGGCTCTTTCAATCAAGGAGTTAGCATAGCAAAGGACGCAGCAGCCTTTCAGACACATAATTCTGAATTCTCTTCAGCTGCTACTTTTGCTTGCTTTAAAGTCATAACAAATCACATCAGCTATTAAAATATTCTGCAAAACAACATGGATTGAACTAATGACAAAGCAGCCGCAGTCGTCTGCTTCTTCGCAATCCGTCTGAGCTGCGGCTGGTCGCTCACAATGCTACGGTGCATTGAAAGCCATCACCACTTTCTCTCCCTCTCTCTCAAACACAAGCTCTTTTTCCTGTTGAGTGTCCTTCTGTAAAACCTTTATGCTTCACAAATGGGCAAGACTCCTGGATTACATTTTTTGACAAGATAGATGAGACTACTTTTCACATGAGACTAAGGAAAGTAATGAGCTGTAATCTTTGAGCTGCAAGATATCTATCTTTTTTAATTACAGGTAGATTATTTCTATATTAGCCCCCACGGCAAAAGGCAGTGCCGCATAGGTTTCTCAAAGCAGTGCTGCATCAACAGGAAGGGATTATAAGAGTTTGGCACCTTGACAGGAAAAAAAGCTTTTCAAATTTAAGTCTATTTTGAGTTCTGTAAGTTCATGCTATTTATGTTATTCAGCAAGGAGGTATTTTGACACTGTTATTCACTACAAGTAATAAGATATTGGCATCACATCAGCGTGCTGGTTATTAGATGGTTCCTACCAACATTTCTGCCTTAGTCTGACATGTCTCCACTGTCCTTGTCAAAGGAAGCTGCATCTTTCCCATCAGTTAGAACAGCTTACACCCATTTAACCAAAATACCTCTTTGCATAAACATTTTAAAATATAGATTCCCTTTGCCTTATGCCTGAAGGAAGGAAATGTCTTACTTTCTGAATGTTGGGCTTTTTAATCATCCCTGATTTATTCTTCATTGTTTTACCTGAAAATAATCCCTTACCTTGTCATACTTCCTGGGACAGTCCTGTCTTATCTAGCTAGCTTATACATGAAAAAGCAGAAGTGGTTTTTGTACAGAGCCTTGCTTTGTCATGTCCAACTCCTGTTTAAGCACTTTCACAGCCATGGCTTGCCCAGGGAGAACTATCATAGTTGCTTATGGAAAAGGATCAGATCTTTCTCCAGCAAGGATATTAGAAGCTTATCACAAAGAGACATTATTCACATGGTCTCATTCTCTTTTGCTTTCACAGAGTGTGGTGCTCCCTCGAGAGATACGTTTTTGATTTTGTACAAACAATTTTTGCCTTTTCACTTGTGTGTGCCAAGGCCTTGGAGATGTCTGGAGCCTTGGAGGTATGCTGTCAACAGCAGGACAGCTTGACATACTAGAGAGATGAGTGTGTTAGTGTTTCAACTCCTTGTGATCAGTCCAGTGGCTTAAAGAGGGGGACATGACCAAGTGGCTCATCTACAGCCTCCAAGAGAGATGCCCGTTCTTGTAGCACAACCTCTTTTCTCAGTCCTGATCCTAAGAGGAGAATTCCATGAGAAACATAGAGTGAAATCTTGATGCTACTGGTACCCCAGTTGAGCCATAGAGAATAAAACTAGGATCCAGGAAAACTGTAGCTTGAAAGTTACTGGAGAACATGTGTATTAAAGTATTTATTGTTTGAAGCCAAATTATGTCACAGTTCTTTTCTTTTAAATGGAAATATATGTCTCGTGAATGGTACTTGTTTTGTGTGAAAAACAATTAGAAGATATAGAGGTTCCCTGGGAAGCAGCACTGATAGTGGAATTTCACACAGCCCTGCTGGTTTTTAAGTTTATTTCTCAGCGCTCTGTTGAAATCCAGAGTCCGTGCTGAAATCCGCTGAACCAAAAGAGTATGGTTGCTTGCAAGGGATGAAGAATGATATAGACACTTCTGCATCTTGATAGGAAAAGTAAAGATAACAGAGAGGGAAGGGGAAAACTTGAAAACAAAAGCAAGAAAGGGTAAAGGGGAATCAGATAAAGAGAGAGTCTACAAAAGTCTAAAAGAAACTTGAATTCTGGAAGTAAGTGTGTAGTGGAAGATCTCTTTGGCATGCCTCCTCAGTTTCTGGACTGAGTACTCTACACCTGGAAATTACTATTATGCAAGTATTCAAAAATAAAGCTGAAAAGCAGAAAGCTGTAACAAAGTAAATTCATACTAAAGGAAGCCTTTAACAAGTTTTACTTTCTGTATTGCACCTCACAGGTTATATAACTTTACATTTAATGGATATTCTCAACTGGAGTCCTATTTGTGAACTGGAGGGAATGCTATTAGTATGCTAATCAGTTCTGCAGATTAAATTGGTTATAAGAGTGGGGTTCTAGGGAAAGGTACAATAGGGGAGTATTTTTTAATTAGCACACTATGAAGTCTATTCTCCCGTTGATGCCTGTGCATATACCCTATTGACATTAATTTCAGCCACACAACTTCTATTGAAATCAAGGGGGATTGCATGGTTCTGTGGCAACACAATCTGAACGTGTTTGCAGGAGGGGACGATGGCCACTCTGATCTACAGCTGTACAAGTGCTGGCTGGTCCCAAGCGCGGCTCTTGCGGTAGGAAGCATTGCTTATGTGCCATGCAGGTATGTGGATTCTCACACACAGGATCTTTGAAAAGGAGAGTTCAACCTTAGTTTTGGTCAATTGTCAGTTTCTGTAGCAAATTCCAGGTGAGAGCTTAGCGCTTATCCTGGACTCCAGCAAAATTCACATCTGTGTAGAGTTTTATCACTGGTGTTTGAAATACCTGAGAGAATCAGTCCTGCAAAACAATCTTGCACTCTGATTATTCATTTTTTTTAATTAAAATAAAAATCTTAGATTCACAAGCCTCAAATGAACCTTTAGAAGAGTTGATGGAGAAAATAACTAAAGCACCAAGAAAAATGGTGTTTTGGGAATCATAATATGAATAATGAAAAAAGGCAATAATTTGTAGTTTGGTATGTGAATTTTATCACTTGAACCATATTCTTTTAAATTATTTTCCTTCAGTGTCAGCTGCCCTCAGGAGAGATACAGTGTTTTCAAAGCTATTGTGCAACACCCAAACTTCCATTTCCTATATAATGTCTCACTGACCTTATGCTAGAGCTTTTCTGCTTGATCCCTCAAACTCTTAAACAACATCAAAAGTTGGCTTTTTATTCTAATAATTCTGGTCTGCTAAACTTTAATTGCAATGTTAATATAAAGTAATTTGGAATCAATTCCTTTATCAGGAACCTTGAGGTTGATGAAGTGCTTGAGAGCTGGCTATCACATAGCCAGGAGGCAGAGGACATTGTTGAAGGAATGCCAGCAGCTATAAGATTTCTGCAAAAACCAGACATCTAACACTTCTGCAAGCTCCAAGGTTTTCTAGGTGCACCTCACACATGCCCCCACCACTGGATGGGGAGTAAAATACTACTGGACACACTGAAGCTCCTATTACCTTAACCGGGCCAGATTTTCATCCTATACTTTCATTTATTTATATTTTGCTATGGAATAATTCAGTATCATCTGAGCTTGAAATCCTTGATAGAAAGTTAAGCTGCCTCTGTCCCCCTGCGCTGGGCGCTGGTGCGGCCGCCCCTCGGAGCCGGGGCTCAGGTTTGGGCCCCTCAGCCCCAGCCAGACCCTGAGGGGCTGGAGCGTGTCCAGAGCCGGGCAGGGGCTGGGGCACAAGGCTGGGGGGGGGGGGGGGCGGGGGGAGCTGGGGGGGTTCAGCCTGGAGAGGAGGGCCTGGGGGGGCTGATCGCTCTCTGCAGGTGCCTGACGGGGCGGTGGGGGGGTATCGGTCTCTTCTCCCAGGTGACAAGTGACAGGACAGGAGGGAACGGCCTCAAGTTGCGCTGGGAGGTTTAGGTTGGATATCAGGAAAAATCCCTTCGCGGAAAGGGTGGCCAAGGCCTGGCCCAGGCTGCCCGGGCAGGTGGGGGGGTCACCGTCCCTGGGGGTGTTTAAAAGACACACAGATGAGGCACCTGGGGGCACAGGTGAGTGGTGGCCTTGGCAGCACTGGGTTAACCATTTGGCTTGATCTGAAAGATCTTTTCCAACCTAAATGATTCTGTGATTCTATGAAAGTTTCAAAAGAGCTCCAGCATTACTGCAAGATCCTCTGGAAAGTCAGCTTTAATTTTCTCTCTTGCAGGCAAAGGATAAGTGACAGTTCTGTTGTATTAATTTCTGAGTAAATTTATTTCACTGAATTAAAAGGTTTTAACATTATTAGAACACAATACTGTACAATAAAAAGTAAAAGATCATTGGGGGTTTCACCGACCTCAGCCTTAATCTCATTGCAATAACCACCTCAAACATATGCCTAAGGATTATTAAAATACTGAAGAAATGCTGTATTAGAACATGTGAATATAAAAGTATCGGCTAATTGTTCTACACATCAGCCTTATCTCCTTTATCTCAGGCTCAAGAGATATTTATAAGCCAACTTGCCATTTGATGCCTTTTTCTTTTTTTCTTTTTTTTTTTTTTTATATACAGTCTAATAATTACTCTGTTGGAGAGAAAGAGAAGATGATCTGGAACTGTTTGCTACTGAAACTAAATCTTGGAGGTAAAGAATTCAAGCCTACAGATGAGAACAGTAAATATAAACATAGGAAATAAAATCCCAACATCCTAAAACCCCACTGAAACCAATAAACAGGACACATCACAAATATAGCTTCTCTAATTGGTATGGATTTTCTTTGGCAACCTGACTTCAGACCCAGATTGAAAGGCTGGAGGGCATTTACTGTGCTTTGCCTAGCACAGACCAGGAGACTCGCCTGATTTAATTCTTGAGAGAACCAGAGCAGATCATCCAGGAAAACTTGCAGGCTCAAGTTTGACAGAATCAGCCACGGCTTATCCTCTAACAGTTAATCACCTTAACTACAAGCACTGACGATATTTCTAGAGTGATTTAAACTCCTAACCACTACTGAACTAGAAGAATATACTTCTTATATCTGCGTTCCCCGTTCACAGTGAGTGATTAAAACTTTAATGATTCCTTGCATGATGGTCCAAACTTTTCCATCTTAAGGGCTACATATTTCTTTTTACGGAGCTTCCACTAGACAAATATGAAGTAAAAATGCTCGCAACCCACTCGTTGTACAAGGGCTGCCATCAACCTGCAGAACAGACTAAGGGATTTGCAGCCACAGTAAAGCATAGACAAGATGAGACTGATGGACATGCTGGGTTTTGGCTAACAGCTTAACCTCTCCAATTCTAAGAGTTTATAGGAGTTTAATCTAATTAAGACAAGTTATCCCAAATCTTTTAACAAGCCATCCTTGAGGTCCTTTCACTACTCCCATCCTTCCCATATGTGAATTCTAGAACCAGGTAAGACACCACTAGCTGCTTTAGTGCTCCATAGGCAGACCAACCCTTTAATTCCCGTCTCAGTTTTACTGGTCCATAAATGGCTGATCTCATAGTACAAACTTGTCTCTTCTCCCCAGAATATCAGTCCATACCATTCCCCCAGTGGTCAGGCAATCATGCCCTCTGACACAAAGGATTCAGCAGAGCCATGTGAGCAGAGGTGGAGGCAGAGCCCCGGGTTAAATCAGAGCAAGCGTACCATGAACATGTAACCCAGGCTGGAGCCCTGCCAAAGGTCTGACATTTATTAGCCAGGATGGAATGAAATGCTCATGGGGTTTGCTAATATATTAATGTAATTTATATTAGTAATATGACGTGGTCATCTATATTAAACTAAAAAAAAAAAAAAAAAAAAAAAAAAAAAAAGCGTAGGGAGCATAATCTTACCCATTGCTATGTTGGAAGTTCATGATCAGCATGGTTAGCCACCATGGCCCCTAAGGGCTTTCCTAGAATAACTGTTTCCCAGAGCTGAGAGAAACATCACTGAAGATCCATTGTTCCTAGGTATGACTTTACATATGGTTGTAATAAAATGCCTATTTCTTCATCTGGATGCAAACAGGTGGTCCTTATAGTTTTGTACCAGTGATTTGTCCCTCTCTTTCTAAACATTCTTTCAAACCCACAGTAATTTGCAGGCTTGCTCAGTAACAACTCTTTTTCCTTTGAAATCATAAATAAAATGCCTAAAATAAAAAAAAGAATAAATCCATGGAGTCCATTAGACAAAGAAATACATGGCTTGTAAAGATCACTTCTTAGAGTTAGTTTGAGCTCTGTCAGCCAATTTTTAATCCATTTTATGTGAAGTATTTATTTTGTATCTCTATTTTTTTAACCACTGTCATGCAGTATCAAGTCAAATGCTTTATAGAAGTCTATTACATGAACATTATTATGGTTATCAACAAAATTTGTAATCTCGTTCAGAAAAAAAGTAATTTTGACAGGATCTGCTTTCCCTAAGCCCACGCTGATTGGCATTAATTAGATTTCTACCGTTAATCCTTTATTAATCGAATTCTACATCGGCCGTTCCAGGACTGGTACCAATCTGACAAACCTGTAATTACCAGGGTCATCTCATTTTACTCTTTTAAATACTGGAACAACATTTGCTTTTCCCAGCCTTCTGGAACTCCCCCACTGTTCCGAAACTCATTTAAAAATTCACAAGAGCAGCTGGAGGAACTCAAGCGCAGTGCACACTCTTTATCAGCCACTGCAAGGTTTGGCAAACTTGCAGTAGCATCGTGCTGTTCAGGGCATTGCTTTTAGCTGTCTCATTGGTCACAGGTTCCAAGATGTTGCAAAAGATGCCATTTTGGTCGATTAAGCCAGGCTCTTACTAAACAGAAGGTAAAGAGAAAGAGATAAGAAAGAAAGAAGACAAAAAAGAAAAGGACATGTAACGCTGAGTGAACAGCAAACCCCATGTTTCATACACCATGTCCTGCATAAGGTGTCCTCCTGAGCTCTCTCTGCAGGTCCCCTCTCCAGCCCAGGTGAAGAACCATATGGCCACACCAAGGCCTGGTGACAATCCACTCATCCCTGGTTCTCATCCTGTGATCCCAAAATCTTGCTGAAGGGTTGAGAGTTTTACTTTGGCTTTCACCAAGAACTGTTTTAATCTTGACAACCAGAGTCTGGAAGCAAGTTCTTCCATGGAAATCTTCAGTTGACTTTCCTGAAGCTTTTAAAAATATCTTGAAGTTGACATCTTCGAAGTGCAGTTCTGGATGGTCCTTCTATCCCTTTCCCACCAAAAGAGGTGGGATAGGATAGGGGTGATTACGCATTATCCACTGGCCAAAGCTCTCCCTCTGATATTGGGGGTGGGGGGTGGGATGGGGGGGTGTGGGGGTGGTGGGGGGTGTGGGGTGGGCACTGGCACCTGTATTGTCAAAGGCTCCCAAACACGAAGCTGGTTTTCTCTGGTGATATCCGTTAGGCACTCAGAGTAAAAGGCTTACAAATTCTGTTTTGACGGAAATACCCAGAGCAGAAAGCTGGGTTTGAGGTGCAGTTCTGCAGCTGGTGTTTCCTGGTGGGCAGCTGTGGCTGCTCTGGAGGTGGGCTTAGGTGCCCACGTCTCCCATGCACTGCAGAAGGCAGCCTAGGGACCACCTCCGTGTTTAACACCAAGTGTAGAAGTTAGTGGTCTCCAAGTCTCCTTTTTTTTTTCTTTCAGTTTGCCTTTCTAATCCTCAATCAAAAGCCTTGCTTCTAAGGAAGTTCCAAGGATGCAATGAGTGGAAATGTCAAAATAACCTTTATTTTGTCACCTAGTCAGTCCTGGTGTCCAACCTACCAATTTTATTCCATTCCTTTCCAACCATCTTGTCTTTTGTACCATGTTAACTCAGTCTTAGGGTGGTCTGGATAACCCCATTTCTTTGCACTAATTTTGACTATCTCATTTTGTCTTCTGTCAAGCTATACCACTCCAGAAGGCTGGAGGATTTATTAAATTTTCAGCCCCTTTCCAACAAGCAAGCGCGCAGTCTAGATAATTCTGATAGACAAGATTTTTTTTTTCAAGAAATCCTTTTTGTTTTAATGGTAGAAACTTATCTTAGGATAAGATTAATATTAATCTATAGAAAAGAACAAGATAAAGATAGATTTTGCCTATTAAATTTAAGAATGACAATCAGTTAAGTGTCTACTGAGCACAGCTAAATGAAAATGAAACACCAAGAGAAGTACATATGACAGGCTATAGTATATTAAATGGTTTCATTATCCTCTGATATAATGAATAACAAATGGATTTGGAAATTGATGCAATGTTTTGAAAAAAGTATTTCTGTAGAACTACAATAAAATTAGGGTGAATTTATGTTTCCACCATTAGAATTTTCACTGACATCTCGCAATGTTAGCTGTGTTTTTTAATGTCTGTTTCTGTGCCTTTCTCGAGCAGAATTTGAAATTAGTTGATCAGTTATCGTGTAAGAACTGCTTAAGAATAAATACATATTAAATTAGAAAAACTAGGTAAGATAAGAATATAACATTTGTAATACCAGTAGGGAAAAAAGTAAAGTCAGAAATATGTTTAAATTAGGAAAAACTAATTTAATTAGATATTAAAGTAGCCGGTATTCACAGACATTGTGCTACTTCTGTATATTCTAAATAAGTTTTCTTGCAGCACAGCCTTGTTATCACGTTAAACAATTTTTAGTGTGTTATACCTGAAAGATCACAACAGATTAAATTTTGTTCAATAGATTTTACTACTGAACCAGACTATTTAAAATTCTCCATGAAATGTAAAGATGGATTTAAAATTTATGAACAGGAGCATACAATGACATAGGGCAGATTAAAAAAAAAGTGCAATTCCACATAAAGTATTATTAGTAATAACATTGCAATCAATCACCCTTCTTATCTACTCATATGTCTTTAGATTATATCTTTTAAAAAGCCCTAGTGAAGACAAATCATATAGTGCTGAGCTGAGCACTGCAGCTGGGTTTTTCAAAGGACCACGGTGGAATTCATCACTTCAGTGCCCAACTCCTCACTGGAGATTCACATAAGCTACTCCTTCTGTATTTAGAAAAATTAAATTGGGCTTTGTTCAAGAAGAAGAAAGAAGAAATTGAAAAATCCTTTTTATGAAGAAAAACTTCAGAACCTCTCAGCTTCCTCCTGTATTTTAATATAATATGATTATAAAAACTGTTAAAACCAAATAAATACTTGAAATCTACAATGTTATTTTGCAGAGGGTTTTAGCCCTCTTCTTATACGTTGTTAGGCAGAAGAGGGTTTTGTTGCTTTAGCTATTGTTTGCAGTACTGCCTGCTGAGTAATTCCAAGGTCGCAGAAAGGAAATACAAATAGAAAAACTGGAGTGGGGGGAAGGCATCAAGTGGGAATAATGCCGTTTTCCCTTGCAAAGAGCACTAGGGGCTGAAGAGGAAGACCAACAGACAAATGTGGTTTCAGCATTATTCTCTGTTGTTTTCTCTATTGCTTTGTTCTTTCCAACGTGTCAACAATAAATAAATAATGTGTCAGAAATTCAGGAAATTAAGAGGTCACAATAAAAACAATCAGCAAAAGAGATTGCAATCTGGACTGTACAGGGGAAAGCCATTTAGAAGTGAAGTGGAGCTGGTGCCAGTGATGTGGAAGAGAAAAGAAAAGCAGCGGAGCAGAAAGCAAAAAAAAGTCATTGCATATAAACAAAACCAGACATACTGTAATTAAGCTGATAACACTCGGCAGATAGCATGCAGCCTGGTCTCTAGCTGCCATCCGCTCTCCCACTGCTGCCAGCCCATGAGCTTTCTGCAGCAGAGGTTGGGCATGTCACCAGCCCCTTGACGGCAGGCAGCGTGCTGCCAGGGAGGGCTCGTTTGCTGTGAAAAATACTCAGAGGTTTACCTTGAAACAGAGTTTTCCAGCCCGCCTGGTGATGCAGTTTAATCAATACTTCACTTTGATAGCTCTGTTACATTAGGACTAAAATGAAGTTCACAGTCTGCTCAAAAGATCTTAAATCCTAGCCATCACCCCTGAAACATCTTTTCTGTTGTTTTTCCCTGGCTAGCTAGGCATTAATAAGCACCAGGATTAAGGAGGTAGTACCGAAACACTCCTAATCCATGGCAACCCAGGAGGAACTAGAGGCTACTCATTGTTGTTAAGTGTATGAAAAGCTCCAAATAAATTAGACACTTTGAAATTCTCTATTGCTTTACTTTTCCTTTCGTCTCTGCCATCCTCTTCTGTAAGAGACAGCAAACCATGCCGGGAAGATAATACATTCCAGGCACATGAATACAAAGACACTAATTCATGCACAGTCAGTTCTTTTCCAAACCTATGCTAATATTACATGGAAAAAGCTGCTGGAGTTAAAGGATGGAATGGTTCGCTGCACTGCTGTCCTATGACCAGGCTAAAGCTCCTTACCTGATAGATTAAATGAAAATTCTGTACCGTGCGTGTGCGGATGTGCGAGGTGTACAGGCCACGTATCACAGGGTATTTCAGTGGCTAAGAAACGTGTTGCAAGAGGAGAAACAGTGAAGCTGAGTGCGGTTTGCTCCCGAGCCAGCTCCCTGCTAGGGAAGAGACTTCCACAATTGCAGAATATTATTCTTTTCCACTTCCATGTTGCAGCAACGCAAGGGGCTACAGCCTTGCTGCACACCTGTTGCCTGCAAGGACTGACTTGCAGGTGCTTTAACTGGGAGAGGTCTGCTCCCACGTGAAAGGCACTAAATCCATGTGGTTGCTTTCTGCAGAAATGTGCCCCTCTGGTTGAAGCACGGGTTCTTCTAATATTTGTGTGGTCTTATGTGACCAGCCAAATGCTTTTGCAACAAACCGCCTCTGTTAGGTTGAGGTACTGGTGAGCGAAAGGGTAGGCTCTCCTACCCACCCCACCCCACTCCATGGACAGGGGCAAGGGGATCTCAAAAAGCATCTGCAGCAGGAAGCCTTGTCTGTCTGAGTGGAAAGATTTCCACACAGCACTGGGAGTACAGTACACATCAAATGGGTGATATACCTTGTTATTTAGGAGAATGGCACTGAGAAAAAAATCTGGAGCCTTACCAAAAATTAATAAAAAGCAATATTGTACATTTATTTCCTTATCTTGTTCCAAATAAGCTTTCCACATAGTTTTTCCTTATTATGCTTCAAATTACACAACATTTTTTAAAGATACTACCAGTAGCCCATATTCCCTTTCCTAGTGAGTGTTTTTGATGGTAATCACATATACAATTATCTCTTACATGACTTGCATTTAACTTAGAATATGAGCTTGGGTTGTGTATTTTGCAGATTCACTGTTATGAAGCATATTTGATTGATGGCAATCACCGAAACCGATCCAGGATCAGCAAATTTCCGCAGGGAGGACAATAGTGTAGGGTGCATTTATAGTATTCTCATTTATTAGTTTACAGAACAGAGTTCTTGTAGGTCAGCTATTCTAGCAGGAGGTGAGGTGGGAGGCTGGCTGCTCTGCTGGCATAAGCAGTCACAGGCAGAGCAGGTGTCTGGCGTGGAGATGCAGGAAGGGCCTGAGTGACTTTGGGGTCTGAAGCATTAGGAAGCTGCTCCAGGTGATTTTCCTCACAGCTGTGGGGATTCTGGCTTCCTTTGCTGACATATTTTGGCCTTCCCATGTGCAGTGTGAAGAGTTTGGATGCACACATCTGGGCTATGGCTTCCTCTTGGGGTCAGGAACCTAAACCATAGGGACTGCAGGGCCAAGGCTGGAACTGTCACAAAGGACCCAAGTACCCTCACAAGTGAAAGAGCAGGGGTGAAAGATGTTACTCCAAGGGCTATGGAAGATGTTGCCACTGTAATGTCAGCGGGAGACACTCCTGAGTTCATAGCTCCTTCTCATGCCGTGCAAACTGAGAAGAGCTCTTTTCCCCCATTGAAACTCCAGGGATTTCAGATGCTTTACCTTTCCATAAGGCATTTTCTGAAATTACGGAGTCTGTGAAAGTGCTCTCTCCATTTTGTTATTCATTAACTGCCTCCAGCTCTTTAGTATGCCACTGTATCCTCCTTCTTCTGAGAGCCAGGGAGAGAGATGACAGAGCAAAGGGCAGCACAGACAACATCAAGAAGGCAGAAAAGCAAGTAAAGCAGGGAAGTACTGTTTCATCCTCTTCTTACAGCCACTTATTTCTGTGCTGAAAGGCAGCATGTGGGCTGAGATGCTTTGCTGTGCGTTTTACACTAGAACTATGGGAACTATTCTCTGCTTATCATTGAAGGGGAACGGCCCAGTGCAGTTCTAGTCTAATGGAATTAAACTATGACCATTAAACTAACGTACTACTGGGAAGTGAGGAGAGGAGCTGTTGAAATATTCAGCTTTCAATTATAGTGTGTCATCTACTGCAACAGATTATTTTATCTGAGAAGGAAGGGGCTGTAGCTTTCTTCCTGTTAGACCAGCTTCTGCTCTTCAAGGATGCTCATCAAGATCACACTTAAGTGACATGAGAGGACTTTCTCCTTTCAATTGCTTCTGCTATTTACTTTCTTAGTCTATAAACCTGAGCTTTGATGGCCTACTCTGTTTTCCCACCTTCCCCCACCTTTTGTCTACTGAAGTTATTAGTAGCTGTAAGTGGGTTGCTGACATACCCAGGAATAACCCATGTGCTCGGAGCCCTTTTAAGATGCTGTGAGACTAGTGAAGAAAGATTGCCAAGCGCCTTAAATACGAAGCTGGGATTCAGGGAGGCCAGATTAGACTCTCCTCAGCAGGTTCTCTTAAGACACTTGGGGAATGTCCTTTTCTCCAGGGTTTCAAACCCTTTTCAGAAGGCATGGGTCCCTTTCCTTCTCCCTCAGCTGTATTGCAGTGATGGCATTCAAACACTGTGACAGATAGGAAAAAGCTATATTGGCTTGTAATAGAGCATTGCTCTACTTCTTTCTAAAAGTACCGCAATTCTCTTCCTGTGAAAGAGGTCTTCATTTAAAATGAATTAATTGAGTATAAGCTAGGGAGCAGCAGCCCTGTATTCGTTACCACTGGAGGTCATCTCCCTTAAACCCTGCAGAGGGAACTCCTCTTTTGCATAGGCAGACTATGCAGCGTGAGCCATGCAGGCACAGCTTGGCACATCCAGCTCCATCAGCACTTCAGCCTTGGTGCCGCCTAAGTGCTAAAATCAGCTACGTTTACAGTCCAGGAATTTTCACAAGGAATCTCATGTTGCTCTGCAAGCTGGTCCCTAAAAGAAATCAAGAGTGGCAGGTGGGCCATGGAGACAAGGAGGCAGCATTTAAAAAAGACTAATTGTGATTAATATATTCCATTTCTACTGTGAGAATTATTACTCATGAATATGTCTTGCAAACACAATGTGACAGGGCTAAGAAAGCACGCAGGCATGTTCACCTATTCTTAGCTCAGCGTACAATAAGTTTCTGTTTTGAGGGAAGAACTCATTTTACAGATCACATTTGAACATTTTTTGGATTGAGGCAGCTGTTGGTAAAAAACTGCTGTAGCTTGAAAATCACTTGAATGTTTGTACTGTAAGTAAACTGCTGTTCCTGGGCACTTGGTGAAGCAGAAAGGAGAAACCACTTCACTTCTTACCTTGGTATAAGTTTCACGAGTACTGGCTTAGATGTTGCTTGGTATTGCCAAGAGACCAGTTTTATGGTGATGGAAATGGGAGAGGGTTTATTATGTTTCAGTTCCTGTCTCCCTATGACACTGAAGACAAGATCTCAAGTCTTTGCATCATTACAGAGCAAGCATTTTTTGCTTCTTCCCCATCACATGATCACTGCTGTAAACATATTTGTGAACACACTTTGCTTTACACACAGAGCAAAATCACTGGGGTTGATCAGGATGCACATGGTGCAAGAAGTCGGGCACATCTCTGAATCTTAAACAAATTGGTACCTTGTACTGTGTTGGTATTTTAAATTAGCTTAGCCTTTTATACAGAAAGGTTACATGAACTTGTATTACTTTGTGTTACGGCAAGACTCAGAGCCTGCCCACCAATGCCACTGGGAGGTAGATGGTACTAGAAACTTCATTGTGTGCCTAAGCCCTGATCATGGCACCTTAATTAACAGGAGAATCAGTGAACGGCAAATCAGAACTGTTGACTGAAAAAAATATTCAGAAGTTTTGACCAAACTCTACTGTAATGTGCACTTAAAGCAAGTTTAACACTGCAGTTTAGAATTAGCTCTGATACAGAAGAGAAACAACATTGTATTTCCTAGTTAGATAACATCCGTGTCTCGTAATATCAGTGTTATCCCAAAACAGAAATATCAAGTTTTGATCTGTTCCAGTGTGAAAGACTCTTCCTCTTTAGCCACCTGTCCATCACTGGTTAAATTTTCTTGTACTTTATCCACCGTTGCAGTGCCCACAGGTTCAGTGCAAGGCAGAACATCTGTACTGAACACGGTTCCTGTCAGGACATTCATATTCTTGTGCCTGTAACACACCAACAACCTCTGTCAACACTTGACCAAGTCTAAGAGGAGATTTGCTTTAGAAATTATATGTGAGATTGAGGCTCTGAACCTGCTCATGATGAGGCAGGATCATACAAAGGTAATGAACATTGAGCTTGTGTTTCTGTATTGCACACATGATAAACAAAGTTTACAAATTTGGTACTTGTATGTCAAGCCCCAGTGCTCCCACTTGAAGAGCTTTTTAACAATAAATTACTATTGAGTAACTGACATTTTCTTTTGCCTGTCAGAATATATAGAACCTGGGCTTTGGAGCTAAATTTCTCTTGAAATGTATCAGGCCTGTATTTCCTGCTTCCAAACTGAAAATCAGATTACTGTCTTGAGTGCTAGCTGGAGTTCTAATGAATGTTTATTTGGCACCATGTTCATACTGTTATGCACAAGTGCATAGAATTAAAATAATAATTTCTACTTGATTTCATGGTTCTCTGCCTTAATGGTCTCTGATGTTTTTTAGCAGATCCATTATGCATACTTAAATATAGAAAAGACGTACTACAAGGGGAAAAAAAAAAGAATAAACTGGTGGCCAAATTTACTCCAAAGTGAAGTTGGAAAGAAAACTGCAAATGTGAGTCCTGCTAGGATTTGCCACTGTGTGATTTCTGGATAATATGACACCAAGGTATTTGTAATAGTCAGTGGTGTACCCTAACTAATTTTCTGCTTGTCTCTACAAAATCCTGACAACTCTTGTTTTTACTTTAAGTGCAGTTGAATGTAATTAACAAATTGCTCAAGGCTTGATTAATATGTCATTTTCTGGATCTGTGGTATCTTCAGCTCCTTTTCTAAAGCCACTCATTACCTGCCTAGCTTAACCCCATGCCAGTCAAGGATCTTATCACCAAGTAAAGGGAAATTATTATTTTACTCTGCAGCTTGACAGCATCTGCTGCCTTCCAGCCAACACAGATGGTGAGTACCCAGAGTGGCAGGAAGAAGTATCAAAAGGCTGCTGAAACTTCCAAGCAGAACAGGGGTTGTCATTTTGGATGCCACTGTCAAAAGCCATGCCTTGGAAAAGCATCCCTTTGGGGAGTGACACTGCAGTGCCACAGAGCACTGACAAGGCTGAGAGTGCTCAGGCAGTCTTATCTGCACAGGGACTCGGGAGAGGTTTGAAGGAAAGAGATGGAAGATAATGTAAATACAAGTGATGGTGTGTTAGGTGTGCAAGCAAATAATCCCACCCCCTGAGCTACACCAGCACTGTTTACTGCTCACAGCTCCCTCACCCTTCAGCTTCCTGACAGCGTCTTTAAATATTTGCTCTCTTATTCAGGCTCAGGTGTAAAAGAATGGGGTCAAGGCAGCTTCAATTTCATTTAGAGTAACTGGGATCTGCAAAAGTGAAATGCTTCCATTGGCATTGCAACAAATGGACTTTCGGTGGGAAGGCTTAGGCGCCTGTTCTGGGAAGGATGAAATGTTCATGATCTCACTCACCATCAACCTCAGCTTGTTCAACCATCATCAGCATCTAAGGAGATTGTTTGGTTTGTTTTTTTAAAACATTTTTATTAGCTTCCTTCTGTTTTTACAAAATCCACGTTATTTTTATTTCAGTTCTGCCTGGGGAGAGTGCGTTGATACTGCTTAACTTTGCAAGACCTATTTATTCCTTAGAGTTTTATAGGATCTCACACCAGGAGAGCTAATACACTCTGGCTGTAGCTCTCTAAGAACAGAACTCAGCTCCTCTCTGTTACCATATGTGAACACACATGTTCACACACTTCACTAGGGAAGACATTTCATAACCTCTGTCTTCTTATTGCCCAGCTTCCCAGCCAGCGTTGTTCCTTCTGTGTAGCTTTTTGGTTCTTCCAAATTTTGCTACTTTGTGCTGAATTCCAGCAATATTGCATATTAGCTGGTAGAAATAAATCATGGGAGGAAATCTAAGGTTACCCCAAACAACTGTTAATACAGCCTGTCATGTCTAGCATTTTTAATACATCCTACTTTTTTTCCTCAGTAGAAAGGCCAGAACGTGAGCATTTGTTTGGAATTCTCTACCACTGCAATGTTATAACCAGGGGTATTTTACAATTATGTCTTCATTGTCTCAACACAAATCATGCTTTAAATGATTAAATAAATCTTAGCAAAGACATAGGATTTTATGCACGGCTGTCTATGAGTGATTTGCATGCAAGTGAAAGAGATTTGGACCTGTCCCTGAAAAAATTAATTTTCTAGAGAGCTGTGAATTTTGCATATTTAATTATTACATAAGCATTTTTGTTTGTATTGTTCTAGTAAGCCTATATTTTATTACGCCTCTGATGTTTTATAATAATAAATGTTTGTTCAGCAACAGCTGGTCTCAGATCATTATCTTATCAAACGTACTTTTTTATTTATCCCACCTCATTTTTAACCCTTGTGTGTTTTGTTTTCTTTCTTTAGTCAAAACATTTTAGCTGGAAAGAAGTCAAGCTCCCTTTCAAAATAATTCACAGCAAATTAAGGTCACATGTTTCAGGAACAGACATTGGGTAGTACTTGAGCATGCAAACTACACCACCTGCAGAATTTGTGGCATGCTCTTGATGGATGCTGACTGCTCTCATAATAAGGCACTCTCCGACCGTCCCACAGAGTTGTTAGCCTCTTGAAAAATAGACTAATTGCATTGGCAGCAGGCTGGATGCTACTAACTGATATCAGTGGGAGTCCTGCTCTTGATACTGTCAAGGGAGAGAAAACTACAGACTGTTAATGTCATGTTCCTTTGAAGTTTTTGCCATGCTTTACATCTAATGCTGTAGCTGAGACACACATCTTTAGTATAATAGGGAATGAAATAATCCCCATCACAGGTAACTCAGCTAAGGGCTATTGGTGTAGATCCACAAAATGGATGCTAGCTCAGCTCTCCTTTCCCACCTCTGGAACCAGCCTCTTGGTGGCATTCTCAAGTCCACCATGGTCTTAGTGGGATGCAGTGATCATGCAGTCCTGAATAAAAGCCAGCCTGCTTGCAGTGACACCATCTACATCTGCCAGAAGGAAATGCTGAGCACTATATGATGGCTTCAGTCTTGCTTTTTGGGTGAGGACGTGCTTGTCCCCTGACTGAAGGGGACCTTATGCCATTCATCACATATAGACCTGAATGTTTTCCTGACCAGATCAAAGCAAAACCAGGAGGGAGAAGGGAGAAACAGAGCCCTTCGTTCAGCTGCCCAGGGTTAATCACGGGAATACAGGAGATTTAACTTCAAATCCATCCTCCTTATTTGAAGCAGACAATTGAACTTGACACTTTTCCTCATCCCAAATCGGAGTGCATTAACCATGAGACCAAAGAGTCAATCCCTCCGTTTTCCTCTACTTTCGTTTCAAACACAATTAAAGTTGACATTATTTAAACACAGAAGTAACTTCAAGGAAATAAAGGAGAGATTGCCTGCATCTTGGATGTTGTAGTGACTGCATAATTCTTCTGTAGGAGCAGCAAGAAGGGCACCAAACCTTAACTCAGATGAAGCAGAAAATATAAGGTGCATAGTACAGAGACATATAGCATCACAAAGTGTGGGTCTAACCCAAAGTCCACTGAAATCATGAGCTGTATTGTCACTGACATTACAAAGCTGGAATCAGCACATGGATATCCAATTTGGGCTTTTTTTTAATAGTTTCTTCACATATTTAAATGGAAGAAATGCTGACACAGAATTGAAGATAACAGAGGGATTGGTACAACAACTATTGATCAAAAGGCAAAATACATATTCCAGCTGAATAAATAACAGGCAAGGCATGACCTTCAGTAAAAGAGTTCTGAATGCCTATTTAATTTGTTAGATATATAATGCTTTTTTCAAAAACAGTTTAAGATACGGTCATGTGGAAATTCTCCTGCTTTGAGTAGGTGTAACTTACTATTCCAAAACCTGCAGCCTTATATGACATTCAGTTCACTATGAGGCTAATGTTCAAAAGAAATCAGAAAATCGTTGAACTTAATTTCTTATGGTCAGAGGTCATCAGATTTATATAGAAAGAGCAGCCATACTTCAAGAGGGAAAAAATTCTGAAATGCAAATCTTAAATAGAAAGGAGAAGGCTTTTTATTGTCCCCTTGCTATTATAGTTTTGGTTTTTAAGCCTGGCTGCACTTCATCATCCTTCACCACATGTTTGGATGTCTTCTCATGGGGAATCCCATACAAATGGTCTCAAGTGATGCATCCTTTACTATCCCAACTTTGATTCCTTTGACATCATTAGAAGTGCCAGATTTCTAGTAACACTGAGTAAGAAACACTTTTATAAGCCATAAGAAATGCTGTACTATTATACTATCCTATAATGTATACTGTTCAAATCTACATTTGGTTAAAGCTGGCTTTATGCCTCATCATTCACAGCCTATTACTACCTTTAAGAAGTCTAAGAATTAGTGGGTCGTTATACAGTTCTTGGTAAATAAGCAAACTTTCTAGAAGCTTCTGTTATATTCTTATTTATCTCTGGGCTATTGATCAACGGAACCTTGCTACCAAAAATTACCAATGTATTTGTATAGTTTTCATCTGTACTTTGTTTTTCTATTTTGTCTTAATAAAGCTATGGAAATACACAAGGAAAAGAATAAGGTGAAAAGGTTTGTCATTTACCTAGACTTGAGTAACTACAGAGTATTTGCACAGTGATCACTGAAGAGAAAACCTTGAAAGCAGCCATCATCTGAAATCCTCAATGCGTGTGCTACAGTAGCAGTATATTATAAGTAATATTGGCTTTAGATAACCCCAATTTAGATATTCAGTGATCACTTGAAAGCTAATAACCATGCATTAACAGTATTTTGTCTTTGCTATGATCATGTGGTTTTCTTGTAATATCTCATGGGAAGGGCACAAACCAGGAATATTTTTAGGAGCTAATAACACTGAAAAGCAGCACTAGGACTGTAGATTTATCCATCCACAGGTAAATCCACAAGAGGCTCTACAACGTCAAGCTCCAGTTTTCACAGTCCTGCCTTCCAAAAGGGAACATACAATCTTAAATTCAGCATCTCACCTCTACAGCATGGTGAGAATTGCAAGTCCCCAGATGGTATTTCCAAGAGCCAGCATGCTCAGAGAGGAGCTAACAGCACCAGGCAGCACCGCAGAGGGCCAGGCTCACAGCCGTAGCTCCTGTCGTACAAAAGCCTTTCTCACGCATGTGCACACGCACACTGCTTTGCATTGCACTAGTCCATGGTGTTGCATTCCAAGATGACAACTGCAACCAGTGGTTCCTGCCAGATAAAATGTCTACACGGATTTTAAGTGAGACTTTTTATGTTTGTGATGTCAAATAGAGCAAGTTTAACAAATCTTGCACCATTCCTCAGATAGTTAGGGGTCCAGGGCTACGTTCTTCTTAAAAAAAGAAAAGCTATTTGCAACCACCATTGAAGCATGTTCAGTTATTTTCCAAGTGACTGGTCAGTCTCCTGTCTTTTCTTTCATGTCATTCAGTCACAACTCTCACCCATGAACGCAGGCTATGGCAGCTGAGGCAGCAAGAGCCCAATCTGATGGCCTCACGTTGCTTTGGCTTTTCTTGCCAGGTCTTGTTTTCTTTTTTGTTCTCTGCTGGCACTGTACTCTCAGCTCCAAGTGCCACCTGCTACAAGGATCCCCACTGAACCATTTCCCAGATCTATTGTACAGGTTTCTCTAACAACAGAGAAATCCTCCTTGTGAAGTCTCTGTTGTTGCTTTCATACTCCAAGCAGTCCCTAATTCAAATTTATGATGATACTATTTTGATCCACAACATCTTGATTTGGTGTATTGTGTAACTAAACATTTTGGATGAAGGCGCCCAGTATGCACAACATTATTGGTATTGGAAGAGCTTTCATATTTCACTGTGTACTTTACAAATATACTGTGACAATTTCCCCTTCATATTTTTAAAGTTAAGAGTAGGGGAAAAAACTAAAAGAAGAGGAGAAACTAAGTCTCAAAGTAGAGATCGGTTGTGTATAAATGCACCCTCTGGGAATTGCTGCTCATCTTTTTCTATAAAACACCCAAACTTACACATTGATTGTCAAATCGTTTTTTATTGGGCTGGTAGAAGAACAGGCAGAAATAAATTTTTTTGCATTTTTTTGGCAAGCATAGTAAGCCACATTCTCTTCTCACTAACACTTTCTTAAAATGAAGGCAAAATGGGAAGCTGGTTAATGATATTGATGTTTGTTGATTTTATACTTTTTTTTAAAATAAAGGTTGGAGCAGAGGGGAAAAAGAGAGACCAATCAGGTATGCTTATGCAGAGCTTGACTTTGAGAGAGAGCAATAAGCAGAAGAATATACAACAAGTTTGGTGAGACTTTTCGAAGTCTGCAACCACAATTGAGATGGTCCTTTGAAAAGCTCCATGATCCAGAAATAGCTTTTGTATGGCCTGAAGAAAGACTACAGGAAGGCAAAAAAGAAATACTTATGAGATAAGATGTAAAAAGGGTTGGTTGTTTTTTTGTTTTGTTTTGTTGTGGTTAGATGGGCTGCTGCAAGGGAAAGGTTTTTCAAGGGATTTGGTAAGAGAGAAATACATAATACTAAATAGACTAAAAATATAAAACCTAATATTATAGTTTGAAGGAATAGAGAGAAAAGGCAAAAGTGACTTGCAGATCAAGAACTGAAGTGACACGGGAAAAAAATTAAATTACTTGGTAGGGGAGATTTGGAAAAGAAGTTTAAGATGCTATTGTTTTGGTCATGTTTGTATTAATGAAATGATCTAAGAACAGCAGATCAAAAGCTTCAGTTTGAAGTAAATTAACTTGTGCAGTATCTTCCACTTTTCTATTTAAAAGTATTTTGTATTTTTCCTTTGAAGATGAACTGAGTTTAGAATTGCTACAGAAAGGACCAACTTCTGTAAGTCAGAAGAAATAAGCAGAATTGTGGCTTAAGAAATGGCAACAGAAGTGTAAAGTTAGGGTGTGCAAACTTCTCTGTAACACAGAGAAATATTCCTGCCCCAGCATCCCTCCTTCCCAGGCAGCTCAGATTTATGTGTTCGATCTAGTGAAATGCATCTTCAGAAAATTCTGCAGTATTAGAAGACTGACACATTCATGAGACAATGTCCTCAGCAATCCACACAGAGCTGCTGCATTAAATTTGCTATAATATATTGTGATTCACACCTGTAAGTGAAATAGCAGTAAACCATACCTGGCTTTTCAAGCATTATAAACTAGAAAATATTAGTGTCTTACATATTTACAATCAAATGCACATAAACAGAGCTTGAGTCTTCAACTGCTGATATAACAGGGCCATATTCAATGACAAGGGACTTGGAACGGTGACTTAGATATAAAAATATTGGGGGCTGGAATAGATCTTCTCTGTTCATACAGTTTGCAGGCAGTTAATTTGATTCAAATATCAGTGAAAGAGATTTAAAGACTCCCCCAGATTTAGGAAACTCTTCAAGCAATCTAAGTCTAGTATTTGCAGTGCTGTGGGATGTTCTTGAGAAGGCACAGTTTTCAGATTATATGCCTGCATCTATGTGATATCCAGGTACCTTAGAGTCATGACTACTCCATTTTCTCAATATTTGCAAGGGAGCACAAGGTTCATCCATGTGTGAGGCAAGGAAAAAGACACAAGGTAAGTTCTTAGGTAAAACATCACGGGAAAGTCTCAGCTGAGTTAAAAAATAAACATTTCTCAAGACCCAGCCTAGTATCCTCACCACTGTTCTTCATATCTGCTGCCCATCCAGACAGCCCTACATAGCCAGCTTCCACTGACAAATCACACAGCCTAAAACTGTTCTTCAAGTTTCCTACTTCTTCAGCATACTCATAAATTAGAGTCATTCACATACAGAGCAGCTTTTTGCTAGTGGCTGAATACAGCTAAAGCCAGTGGGGTCTCCAGAACAGTCATACTGCTTGCTGATAGCACCGTGTTCCCAAAAGTTTTTCGGAGTAGTTACATAGTCCTTCTAAAGAGTGTGAATATACCTGGGTAGTTTGAACAGAGATATCAGCACACAGTATTATACCTTCAAATGATCATAGAATCGTAGAATGGTTTAGGTTGGAAAGGACCTGCAAGATCATCTAATTCCAACCCCCTGCCATAGGCAGGGACACCTTCCCCTACACCAGGTTGCTAAAAAAAAAAAAAAAAGAAAAAAGTATAACCTTCACAATCAGAGAGAATACAAATGTCAAAACATATCAGAAGAAATTAATTTGAAATGTTTGCTGATGTTGCTAAGAGGAGAAGATAGATTTCAGTACAATTTGACTCACCTTTTTTTATCCCTTCTGGCAAATCCACATTTTGCTTCTGTCTAACATTATCTTTGCTTTTTCAAGAGCGTATCAGATTTTATTTGAAAGTAGAGCAAACAATATATATTTTTTAAAAGCCTTCATGTATATTTTATCCTAAAGCGATCTGTATCATTATTGATTGTTCCTGCAATAAGAAAGTTAATAGGATGAATTGCAAGTAGTTGCCATAGTAACTACCATTGGTCTCTTTCTCTTGAAGAGGAAGCATACAATTAATTTGTCTTTTAACCTACTTTATTGCTGGAAAGGCCATATAAATGCAGCAGCACAGGTCCAGATTCATTATACACTTCTGTGCCATTATTCTCTTAAATCATCTTTGCAGATACATTTTTCTAAGTGTTTGTTGGAAAGAAAGTTTTCATTCAATGTTTTCCTGATGTCTAATTTGCCTTGGATTAAAGCAGAGATGTTCAGAGGACTAGGATTCTTTCTTTTCCTATCATTCATCCAATACTTCACAGCCCATGCCCTAGCCTCTCCCCCTGCTAGCAAAACACTTCAGAGCAGACCATCACTTTGACAAAACACATCAGCTCTGAAGCCAACACACCATTTTAGGCTAGACTTGAGTTGTTTCACACTATATTACTGAATAGATTTTGGGTTGCATTTTGATACCTATATCATGTCCTTCTGACATTATTAATGCATATTCTGGTGGTTTTGCCTGAGTAAGGACTTTGGGATCTGTGGGTTAAACCCACTCCAGTCCAGGTTACTCAGCAGAAAACATCTGTTATCTTCTACAGGAGTTCTTCTAGGGGCTGATTCCTTAGTACAGGCATTAATGATGGAAAAACAGTGGAGGGAAGTGTTTCTGATTTGGTTTGCACTCCCTTCGTATCAGAGAAATGTAATGTCCTTGTAACTTCTACTGTAAAAAAGAACAGTAAATACTTAGATATTTGCCTTATTTGAAAAAAAAACCATGTTTTGCAGGAAAACCCTGTTCTATAGGTTTTCCTAGGTTTCACCTAGATAGTTGCTGTTTCACTTTGGCTGATAAGGGACACAGAATAGCATGAAGCACAAGAGATGCATAATGGAATAACCTTTGATGTGTGTACTTTCCATTTTTTTAAAATCAATTTTAAATACTAAAAACATCCATATGCATTAAGCATAACTCTATGCAAGCACTAAGCATAAAGGAATGCCCCTGCACTATTGCACCTTCTCTCTTTTCCCACCACCGGATCACATCTGCATAAATGTTGATGACCGCAGTCCCTCTGCCAAAGTGGTCTGAAGAAAACATGGAAAATGCAGCCTTGTACAGCTGGTTTTGCAAAGGACGTCACTATTGGATGGGGAAAGACCCACAAACCAGGAGTCACAGGGTCACACAGATCTGCAAGGGGTCATTTGGACCCTCAGTCTCTACACTGAGAGGAGAAAAAACCCACAACAGGTCACGCAGTGAAGGATGATTGCAACGAATGAGCAGTATAGATGTGTTTATGCTAAGACACTACACTAAGTCATTTATGAAACACCAAACAACTCCAAGAAGGTTTGGACTAGGTATAAATGATTAAAAAAAAAGTATCTTTATGCGTAGTTCTTCCCTACCTATTATGGAAATTGAGGAAATTATTCACGACTAGAATACCACCATATGCTCAGGTAGGAGCTGACAAAGACATATTACAGCTTTACTCCACAAAACGGGAGGTCAGCCCACAGGAAGGTTTGCCTACGGAGTCTTTGGGGATTCGCATACAAAGAGAGAGGAATAGTGGGGGGAAGAGGAGAATAAAGATCTCTCAACCTCTGAGATGCATCAGAAAGGAGGAGGGGTGGAAAGGTTGAAGGCACTGAGACAGCAAAAAGTGTGGATAACTAATAATGCAGAGGTCAGAGAGTGGGACCCTCACAGTCACAGTTGCGAGAGGGGAATTTTAAGCAAATTCCTTTTGGAGGAGAGAGCAGAAGTAAATCCGTGTGAACAGGTCGTTCATTTTTACCACCTCCTACAACTTCAGACCTCAATTTAAACCTTTATTAGATCAGTCTGGACACGAGCACTTGCTGAAACATGCCTCAAAGGGTGGGTTGTGGGTTTTTTGTTTTTTTGTTTTTTTTTTTTTGTTGTTGTTGTTGGGTTTTTTTTTTTATATATATATTATTTTTAGACCAGCTAATAGAATTGTTTGCTATAAGCATGAGAAATGAAATTGTTCTCATGAATTTATTATAGCCAAAGCAGTGAACATATGAGAAGAATGTCTTGTTAAAAAACCCAAAACAACACAACTTGAAACAAATAACTAAAGATTTAAAAACCTTAACAAATAAAGCGAAGCTCACAATTTAGGGAAGTCTGAAGAGTAGTACATGAAAGAAGAATTAAGGCAATTCAAATAATAATACAAAAGTGAGAGTTTATTTTTAAAAGGGTTCCGGTCCCCTCCCACCCCCCCCACCCCCCCACCCCCCCTTCTTATGAACCTGAAATGAATTTTTATTTTGCTTTTTAACAGAAAGCAAGGGCTGGATCTATTCATGTTTGTTGACAAAAGCACTCAGCTCTAAGGAGGAAGAAAGGTTTGAAGGGAAAGAGGTGTCAGCTGCTTCACCACGGTAACGTTTGGTGGGATGTGTGAGGAAGAAAAGCAAGAGAAAGAGATTCTTGGTATCAGGACTTGCCTCCTGAGAGACAACAACACAACTGCCCCAGTCCCAGTTCTCCATAGAAAAATGGATTTCCAGCTAACGATTCTCCTCATTTCAGTACTCCAAAGTCAACCTCCATGCAGGTACCTTCCCTGCTACAAGCAGAAGATACAGGTCTGCCAGGGCAAGGCTTGTCTGGCCACTGCTGCTGGCAGCAGCGCAGAAAAGCCATATAAAGCCAACAAGCTGTAGCCTTTGCCCCTCACTTTCAGGTATTTTAGCTAACCTTGGCTCAGGTGTACCTATGTGTCGGTTGTGCCACAGCACAACCTTTAGCATCTGGTCTAATGTAAGATTTCTCCACAGCAGGGTTAGACATCTCTGCCTCTGCTCCCATTGCCTTGTAAGCACAGCAAAGATGAAGTGAATTAAGTGGGAACATTCTCAGCTTTTTATAACTTTCTGTTGTCAATGCCCTGGTAGCCTGCAGGCCTCATTCATCTCTCTTTTTTCATCCACCCAAAGGATGTAGACACTTTGCCACAAGACAGCAGTTTTATTTCCCCTTTCCGTACCTAGGTATTTTTCAGAGAAAACTCCCCCCACAGGACTCTGATGTACCTAAAGTGAACATAGCCTACATATTTAATAGAAGAAGCCTTAACTCTGTGAGGAATACATGAGATAGCATCCAAGCCCAGTACCAGCTTCTTCATATCTATGAAGCATCCCAGGGTCTCCCTCAGCCTTGTGCTAAGAAGTCCAAAGGCAGCAAATTAGCGAAAGCCAAATAAGCCGGTCTCATAGCACAGGTGTAGACCTCCCACTACACCCCAGCCTCTATTTATGCATTCTTCCTCTCCTTAAATCCTTTACCTGGGTGTAACTTGTGACAGTATGACCCTGTAACAAAAATCCTGCTTCCAGCTGCTATGGATCTTTCAGTTATGAACTTTTTGTATCTTATCAAAACAGCTTCCAATTTAGAAAAAAAAAAAATTATCCTTGCTCAAGCATTTTTTTAATTACTAGCATACTTATTCAGGTTTCCCCTAATGCTTCTTTTGTGTACCCCAGTCAGATTATTTCATGAATACCAAGGGACCGAATCTATTTTTTCTTGCCCTAGTGTGTTGTGATGTCAGTGGAGTTATTTTGGATAACCGTATTATAAAATAGGTCAGAAACCAGTTCTTTTACTGGATGAGAGTGTTGTTATTACTTCTTATTAAAATTTCCCATTGAGCTTTATAAACATTCTCAATGCATCAGCAGAACTTGTGAAGAAAGCGCTAAAAATAAAGGTTTGTTCATTATTATTATTTATATATTCAATGTTTCAATGTTATTCATTGTTCTGTTAGCTTCACCACCCTGGAAGTCTCATTTTTGTGGCCTTGTCTGAAGGGTTAGTGGGCAGGTTGATATTGTTACATGGTTTGGTTCCTTCACTGGACTTCCCCAATATCTCCTCTATTGTAACCCTGCATCATTAACTTCATTATAATAAATAAATCATGTATATAACAGTAGTTCTGGCTGAGAATAGAACTGGTTGCATTAGGCGCTGTAAAACTCTGAAAAAGAGACCTGAATCACAGCAGCAAGCCAAAAAGAGGTGATGGCAGAAAGGTCTAAATATCAACTGAGTGGACAACCTCAAGGCTGGGACAGGGAAAGACATACAGAGGGAGAAATGTGATCCTGCAGACAACCCATCGTTCTTGAGGGTGTTTTTGCAATTTTAGTCCTTTCAGTGGGTTGCAGGGAATGACTCTAGAAGGATTGAACCACTTGTGAAGCTAAATGATCAAAGGAGGGCAGTAAGGAGGAAGGCAGCAGCATGTGCCAGACCACCCTGCACATCAGACACACCAGATACTAGCAGGGAAGCACAAATGACCCAAAGCCTTCTTGCACCCTACATCGTGCTTTGGAGGAGCTGTGGGTCTGACTCAGGCTGTCTAATTCGTGGACAAAGAAACATCTGGCTTACTCATGTCCATGGCTGATTTCTAAAAGAAAGACCAATCAGTAACCTCAGAAGATTTTTCGTATTTAAAACTACTTCTGGAGGGCAATGAAAACTGGTTGATTGCCAATTTGAACCTCAATACCTGAAATTACGAGGAGAGCATGTGCAGGAACATGGCAAATATAGCTTTTTTAAGACCTTATATTTCTTGCAGTGGGGGTGACAAAGCTGTGTGTTCACATTATGGCAGAAGTGGAATGCTGGAAGACTCTCAATAAAAGTGTAGTGCTGCTGCCTGTGCTGACACACATGTTTGAAATCATTATTTTGGTAATGTCATTAATGAATTTGTACAGCCTGCTGCAGCAGTTCAGTTCTATCATCTTTCTGTTCTCCAGGAAAATGTTAAAAGCATAAACTGAGGGGGGAAAAAACCTAACACACAACCCAAACTGATTTCCCAGCCAGAGAAAACTATTGCATCTAAATTGTACATTAACTGGGCTGTGTTCCACACAAAGGAACATGAACTTCTGCTGCACCATTTTTTTCACATTCAAGATAATTATGTATTTGTCCTTGCCTTACCTTGTTCCTTTTTTGCAGCTCTAGTTACTTTTTTCTAGTAAGAACTCATTTAAATGCTCAGATTAATAAAAGGACTGGTCAATGTGATGGGGTATATGAACAAAATCATGAGCTAAATCCTCCACTGCTAACTGATACAGCTCGCGGTGATCCACAGCAGCTGAGGGTCCAGCCCCACAGCCTTTTGTAATTGAATACAAAGGTATGGAAAAAACCCCTTTGTATATCAATAGTGTGTCCTCGGTGGATGATTGTTAAATATTGAGTATTGAGTTTTGAATACTATGAATTGGGAACAGGAGATAGTAGGAGACAGTGGGGCCCCAAGGGGTCTCAGAAGCATTGATGGCTCCTGACCAGCCTCCCCTGGGGCTTCCACCCCCAACCCACGGGCCAGGGCATCTATTTAAGATCAGCCCTGGGTCTTTAATCTGGTTTGGACTGTGCTGAAGGAGTGTTGGTCTCTAACTTGGCTAGAACCTGAGTTCATCTGGGTCTTGACTTGCAACTGGCCTTCCTGCCTGGACCTTGGACCTGCATTGTCACCACAAGTTTATTTGATGATCTCAGTTCTTGAAGGTGTCTGTTGTCCTGGACCTGTCCTGCTCCTTGTGCTCAGGTACTGCGGGCTAGATGGTGAGCTCTAGCCTGGCCTTGGCTCCCTGGCAGGTGTTCCCACCAGCAGCATGCAGGGAAGAGCCCAGAGGTGTATTGAGATAGGCTGCTAAGGTGTATGGGGTGTTGTGGAGAAACCTGGTGTCAGTGGCCTCTGAATGGCCTCTTGCAGGGCAGACAGACCTTCTCTGAGACAGAAACATCTCTAGCAGAGAAAGATTGTGTCACCTCTGTACTGTCCATCCCACCCTACGTACTACTGGAGGCTGTGACGCTTGTGGCACAGGCTTGGGTGAAATCCCTGTACTGACTCAGTGGAGGAAAGGAACATACACAGATCAATTGCTCACTGGAGAAAAAAAAAAAAGGTGTGGGAGAATGCAAGATCTTAGCTAGCAACAGACTTGAAAGCCCTTCTTTTTTGCTGATGTATATGTGTTGCTTATAGGGCTGTAAGGAAAAAGCTCATTGGAAGCCTGAGAAACTGACTTCAGAGAGCACAATATATGTCCTCTGGGGAGGAAAATTAAAAAAAAAAAAAAAAAGGCTTGAGAAGCACTTCTCCGAGCAACAGAAAGAAGTAGGGAGCAATTGTTAGAGTGCAATGTTCACAACTCATGGACAAATGTCCAACTCCCTAGGGTACCTATGTTATATTTTAAAATTCTTATACCTAGTTCTAAAAAGATACATATGACATGACATGGTGCTACTGATTGTTTTTATCTTCTTTCACTAGTACACCACAGCTTTTAGAAACTCCCAGGGTTTTAGGTTCTTTTGTAGGTTGCTCAAATGGTGATTATGCACCACTCATCTTCCTGTTGACAGCACCTTTATCTCTGAAAGGCTTTTCCGCCTGACATAAGCATTTAACATTAGCTTTCCTTGGCATCTTCTTATTCTACCTGTGACTGGCTTTACCAGGTGGCATGGCATCTCCTATGCTTCTCTTAGTAAATCCCTTGTTGGCATATGACCTAGTTCCAGTAGTGCTATTTGTTAGCAGTCAGTGGGGCTCTTGTATCTCCAACAATAGCTGACGTGGATCCATGGTGAACACAGTTTTGCATGAAAGTGCACAAAAGACTTGGTGAAAAGCAGATTATAAAGTACAAAACCCATAATAATCTTCATCATATTCCACAAGGTAAATTTGTTTTCATCTCTGAAGGACAATAGGATTATCATGGCATATGGGGAAAATAAAAGCAACTCTAGTATTACATAAACTTTCTTCCTTTTTTTTTTTCCTTCTGCTGGTTTGTCTCAAGATTGTTGCAACAAATCGTGTATCTGAGAAAATCACCCAATGTGACTAGACCTTGGATTCCTGCTTGTAGATGAGCCTAGAGGAGAATGTCCAAGATCTTTGAAGCTGAAAATTGAAAAATGAATAGCAGTGAGAAGCTAGATCTCTCAAAGCTCATGTATAGTGTTTCAGAATGCTTCACAAAGCTTATATATAATTCCAGTTAGCATATAAGCTGCTCATATGGTAATATGTTGGCTTCCTTTGCTGTTTCCTTGTAGCTGGTGAAGCAGGGAGAAAAATCAAGTCATAAGCATGTTTTAACCTCTAAATTTCACTATACCTGTAAAACAAGAGGTTGCATCAACCTTTGCAGGAGGGAGTAATAGCTGATAATTTATATGTGCAATTTGAGGAAAGCACAGTTCCATGGGGTGATTACTGCAATAAATAACTGAAGTAGAACATCCTTGTCCTAACATAAACCCAACTTCATTTTTCCCAATACTCTGCATGAAGAACCTGATCTGGGGCTGGGAGGGTGTGGGGGAGGGAAAGAAGCTAAAAAAGAAGTGTCTGTAACCTTCCCATGGAAGTCAAAGAGATAGGAAAGTAAGAATTTAAGATCTAATAGAAGAGATCCCGGTTCATTCTGCAGTAACATCAGTGATGTTCTCATTGTGTTATGACAAGTAAAAATAGAGAGGCAGTAGCAAAGGCAATATATGCTATTGTATAGGTAAACTGTTTAGGGCAAGAAGTGTCCTTTTGTTTTATTGGAACATTACCTGACACAACCTTGTTCAAACCAATGAGTAGAATTCCAGTGAGCTGCAAGCCAGAATGATGACAATGCTATTACACAGCTAATAATAAGTTGATGACCTTTGATAAATATTTTTGGCTTAGCTTCATTTTAATTTAAGAATGTCTATATGCAGCAGGAACATTCATCAAGTTAAAAACTCCTTTCTAATACAACTGTTAGCTCCCACTGCCAGCATGCCTCAATGTGTTTTGCTGTTAGAACCTGAGCAGTATTTGTTTTATCTCTTTACTGTGGCTTTTGCAATTCATATTCTTCCCCTCCTCCCCCTGCCCCTGTCTGTTGCTAAGCTTAATAATTAAAATATGTGACAGACCAATAGGGAAACACATTCCAGAAAATAATTGACTGGGGATGTGGAGAAGTGGTTGCAAGGTTGTTCCATAGCATAGCGGCATGGAGCACCTGACAGAGAATGTCTCTCTACCCTTTCTTGTCCATTCCCCACCATGTCTGTATCCATCTGTGCTCATTCCAAGGTCCTTGTCTTGCCCTAACTTCAGTCACGTGCATTTTTAAGGACTTTTTGTCTGAATATCTCTGCTGGCAATACCTGCTGCAGGATGGCAGGAGGAGGGATGAAAGGAGACAGCCTCTCTGGTGAGAACCAGGCCTAGCATGAAAAGCTTCAAAGGTCAACAGCTTGAGTCCCACCTGGAAGCCCAAAGGCAGCCAGCTCATCTGGCTGAACAGCAATGGGACATGCTCTGAACAAAGTTCTGCCTACCAGGCAGGTGGCTGCTGTCTCTCCTTCCAAATGGCCTCTGAGGGTGGTCTTGAGTGGGGCTTGCTGCTGTACTCTCAAGTGGCAGTCAGGAAGAATTATACCATGTTTCATATCCAAAACCGCCTGGCCCAGCAAATACATATGAAAGTCTTCTCTTTGGTTTTGTTGCCAACGGAGCATCCAGCAAATTCCCTAAACTCTGAGCTCAATCTACAAACCCATGGCTTTGTACTCCTAGCCCTGCAATTTAACTGCTACTCTGCTCTATTGTCTTCACCAGCAGTGACCCAGCCAGGCTGCCCTTGCCCAGCCAGACCTCATTATTCTTGTTGCTATTGTGGTACAGCCTAGGTGGTTGTGATTACTGTGGGATTTTTATTTTTTTATGTTTAAAACCTAGCAATAGGTATCTAGCAGACCTGTTCCACTGGACTAGTGCCTGTAGACATAATGAATATCTCCAGCAGGGAATTACTACACACTGCAGATGAGGTAGCCTATAGCTTAGTCCTCATCGTGCTCCTGGGTGTATAATTAAAGAGAAGTTGACAGAGAAATTAGAATTGAATGCAGAAATGATTTATTAGTTTTCTGACCACAGTGAAGATTTTTTTTAAACTTAAATATTTTTCCTCGCGGAAAATCAAAATGCGTAGCTCATTTTTCAGTTTCTAACCCCACTTTAAACTCTGCAGTGTGAGTTCTGGAAATATCCTAAATTGAAAAACCAAGAATAAAACTTTTGTGCTATTTTTTTATTTTAGTCAAATTACTGTTACTCAGACATGACCCATCTGACAAATACTTCATTTTTTTCCCCTTAAACTGTATTTTTTAGTACGCAAGCTCTTCAGCAAAAAAAATCCAAACCCAAACCACCCCAAAAGTCCACAACCTTCACTTTTGAAACAATAACACCGAACTCTGTTGTGTAAAAAAAAAAAAAAAAAAAAAAAGTACAAACATCTCTTAGTTCTCAGATGACTCTGTCCTTAGACCTTTTACCAGTCAAACAATCAGTCTGAAAGATTCCATTACTGTCTGTTTTTTCCCTCCCCTTTAGTGTGTTCACAGCACTGTCAGTTATTCTGGTACATCCACGATGCTGCACTTCAAGCTGCATTGGTGAAATAGCAAAGGTTACCAGTACCTTTTTTTTTTTTTTTCCCTCCTTTCCAGTCTTCCCTCTTCCTGCTGTATTTCATTCACTATTAATTGACCATGGTTGAGACTGGAACTATCTGTTACAGAACAATATATTATATCTGCATTATTTTGTGCCCCAAATCACAGAATTCTATGCTAAAACAAGGTACTGTGCACAGATGCTGACTATCAATGTTTGCAATCAGCGCTTTATCACATTAATTCAAGTAACAAAGGTTAAGTCACAAAGAATACAGAATGGTAGGAAAAGGTGTTACTTCCACCTGGTCCTTTCAAGGGCCTTTTTTTAGGCTGAAGTTTGGATTCACACTGAGATCAGCACAGGAACGGAATGGCCTGAAGATGTAGTGTAAATGTTCCAGCTTTAAGTAGATCTCTATGTTGAAGCTAGTGGGTGAAATAAACTGTAGAGGTGGTGTTTGAGGCAGATGCTAGGTAAGCTTCTGCAATCTGTGGTTGTGACCTTAGCATGTGATACAGAAGGTTTAAATCACTAATAGAATTGGGTCTTCAGGCCATAAAGACAATCCATGTTCTGTTGTCCCATCATGTGTCACCGTGCTTGTTATGAGGGAAAGAATACAGCTGGTCACAGGTGATTTTAGAGGAGCAGAGAGTGATGTATGGAAACAAATTTATTTGACCTTAGATGTTGTTTCTAGCTGTACCTACTTTCAGAAGTGTTAGGGAGCTGCTTTCTCGCCATGCTCACTGGTTCTGCGCTTCAATTTACAGCAATCCCAAACTGCATTCTGTAATTATTAATTTTCTGCAAGCACCTGCTTAGCTATATTTATTCCATCTATTTGCTGCAGGAAGTGGATTGGGCCAAAGAAGAGGCATCAGTGCAGGAGTCGGCAGCTTTAAGTCATGAAGGATGATGTGTGGGAATTTGAACAACCATAAGCTAATTCCAGACCCAGGAATGAGCTCTAGGCCAGGAAGCAGTCAATGCAGCCATGGGAAGGTAGTGCAGCATGCAGGTTAATGAACTCTTTTGAGAAATAGGTTAATTTCTCTGAATGTTGAGAGATCTTGTCCAGACCTGGGACTTTCAAAGGCTGTGTGACATAGCTGGGGGGCCAAACATCAACCTAGATACTTGGAAGGTTTTCCTCTCAACGTTTTTATCCTCCAGCAGCCCATAAATGGAGAATCAAGTACTTTGCCTGTTATTGCCAATCAAGCAGCAGAAGCTGTAAATGAGGTCAGTACAAATGTTTTGGTCACCCTCTACTATGGGAATGCTGTGTGATGAACAGGTAGACAAGGAAAGGTCTTTATTAGGACTGAAGAAACTGGGATAAGAATTGCCTGGATGTATCTCATAAGATAGCTATGCACCAATTCTTCAAATACAAATAATTAAAAATTCTTCATATTTACCTGATCATGCAATTTAGGTAAATCTTTTCCCCACTGGTCTTGTTAATGAAGACACAAAAGCATTAGAAATTATCACCTATGTAAGTAATAAGAAGTCTGCAGAAGACTTGCTGTGCGAGAAGCTGATACATTGGAGACAAGCACACATGTGTCCGTGCTAGCAACACCTCCAGGTTCCTAACCCAGGTGATAAGAAATGCAGTGAAGCTGGTTAAATTACATCAGTCTTATGGCTTAATGACAAAGTTTTTACTTTGCTACATGCAGAGTTGTGACTTTCAGAGACTCTTTTCTTGTTGGCTGAAATCACTATATTAAGATGACTTGACATATGCAGCTCAAACCCCTGTCAGGACGTGCTGTCAGTCATTTTACTTTCTCTCTGCAGGCATACTTCAAGATGATAAAAAGCTTCATCAAAGCCAATAGGACTTGCATTAAAACCTATGATTATTAGATCATTTACTACATAAAACTACTTTTAATCTTTTATTTTTCTGGTGTCTTCAGAATTACAGATTATTGTCTTTTCCAGCAAGAAAGGCTTGTTCAGTACCACAATTATACTCTGTAGCAGGAATTCACATTAAAGCATCAGCTCCATTTGTTTCTTCTTTGTTTCCTAATGAAAAGGAAAATAATCAGGAAACCAAATATTTCCTGGAAATTTATGGTTTAACATTTATTTCTTGCTTTCTCTGGAGAGGTAAAACAGCCCTGTTTCCAATTCTGGGATAATTTGTGTAATATAACAGGATTTCTAGATTTATTGTCTTGCATTTTGTTCAGCTCATGACAAAATTTTTTTTTGTAAGGAGAAGTAAATGCATGGTGATGCAGACTTGAAAGGGATGTGGGTTGTTTGGGGGATCTTTTTGCTTGCTGAATTTACATTTTGTGCACAGTTGAAGATTTACTCTTGAAGGATTTAAAATTGAAGTATTTGAATTTTTGAGAAATGAGAGTGGTGGTACTAGCGCACATGGGAATTTAACAGTCCGGTTTGCACTGTTGAGAAGAAAAGACTGGCTATTTTTTTATTTAAAATGTTTGTCCAGGTGGCAGGCTGCATGTGTTCAAATACTGAATATTTCCTTCTGTTTGCTTGACACGATACTGACTTTCACAACTGATTTCTCTCTTTTGCTCAATACCATAAATGCTGCATTTTTTTAATGGAAGTTGTTACATAAAGCTAAAATGAGTTTAGATACTGTCATACTTTTGGAAGAAAATCTGAATGCTGTTCAGTAGAAGTGACATTGGGTTATATTGGAGTGAATGAATAGATGATGGTTTAAATGCCCCTCTGGAACATGAATACCGACATCTTGATTAATGTCTTTGTCATGGCCAAAGATTATTCAGTTAATGATTTGCGGTTTCCTCTGCCTGGCTCTAGGAAAAGCATGCCAACCCCCCTGGTGAAAGGGTGGAACTAAGCAGCTTGAAGTCATTGGGTTATTCATGTGTTTTCAGCACATGCCCAAAAGCTCTTCTGGAACAGGCCTGAGCTTGCAAGAGAATAAAGCTCATGAGATACTAGAAAGAAAAAAAAAAAAGGTCTTATTCATATTCTGATTTAGGGCTCAAAAGCTTAAAAGAACCATGAGGGTATGTGGACACAGCACAATCCGGTGCCTTCTTCAGACAGCCCTGCTAGTTCGTGGAAGCAGCACCAGGGCTCCTTCTAGGCTAGTATAGCCTGTGCTGCTGCAGCATGGCAGCGGTCTCTGGACAACAAAATGGACCTCTGTGCTTTACCCGGAGGCATGACATGGGGACCAAGTTAATAATTTTTTGCAAACCTGTGCTGGCTTGTGAGAGCAACGTGATTGTTTCTGCTCCATGCAATGAGACCAGGAGGCACTGAAGGGCACAAAGCAGTGTCATCCTGGCTGCAGCCTTTGCCAGAGCAGCTGCAGAGTTAACAGCATCAAAGCCAGCAGCTGTGGGGCGGAGTAAAGAAGTGGCAGCATTTCTGGGTTACCTGGAGCAGCAGCCCCAGCTGAGAGGGAGAATGTGCTCTGATGACAGGACAGTGCCATCAGCATGCTGATGGTTTACTCAGAAAGCTCAGAAAGAATGATAAAATGTTTGGGACTGTTATGCTAAATGCCCTTACCCGTAGGGATCTTAGTGCTCACATTGAACAGTAAACCCAGCTGTGATAATTCTGTATATGTGAAAGAGCCGCCCTGTTCACGGTGCCATTTTTAGTTTCAAAGCTAATTTTGAACAAAACATTTTAATGTTTACATGTGAAATTCTTTGTAAGCAAATTTATTTTCCAAGTCCTCTTGTGTACAATTCGTTCCCTTCTGTTCTATATGCACATTATATTTTTTTCTCTCCTCCTTCCATTCATTGCTTTCAAAAAGACTGAAATGGAAGAAGTCATTAAAGGTTTAAACAACTTAAGCAGTTACTTTTAAATTATCTTAACATGTTCAAAAACCTTGCTAGATTTACCCTTTGGAAGGTAGTAAAATAATTTTTAATAGAATGTGACCAGATAAAATGAATATGATTTTATTATTCATGAATACTTTAACCTGAATGCTTTAGTGCCTACATCTCTCTTATATTAAATTATGGTGAAACATAAAACTGTCACACTGGGGTTTGTAGATTGATATTCCCTATGGATTCCCCTTATGTTTTTCTATAGCTATCCCTGCTGCTGCTAATGGAACCAGTCCTTTGATACCTTTTCCCTTCTAGTTACATTCTACCTCTCTATTGACTGCTTCGAAGCACCTTCATGTCTGGTTGGGAGGTTAGCTGCCTCTTTTCACAGTGGACACGCAAATAACCCTTATGTATTCCCACCCACACGTGTACTTTTGTATCTGGCTTGCTCTTTCATATTTCTCTTCTTTTTTCATATGTTCTCTCTGGGCATTTTTTTTCCCCAGACATCACACTTTAGGGTATACTTTAGGAGTGATGTTCAGATATTTAGGTGAGACTCCCATTAAAGTTAATGAGACATGTGGCTAAATGCCTGTGCACTGCATTAACAATACCCTTTACTGTTTATTGTCTGGCTTAGAGAAAAGGTCACATTGGCTCCTTACTCCTAGTCCTGGATCTTTACCTTCTCCTTTAGATCTTAGAGGTCACTGAGAGAAGAATGTAAGGCACACAGCCTTGCAATACTTATTTTTCAGCTGGCAACACTGTTCCTTTACTTCCATTTTCTTTTTATATGAAGCTATAGAAATTACAGACCTAAGAGGAGCTTTTATCCCAAATTGTCAAAAGCACAGTGATGACAAGTTATTGCTGAAGCACCACAAGATTCACTGTGGTGCTTTGCGCAGAAAATTCCACTGGAACCAGGAAGAAATACCAGATCTTCAGAGAAGAGACTTTTATGATGCTGTGAGTTTACTGAGTCTAGCACAACAGGATGCTAGGTTTTGGCTGGGGATAGCTTGCTTATCCCAGTATAGATAATACATATTAACAATAAATATTTGCTGAGGCACACTGATGATAATGCAGTACACATTTTCACCTGTGTCCTTGCCTGAGAATTTTTGGTTAGAAATTCCGATGCTGTAGTAGGAGGAGGAGGACATGATAGTGAACACAGGACTCATCTAAGATGGGAGGAGATAGAAAAAAGAAAAGAATTTCAGCTTTGCAGCTGTGTCCTGTGAGATAAGAGTGCATACAATTCCAGCCCCTTCATCTGGGCTTGGGTTAGAGTAGCATCTGGTTGATCAGGAAATTGTTATTTCTAAACAACGGTACTAAATGTTCTAACTAATAAATGTTATTTAATTTCCTTATGCCTTAGCCTTCTCATAGGGATTATGATATTTAAGTCATGGTAAACATGAGCAGAGAGCCGAAGGTGAAACGCGCAGTAAATTTAATCTTTATAATGTGAGCAAGAGTCCAGCTTTAGATCCCTTTCTCATTCATCTTATTAGCCCAAAGGTAATCTCTCTATTATAATGGAACTTCTCTGGTATAATGAGAAGTTAGCTATTCAATACAGTCCTCATCAACATTGTATTTTTTTCATGTTTCTAAAGCTCAGTAGAAAATGGCATTAGCCATTGTATTCAGTCAAGGATCTGAAGTACAGCAAGGTTAAACACAGCTTTTGCACTAAAAAGGAAAATGAGACTTAGATTAAAATTCTGAAATAAAAAAAAAGTTAGATAAATACATTGGGTGAAATGAAACATTAAAATTAAATGACTAGCATGGGTGGGTGAAGTTCAATATAAGTAGGAGTGTTTAAGATGAGAAGGTTTTTATCCAACAGTGAATTGGCTAATGATGTTGCTAATGTGGGAGCCAACAGTTGACAATTTGTTTCTGAAGGCAGAGACTATCCTAATGTTGCTGCTTTGAAAGCTGTAATTATATAAAAAGAACATGCCATTCATCAGCAGATATAATCAATCATTATATAGTCCTTTTTGTACTTCTCATCTTACGAGCAATCTCGAGGAGTGGAAAGGAGGACTGTATTTCTTTGGAAGGCAGGCTCAGAGATGCACACAGCTCAGAATCTGACCAATGTTTTCCTATATGTTCCTTTCAGGAAAAATGGGGTGGGGGTTCGGGGAATATGCAAGGGCTGATAAATAAAACCAACTATCCAACCAAAAGTATTTTTAAATAGAGAGCAATGTTTGCTAACTTTCTCTGGCAGCAAGGTGAGCTGTGATATTAGCCTGTATGGACAGAAGTATTTTGACTATTTTGCTCTTTATACAGGGAAAGCACAAGTATTCCATTGCAGAAGGCAGGAACTAATTAATTGGTTAATAATGGTGTCATTAATATGCTTATTGCTCATTTCCTCTGCAGTATCACACAGGTGTTCCAGTCATAGACTAAATAGCTGATGTGCTAGGCTCTGTACATGCACCGAATGAAATGGGTTTAGCAGGAATAGAGTGTTTGCTAGATGCAGTGCCATCAAAATCCTCTGATCTTTCTTTCCCAGAAGGTCTCCAAGGGTAGCTGCCCTTTCTGTGGAAAGGGCTATCCTGCACATTCTGACAAAGCTGTCATCTTCCTCACATTGTTCAACATCTGTGTGAAACACTGTGTAAATTAAATTAGGGATTAGGTCTTTGATATAAAGAAAAGTAACTGAAAAGTATCTGTTTTCTGTTCCCAGCCGTTATCAACCCCTGCCTGAAGGCTCGTTGGTTAACTTGCGCTCTGGGTGGCACAACTCTCTGATGTTTGCTTACATAGTAACGTATGCAGAAGAGGGCAAATCTTTCAGATCCATTAGGGTGAATTGGGATCCGAAGTCCCAATGTAGAAAGGGATATGGGAATTTCAGCGTGGCAGGTAATGAACTGTGAACAAAATACTTATTTTCAACACTTATGAAGTTTCACTGCAGCTGTAGCAGTATGCTATTTTTACTAGAATTTGTATTTCTAATCAAAACCACACAGAACACTTCTGACCATCCTGAAACCAACATCTAGGGCGTAAGAAGTCATTGCAAGTGGCCTTAACATGTAAGAAGGTTTCAATTGCCTGCAAGAAGCTAAGAATCAATGTTTTTTAGAGAGGGTGGAGTTAGAGATTCAAGAAAAAATGTGAAATCAGCTGTGTCAGGAATGTAAGAGACTAGCCTCACTGAAAATTGGTAAAAATTAGGAACCTGGTTATATATGGGTCTGTGCAATTCTGATCAAAAGCAAAGAAGAATGTGCAGTCCTTCATTTTTAAAGTGGATGAATGAAATTCAGGGATAAGACTGTGATCTGCAAAGCTGACTTGGATTTTGGCTATTTCATTGACTTTGTGCCTTTACATATACAGTTTTGTCTGAGGGCATCTGTGAGAATACAACTAAGAATGTAACATGGAGGGGGCTTGAGAAACTGCTAGAACTAGGTTTACTGGGCAAGTTTCTTAAATTTCCTTTGTCCACTTCTTAAGTAGGGAAGAGGAGATTACTTTGCACTTTCCTCTCTACTTCTTAATAAATGTCAATTTACTGTGTTGGAAGTGTTCATATGTCCTGAAATGTAAAAGTCAGGGTGTACCTGCCACAGAAGAATAAATAATAATAACAATAATAATTGCATGATTAATACAAAATAATTGTTGAGTCCTCACTGGAGCTCATGAGCAATGAGGATGCTCAGATGAGCTTCTGTATTTGCTTTACAGATCACTGTGCTCCTAATTATGGGTTTTAGCAGTGGTTGGAGTGTTACATGGGAGTTTGGGAAGCATTTTTGGACTCTTGAATGATAGGTAAAATGTCAGGGATCTTGAAAGATATCCTAGCTCTTCACTTGAGAAGTCTCAATATTTATTTATATAAGTCTTCATCACACTAATTTAGGTAGGTGTTCTGCATGTTGCATGTTTTTTTTCCAATTTGACTGCTGCCCACAGTGAAACTGCAGCCCTGAGTTCCCCTGTCAGCACAGAAGTGTAGCCTTTAATTGAGAAGCATGTGGCTCTCTCTACCTTCTGCTTGCCCCATCTGAGGTTCATCCCTTAAATTTGATAAAGAAGTTGGCTACAATGCAGTCCTGCAGTTTAAATGCCATGACATTTCCTAGGTATTAACATAAGAACATTAAATTAAAATGATGTTCCATGGGGACTATAGCTTCATATGGCTTGGGAGAGTTCACCTGCTTATTCAATGAGACTCAAAGAGTTTAACCTGATTACATTTACAATTAATACATTCTTTCCAGGGGTACCACACTCAGACAAGGCCAGCTGCAGATTTTGCTCTGAGATGCTCTGACACAGCTCTGCAGAATTCTTTGTGGCCCTTGCAAACATACCTAACCCTTGTTAGCTGTGAGCCTGAGAAATCACCTGAGTAAGCCTTCTATGGGTGATTCTTTAAATAGCCAAATACTTAGACCCATTCTCAGCTGGTGTAAATTTGCATTGGCCTCGTTGCCTTTCATGCAGCTATGACAATTTACATCAGCTTGGATCTGCCTCATTGAGTTCTGAATGGCTTGGAAATGAATGCAAATGACAGCTTTGCTGAAGGTGGGTATTTAAATGTATATATGCCACTCAATACCCTATGATTAAAACTCATTGCAATTAAACAAACATACATACTCCTAGCTTTCATGTGCAGTGATTCATGCCCCAAAAACTGGAGCATTGGCTTTTAGTTATTTGTTACCATCAAATAATGTAAGAGTTCTGCTAAAACTGTTATATTGCTTTTATAGTTATTATGAAATAGGATCTGTTGTTTTGCAGTAAATTGGAAACTATAACTTGTGCTTTGATTAATCTCTCTCTCTGAAAGATGGAGGTCATCTCTAACTTCCAGATATTTCTATTCTCTGTGTATATTAATTTCTAGTAGCCTGGGGTTTAATACACATTTCTCTGTTTCATTTCCACAATTAATGGTTGTAAGACAACACAGATAAAAATGCAAATGAACAACTTATCTTTATGCTTTTCAACTGGATGTTTACAATTGCAGTTACAGTGAGCTTTTAAAACTGCCCAGACAGCTTTGCCTGCAGATACGAAAATTACAAAGATACCTTTATAAATTATGGATTTTTAAAACTGCTGTCATTTTAAATGGCTATATTTTTTATGTTTATTGAAACTATTTTGAGTATAAGTGCAAAACAGTTTTTGTCCTTTTTTGTAATTCCAGAGTAATACATGATATTAGCAGAAAGAGAAGCCCATAGATATATATTTTTTTTTTTCTTTTCCTCTGGAAAGATTTTAGAGTTGAGACCAATAAGTGTGAGCACTTCTTGCAATGGTTGCCTCCAAGTTCTCCTGGATGCACTGCTGTGACAACATCCTGGAATCAAATGTGAAAAAGAAAGTACAAGAAAATTGTGGATCTTGACAGAAACACTGGGCTGTTACAGCTGCAGCATAATAGGGGCACTGGGAAATTAAAACTTCTCAGTTTTCCCTGAGCTGCATTTCTACAGCTGGTAGTGAGAACTTAATTTCTGATTATGTGTTAGTTAAAAAAGAGCTAATACAGTTGGGAAAAGTATGTTCGAACAAGCAGATGAAGTTTTCACTCACCTTCTTGCAATGAAAACAAGAATTGAACTAGGGCAAATCTAATAAGGAGCCCATGGACATTTTAAATCTTCTGCCTTAAATGAACTATGTTTAAAATTTTTTTTTTCCTATCCCAGAGATAGGCCAGTCTTCAGGAAGATTGAGATTTTCCTGTCCTTGCTGACAAAGAGCCTTCTGTGACCGAGATGGCTTTTCATTTAAGAAGCAGCAGGTTACTTCTTCAATAGACCTTAAGGCTACAGCTGTAGTACATGCAGAATGTGAGCCCTTGATTCATCCAAACTTGCTTCGCATCTGCAGTTTTTGTTGTGGCCTCTGAGTGCGTGTTGGTAGTATGGCTTGAGCTTGTGCTCCCCGTCAGTATGGGCCAGAGACTCTGGGACAAAACCAGCCTGGTACTGGAGTCTACAAGCAGAGAATACTGACAGCCTGATCCTTCATAATCCATTCTGCCTTGCAATTTTTCACATCCTCAGTGTGAGGCAAACTAAGCTAACTGGGTGGCAAAGAAGACTCATGCTACAGCCAGGACCAGACTACTAGAGAGTGATAAGAGAGAACTACTGTCAGAAATTATATCAGCAAGACAAGTTCTGGAAATAATGAATTTCTGAATGTTGCATGTGGTTTGCAGTGTAGGCTCTGCATATTTGAAGAGTTTTGGTAGAATAAATTCCTCCACTTCACTACACTGCATGGTATAGCTATATTAGCCAAACCCTACATGTTTTTTATCAAAATGTTTTTTCATAGGAAATCCTATTGTTAGTATTGATGTTTCCAGGTGATTAATTAGCCTGTCATGTATTCCTGAATGCCTGAGCATTTGCTCATCTTAGCTGTCAATCTAAGGTTTTTGTGCTTGCTCAGCCTTGTTAGTGTGGTATTTGGAAATAGTAATATCCAAGTCTGTGTGCTGGGCAACTTGTAGCTGTGTGTCTAAATTCAGAGGCAATATATTAATATACTTATTTCACATCAGGGAAAGTAAGATGGCTATATCCATGAGCACGGCACTCATACAGAGGATCATCTCTGACACCACAGAACCTCAGTTTACTTACACCTCCCTGACTTGAATATAGGCTCACCATTGGTGTTCTAACTCCAATGGTAGTGTTAAAAGTTGAATTAAAAGTAGAAAGAAAGGAAAGCATGATAGCAGCATTTTCTTTAGGCAATTAAGGGCCAAGAAAAGTAATAAAGTTTATATAGGAGGAAATGTTGGCTGAGACAGCAGAACCTTGTGACAGCTCTCAGCAGGCTGTTTTATGTAGAGGAACAGGCAGTGAATGCCCCTGGAGTGCCGTGCATTTGTGTATAGAGCAGTGTATCCAGCACCTTATTCCAGGAAATCACACCCAATATTGCATTCTTTTTGTCTTCAAATATTAGTAGCAAATGGTATTGGAACTGGCATCAAGGCCACAGGTAGGCTGGCCTGCCTTTAGGTTGTTCCTATTGTTTCCATGCAGGCTTCCACTGTGTTTATGCTGGCAAGCCTAACAGCCCAGAGTTGAGCTGGCACCAGGTTGTTAACTCCATTTGCCTGTGATTCCACTTTTATTGCAAGATGTATGTTAGAGCTCTGTATGATAATAGTTGTGCAGAATTTTTGGTACAGATTTCTCATCACCTTCTGTGGCAGCTTCAGCTGAGCACTGAAAGCTGCATTAAGCATGTGGCTTAGAGCCACAGTGAAGAGAGTCTAAATCTCTCTCTTTTCTGATTGTATCTTCATGACTGTAATTATATTTCTAAGTTATGCCCTACTGTCAGCTCCTACCTACCTGCCTAGAGAAGGCTATTTGTTTCATCTTTTGCATTTAGCTGTTTTATTTAGTGGGGAAGGCAGTATCCTCTGCTCTGTCTTGTATTCAAGACTTGATAACAATTAATAAAATACTTGCTGTTTCTTTCCTATTTGACTCTTTTTTTTTCTTTCTTCCCTGTTGTTTGTACAGAGGATAATACATGTGTTCTGAACTCTCACTGGCCCTCTCAACTTTATTCCCAAAATAAACAAAATATACTCAAGCCACATTCGCTCATGGGAAAAAACAGGGTTGCCTTTGTCAGCATGACTTCTGAGGGAGCACTGAATGGATTTGTGGCAAATTGCTCTCTATGCTATAGCAGTGCTACAAAAGGCAATACCATTGTCTGCTGGGACGATAGTGCCATGGTAGTAGAGCTCTTCCACCACCGATCAAAAGTAAGAAAGTTTAGTCTTTTGTTGTGGTTGATTTTCAACATCCATCATTTGCCTGGACTCTCAAGTACCAGGCTAAGACCTGGACAGGCTCTAGACTGCTCTTTCGCTGAGAGGAAGCACATTCAACTTGCTATGACTAAGCTTATATTATGCTAAAATGCAGGCTTTCTACTATTAATCGTTAACTCCCAAAGGCTTGAAGATCCCTTTTCTGTATCATTGTCAAGGGATCCACATTGAAACAGAAACCCCTACTTTTTCAGTTTGGCAAAATCCTGTCCTTGAAGAATTCAGTTGCTAAGCTCCTGGTTGTCAGGGGCTGGGGGGAAGAAGGGGAAGATGCTAAGCCCTAAATTTGCAGCAATTCACCTCTATGCATATAGATACGCAGTGACCTTTTGCAAGGTGGGAGAGAAGGGAAACTGAATAGAAACAGACTTTTTTTGTTTGTTTGTTTTAAGAAGGCTTTATCAATGAAGGAATCTAAATTCTCTTACTTTGGAAGAGTGGTTAGAGATCCTGAAAATGGTACCTTATTGTATTTACTGTACTATTTACTACAATATTGTGTTTTTGTTTCTGTCTTAGGCTTTAACAGTACCATCTGTCAAAAATATTAGTAATGGAGAAACACACTGGATAAGGCAAAAGTAATTACTCACTTTCCTTTGGTCCAATTTACAACAGCTTACGTAAAATAAAAGAGCAAATAATAAAGTTCTCAGGAAAAATCTGAGCTTTTTTTGTATTGCCTTTCCTCTAGTATCCTCTGCAGAAAATAATTAAATCTGCCTGTAGCAGATAAGAAATAACACTGCTCTTTCATCTCATATACATATGTGTGCATTTTGCTTTTCTAATGTTGCTTTTCAGAGTTTGCAAGAGAGATCACTCTTCTTGTCTTCCTAACAACCTTTGGGTTAATGTTAACACCAGAACTCCATCTATAGATAGCTGCGCAGCCTTCTCAAGCTGTCGCTGCATTCTTCCCACCATCTGTTTGCCATCCCAAAAGACTGGCAAAGTTCTGTAGGCCTTCTGTATGGGACGATTATGTACCGCTTGCTCATCAGCTCTGAAACAAGCTTCCAAGTTTGTCATTGCTGGGTTTTTCTCTGTAATGCTTTTGAATATGAGAATGGGAGGTAATTCTATTTGCTCCTCAGTCCTCATGCAAGCTTCCAGGTCTTTCTGGTATTTTATACTCTGTTCCAAACAGCGTATTCCCTTTCAATGCAGGGATTGCAGAAGCTTACAGGGATATCCAGATTCTGGAATAAGAAGTTTGCTGGGAGCAAAAAATAAAGCAAAAAAAAAAAAACAAACCAAAAAAAACAACCCACAAAAAAACCCCCAAACCAGCTTCCCAGTCTGCTTTTTTGCTTTGGCTATGAGCTGATTGGCAATGAGCTTTCCTGAAGCTGGGAAAGAATATCACTGCAGCACCAAAATTTTCTCTAAAGCCCAGTTAACTGTGCAAACTCAGGAACATGATTCCCCCTTAGTAGGGAAGGGAGATTGCATGGGTTTAGCTTTTTACACTTGTACACTAAATAAACGATGAGGAAATGCCATCTCCTTGGATTGACTATTAGAGAGATGAGTTCTGGAATTAAGTCCAATAGAATTTATGCTTGAATACTGCTTCCAGTTTCTGCTTCTTGCTTGATGTAAATATTTAAGATGCATTTTGCACACCAAATTTGATGTACTAGAGAATATAATGTAACTACTAAAATATATACTTTCCTTATTATTCTATGTACACCATCATTTGTATCACTTGTAATAATAGCCTAGTTACATAAATATTTAACAATGAATAGTCTCTGTGCATTAAGCAGGAAAATTCAAAGCCACTGAAACAATGTACAGTATTTCTATTCAGTGTTTGTTTTCTGTCAGTAGAAAATGCTGGATACCATTTTAATAATCTTTGTTTGCAAGTATCCTAATTATCTCAACAAACTGACTTTCGGAACAGAGCTACTTTTGTTAGGAGTGAAAGGGAAATCAGAACAGGGAAGAGAACATTTTAGTTACACACAGTTATCTGCAATGTTACTTGTGTCGTCCCTGTGTTGTGTGTGTCGTCGTTCCCCGCCCCCCCTGCAATTTTTTTCTTTGATTTTGTGCAGTCCTCAGTCTCTCACACTCCTCCAATTGCTGTTTGCTTCTGTCCTTTTCTTTCCTGACTTCAAATAGAAAAATCTTCTTTTGCCATTTCTAGTAAAGGTTTTTATCTTATAAATTTGTAAAATATCATTACAATGTGGTATAGGAAGCAAGATCATCTCCATTGTTTCTTTCTAAACAGTCTTTAACCTTAAAAAGAAACATAATTCTGATCTTTTCATGTAGCCTGCTGGAGACAGTGTGGCTGTTATACATATGGTGTGGTTATCAGTGGCTCAAATCTTCACTAATGTCATACTGTACTTGGGAATGTTTTTCTTTTATATACACTGTGGTTAGTTTTCTTCAGTTAAGCTGGATGTGACAGAATGCAGTCTCTTTGTCAATAAAACAGGCAGTTTGTGGTGGTGTACAGTGATGTGACAATGTGAACGTTTTCTGTATGAACACGCTGGGCAGTTTCTCAGTCAAGAACCGTAACAAGAATGAAAAAGAAAAATATGCCATTTAAGGCAGGGCATTGCAGAAATATCTTGAAGCCTATGCCTACTATTTTTTCATCTTTCTGAATGAAATAAGAGTTGAGGAGCTACTGCATGTTGAAGTATGTGAGAAAGTTGACTCTGCTAAGGCAGTCGCTGCAGAATGGAAGGGTTTAACTGATACGGTAATGCAAATAGACTTAGTTTTAAGATAACTTGCACTTAAATGCTTTATTCCCCTGGTAGAAACAAATAACTCACTGGTTTAATGGTGGTATTTTACCTATTATATTTCCCAGTGGCCACAGACTCACAAAGGAATAAATCAGTTATTGATTTCTATCTGATCTGCCTATAAATGCACTAAATGCACAGATTAGCAGTATGCCATTTTAGAAGTACATGAGGAGCATTCTGGCCAAGAGGCATGACATGTCCTAGAAGCCACCTAAAGACAATAAGGTGGGTAGGCAGAGATATAACTAGCCTTAAACCATAAGATTAATGCCAAGTTTCTCAGGGAAAAAAATAAATCCACAAGAGGTCCATCTTAAATACTTTTCGTCAACAAAAAGTCCCCATATAAATAGCTACTGCTGCTATTTGAGCAAAATAAACCATCTAGGCACAAATACATAACACCTCTGCTAGGCATAAAAGAATGCAATAATGCAAAATCAAATCCAAAAATCTATTAGTATGCTTGCAAAAAAGTCATATCAAGAAACAGGAAATAAAAATATTCTGGAGTAAATTTCTTGTACAGATTTGGTGTTGGATCTCAGGAGAGAAGTTTTATTCAAAAACATTTCTTAAAAACCAGTTTATCGTGACAACAATCTTATCTTATTGTAGATATCGTACTTATAGTAGAAGTCACCTGAAGTAGTCTATACAACTTTAAAATATGTCTTTTTCAGCAATTCATTTAATATTTTAAAATAAATTGTATCATTTGAAAATATTTTTCAAAAAAAATAAATCCAGTGGCTTAACCAGGTTTTCTGTCTGTGCTACTATTGAAATACTGCACAACAGCTCAGGTATTATTCTTACAGTGCTTAGAGATAAGTGGGAATAGTTTCTGAAATCAGCCAGGTCGAGGTTCGCTCCTCTGGTTTCAAAAATTGACACTCATTCTCCATGTGTCACAGGGACACAGGACAGAGTTCTGTTAGCGCTGAATATCTCCCGTGTTGTCTGCGAGAATAATTTTTTTTTCTTTCATGATGAAAATCCCCTTAAAAAAAGAGACAGCTAAAGAAAACAAAAATGACTCCATCATGAAAGCAGCAAAAGAACATATGCAGTAGGCTGTTCACTAGTGAGTTAAACCAGTCTAAAAAAAACCCCAAACTTTTTAGGCCCACATCTAGGTCTTTTTAATTATACTATTACTTCAATCACACCTGCTGTCTGACATCCCATCATGTGCATTGCAGCATTGCCAGAGAGGAAAGTTTTTGACTTGAGGAAATAAAATCTGATTTCTGAGTACTCTGGTATTACCTATCATTCGTGTGATAGTGAGACTCTTTTGAGCTGTCCCTGGAGAGGTTAAAAAAAAAAATAAATTCTTTGCTATTCCTGATGGGAGCCAGGTATACTTTAAAGAGATCCCTGAGCCTTTTTCTTACTAAGCCAACAAAGAGATAGCTATGCACAATTAAAAAACTCTCTGTGTGTGGTGGGTTTTTTTGTAAATACAGATATAATCCAGCAAATCCTCTCTAAAACATATTCAATTTCACCTAAACCCCCAACACTTGAGACCACTTCAGGGTATAGGGACTTGACCTGGGGCAAGTTACCCTTTCTGTGTCTTTGTCATTTGGTATATAGGAATAAGAAAATTTCTAGGATTTCTGTTTACTTGAGAGGAGAGATGGGGAGGTGGAAGAAGTGATGTACTATATTGTTGTCATAACCTGCTTGCTTTACAAGCAATTATCGTCTCTGGGAGGGTTGTTGTAAATGGAATATGGACATTCTCACAGTAATTTCTTAAAATCAAGTATCATTTATACATTAAAAGCTGATCACTAATGACAGAGCTTGGGATGATGGAGAGAAAAACTTTTTTGCTGCAGCTCCATAAAAGAATCGGTATTACAAAAAATTTATGTAGTTATTTCTTCCAGGTCTCAGGAAAGCCATCAGACTTCAGTGCGTCCTGTACTTCTGTCTGCTTTTTCAGTGTCAACTGTAAGTCTCGTAAGAGCCGGTAGCCACTGCTTTTGTACACACCACCTGGTGCAGCTGAGGTTTCAAAGGGCTGCTAGGCCCAGCATAGGTCTAAAATAATGAATTTCTACAATCTGAACTGGTGAGTCTTAAGGTTGTCTGTGGCTCAGAAGAGGTTGTGTAGTGTATACCTGCCAGTGACTTCCCTACTCTATTTCCAGAGTTACAAGGTTTAGATAATGATCTTCCCATGGGGTTTTGTGAGAGTATGGGTAACTTCTCACAAGTATAACCCAAGTAGGAAGGTTCTATTCCAGTTTTGTATTTTACCCAAATAAGTGTCCAAATTATTTTTGTCAAACTTGTGACATCTGTGTTATCAGACTAGTGTTTTCACTCATGGACAATTGAGTTTCATTTTAATTGATCATTTCTGTTTTGGGACTGTTGATACATTTATCTGTAGAGTTTCTGGTGCTTTTGAAGCTCTATGACTGCAACAATGCCAAGAGAAGGAAACAGAAAAACTCAAATATTCACGTAGTGCAAACTTAGCAGTTACCTTAGCAGTCTGGAAAGTACTGACCAACAAGACCAGGCAAAAAAAATATCTGCCTCTAGAAAATACTGCTGGATATGCTAACTCCAAAATGTGAGATAGTTAGAATAACATTCAGATTTCAAAAAGAGGGAGTTAGGAACTCAGCTGGAACTAGATTATTTTTTTTTAATGCTCTGATATGATATTCTGTATTTATTAAAAAACAGTATGTCTGGTACAAATATAAATATTATACAAAATGTGAACAAAAGAAGTGAAAATCTCCATACAAAACCAGCCTACCTAATGAAGGCAGATCATTAGGGAAGGGGTGGAGAAAGAAGAGTAAATAATTAGGGTGATGGATTCAGAGTGCTGGTTGCTATCATTTGACTTACATTTTGCGAATGTAGAAGTTTTATCTTTTTTATTTTATTTTTTAATAACAGTGAATGATCTATTTGGACTTATTTTTCACTTGTAGAGTCTTGCTGTGATTAGGGTGGTCAGGAGAAGACTGTCTTTTGCAAACTATAAAAGCTAATACCACCCTTTAAACAAATTAGAACAGAATGAATGTAACACGTGGTCTGAAATGATAAAGTACATCAAGTGATTTCTGTGAGTTACATGAATATATGTATGTATTTTAGCATTCCTATAAGGAAAGTTCCAAAGAAGATAATAGTGCCTTAGGTAATGTGCATAGGTCTTAACTCCACTCTGTTAAACAGCCTCAATTATTTCAAACATGCCTGGATGTTTAAAATGGAACAGCTTTACAAAAAGAGAATATGCAGAATATTAAATGTTACAAAAAACTTGAAATGTTCCTGAATTCTTGCTGATGCATGCAATAACAATGGGTAAAATCTATAACTAGAATATTTCTATACAGTGATACCCCTGTGGGATACTTCTGAATGCATTTATTTGAAATATTCTGGGAGCAATGTTGGAAGTGTTTTCAGTAAGCAGTGCAAAATCACTTAATTCTTTTCCTCCATTCCTTTGAAATCATCCCTGATACTCCAATAAATTTTGAATTTTAATGATAAGAGTTTTGATTCTAGGCTAAGCTCTAAGAACAGAATGCAGAGGAAAATAAAACATAAATTGGAGCACTGTACCCCCATTCCTTCCCTGCTGCTAACACTGGTGTTTTACACTATCTCATTAGTTCAAAATAGCCTCTATTTCTCCACACACTCCAATTTACAATATCTGCCTTCTGCTCAAGGCTCCATACTGCTCTGTCCAGGCCCAGAGCTACCTTGCCCAGCAGCAAGAATGGGCCCATGCTGATTCACTGCAGCGAGTGGGAGAACAGAGAGGAAGCAAAAGCTCCTTGTGTTTCCTGGCCATGCCACCTAACTGCCTGCAGGCTTGGTAGTCTGTATTTGTTATGCAGAAGGGAAGTTCTACAAAGGCACCTGAGCTGAATCACCAGGGAGTCCCAAAGGTTTTAGTCCCACCATATTTGCATATCTAATAATTCCATGAAATTAGCGTAGAGTTTGAAAGGGAGGAAAGGGAATTAAAAATTGCCTCCAAAAATTATGGAGCAAATTAGCTGATCCTCTGAATATCCAGGCCTAATTAGAAACCAATAACAGCTAGAAAACAAATGTCAGCCTCAGCTGGAGGTTTCAGGAGGAAGTCATCAGTGAGCACTTTTTTTCTTCCCCCTATATAAACAGCAGATGAGGTTATCCCTAAAATAAACATAGCCCATCTGCTGTCCTCAAATTTAGCAAAGATGGAAGGTGAAAACAGGCACAGATCAGCATTGGGTGGTATGGAAGACACTCACACTCAGGAAGCTATTGGAGAAAGAGATAGAATCAAGAAGCTCTTTGGGACCTAGAGCCTTGCATGGTTCTGTTCCCTTCTGCCGCTTCTAGCAATGAGATTTTGCTATAAGTGCCATTGTGGGCCACTTTCCTCTATGTATACTATAAGCTCCATACCTATGAGGAAGAGTCTCAGACAGAAGCAAACACTGTGAGGCCTCCCTGGACTTCAAAAGACTCTTGTCCTTTGCGACCTGAGGGCCCCCTATGTCCTTTAAGAAGTTTCCACTGATGTAAGCAGAGGAAATGCTGAAAGTGGAAACTGAGCTGATGTTCTGAAATGTCCGTGGGCTAAACTGATGCTGAGGAATTGTCTGACTATTTGTGAGCAGCCCAACAGGTCAAACCCTAAACAAAGAGGTAGGTTTAAAACAAATATAAATGTCACACAGAACTGAAGGGTGGAGCTTTTGGTATGGTTAGAACGAAATAACTATTTAATCATAGACTTACATTTTTCAATTAAAAAAAATGGTTAGAGATAAGTTTTATTTTAAAATTGAATTTCACATGCAAAAGTTTTGCACTACAAAAAAATAACCAAACAAAACCATCTCCAGTCTCCCCCCATAAAACTAAAACTGGAACTGAAGGGAAAAAAAAGCAAGATACCAATTTTAAGGAAACTGAATTAATATCATAAGTTTGTGAGATATTCATAAAGATCTAATGTATTGAAAAGTTCTACATGATAATCTGTCATTTGCGAATACATGCACAAAAAATGCATACTATTGTATTTCAGATTAGTATTACAGCAGCATCAGCAGCCTTAATCAAAACCACAGTCCCCTTGTTATGGATGATGCACAACTATAAGAAACTGTACGCATGTCAAGAATCTCAGTGGGATTATTTATGGATGTGGAGTTTCTTGTGTGCTTTGGCAGATGCTTGGATTCACAAGAATCAGATGTGGTCCTTACCAAAGGGTGAAGATGCATCGGCACAAACTCTGTCGTAGTCTTCTCCAGTGATTATTTTAAATCTAGCATAATGTTGTTCTGAAAAAATGCCTTCATTTGTCTAAATGATTAAAATTTTACAATTGCCTAATAATTTTCTAATTGATGCAGTCATTTCTGTGAAGAGAATATAAACCTACTAACAACAGTTAGTTGAAAACTGAATTTTTTTTATTATTTTTTTTTTTTTCACAATTGCCTGCACCACCTTCCCCTTGTCTGGTTTCCCTCTGGGATATATTGGTCCCCAGCAAAAATTAACTTAGGGGAAATTATGCAGGACTCAGGAATTATGCAATGGAAAGCCGTCAGCAGCTCTGTCACGTTTGACATCTACAGAGATTTGGACTGATATTAGATGACAAAAAGAATCTTTGCTCACCTGGAAAACTTTTGACCCAGATTGAGTTTATAAAAGGAGCAAAATACCATCTATTTAGAATATTTAATATAGATCATACTGAATAGTTGATGATAATATAGGAAACAAAACTTTTAAAAGATTGCAATGTTAAACCAATTTGATTAGGTGGCATTGGTAAAATAGCATATCAGGATTTAATCTTACAAAAATCCTTTAGGCAAAATGTTATGACAGAAATTCTGGACTGAAAGATATTGCCGTTCTCATCCTCAGATTAAAGAGTTTCAATTTATCATGATCAATGCTCTTGTTCAGTCTTCTAAGCTTTCATTTGAACTGTGCCATGCACCTCCCTTTCCACCCACTAACCTTAGACCAGGGATTTTTCCTTCTCCAAATTTGTTTCTCACCTCTCAGTGCTCATCTCACACACTGCTGATAACATCATTCAATAGGCTATCCCAACAGAAGCAAAACTAGGCAAACTTTTCTGTCAAGACTACAAATACTTCAAAAAGTTCTTCCCCTTTTCCTTTGATTTCAACAAGACTCAAGGAAAAAGAAAAAAACACTTGCCCTTACCTCATGAAAACAAATAGTATTCGTCCTTTCAATTTTTACAAACAGATCAGACAGCATCAATGTACTTTGTACTACTTAAAAGCTTTCCAAGCCATGAGCATGTATGTACAGAAACACATTTAAAATAGAATTGCATCCTTTTTTTTTTTTTTTTTTTTTTTTTTAATTGTTGGAATGAAGCTTTCACCTTCAGTAATGTCTTAGGTCAGATATTGTGAAATAGTTATCATTGCAACAAACTGAAACATACTGAAGTGCGTTCTATGTACTTTTTGCTTGCATTTGTTAGAACCTTCAGCTTAATCAATTAACTTTCCCAGCACTGGAATTGTATCCTGTACTCACTAATACCAAAAATTTTAGTTACTTCATTTAAAGCAGAATTTTTTATTGATGAGAAATACCATACTATTTTTCTCATCTGCAAAAGGCAATTTTTGAACTTTGCCTGGAAAATCTGACAAATGTTTTCAAAATTTTTTAATTCACTGTTATTTATTTAAAAGTTAATATAGATTTTTGATTTATTTAAAATCTGGATTAAGTTTTTAGTGCTTTTTTTCAATGATGCTATTAGTTTTTTTGTGATTTAATAACCAAAAACTGGAAACTTTTCAAGTAGCCCTTTTCTTGTCAGGAATCATAAAGGTATGCAGAAGCTGGTTTTGGATTTAACTGCTATTTAAATTCCAGGCTATTCCTACAATTTCTGCTCTTTCTATATTTGCAAAGCTCAAAATCAAAAACATGAAATGTTTCAAATTGAGGCAGATAATGGGGGAGTTTATTTACATCTGCTTTTCATAAAAATCTTACAATTCTGAAAGATCTGCTTCATTTAACTCAGTAATTTTTGCAGCTGGATAATTGTGAAATCTTTTACACAATCTTTTATCTGGAAAAAAAGAATCCCTTTTATTGAATGTTATTTATAGTATTTTACTTTTCAAACAAAAAATATGTTTCAAGATTTCAAAATATTTTTTTACTCTCTTTACGTAAATGTGTAGCTCTATTTTTCCCCAAAAGATGTATGCTTTTCATTGGAGCATAGTAAGGACGAATCAATGAGAAAAGTGGGAACAGTGAATCATTGGGGTTTAAAGCTACCTAAAGATATATTAACTCAGGGTGAGTTAGGTATTAAGATATCCATTCTACTAAACGTCTGCCAGCATGAATGCTGGATAATAGAAAATTGCCAATTCTATAATCGTTATTCCATATAACAGTATTTGGTCCAAATTTTTAAAGTCTCGTTGGATTTTAATGCCATCCATTCATGAAATCTTGATGTGTTCCAATATTTATCAATCAAATTAGAAATTAAGTGTATTTAAAAAAAAAAGGAATGTAAAGCTAATGATGGATCTGAGATATTCATACAATCTTCTCTTTTTTTCACCATCATTTTAAAATCTCTTTGAGGAACAATACTTTAAAAGTTTACTTCTGACAAGTAACTGGGGCTGTTATTTTCAAAATATGTGCCAAATATTCAACCTTGGAAACACTGTCCTACGAGAAACCCTACAGAACTTGCACTGTGCACAGCATTCATGCCTCGCTGAAGATATTGCATGTAAGTTAGTATTTTGGATTTATTTATTTTTTTTTTAACACATGCTTTGGCTATGAAAAAAATGCTCTGGCAGTTAGATATGAAGTTACACTGCAACTCTGAGACTGAACATTTTTGGCTAAGACAATAACTTCCTCCAAACACAGATGTCAAAGCTGAACATTACTGCTTGTGCTCATCTATAAAATGAGTGTCATATTGTTTTCATATTAAAAGTCATGAGTTTATTTTTTGAAGTATTTTGCTTAGATGATTATTTTAATGTGTGATTGATGTAATCAAAAAAGAGGAATTACTGAACTTCAGTGAAAAAAGATGTGCCAAAACCATGTAGAACTTTAGAAAAATATCTATTGAAAAAAGCCTTGGGTTTTGTGTTCTGGAAACCAAAAAGACAACTGCCACATAACTTCACTGCAGCAGTGAGGGAAGCAGAGAAAAAAAAAAAGCAGGGATATTCTACAAGTCCTGATTCTTATATATAATTAGATTCCTGTATTAATCTCAGTAAAGCCTCATAGGCACCCATTTATACATACAAATAAATCCACTAAGTTATATTTGTTTAATCCACTTTTGGTGTAAGTTTCCTCTTATTTTTAGACTACTACAGGTTTTTGTGCAACAGTTTTAACTTGACTGCAAATGAAGACAATTTTTCTATCCCTTTTTGAAATCTTTTTTTCACTTGTCTTCCTCTGCTTTGTACTCAAAATGAAATATATTTTTTTTCCTCTAATATTCTCTGAGGGTTTTTTTGCAGCAAGCTGCAAGAGTAAGCAGTATAATTCTTCATTATCATCAGAATTCAAAACTGAGTGCATTTCCGACAGCTAGTCAGAGAGCAGTTCTGGCATGCCGCTGTACAGGGAGGCCCCGCACATTTCAGTTAACTTAAGGAGCCCAGATTTGACTGCAATTTTTTTTTGTCCTTGAAGGAAAAGACAGCACCATCTGCTCTGTCTACAAAGCTCCTAGTTTAGGGACCCACAGAGTTCTGAAAATAAGGATAAAAAGGATTAAATTAAGTAGCCACCTAAGGTTAAATTCAAGCCTATGTAAAGACGTGCAAAAAACATCCCTTGTCTTAAATCCATTTAAAGTCCTCAAAATGTAGCTATAGTGGGACTTAATGCATAGAGCTTATACGGCTCCTACATAAAAGTGAATTTCACCAGTTGTGGGAACATGACGTTTCTCAACTATTACGTATCAATCTGGAGACGAATATAGTATAAACCCGGAATAGCAGTGCTACCTGAGAAAAAGAACGATAGGTGAATGACAGCTTTACCATCAGCCATGAAAAAGAAAAGGTACCTGGAGGGTGGGTGATTTTAACCTGGGCACTACACAAGGACTGGGCCCAGCCTTGTGAAGAGGATATCCTCTAAAAAGAGCCACCACCAACAGCTGGTAAAATAGAAACATTTGTAATGTTTAACAAAATAGCTTATGTTTTTTTTCCACAGTTTATGCTGTGGAAAATGCCTACGGTGCCATAGGTATATGTGGTTTTCCCTGGTGAAAATGGGAACAAGCTCTGGGGGCCTTCTGCAGGCCTGAGGGGGGCTGCCTGGTCCGGCAGCCAGCAGGCTGATGATGGCGGCGGGAGGGCAGGGCGGTCAGGCCTGGCCGGCGGGATCAGCACCAGGGCACAGCCTGAAACGGGCTGTTTGGGGCTCGCGTGCAGCCACTGCGGCCATAGGGGGCTGGCTGGCAGGGCAGAGCTGCCTTGTGAGGGCAGGGCTGGTACTGAAAAACCAGAGACCAAACTCTCTAGTACCTGGTGTGGAGTGTTAAAAAGCAGGCATGCTTTATTTTCAGCACCAGATGCGTGGGGGATAAGTTCTGCCCAATGGGCATACCGACTTTGTTCACTGTTTATCTTTATATGGCCGATCTATACATATTAATGACACTTCTGAGAAACTATTAGCATATTAATTACCTTCCATGAACTACTTACCATATCTATGCTCTTACTGTGCATGTGTGGCCTAATGGATCAGGGGTCCTCTGGTCGTTGTTCAGGATATCTTCATCCTTTCTTCATTCTCTTCTTCATCATCTTCATCTTCTTCTTCTCGTCCTTTTCATGACCTTCTCTTCTCCTGGCCCTGTTTCAGCACTTTTGGCTCTTGTCTTTGTTTTGGACTGGTTCTTATCTACTTAATAGCTAAACTATACAATGCAGCGTTCTACCAGTAGCTAAACTAAGTAATGCAGTGCTGTACAGCTCAGCAGTATTATGGATATGTCATTGCAACGTTTGCAGTTAAGCACACGGGTAAAATTCCTCTGGTATCAGGGTAGAGTGGAAACTTTTACTCCCCTTACACCCCCTGCCCCCTTATTTTCTTCCTGTCACGTTCTGAGGTATTTTTGCAGTTTTGACTTATTTTTTCAATAAATCCTCCACATTTAAAAGTCTGTCTTGTGGTAAAACTTGCAGGCAGACTGACCCAAGGCCTTGGCCCCTGCTGCTGCCCGTGCAGAGTTGCCACCCCGCCATGGCCACAGGGTGCTGCCAGGGGAAGGGCCCAACATGGCTGCTGCTGAAGTCCTACGTGGGGTGCTGGTGCGAGGGCAGCCTTGCTGAGCCCAGCGCCAGGGCCGTGTGGGCCTTCACCCGGGTGCTGTGGGCTCCAGGCCTCCGTGGTGGGGCTGCTGCCTGAGGTGCTGCCAGGCCTGGCGTAGCCTGCACCACGGTGCATCTGGAAATGGCCGTCAGTGGGCTCAGGGGCACTGGATGTACAGCCTGCTTGTTTCAGCAAGTGTGCCCATTAACAGAAAGCTGACAGAAAGGAGAATACGGAGCAGTATTGGTGTCTGATGGCGATTTTCTCGCTTGGCAGGTCTCAGGCACGTGGCGGCTGATGGGAGGAGGTGTGGCTGGTCCCGGCTCTCCTCAGCCGAGCTCATGCTCTAGCAACAACCCTCCCCAGAGCATAACAGGTGAATGGATGACTGACTTTAATTGCAGTGCACATATATTGCAAACGTTAACTAACTTTTTGAACATTGCACAATGCATGGCTTGAAGCTTCAAATAAGGTGAGAGGCTGATATTAATTGTATGTAACAGCACAATCCAATATTGCATGTGTCATGACAGCAGTGCAAGCCTTAATATCTCCTTAAAAAGCAGAAAATTTACCATATATTCTCTGACTGAGGTTGGATAAACCCCCAGATTTTTATCAAGATGCTTGTTATAGTTGCATATATTAAATTGTAATTTCAGGGAAAGTATGGTTGATGTAAGTCAAACCAAAAAAACCCCTAAAAGGAATCTTGTATAGGGTGCAAAAGGACAATTGAAGCATTTCTTAAAAAACAGCTTTTCTGTTTGCAACGTGATAAAAGCACCTGTTGGTGGCAAAAAATTTTTTTAAAATATGCAGATTTTGAAATAGTATTTTAAGGGCAAGAAGAAAGACTGAATGTGAATGGTGTTCCAGTTCATTGAAAGCCAAATATTGCTCATGAAAGAAAGCAGATGGTTTATAATTTTAGAGAAGAAGGATCTTTACATTAAAATAGTATTTTTAGCTGAACTTTGGCACTAGTGTTAAGTTAAATGATCAAAATACTTTAAATATTGACAGTTTTAAAAAATTATTACTCTGTGCACTTTCATTTTTCTTATACGTGAGTCACTCATGATTTTTGCCTTTTGTGCACATGATTTTGAGTAGCTCTAAGGATTTGTGATTAATACAGGGAGTCACTGGCATATTTTTTTTCTCCCCAATGTAAAATATGTATTTATACTTTAAAAGTATGTTTTCAAAATTTGTTATTCATTTTACCCTGTTCTTGCTCAAAGTATCTTTCCTCTGCAGTTCCTCTAGTGTTTTAAAGTCATCTAATAAAGAACATGGAGTCAAGATTCTCACATTGTAAGAATATGAGAACATAAACAAATGTCTTTATCACCATTTTGCAGTGTTCAACTAAATGCATAGATGTTTGATCCTATGTTAAATTAAAAAAATATTTGTAAGAGTCTTCATAATTAATTCCCTTTCCCAAGTGCCCTGAAAAATAATTCAGATTTCAAGAGCGCCTATCCTATCAGGAAAAAGAGTATGAAAAATATTATGCAAATACATGCATAAATATGAATCTTCTTTAGTGCTTGCAGTTCTGATGCTTGTGATTTTAGCCACTGAGGGAAGAAATACAGCCTGTCTGTAATCTTGGCTGTCTTCATTTATTTAAAAACTACTATGATAAAGTGATCCAACAGTAAAACCTACCTCTTCCTTTTACTTTCTGTATATGAATTACAAATAATTATTGTCATTTTATATGATTCAGTTTGTCCTTAAAATAAGGGCGGTTGTCAATGCAGACTTTCCTGTTAGATTGCTACTTCTGCTGCAGGAAGTGGTGGCCTTTGCTCAGGAGGCTAGATGCAGGCGATAGTGCCTGGCATACTCTGAATGCTGTTGAAGCACGCAGTCTCCTTTTGCAAAATCCTAAACCTTCGTATTGCTGGAGCCAGAGGACACTTACTGGGCTACCAGGAAAGGAGCTCAGGACAGACTGTGAGAAATGACAGTGTTATTCCATCTGTGTTATGGAATCAGTGGGCCTTGCAGCTGGCTTTCAGGTAAAACTGTTAATGTCAGTATCAGTAAGTTTTAGTTGGCTTACTTCCTGCCACAGATAAGGATTCTGAATATTCAGCAGCATTGGCATCTTCATCTTTTTGCTGCTGGTTACTTGAATAACATATGAGGGGTATGAAATAAGAGGCATATCTGAGCTCTTGCAGAAGACAAGTACTCACGAGCTGCAGATCCATAGGTTCCAGAGGTTATACCAAAGATCAGAATGGCAGGTGGAAGGATTCAGTTGTATGTAAAATTTACACTTCTGCAGGTGTAGGGTTGTGTCTTTTCTGTGCCTAAAACAAACACTACTGACAGATAAAGTCCAATGGTTCTAGCATACCAACTTTTCTATTCTTCATTTTTATCCTCTTTGTCGCAGCTTGAAGTGTTTTTGCAGTCATCATGTGGAGGTGATCCCACTGGGAATGGTTTCTTCTGAAAGTCTTAATCTGGTGACTGTGACTGTGAATGTGACTTCTCTGAGATGTTATTAAGCATCCATATGTCATTTACCTCCTTCTTCTCGAAGTTCAATGCACAGTGTCTGACAAGTACTGCAGTTCTGTGGTGAAAGCTGTTATTACCAGAACTGTATTTCTGATTATTGTAGAATAAAGAGGTATCTTATGAATCTTTTTGTGTCTTTACTCTTACATTAAATGGTGCTCTGAAAAGTTGCAGATCATTTCAGTTGGATTTCTTGCATTCCAGAGTTACCTTGGTCAAGAATAGCCTGTGAGCTGCCTAAATGATCTAGACACTTTAATGTGTTTAAAACCCACAGATATTGGTGTTGTGTTACCCTAGTTTAGATAGATAGATAGATAGATAAATTTGCTTCATCTATGCTTTAAGTTTACATTGTTTACTGTATTGCTACAAACATAAATGCATAACTTTGACATGATCTGTCATCTTGGATTAACTTTCCTGCCTTTCTCAAGGGATAAGCCTGTGTGACTCTCATCAGTGAACCGGTAATGTACATTTAAAACTCTGACATGGCTACCTTGCTTTATCTCAATTGTGCCCTCTCCAAAATTCAGCACCTGGAAAAACTGCTTTGGAAATGTCCTTTTTCTACTAGGAGCCCTTGTCTCTTTTTAACAAGTTATGTCCCATCATTTGCTTGTGCTTTTTGTAAGAGAAGTCCTTTAGGTCGTGACCAATTCATTGTCCCAGGTGAATCACTGTAAAACAGATAGAAGATGCTGTTGTAGGACGAGCTCCACAGCCCAGCTTTGCAAGATGTCTTGTAGGTAGTTTGTACAAACTGCCCTGCTTAGCTTGTTTCCAGTCCATGCAGAGAAAATGGCCGTCCATCTCAGCCTTAGACTTGCTTCTAAAATGCGGTTGGTGAATCCTCACACCTTCTCAGTAGAAGCTCTGGCTTTATTTCCCATAAGTAAGGAACACCATTCAAATTATATCTGTGGTCTAGAGCAATTCTTTATTGCCTTTTCTTCACTTGGCACATTGCTTTCTGAGTTACTTAATATTCTCCTATCTATAGGCATTACAAAGAATGTCTCATAATCACTTCTGACTCTTATTTCAGTGGCCTTGAAAATCAGAACTTGTCCCCCAGAATGTTTAAAAATTTTAGTCTGTTTAAAACCAAAAGAAGCTTAGTTATAACATCATCTCTGAAATACTATTCAACTTAAGATGAAGTGAAAGTCTGTGATAACAGAATTGAAAGGAGAAATCAGCACTGATTTCCCTTGAATGTCTACCTCACACTGTGGTAGCAGTTTTAAATTAGTCACTACAAAGTAGCATGTAGTAGGGGCTATAAACAACCAAAAGAAACACTTCCAGCACTTTACATATGAAATTAGCTTTCCCTTCTGTATACCTAGCTCCATCGGAAATACTGTGATACCTCAGGAGCAGCGCATATCAGGAGGGAGGGAGACATGTAATGAAAAGCTTTGATATAACTTCAACATACAAAGTAATAATTATTTCACTTTACTTGTATGTGGAAATGATTTACTAGCACATCTTCAATAATAAAAAAAAAGCTCTTGCCTTTAGTGAACACACTCATCTGTGCTTGCAAACATAATACTATTTGCCTCATAAGCTCACAATGGAAAGAGAACCTGTTACAAATTCAGTCAATGATCCAACAGGAAATTAAACCTTTTAAAAATGGATGAACCAATGGACCAAGAGTAATGGAAGAAAATGCACAAAATGGGAAGAGTGAGTCATTAACTTGACTTAAATATGATTTTTTATTTTTTGGCAGTAAGGCACCAAGGTCTGACATGATTTTCCTTTTGAAAAACGCAGCAGGATGAGAAAAGAATCAGAACAAAACACTGAAAAGTTATATACTTGTTTAATTAGAAAAGTGAACAATGCCATACTGGGCAGGAGAAAAATATCAGAAAACATATATACCTGTGAATCTCAGTTTAATATAAAGTCACCCTTTTCTATGACCTTTAAGGAAAAAAAAGCTTGCTTTTGATCTATAATATTTAATTATCTGAAAAGATAGGAAAGAGAAAAAAGATCCTTTACTCATAATCTGAAGAATTCAGAGCTAGCCAAAAATATGTATTGTACATATTACTGCATGCTTCCCACTCACAGACCACACCACTGGCATGTGACTTACAGAACCTCACTATTATCTTGATTTAAGGATGGTGATGCTCTTATTACAAATAATATCACATTGTTGAAAGAAAAAAAAAAAGTAATTGCTATTTGAAGACAAGATGTCAGGTCCTTCACATTAACACACTATGCCCTCCAGGGAAAAACTTTACTTTGTAGGTGTATGAACACTTTCACAGAAATACACTGAAAAATATTTGATGGACATTGGTACATTGGTGGCAGTCTTGAATCTCAGGGTATGCTATATACCTCTTTGCAACATTGACTTTCATTGCTGCTATAGCGAAGTGAGTTTAGCTGTGCTGACAAGTGAGTAAAGATTATATCAGGAAATATTAAAGGTCTCTTCTTGTTTTCCTTATGTTTCAGTTGCTAAATGGTTCAAAAACTAATCCATAACAAAAATAAAAGAGCTTCCAGGTACCTAATCCCAGTCATTTTTACAGATTATTGCTGGGACATTTGTTTCATGGTAGTGTATTAATTAATCTCATCCACAAGTAGTTAACACTGATGTTCCTTATGAAATTAGCATGAAGTCATGAAACTTTCAAGGTGATTGCTTTAATGGTGTTTTTTTAAAGTTGCTTAAACTATAAAGGTTTTCCTTGTGTTATAGTCTTTGTCTCTTTTGTACCTCTTTTTCTCTGCCCATATGAATGTCACCTTTGTGAACTCGTTCCCTCCTCCATCAAGTCTTAGCTTTTAGGGAGGTAAGAATGCAAGAAAGCAGCTAAACCATTATCTGTCTGCCTTTGAGGGGAGTGGTCCTGCCCACAGAAGCAGGAAAACAGAAGTATTTCCTTCCAGCCCAGGATCTGTAAGACCTGCTGATGGGGATGAAAGTGGTAGAGAGAACTTACTGAGCTTTAGTGGTTAGTGGAAGTGCAGTTAGTGGGAGCAAAGCTCATTTTGCCTGTGTCCCATATGTACGTTTTCAGGTGTTCTCTTTGGCACTTATTTAGATGATGTATTGTGGAAAACACATTTGTATTAGTGTAGCATTTAACATTTTTTCACACATACCCAAACTAGTAAGGACGTATTTAGGACAATAGCAAGAGAAAATTATCCTCTGGAGGGAGACTTTTTTTAGCCACCTCTTTGCCACTAATGCTGATAAATTCACTGATAAAAATCAGTAAGGGTAGGGTTATCAGAGTAAAGAGGGAATCAGGGAATATATTAGTTGCTTGTAAATTTAATCCCAAGGTCATGTCCTGCTCAGGAGCCTTTACAACGTGGTGCCATATGTGGAGCCATACACATGACCAGGTCTGTTTGGAGTTGATGGTACTGCCAATAGGATTACTCTGTAAATGAGATACAGCAATGCATTTTCAAAGCAATAAACAGAGGGATGCAGACAAATCCTATTAACAAATAACAGGATTTGTGCTTGCACTGTACCTCCTACTCACCACCCTGAAAATTTACCCCATACGGTCTGAACTGTTGTTCTGCATAAAATCAAGTAAATTATAGTCCATTTAAAAATAAGCTAAAAACCTCCATTGGATTCCAGTGAAGTGTGAATAATGAGTCAACAGTCATCAGCTGTGGTTGCCATAAGAAACAAGATTTCATAAATCTATAAAGTGTAGAAGAGACAGAAATGCCACAAGCAACATTTATCTAGCAAAATGATAACCAAAATGGGATCTTATTTTCAGTGCTAGGTCTCTGTTTTTTTCAGCTCCTGTGGTTTCTCAACAGATCAACAGAAGCAGCTGTCTGCATTCAAACTGTAAAACTAAGCAGTTTTAAGAGGCCTAAAAGCTCAATCTGATTGTATTATCCACCCTTTGTTAATAGTCATAAATTATTTGTTTCTTTTGGAGAAAGCCAAGAAGAAATACAAATAAAGAAATAGTATCTGAGTCATAAGTCACTTTATATCACATTCTGCTGCTACACAGTCAAAAATACCATACTTAAACCAAAATCTGCTCTGGATATTTACAATATTTATTATTTTTAAAGTCCTAGCACATAATTTTGGGGGAGACGTGTGTGCATTGCCATGAACACAGATTTTTTTTTTATTAATAAAAAGAAATAAAGAGTAGAGCAAGCAAGAAGAGTAGCACTGATCTTAAGAACTGACTTGCTGAATTTAAAGCAGAATTCTCTATTTTCTACACATTAATTCTTATTTGTATGATCAGTATAAATTACCACAGCACAAGCGGGTCACTGAGTGATCCATGCATGAAGACAATGTATGACACATTGTCAAGAATGAAAAAAGGTTGACAAATATTGGAAGTCATAAACTTTGAAACAGGATATAAATTGTCAGAAAGGAAGCAAAAATAAGGGTGTTTGTCTGAAAGTTTTGACAGCTATAGCTTTCAAGAAAACACTGTGTTTAGATCTGCATAATGCTAGTAGGAGAGGAGAGGAGAGTGTAACTAGGAAAGGGGGTATGATGAACTGCTTCAAAAATTTCTTTAGAAGTGTTTGGATAAGGAGAAAGATTGTTCTGGAGTAAAAGATAACCCGTTGAGCCCTCTTTGCTACATTAAATAAACACTTTTGTAGCGGAAGTATGCTTTTGAAGTTATACTTTTATGTTTGAATAAAAATGTGTTTCTTGATGTTTTCTATCTTTCTAATGATGTTGGACATACATTTGGTGTAGGCTTCCAAGAGTGCTTGGAATAAAATACAACTATCCAAAATTTCCTTTCACTTTAATAGTTAAAAAAGGGTTGCAATTAAGTAAGATTCATCTTCTCTGCATGTACACATATAGCACTGTAATAATTTTAAGACACAACATGTCTTGAACCCTTATTATATATATTTATTATATATATTATATCTGGTAAACAAATATGGAGAAACTTCATCAAATGCAGTAACAAACTGACTAGTGGAGGAGCTAGGAATGCAATTTTATCTCATTTGTTCTATGTAATTTCCATTACTTTCATAGCTGAGGTTTTTTGCTTGCATAGTTACATATTCATACACACAGTTACGGGTCTGGGTATGGCATGCAAACTTAAAGTTGCTGCATAAATGTGACTTTACACTGCATACCTGTGCAAAATGGTGTATTTAGAAGTAAAGTATGACATTACATGTATGTCCATTTTGTAGTGTACTTGGTCTTTATTATTACCTGTATAAAATTTAAGTCTGAAGAGTAATTTGTTAATGTTATATGTATTCATGTAAAGGTTTTTCTCATTATCACTGTTTCTGGTTCACATTTTGTGTAAGACCTCTTATTGTGGAATGCATGCAATACTTCCAGATAATTTCTGTTTGTCTTAGCTGCTCAAATGTCAACAAAATGCCCTGTTCCGATGACATCTGCACATTAGTTTTTGGTAAGAGCCTGCCCATGGCCTACCAAAATTGGAAAACTATCCTTCATTTCCAGAGACATGGATGAAATGTATTCAAATATTTCATTTAGTTAGCTTATGTCTTCTCCCTTCAGTTTCCTTATATGCTTTTTGCTTTTTCCATCTGTCCCTCTTAATTCTCCAGCTCCTTCCCTCTTGAACCTTGTGTGAAATTAGAGTAGAAAATATTTAGGGATGAGAAGTGCTCTCATCTGAATATAAATTCCATAGTGTGTGCTTGGTAGAGCAAGATAAATAAGCATAAGTAAACGCAAGAACACATTATATGGGCTTGATTTTTAATGGTATGCTTTTACGAACTCCTGATGCCTTCACCTGTCCTAGTTGCTTTACAAGATAAATTACATAACAAGGTCTACCAAGGAACTAATTTTTATATGAAATAGGAACTGGGAAAGTTTGGGTAGGCTGACAATATTGAAAAACTTCTAGGCTTTCAGTTGCTAATGGCTCTCTTGACTATCTTTTATTTCTTGAGTGTCCAGCTGTTATAATGTGAATATTCCTACAGTAGTTTTCTGTGTCTACTCAACAGCAAATCATGATTCTACTTGGTAACTTAGAAAAACTATTTTATGTATGTCTATTAGATGTTTATAAAAAAATATAAACATTATTCATGAAGCTTAGCTTTTGTCCATGTTTAGTTTAGATGAACAGACTTTCATTATGTTATAAGAAATACATCCTTTTAAAGACTTAAACCAGCACTCTTCAGATCCAAAACTAATCCTCCAACTTAGGGGAATAGTTTTCATTAAGCTTGTATGAATGCCATAGATAAATTATTAACATTGCCTCTTGCATAATTATATGGCCAGGTGAAATGCTTTTATATATATATATATGTATTTCATTTATATAAAATGTGTATGAATCTATATATTACATTTTAAAGGAAAAAACAAATGAGAGCTGCAGCAGTCTTGCACTGAATGAATTCTACTTTGCATTTTGGAAGGGCTGTAAATCATTGGAGCTATGTAGTCAGAGTTTATGATTTCCATCAAAGAGCACAAGGGACATATTTCACTGTGGTCTGTCCATTATTCTGCACATACTTGAAAAGAGAAACTCAAACAAAGCTTTCATTAGGAAACATTGACATAAGACTAGCAAAGTATTCATTTACTTGTACATGGTGAAACAGCAAAGACGTCTGTGAGAGCCATATATTACAGTGCCACAGCAGGTGGAGGGGTTGAAAAAGAGATGTGCATCTAGACATGTATTTTTTGTACAGCTCTTCCAAGGTTTGCGTTCGTTGTTATTTCTGGGAGCTTGAAAGGAAATGAAAATTTATAGCTGAAGCGTCAGGGAGCAGGGCGGGCTGGCTGCTCCTTGGGCACCAGGAACTACATGCTGAGCCCAGGCGGTACCGAGGCAGGTAGGGCAGGGCCCAGCCCCATGGCCCTCCTGGGGGGCAGTCAGGAGCCTGATCCTTGTGTGGGTCTGTAGTGATGAAGCAAATCAGAAAGGATTCAAGTCAGGGTCAGGTCCAGTGGTGACAACCAGGGGCAGACACAGCCCAGTGATCAACAGGCAGGTCAGCAGTGACTGAGGAACCCAAATTTGAGCTGAAATGGGATGGTGGAGGTCCCAGGTGAGCCTGGTCAGGGGAATTAAGCCCTATGAGTGCCCTGAGGGCCCTAACATAAAGCAGATAAAAATCTAAGGAGTCTTCTGTTGTACAACAGCAACTTTTATAGCAGTAATAGTGATGGGTATTTTGAAGAGTATGTTACATGACGGGATATGTGTGTTTTGCCAAAGTTGTCTTGACATATCTGTACCCATTTCATGGCTTCCCTGTCTAGGAGGGGTTAATGTTAGGGCTACTGTTGTAGTTGAACTTCTGCTGAAGTACCAGTGAAGTACCAGGAACTGCTTAAGGACTTTTAACAGGTTGGCCAGAATAAATGAAGGGCTAGAGATAAATGGCAAGAAAAATAGTGTCTCAGCTGTACTCATTATGGTTTGGGTGGTGGCATTTTCTTGGTTTTTATTTTGTAGGTTTAAGACAACTTCAGAAAATGCTATAAAAAAAAACTAAACTAGAAGCAAAGATCCCCCATACAAACCTGAGATGTATGCTATGTGTAGGAGATTTTTCTTTATTCTAGTGCTTTAGGTATCATGAAAAATATGTACAGGCTGAATAATTTTTAAACTTTAATTTAGACTAAATGAAATTATTCTTGTTGCTCTATATTCACTGGCTCTTATTGCATGCCATTAGGATGATGTGAGAGGTTAATTTGGTTTCTTTATCATACTGATCCTTATTTTTGATTCCTCCAGACAAGGAAGTATTAATAACTGGAAACTTGGAGTTATGCGTGTGTTGTGGGAGAAGCATAGTGCCTCAGACCTGCTCTGTAAGGACCTGTGGAAATAAAAGTACAATTTTGAGATCGATTTCTCAAAGCAGCATTGTGTGAGCCAGTCTGTTTTATGTTAATGTGAAATAAGTTAATTCTTCCATGTACTGGAATGGTGAGTGGATTGGGGAAGAAGTTAGGTTATAAAAAGACACACCAAGAGGCCAAAAATATTGTATTTTGTTCAATCTGCAAATGACAGATTTGTTGTAATCCAATTTTGATGCTGCCATGATTCCACATCTGCTTTAGAAATGAGTCTGAAAGCCTTTCCATCAAAGTACATCTTGAAAGTAGTTAAAAGCTGTAGTGTGCACATATAAAGAACTTTAAAGGATTTTGTCTGGATCAGCTGCAGCTGTTTCATTTTAGATCTGTTTTATATGAAATTTGTTTTCTGAGCTTTTTTATGCTCCCAGCCAAGCCATGGCTTCATCTGTGGGTGAAATGATTAGTTCTGTGTCAGAGGTTATGAATAGCAAGATCTCTCCACAGCAGCAGGGTATACAGCTAGTTGGCTGAGCAAAAGTGAACTGAGAACATTAGTTGGCCTTAACTGTGTTCTCTGCAAGTGTACTGCTTATTTTAGATAGAAGGTCAGTAGAAACTGAACACATTTCACGTTGTCTGAGCTAAAGTAAATTTCATGAACCTGAAAAATGTTCCTTTGTCTGGCATAAGCACCAAGCCAAAAGCACAGGTTAGTGAGACTTGTGACTTAAAGACATTTCTGATCAAGTTTTAGTTGTGTACGATTAGATAATGGCTTTGCTGCTAAGTCTGTGGGTATGTTGATGTTATTGTGAGGATTTGTGCTGTGGAAAATTCAACCACAAAGCTAACTAGGTGTATGAAGGAAAGGAGGAAGAGGTGTTCTGGAGCCGTTGTGTATCTGGCTGGTCTGGGCAGGGGACCTGGATTTGAAATGTGATGTGAATCCTGGTAGTATTCTCTACTAGTGTGGTGTATTCTCTACTAGTGTGGTGTATAGACTATATTAGATACAGATGCTCTGGGGGCTAGAACCTCAGAATTAATAGCCTACTCAAACTGAAAAGAATCCCAGTTGTATCACTGATGTAACTGTTTTGTTGATAGAAAAATGTACAGTTCCTGGTCTTGTTTCCATTCCCTTTCAAATATGAACATAAAGGTGAAGAAACATTATTCTTTTAAACAAATGCAATAGAATTAGAAAACAAGATCATTACCTACATTGAGAACACGTTAATGTTCAAATTGACAGTTGTTAAATAAGGAATTAACAGTGATATTAAATGGGAACACTGATTTGCATGTTTAACATCGTGGTAGATCTTACTGAGTGACACAATGTTGACTTAACAAAAGTCAGCTCCCCAAACTCCTGTGGGCCGGTAGCTGAACAAGCTCAACGTGCCACTTGGTACGCTGCTGGCTGGTTGTTGCCTTCTGACTGACAGCAGAGGTGGGGGTAAGGGGTTGGAAGCGGAGAATGACTTATGCTAAGCGTGATCTATGAATTTCAAATAATTGATGTTTCAAACCAGTGTTCAGTTCCTCATCAGTGAGAAGCATAGCTTGTTTATCACATTCTTAAATGGATGAAAGGAAATGCATGCATATTAATATTTTTTAAAAAAAGCTTTATAAATGGTTGAGTGAGAACTTTTCGAACAAACCTTAATGAGGATAGATAATAACATGGATATATTCTAGCTAAATGTAAACTTTTTCAATCTTACCCAGAAGGGACACACGGACTTTAGACTCTTGCATGTGCCTTGGGGCAGTTATATCAAAGAGTAATCTCAAAATCTGAACTGTGGAGTTAAAAAATTGTCAGCTGAGGCAAGAGCTTAGGTCTGTATTTTCTGCCAATGACATTGGCCCTCAGACTTGCATGGACCTAGACTTACATGGAAAAGAGATGTAAGGCTAAAGGAATGATTTCCAGGAATGAGTAGAGGAGTTAAGCTGGGTGGGAATGAAATGCAGCACTGGCTGCTTTATCAGCTGGCTAGCCTAAGTTAATTGCAAATATCTGACTTAGTAAATATTTCCGTTCACATGGAATACTTCTGGTTGAATATGTTCCTCTTTAGCTCTGCACCAGAATATCCTGAGCTTTGGTTTCATCTAGGGTCAGGGTAGAGTGACCTTTAGATCATGTTAATATTTGAGCTGTTTTGCACACATCTACAAATAAAATCATAGGTACCTTTATGGATTCAAGAAGTTACTGACCAGTGGTTTGAGGATGTTTGCAGCATTAAATAATGAGGTTAGTCTATATAGTTTTTGTTGGCAGCCAAGGGAGAGAAGTGTGGCCCAAGTCAGCCTGGCAGATGCCAGCACTCCCCACAGAGACTGCCCTGAGCAGTGGTCTGGCTCCCTCCACTTGCAGCAGGCTCCCTCTATGTACCAGGTGATGGCAGTGAGGCAATCTAATTATTTTTGTGTGCTTTTCCTGACAATAACAAGGAAATTGCACTGCAGGCTGCTGGTATCTAGTTCTGTTCCCAGCCTGCATGTTAAATGTCCATCAGCATACAGGATTCAGCAGTTCCATTGCATCACAGGTGCAGGGAGCCCAGCTTGGCACTGCCCAGGTTGATGCTGTTTACCAGGGATGCATATTGGAGGATCTGACTTGATTGTAGAAGGAACAAGATTTGTTTTCCCTGAAGAGCCTGGGTGTGAGCTCACGATTGTGCAAGTGTGCCTGAATGACTTTGAGGTGCTCGGGAACAAGCAAGGCAAACCAAGTATATTTATTTTTTACTGAAGGTATCAAACCCTGGGATATAAGGACTATGTTGGTTTAAGGTTTGGGTGTTGAAAGATTCTTGAGTTTTAAACTGATCCCAAATTCCAGTTTTTTGCTGGTTCCTATAGTTTCTCTAGACTTAGGGAAATGGTAAGTGTGAAGGAGGACCAATGCTTGAAGTTTAATTGTAGAGTAGCATACTGAAAGTTAGGATTAGGGCATCTAAAGAAATTAATATGCGACAGAAAGAAGAAAAATACCTGTAAATGTATGAATTTGCATGAATCCATGTTGAATTTAGGTCCTTCAGATAAACTTTGGCTTGTTGAAAGTTATGCAGATGGTGATAACTACACTTTTGTGTTGAAGGAGAGGCAAGGCTAATGCTGAGATGTACTTAGTCACCGGAATACTCAGAAAAACTTGTTTCCTCTATGTTGGTTCAAAGTGAGTGAAGGGTGGGTATGGATGGAGAAGGACAGATGAGATAGTCTGCATGGTCATCATAAGAGAGTGTGGAGAAGAGGGAGCAGGGTCTGATTGCAAGGTTTCTGTCTAATGGATATTAAAGTAGTCGGGGTCTGAAGCACTCGGATATGGTATTTAAAATGTGAACATTAACTGCAGCTGTCGTGCTGTATAGTGGAATAGCACTATTATTATTTTATTACCTTTGATTAGTTGAAATTGTATCTTGTAGCAAGAAAAAGCTCTATAAATGCATTTACCAGCAGCTGTATATATGCCCAGCACTGGCATCATAAGGAGATGCTGCATTGCAGAAGCACCATTCATCACACTTTAGATTTGAGGCAATATCCTCTTTCTAAATTAACGTCATCACCTTATAACAGCTGTGTCCACTAGCTCAGTTATAGTTGATGAGCTTGTCACTCTTTCCAGTATAAATTCTGTCTTTAATAGATTTATTTGTAAGTTAGATCTACTTAGCTATAAAAATCTGCTCTGTGTTGGAACTTGGCGTATAGGGCTCTCCCTAGATGATTTTCTTCACAGTCCTTCTGTGCTTGATTGAAAACTTTTTGCCAAATCTAGTCAACCATAATAAACTCCTGGAAATAGTAACTAAGGATCTTGATGGCTGTGTGGCTGTGTTTTTAGCCAAATGGTTCCTTCTGTAGGGAGCAGGCATAATCTTTTTATTGATGATGTGATGTTCTGTATCCAAAGGGTGCTTGAATATTATCCTGCTCTAAATGGTTCATTGAGCAATTTTGGCCTCCTTTCTCTCTCCAAAATGCATATCATCTCTGTTCCTTTTCCTAAGAATATTAGAAATTTGAACAAGAAAATTTCATACTGGATTAACCAGAAATGTAGTCCTATATGGGTTTTTTTGGTTTAACATATTAAATATTTAAATCTAATAACACTTCAACAATAAGCTGAAATGATTCACTATATCCAAAATAAAGAAAACATGTCTCTCTATTTTCTCCCTGTTTGTTGGGTGAAAATAAACCTAGAAAATTCAACACATAAATATACAGTTTTATTTAATTAGAAATGCAATTTTGCTAAAATAGTATTTCTCGGGGAAAAGAGTAAGTCACCATTTTTAGTCTTGAGATGATACTCAATCACCTGTTTACCAAAAATTCGTCCAACAATGCTAAAAAAATAACAGCTGGTAACAGCCAGTCATGCTAACATGTATTTATCAGCAAAAATTTAAATACGAACATCTGATGACCAGATGTCTCCATTCATATTGCAAGATAAGACATTTTAGGAATCTTTGTATTTGGGAGACAAGCAATTCATCAGTTATTTTTGCCAGTTTTTATCTCTGTGATTTAAAATTTCATAAAGCACTCCTATGACGGAATACATGTAACTGTACAGAGGTTTTGTGTTTACATGCAGGCTTTTTGGGCTGTGCTGTATAGCCACTATAGAAAATAAAAGTATGGAACTATGTTCTAGCTGTTGTTAATGTAGAGCCCAGAGGAATAATACATGGGCACTCGTTTGAGTAACACAGTTACTCAAGTGATGTCTTTGAGGTGGTCCCTGATTCAGCAGTCACCAACTTCATAAAAGCTTGTATTCTTACCCACTGTGCCCTTGCAGTGCTGAAACAAGAACCATGTCTTCCAGCATATGCAGTATGATAAACCACCGTGTTCCAAGTATTGTCTGGGTCCCCCCAGATCCAGCAACACGTCAGCATTTCTATGTCAGGAGCTTTCTTAGGGCAGAGTATCCTGCCATAGAATCATAGAATGGTGTGGGTTGGAGGGGACCTTAAAGATCATCTAGTTTCAACCCTCTTGCCGTGGGCTGGAATGCCTTCTGCTAGACCAGGTTGCTCAGAGCCTCATCCAGTCTGGCCTTGAACACTTCCAGGGATGGGGCATCCGTGACTTCTCTGTCAGTGGATACAAAGCCAAGTTTGTACTGTGTGTCCTTCCCTGTGCAACAGACTGGTATTCCTCTTGCTGGCCATGATCAAATCTTATGGCAGTTTTATCACATGAAAAGTTCTCTGAATTAATTCCTATGAATATTAACTGCTTAAATGATACATTATTAATATTTCATAATATGAGAATTATTGTCATATTTTATAACTTAAATATTTGTTAGATCTTTTTGTCATTGTGCTTGAGGAAAAAATTTGTCCTGAAGCAAGAGAGGGTTGTGTTTTTTTCTAGGGTGTGCAAATGCTAGCACCAATGTTGATAGCTAACTTTGGTTACAGCAGGGCAGTTTTCTTGCCTGTGTTTATTAGTGTGCTGTGCAGTTACAGAATAATTGAGAGATCTTTCTGTAGCATTTATTGCCACATGGGGATGTCCACCAACCAAAGCGTTGTCCATGCAGGATGCATGTTCTTCAAGTCTTCCTAACGTATTTCTACTCTGCAGGTTATTCTGTATCACAGGAGTGATCGAGCTTTCAATGGGAACAGCAAAAGCCGCCAAGGCAGCGTTCAGCTCAGCAACTCATTCACATATATCTATCTATTGTAATCTGTAATTAGCTACAGTTTACTAAAATGCTCCTGGCACAAATATTTTCACATCTACGCACTGTTCCACTTTAAATTCCATCTCATTAAAACATCATTAAAAGTGGTACCTTGACATGCTTCCCTTGTGACTGTATGATTAAAACTGCTATTTATTCATTCACCAAAATCTCTTCTGCACATACACCTCTGCGTTAGTGGCCTGGAAGGATGAACAATACTTTAGGCTGACCCTCTGAGATCAGTCTGGTACAAGTGCTGTGTTGTGTAGCAGTGCAAAGCTAGACTCCCTTTTGCTCATTAGACTTGGCTTTAATGTCTTCAGAATATGTCAGCAATGGAAAGACGCATAAAAAGTGCAGAAGGAGACATAATTCAAATAGTCTTGGAATTCTAGGGGAAAAGGAAAAGCTGGTGAGCTCTTTACAGAGCAGTAATACTACGTGATATAAGCTGTCTTGAAGCCTGATAAACCTGTCTGAAATATTCTTACTAATAGTTCATAAACTTGTTGTTGTTGTAGAAGAACTAATTGCAGCAAAAGTAATCAGCAATTTCTGAATCAATTGGCAATTTGGAAATGAGTCATGGCTTGCATTGATTTTTTTCTTTTTTCTGCATGTGGCCAGCATCTGTGTCATGAAATACAGTAGCAGTATGCTACCATCCCATTGTCACAATTATGATTCAAGTTTCAAACGAGGCATGACTTTGACATATTGCTGTGCAAATTCCTTCCTTTTTCCTTCCTATCAATTGTATTTTGATAGTTTAGCAAAACACATTTTGACTAAGATTTGAAAGAAAGGCTACTATTAGAATACCATAAGCCACTTAGGGCTGAAACTAATAATTTGTTAGAAATTCTTTACCAAAACCTGTTCTTAAAGATTTCTATTAAGAACATAGACTTTGGGACTAAGGGAACCTATATTTTCAGTAAACTGGCAAGTGCACACCAATGTTTTTATACAAGCATGTAAGACATTACAGGATATATATGCAGCTAGAGATAAATAATATTCTGATGTGTTATGGATGTCCTCTCTGAGTTTGAAGTGGCACTCAAAGTACTGACAGTTCACCCACTGACTCAGCCATCTCTGCTATCATTTCAAGTCTCTGGGAAGCTTCAGCTAGCACTAATATATTATTTTGCAAGGCTTACAGTATTTTCTTCTTTCACCACCAAATAGAAAATTTGAAATTGTACAGCCTCCAACTCTAAGCACTGACAGTGTTGTGATTGTGAGTTATAGTCCAGATCTAACATTTCATGACTTGTGTGGCTAGAAGGGAGATATAAAAAACATGAAGGAACCTTCTGGGTCATGAGTCCATAAAAGGCAGTCTGACACCATGGGTTATTCTGCACCACCTTGACACTGCTAGCAGTGTTGTAGGGGCAAGGGCAAGCGTAGGAATTGTACCATAATTTGTTTTTTGGGGTTTGGGTGGTTTTTTTCTAAAAAAAAAGACATTTGCCTGTACAGTAGAATAGGTTAAACTCAGGACATAGAAACATTTTCTTGTGAAGGCTTGAAACAGCTTCATAAGGATTTAATGCTCTCCACCACCATTCCTATTGAGAAAACACAGTCTGTGACAATATTTGCAGAGCTGAGAGCTGACCAGATGTCAGAGATGGTCTGTAAAATGATTGCAATCTAAAACCAAACAGGAAACTCCCAGACCTAAAACTGTAATGGTAAAGGAAAACATTCCTACAGGTGCAGGTCAGAAAACAGGTAAAACAGAATAAATGAACAATTGTAAATTTATCACAATTTTTGTTTTATTCTACATGAAAGTGATTATGGAAATAGATAAACATTGCAAAATATAATAATTGGACTTCAAAGAAACTGTCATGTGAACCTACATTAAGAAAGTATCCTGAGTCTACTTAAACAAAAACATTGTTAGCTGTCTTTACTGAAGATTAGGGTTTTTTGGAACAGAGAAATTGTAGATAGCATCTTAAATTCCATCTTGAATCATAGTGCTCCTTCTGTTCTGCCTTTTGTGATTGTAGAAATGCATCTATCTTCCCAGTATAACAAATGAGTTCTTTATTTTCCATAATTACTTTCCACTTTAACACTGAATTACAAACTACAAAAAGTGTTAGAAGATTAAATTATTTTCTTATTGGTGGTTTAGGTGTTAGTGAATATTTATTTGGTATCCTAAAGATCATTAACACTTGGAGAGGGAGCTCAAAAACAGGCATGAAACTTAAAAAAAAAAGAGAGAGATATTAAATCAGAAAACTTCCTCCCTTGAGATACTTCAGGAAATTCCCATATCTTAATTCTAGTTTCTTTAATATAATTTTTCAGAAGGCTTGATCTTTCTGTGTATAAAGGAATTATCTTTTATTAATACACCCATAAAGCTGTGTGTATTGAATTGTTCATATTGCTGATATTTCTTAAACTTTTAAAACCATTTCTGAAATAGCTTTTCAGTTAAATATATGGCATATACATAATACATGATAGTGTACTGTGCTATAAAGATTTTAATTGGTTTTTTAGTTTGGATCATCTGGGTTACTTACTCTTTAAGGCATAATTTTCAACAGAACTGTGTTCCTATATTCCTCTGAGTCCTCTCTCTTAAAGAAATGGTAACATGCCGCTCCTGCACCCAATGAAAGAAAATAGCTTTTGCTCTTGCTGTAAGAGAAGTAGGAATTAACTTCTACCGAGTGTTCCCTACGCAGCTCTCTGCTTTCTCATGTCCCCTCCAATGTTTGGTCTTCAGTCATGTGAAATACATGAACTCTGTGTTCAAAGAGTATGCCTTTGCATCCACTGGGACTCCTGCATAAATAAAGTACATTAAAGGCTGTCAGGGACCAACCCCCAAGGATAAATCCAGAAGCTTAGAAGAAGAAAATTTAAATTTTATTGAAACCAGCATGTTGATACCCGCATATACTACTAAAGGTAAGGCCTGGAATGATAAGCAGCAGGTAGGATCAAGACCACAATGTAAACTTGCAACAAATTTCAGATAAATATATGGTTTATATACAAAGAAATGGTATATACCCATAAATTGGTAGAGAACTTGATAATCCCAGATTCAAAATTGAAAGTATAATTGATTTATCTAATTTTCCTGTCTTTTCTCTTCTGAAATGTAATTTCCGGATATAAGGAACTTTTCACACTGATTTTCTTTTTTTTAGTTATTTATTTTTGTAATTAGTTTTTCAATTTAATTAGCTTTCCCAAATTGGAACAATATAAACTCCCTCTGGTGGCCAAACAGTACCGTTGAAGTCTTTTATGTCTTAAACCAACATTACAGTGTTTTTCCAAGAAAGGGTGGTTGTATGACTGGTTATATATCTAGCTGTGCTTTTTATGGTTTCTTTCTTCTAGTCCTGTGATACATGTGGCATTTACAAATTTCATATGGGGAAAAAAATAGCTGAATCACTGTAAACAGAAATTAATTGGCTTCCAAAATTTCTATTAAAATTCATAACTCCACTCATCTATAAAGAAATCCCTTCTGAGGGTGGGGGGAAAACCTCTGTAAGATTTTCCAGTTTTCACATACATTTCTATAAACAAGAAGTGCTTTGCCATTAACCATTGCAAAAGTACAGTCCCTTAAAACACCTGCATTCCCTGTGCACTCTCCCTTCAAATGACTGCTGTTGCTTAAAGCAAACTATTAAAAGTGCAAATGTTTCCTGAACTAGTTGTTTAAAGATTGGGAAGCTTTATTTCTCTTGCCTTATCTCTCAGGGATGGTGCTACCGAGGTGCATTTTCCCATACTATTCCAGTTGCAGCGAAGGATGCTCCTGGCCTAGTCCCACACTCCTTGTCCTTTGCTGCCACAACCAATTAATATTAGTCAGCTCACCCTCTGTCTCTGCTCTCTCCTGCTTTCTGAGAACATGCTGCTAATGGACCACACTTGCAGCCAGCCTGAATCCTTAATGGAAGTCTATGACAGAGAAGAGGGAGATAGTTAAACTCAGGTGTTCAGCAGGAGGAATACACATTAAGGAAAAACATGACAAGACAGACCAGGGAATTGGATGACATGCAAATATGTCTTACACAATCCAAAGAGTCCAAAAATAGTTGCTTTCTACTATGAAGGTATTGATACAAATTATAACTAGTGCTTGTAATAGTCCACAATTTTATTGCTTTACAACATATTTCTGAAACAGGAGAAGGAGCAAAACCTACAATTTATGTGAAAGATTTCATATGAGCAGTTAAAAAAATTCTAGCAGAGAAAATGTCTGCTAAGTCTTGTGGATACCAATGAAAAGATATGACAGGAATCCTGTTAGGAAGATCATCTGTTAGACTGGCAAATAAAATGAGCTAATTTTCCCTTTTCTTCTAAATTCCATATTCCAGGCAAAACTGTAACTCAGGTATGATCCTGTGCAGTGATACCAGCAGTTCCAGAGCTGGTTGCTGTTTACTGTTACTGCATCTCACCACTCCGCAGCATGTAAAATTATCTCTCAAATAACCCTTGCCTGATGATGAGCCATAATGAAAACACTTCACAGATGCTACAGATACTGATGAATCACTAAAATGGCAACAACCAGATCTTCCCACGCTGCATATCAAAACCTGCACAAGTCTGAAGTGCAACAAACAACTGTTCTAGGATTTGTTGTTGCTTAGTAAATGCTAAGAGGAGTATTGTCTTCTCAAAGTATGTGTTTTAGATATGCCTTAAAGTATAGGAAGGACTTTTACTTTGCTCAAGTTTTTGCACAAATTACATTCACCATTATGTGTGCTGAACAAGACTGAATAGCTTAAACCAATCATAAAATAAAATTATATTTTTACCTGTTTGAACATGGCTTTACCAATGATCTTTACAAATAGGGTAAGGCATCTGATTCAATGAATGCTAGTCCTACATCTAATAGAACCACAGGATCATTAAGTATTTCATTGTGTATCAATATTATCACAGACCGAGTTAACAGATAAAAATGGTTTCTGAGAATATCTTTATCCCTGCTGACATATTCAAGCCATTCTTAGTCAATAGCTCCCTCTTTAGTCCTGCAGCAGAGATCAACATTAATTTGTCTTGGCAAATAAAGTCAGTTGTTTTTATATGAGTAATGGCAAACACATTCACTAGCTTCTGCAAAGAAATTTATTCCAGAAAAGCTAAACAAAATAATGTGCTGGTACGTGTGAGCTTTGTGGCAAAGAATATTTGTAGCTCTTGGAAATCTGCTTCTCCTTCTTGGGTTATTTTATTTTTGGCTAATTTGTCCCGGATGGAAGGTAATGTCTTTGATCTCCAGACTAGAAACTGATTATGTGATGTTAGCAAAATTATTGAAATGGAGGAAAACACAGATGATATAAGAAACTAATATACTGAACAATGTAGTATGTATTAAACTGACAATGGCAAAACAATTGGTGCTATAGGTAAATGTAAAAACATTTGCATGCAGAAACATCTAGAGCGATGTGATCATAGTGAAGAACAAAGCTAATTCAAAGTTTAAGGATGATAACTATAGACATTTTATGAAATCATCCTCTTGTTTGACTAATATCAGCAGTTTTCTCCTGTAAGTACAAAAATTATGTTTAGTTCTAATGGCCACTTAAGTCATGAAAACAATATAATTAGAGTAATAAATACACCTTCATGTTTTCATAATTGGAGTAATAAATACAATGTCATGTTTCCATAATTTATCTGATTGTTATCTGCAATTTATTTTTGCTATACTCTAACACTTAAGGGCTTAAGTATGTAGTGAAAGTAGACCAGAATTTAGACACTATCCTCAAAACCATCTTTATTTTGGGGGTGTGGAGATATAGGGGAGTGGCCTAGAAATGTCTGTGAAGGTGATGGTGTCTGTCCTATGTCTGGTGCTGCAGTAACGATAGAACAAGTGAAATAATAATGGTAGAGATAATAGTGATAGCTTAGGAAAACTGTGAACTTTGAAATTAATAGTATTCTCAAATCTACCAATATTTATACTCTCTTCTTATTCCCTTGCAGTTTATAATCCGGGTTTTCTTCCTGTGTGGACCTAGAGAACCATCTGGCATTTCATCTTACATAGTTAATGTTCCCGTATTCCTGTGAGGAGTTCAGTATTGTTTTAACATATCCCTTGAAATTCCCAGGCTGTGGCCAGTGTACCCTCATGGAAAACCACAGTAGCTGAAGTCCTTGTATCAGTTGCCATTGCTGTGGGTAATGCTTTCTTTTCAAAGTACAAGGGGCTAAAAAGGGAAAGAGACACCAGAGCACTGAACTCCCGTTGATACTGGGAGGGTACTGCTTCAGTTTTATAGGGTTATTTTAATTATGTTATTTAATGTAGTGTGAAGTCACTGATAGTTAAGGGTTGGGTAGTTATGGGTTGACATTTCTTTCTTTATAACATGTGTGAGGAAAGACAGGTTCTGTGCATGGTGCCACACAGTAGATACAGAGCAGTTGAAAAGAAAAAACAGACAAATGAAAGCACCAAGTTCAAAGAGCTGCTGCTTCTTCCATCTGCTGCTGTCAGTGATATCAGCCTTATTTTAAAGGACAGATATCCAGGGGACACTGTCAGCCTCCATATTCTAAAGCTGTTTTAACCTATCTAATTGTATTTATTGATAAGCATTAGCATAACCTAAAGTAGTGATGTTGTGCTAACAGTGAATGTACAATTCACTTGTGTTGTTCTGAATGGGTGGTCCTTGTTTTTTTCTTTCAAGTTCACCTTTAAATACTGTACTGTAGTACCTGACTCTTATTGAGGCATGTTAGGTACACCTAATAAGCACACTAACATGATCTGGGTATAAAAGTGTTACTTCCAGAGTAAATTCCAAATGCTCCAGATGTGCTAAAACTGTCCAGACTAATTCAGATAATTTATGAACTGGGAGTCTGCTAGCGTTTATCTGCATCAGTGTTATGTAGCAATGCTTTGCACCTGCTGCTGGGAAGTAACAACAAATTTATTAGGAAGTCCTGTGACTTTTTTTTTTTCTTCTTTTTGGTGCTGAATAAATTATTTCCTGTATATTCATAGGCACAACACATCCATATTAAGCAGTGGGCTATAGAGTTCTATAGATGCTATCTTTTGTACTTGAAAGTGACAAAAGAAGAATTCAAGTCACCCATTTCTTGTTTGCCTTTGCCTTTAAAGTCAGGAAATGATTCAGTGGTGCTGCTGCTGAAGCCACTACTTTGTTCATGGAGTGACATGTCAGATGCCTTTGTTTTTTTTTTTTTTTTTTCTGCATTAACAGTCTGTCTGGGTTTTTACAATGTCAGGGCAAGCCAGTCAGTAATCTGTTTAAAGAAAATTAGGAAATCACAGGCCTCCAAGGCAGATAATTATCTGTATGAGTTGCATAAAGGAGGTGTCATTCTCCCAGTGAGTCCCCCTGAAATGGCTGAAGAGGTCATCTTCAGGCACAGACCATGGATAGCCTTCTTTCAAAACAGAGCAAGCCAATTCATGCAAACTGTTATTCAAAACAAAATTATTCACTAGCTGCTGAAAAAATGTAAATAATTTACTCAGTGTGTACTATTTGAAAATCTAAGCAGTAGCAAAGTAGCATGAAAACATTGTTGTCAAAAAATTTATGAGATCACTAGTGGGGAAGAAATTATTCATATAAACCTATATGATTCATTTCAAGAGTTCTAATTCAAGTCTTTCTAAGCTTTTAAAATGGTTACACTAATTGATTAACCTTTGATAACCGCTTAACTCAGGCCAGGAAATGTGCAGCTCCATTGTGGTGGGACACAGTTGAGCTGCAGTACTTAACATTTATGGTTCATTGGCCTTGTTTTCTGTTAGTTCCAGGGGTTTTGAAATACAGAAATTAATGCACAGAAATCCCTCAGGTCTGATCTTTTCATAGATTTCCATTCTTAGAAGATGGAGAATCCTATGAAAGGTCTAGAGATTCTGGCTCTGCTTTAGGCAAAAGCTAAAATAAAACAATGGGATGTTAATAAAATCAGTGTCACAAAAATTGAACATAGTACATTAGACTTCACATTGTGTCAGTGCTGGAATCAGTTTTAACAGAGCCCTGATCTTGCACCCCACACCTGGGAGCTGGAGGGAATCGGACAGTAGACATCTAAACTTGTGCCACTGCAACAGGGATCTATCTTCCATTTATTCTTCTCACTTGTTATTCTGAGACTGGTTGGGTTTCTTTGTTTATTTTCATGAGCTTTACTTTTGGGAGGTTTCAGATGGTATTAGCTGACCAATATCTTGACAATGTCTAGAAATGCATGAAGTATTTTTCATGCTCATAGGTTAAATCCTGATATTAATATATGCTGCTTAGTCTTTATTTGTATTCACCCTATATACTACCATACAACTATGCCTCCCTATTGGATCTATCTTTTTGGCCAGAATTTCTCATGTGACAGATTTTCACATGATTTAAGGCTGTTTTATAAAAAGTCTTGTAAGGAAGGATAATTTCATAGGGAAGCAGATGATACATCTGCACAGCTGTTCTCTGCATAGCATTTGTTGTGGTTGGGATGAGGGGAATCCCCCCAAAAAGCCCATATGAAGCCCACTGTCGTGAACCATGCTGCCCTGTTTGCAGGGGAGGCATGGTCTCTCCGGTGGTAGGCATTCTCGCTTTGTAGATTCCTGCTGACATTCAAGCCTTCAAGTTTTAAATAAAAGGATCCTGCCCCCAGGCCAGGAAATAGCAGCTCCCAAAACTGACACTAATAAATGGAAGCAGTAGTCCATGCAACATGACTTGCAGAAAACATGAAAATCTGGTTATACTTTAGTTTCCAATGTCCGCAGTGCTTCAGTTAGAGCACTGTCTTATTTTATTCGCTTAGGAAAGGTGCAGGGGCTTTATCCAGCCATGTTTTTTACCTCCGAGACCAATAATGAAGACATGGTGGACAATAACCCCTCAATGTGTTTCTGTGACAAACTTTTATTTTAAAGCTAGGCTTCCATATAGTACAGAAATACAAATCATGTACTTTGGTACATGTAAAACATTGGTATCATTTTAAATAGGTGTTTTAGATTGGTATTTAATTTGCATTTAAAATGCATTTATTACCAGTTAATGAATCAATTGATTGCTCAAGGAGCACTTAATGAGATTTATTGCTTATAAAAGAGAAAGTTAGCAGCTAAATAACGGAGAATGTAATTGTCACTACAAGTGTCATTATATTTGTACCAACTCAGAAATGGCTTATGGAGAGGGCAAGTGGCATGGTGCTGGTTGATGGATGAATATTGGAGGAACCTCTTTAAATAAAGCTGCTGAGCTGCAAGAAAAGTGTATGTAGAGAAAATCATGTCTGACTGGAGTATTCATCTGATGGTCCCCAGAAAAAAAGAGATCTTGTTTCACCATGGATTTGGATTCAATTTGGTCCTAAAGTGGTAAGTGGATGATGACTTTCTGCACAGCATCTCAAAGCTACTCTAAAACTTCATTCTAATCTTGGCAAAAAGAAACGCAAAAAGGACTACAAAAGGCTTATAAGTTGTGCAACACTTAAACAAATGTCCAGTAATTTCTTTGATAAACTGCTTTATAGAGAGTTTTGCTCTGTATTCCAGTTCCTGCTACCCATATGATTGCGTTGCCTCTTAAAAGCAGTTTGTTGTTTTTTCCTATCCATGTTTAAAAATAAAAGTGAATTCTTTTCAAGGTCTGCTAAGTAACTTATTAAACATTCTGCCTCTTGCTTTTTAAACTCTCTCATACTTTATAATTTCAGAATTCCCTTTGAATGTTGCTAAGACTAAAAGAGGAGCTCAGCTGTGCCTCATCCTCTACTGCAATTGCTGCCTCCCGGAAATCTTTTTGGGAAAACTGCTCTCTGAGTTTCCTTCTTTGTTTTCCTTCAGGAATTATGAGGCAGTTTGCCTTACTCTTCTTTAGTATAACTCAGCAGAAATGACACAATAGATTAGTATTTTAGTTCTGCCTAAAATGCAGGGGCTTTCTTGCTCCTTTTGCCACATCTGCTGCTTTGTATTTCTGTTTTCTCTTTTTCTACCATCTGTTTTTAACAATACAAAGATTATAATTTTCAATTTTCTGTTAAGTAAAATGCCTCAGGTGTTAATTCATGCTTCACTGGTATCCTCCCCTGGTTTATCAGTGCTAAATATGCATCATTGTCTGACTCTGCATCCTTTTTCATTAGACAGTTTATTATTCTGGCATGATTTGATCCACCTTATTGGACTGGAAATAATGACCACAGTCTGATTTATGTCTAAACCTAGACTACAGGGAAAACTGCTTGAACTTATGCATCCTAATTTGGCTCCTAGAAATATTACTTTAACTATGTCTAGAACTTCCAAATTGTGAACTTAATTTCATTTTGGAACAGTTCATTTTCAGTGGAATAGAAATACCATTTCTACTCATTACTCCTATCTTATGTTTTGCAGCTGAAATTCCAAGTTCTGCAGTGGAATAATATACACAGTTTATTCTATTTCTTATGTCGCAGAACTAACTCCTTTTATTGAGTGACTGCTATGGTCTGCCCCCAATAGTATTTTATTTTAATGTTATATGCTTTGGTGCACCTTAGGTTATATTGTACATTGTACTGCAACTATTTTGCACCTTGTGTTCCTACAGTATGTGTTATGGGTAAGTAAGCATGCATAGGTCCTGTAGAGGTACAGTACTTTTATTTATTTAAGGGAAGTGATAGAAACTTGCCGACATAATAATCAAGATGTTTTCTTAATATATCTTTTTTGAAAATAAAATCTGAAAACAAAATAAATGTGTTTTTAGGAAACCTATTTGTCTAGGAGCTGAAATTAAGTTTTTCTCACAGCTCAATACTATGGTTATCTAGTCTTTTTTTCCGGTTTTACCTCTGATACTGGAAATGTTCAAGCAGAATCAATGGTTTTATTCAGAGATAAGTTCTGAAGTTACTGGGAATTGCCTGTGATCCCCCATCTTCAAACACCAGTTTTCTTATTTCTCAGTCCTTAGCAATTACTGAAGTGCCACAGACAAAACTGACATTTCAGCTTTGGCCCACTACTGCATTATAACATCTTTATTACAGAATTAGTATTTGTTACATAGAAATGAACCATGACTAATATTTCCTCTGATGTCAGGAGAAATGGCCCTCAAAAGTGCTCATCAAGCTCTACGTCTCAGGGTAGAAATGTGTGTATGTAGATATATGTGTACACTCACACACATACATAAAAATACTATGGAATTATCAGAATTGTACGGCTGAGAATTCAGCCAAAAATACATTTTACTGCATTATCATGTCTTCACAGTTCTGGAGCAGTTCAAGAACAATACAGCTTCTGGACTACTTTAAACTGTTTTACCTGCCCTTGTACAGTGCCAAAGGCTCTTTTAGATTTTTCCACATTCCTTAGTCATCAAGTCCATCTCTTCTGGCACCTGACATGCTCCTCTGGTGTTTGGCTGCAGGACTTTGATGCAGCTCAGGAGGGGTGAGCTCTCCAGCTGGAAGAGTGTTGCAGCCACACGTACACAGCTGGGTTGTAACTCTAGTTTTTACTACAACAGTGTCTTCCAGTTACTTCAGATGAGAATGGTTTTCTTCCCCTGTGTTATTTACATAGGGAAAGAGGTGAGGTAGGGGAGTTTGTGAGTGTATCAGTGACTTTGCTGCAGTCTTGTCCTGATGCTGTAGTTAAGGGATGACTTGTTCTACCTATTTCTTATTCACGGTGTTCACCTGTACAGGGTGGCTCTGAAGGGAGGACACACCAAGCTAGTCTGTCCCTAGGAAGCATATATACCACAAGGTGGAAAAGAAGGTCTTTTCATAGTTCTGGCTTCAAATTAGTGGTTCCTATTAAAACCAGTGTTTCACAGCAGTTGCTGCACAGTGGTATCATAGCAGAGTTGCTTATTATTCTAAACTCTTCAAGTATTTCAGATAAGATGTTGAGGGAAATGACAGCCTTTGTAAGCGGCTGTTATAGTACAGCATTAGGGAGTTGCACTTGTTTTGACTCTTCCTCTCCCTAAAGTAAAGAGTTATTTGTTCCACACATATTCAGAACATCCTTTTACAGAAACCATGGAAATCTTTTGTAATATTGCCTAACAATTCACTCCCAAGGTATGCACTTTTATAGCAGCATGTAGTAAGTGGAGGTATTAGGAGAAAAGACAGATGTGTGTGGCTTAAACACAGGATGCATTATTGAATTGGGTATTTTTATTATTTTTTTCCCCAAGTACAGTTGGTTTTGGTGGGGGATTTTTGGTGGTGGTATTGTTCTTGGGTGAGGTATTTTGTGGGTTTTTTGGGGTTGATTTTTAAAATCCTTGCCCCATTTAGCATCAAAAGAAATGTTTGTATTGTAGAATGCAGAAAGCTGGGTGTACTTAGCTCTTTGGAAAATCCAGCTACAGGAGGAGACATTGGTCTGTACCTCTCAGCTGAGAGCTGTAAATTCCCTGTCTGAATGGTCAATTGCTCCTCCACTCAGTCACTATATAAAAACCGATCTAATCTCTATCCAACAGCTTTTCTAACAGTCACCTTGTCTTCTTCCCTTATCACACACATATGGACACACCTGGTCCATAACCAAGGATGTCTTTTCCAGTGAGAACTTCAGGAAAAGTTGGAGATTTCTGTTCAGAAATTAAATTCACATATCCTTGGTTTTCACTGGGGAAAAGAAACGCTTTCAGTTCCTTCCTTGCCCTGGGTACTGGACTGTTGTTAGCCTGGAGTAAATCAAAATGTTGACTTCAGCTTCTCTGAAAACCTAAACTGAAAAGCTCTTTCTGACAAGTAAAGCTTTTGAAAGGCTAATGCAAAACAATATTGGTGGAAATTTTATTTTTGAACTCTTTAAAATTTTCAGTAGAGGCATATAGCTTGTTTTATATGTAAATTACAATATTTCCAGCAATTTTTTCTTCACCACCTTTTTTTTTATATTTTTTTTTTTTTTTTGCTTTTAAACAAGTTTTTCTGCTGGAAAATATAAACAAAACATACTTTTCCCTGAATGTTTTTTGAGAACAAGGATCTCTATAAATAGTTATCAAGGAATAAGGTGAGTGATGAAATGATCAGAAGGGCATGTGCATCAAGATATTTACTTCAACAGCTAAAGTGGAAGAATACATCAGTTTTAGAAAAAAACAGACAGGTTTTTAGTAGGGGCGTTCGTGGTAATAACCTTTTTCAATATAGTCTTGAAATTTGAGGACATGTAGGAACCTGGCTGTCTGTCAAAATACAGGGCACCATGTAAATATTCACTTTTTTGAAAATGCTCAAGTTTTCTCACAACTCTGCCTTCTTCCATCCCATATCTGCAACTGAAAGTGCTGTGATATCTCTGTCCTGGAAGGCAGAGGTGGCACTTTTGAAAAAACAATACAGGGTCTGAGGTAGCATTTCCAGGAGTGACTGGTGACTTCATGGCAATAATCCCTGCAGTGATGTAAAGGAGATAGTATGGAATACCTGGCAACCCTTGTGGTAGATAAGGAGCCCCCAGAGTTCATGTTTCTGTTTATGAAGGGTATTGCATTATTTTTGCATGATCATTATTGGTATTTAGTGGTCATCATTAACAGGTATCTCTACGATAACACCATTACACTTATTGGTAAATATGGGGTTTGTAATAATCCTGTTGAAATGTAAATCCAGAGCATGCTGCACTGCAGGATGTTCTGAATATTTACTACAACAAGCCTTTTCGTTCCTTTTTTTATTTTTAAGCAGCAGTCAATCCCCTATATCATAGTTCCAGGCTATAATTAGCTTACATACATTTGCCTACTGGGCATAGTGTCAGTCAACAAATCTGAGACCACTGAGAAAGTGTCATCTTTCCAGGTGCTTTGATAACTGCTTTTTGTACTGTGGCTGATGTGTTCATGCTCTCTGTTAATTTCTTTGGACAAGTAATAGCTTTTGAGAATCAGCTGAAAAAGATGTCTTCGTGCTGTGTACACTTGCAGCTGAAAGAATAATTTAGAAGCAAATGGGTCGCATATCAACTGCTGTGTGAGTCAAGTCCTTATTAAGACCAAACTCAGTGTTAGAAAAAAATGCCATTAGTTGTCTCTGTACAGAAGTGCATCCTTCTCTTGATTCGGCTTTGTTAGGTTGGTTCTGCATTTTTTGCTGTATTCTTTTATGCTTTATGTTTCTTGTCTCTTTAGGTGATTCCAAGCAGACACCACAAATAGAGTCCACAAAAGAAAGAATGAATATATTCTTGGCTTGTAGTATAGATAAGATTTTTTCAAGGTAAAGTGTAAAAAGAGTGTAAAATGGGTTTGACAATGAGATAGCATGGTCCTGACATTGCTCATCCTTTACAGAAGTGTTCTGAGATGAGATATTTGCCCGAATGTTTCAGGTAACTGGGCTATGATACACTTCTCGAGTGATGACAACTACAAAATGTCTGTGCATAAGAAACCAGATAAACCTTTTCTAGAAAACCTAATTTCCTGAACTGTAGGTAAAACCATTATCTGGCTTCACTGAAATCTCTGCTCAATGCCCTGAGCAGTAATAATGCTCCGTATCTTTACCTTAGAAATGCGGTACATACCTGCAGCTCCCACTGTATCCTGCAGACTGCTAAGAAGTCCTGTATTTTTTTCCTTATGACTGCTATCCTAGGAGATCAAGTTGCTTTAAAGAGCAAACTTCTGAGGTTTAGAAGTTTTCTTTTCACTTTCATGTGTTTAGATGCAAGCACAGGGAATTGCCTTGTGACATTAGTTTTCCAATTTTTGTTAGATAGCCGTACAGCTGCATGCTTTCAGCAGCTCCATCTTTGGTCGCCTGACCTAAGTAAATTAAACTAAAAAAACACAGGCTACAAAAGCTTCCTGGCTTGCCATGCTGCAGTGTAATATGCAAGATATCCAATGATTCCTGGATGAAGTTCTAAAATATGAAATTTGATCCTCGTTTTCCAAGTTTACCACAGAGCAGTCATTCCCTCTGCTCCTCCCTGTGAACTGCAGCAATGCTGAGTAAAGGCTGGAGGAATGAACCGCTTTAAATACCGATGCACCACCCCCACCCCCCACCCGGCATTGACCCACAGGCTGACAGCTTCAGCAATTACAGCCCATGTGTTAAAGCCTAGGTTAAAGGTCAGGTTATGACTTTGACAGTCATATCTTCTGCATCTCAGATGCACAAGGAGACCTGAAACACAGCCTCATGTGTAAATTATTTTTCTCTCTTACTGTATAATTTTAGACTTTAGGACAAATCTGCAGAATCTGAACTCTGGTGGCATGATGAACTCTAAAGGGATGGGTATTGGCTCCAGAGGAGAAACCCTGTACCTGACAGTAGACTTCCATACAATTGCCCGTGTTTTTATGATATTGCATGATCTGTAAGGGATGCTATGCAAGACTGTTGTAACTCTTTTTACAGGGGGAATACACTGTACCAAATTTGGAACAAAGTGCCTTCCAGAAATTATTTTAATAGCCAAGATAAAGAGTCTACTAGTTAATAAAAAAACTTGGAAAACTGTTGAACATGAATGTCAACATTTTTAATGGATTGCCTTTTTTATTGTGTGCTGCATGTTTTTGTCAGGGGAATATGATAATTATAAACTAGTAACAATAATGAGGTTTTGAATATTCATAGGCAATTAAAATATGTCTCTGTGCATTTTATCGGTACCCAGTGGGAAATGTTGTTCATTTTTTAGAAATAACTGGTTCACAATCCTTGGTGAAAAATACAGGACAGAAATCAAAACACCAAGCAGGGCATAATACTAACAAAGTTCAACTGATTTAGAAGGAAAAGCAAACGTTAGAGCACTGTTAAAAAACATATATTTGTAGTCCTGCCTTCTCATCAACAGCGAATTCTTATGTGGAATAAGAAAGTTGTAGAGACACTTCCCACAAACTCTTCTATGAATATTAGATATCTGTTTAGAATTAAAGAATAAGTGCAAAAAAACCCAAACAAACAAACAAACCAACAAAAATTAGGGATAACCCAGTAGCAGGCAAGAAAGTAACAGGGCATTTAAAAATTTTAACTAAGTAACTGGTGGGTGTATGTACTAAAAATGTTTAGAGGAGCATTTAGGGCTTTTTCTTACAGTTTTATCTTAATTCAGCTAAAAGTTATTGGATTCATCACATAATGAAATTAACTGTTTGGCTTTGTTTATACAGTATGTCAGATTATTAGCAGATGATAAGGATTTTTTGCCAGTGAAAATATATAAAACCTATGTTTCTCATGAATGTAGCAACATTTTTCAGTGGCTATTTATAATATTGTGATTATTTCTGAAACTTAAATAGGGATTACTTTAAAATTACTTCCTCTGTCTTTGGAAATGTATTTCTCAAGAGATCCTTTTTTTCTGATTCAGTGTACTGGAAATATTTATGGCATGTTCATGTGCTGTGACATTGAGTTGTCATGAGACCAATTTTGTTGTCATGCATATCAATGCATAATGAAAGCCTTTAGCAACTTCATTAGCAACTCTTAGCAACTTTCAAGAGGGATCTTGGAGAAAGAAGGCAGCATCAGCATGTACATTTTGGCAGAAATCTGTCTGGTTTCCAGGCTGACAGCCCCTATTGAAATGACACCAGGAGTTCTGCAAACAACATTGCCTGAATGGCAAAAAATGAAATGGAAAGGTTAAGCATGATTTTACTCTAGTCTCAGATTTGATTGATGAGCTTGAAAAATATGTTGGAGTTTTCTATTGCAGTTGCTATAATCAACTGTTGAGTGCTATATTTCCATTGAGGTGTGATTAAAAACCATGCCCTTGCCAATAGGGAGAGGTAACTTCAATGAAAATTTAGGCATCCAGAAAAATAAAAGGTCGTTGTGAAAACTGATAGTAAAAAAACCCTTAACTTTCTAAAGATAATAAGAAAAAATGTACCATTATGCCAAAAAAGTACATTAGGTAGCTTTGTCTTGACTTTACAGCTCAGCAGGGTAGGGTAGTACACTTGTATTTAGTATTTCCAAGGTGATCTTAATTAGTCTCTGCTGATTACAGGCAGTTCACTGGCAGCGTTATGAGGCAAGAGACAAAGCTAAAATGAAAGAGAATAAAACAAGTGCTGCTTTTTTTTTTTTTTTTTTTTTTTTCTATGAGTATTTCTGACATAGGCTCACACTCATATTTGAAGCCCAAGTGTCTCTGAATTGGGTATCCAGGCAAGATGTGGGCATCTGTCTCTGCGGCTGCTGTGATCCAGTAACTGGAAACACAGCAGGTATGACCGCTGTACAGGGTGTCCCATGATACAAACAGGAGAACCTTAGGTGTTTGGGCAGCTTTTTATCTTGGTATTTAAAATATATTTTTCCTTAGATACATCCCATTAAAAAAATGAAATGACTTGTTGCATGTGCCAGAGGAGTTTAAGCCTGTTCTTAAAAAACCTGTATTTTATGTCTTTCCTGCTGGAATGTTCAGACTAAGGCCAAGTCCACTTCTCCAGCTGACTGTATTGCAACTCTGGCTTCCTTCATCCAGGATGGACTTTCAAATAGTGTTTTTCCTTTTTCCTTTCACCCATTTTGAACCAAAGACACGTGATTTTTTTTTCTCATCTGTGTGTGATGCTGCAACGTGAGGGAACTAAAATATGTTATTTCAGTCTACCTGGCTTTTAAGTCTTTAAAAACTTTTTAAAAGCTTTTATTTGTCTTTTCTTTATGGTTAAGTTCATTTATTGAGTCTAGTGAGATTATTGCAGTAAGTTGCATGGAAGTATATATGACAATGACAAATCTCAAACAGTGCATAGAGGTAATGCTGTTGCAGCAAACTTTGCTCTAATATTTTATCGTGTATACATTAGCTTGAATTTAAAGTATGGATCCAAATAAGTGATAAGTATGTCTGTCAAAATATGGAGCTATGTCATCTTTATATCATCCCTTTCCCCCCCCCCCCTTTTTTTTTTTGTACCTTTAATCTAGGCATGTAGTAGAATAGAAAACAAAATGTAATACATTTTATAAATACTTAATTGAACTTAAAGCAGGGAAACATGCAGTCTAAATATATACTTGATCCAAACTGAAGCATTGGCATGGAGTATGAAAGCTTTTTTTTTTTTTTCTCCTATGCCAGCTTATTTAATAAAATAAAAGAGGTATCCGTACAAACCAGGAGACATTTTATTTAGTTCAAGCATTTTATTTAGAAAATGGTAAGTCTCAGTGTTTCAATATTTTTGACACTTTCAGGGTTTCTAAAGCAACAGATTTGTCAAAATCAATGCATGTATGTGAGGTATTTTGGTATTACCAAATTTACACTTCCTGATTTGGAAATAATCAATAGAAAAATCTTTCCAGCTGTAAAGCAGACACAGTAGCATAATCAGATTTTTTGTTCATCTAGCCATGTGTATGTTTGTATGGAAATAAGTATTTATATATACCGTTTGTGTTTATATTTAGAATACCCCACAGTCCCTTTAGCCTGAAGTCAAGAATAAAAATAAATATATCTAGGAAGATGTGACCTGAGAACTGGGGGGACGACACCACAGGCAACATTGATACAAAAATGTAATCAACCCAAGCACTTCAGATATGTCTTTAGGGTTTGGCAGATTGTAATTTTTACTAGACATGCCAAAACAAAGACGGAAATGCATTAACAAAGTACAGTCTGTGTACTGTCACCAGCTTTCCTTCCTATTGCATGAAAGACATAAGCAAATTATTACAAAAAAGTATATGGCAAGTCCAAATACTGATAAACTGGTTTAATTTTGTTCTCTGCAACAGTTTCCACCCTATATAAATAATAAGCCTAAAAGCTATAGACATTTGCTTCACAACTTCTGGGAAGTAATTTTCTAGCTCACCTTTCTCTGCCTACCACAAGTCTGAAATCATCTGCAAAGTCAACCTTTTACATTTTACTTTAAACTTTATCCTTGATGCTTTGGCAAGACAGCTCTGAAGAAAGTCTCATTTTGTCAGCAGAAATGGTAGCACTCTCTTAGGAAAGAAACAGATACTTAGAAACTCACCAGGGACTAATTTCTTTAATATATTATAATACATTTTTACATGCCACAGTATTACACTGTTCTTTGATGTCCCAGCATGTAGCAAATGATTATAGTTTCATTGTGGCTGTTTGCAAGATTATGAGTGATAAGGTAAGCTGTATGCTTTCTATTTTTTTGCTTCTGCTTCATAGTCCTTATAAATAATTCATGGAGCAAAATTACTGTCCCAGAAAAATGCAGTCTGTTTCATCAGCCCTTTCACACTTTATTGATCAGCACATATAATTTTTTAATGTGCAACATCACTGGATTTTTGAATACCAGTGGGTTTCTCTCTCTGTTTCACAGAATGCTCCAGCAAAGACTTCAAGAAAGCTAGGGCATTTCCATGCAAATATTTTTTTAGGCCAAAAAAGAAGAATACACCCAGAAGTATAAATTATGCTGGTTAGGATCCATTCTAAGTTTCCTGTTCACCAGATAATAGAATAACATATGAAAAATCACATGAAATGGGAAGAGAATGATAGCGAAGAAAATCCAGCTGTTTTGAAGAGCCAGTGCTAGTTTTGTAGCTGGTGTAAATCTCCACACTGTCCTTACACTCAATAGCATGATGCTGATTTTTTCTAGTTGTAAATCTGCCCAACTGATATGTAAAAGGAGTGTGATCTACAATGAATACAGAAGGAGAATGTAGAAAGCATGTTAAAATCATGCATGTTAGCAAGACTGAAAAGGCATTTTAATATGCTGTTCTTAAAAGCTGTTTCAAGGCAAAAGCCTTGCAAGATATTGGCTTCTGGAACTTCCTAAACTTGCCCCTTAAACCCATGCTATGTCTTTTTCAACCATTTTGTTCAGTTTGTTTGAGGTGCTGTTTATCTAAAGAGGAAGTTTTCTATGCATCTTTAAAGTTATATGATTCTACCATTTACTAGATGCAGTGTGAGCGAGCGAGGTTGGTTCTGTGATATGGCAGAGATGATACCAAACCCCAGCCCCCTCACAGCAGCACCTGACAGCCTCTGTAATTCTATTGATCTTCAGAATATATTCATTTTTCTTATTTACCGGGTAGAGCTGTATTTCAGTTATTACAGTGGATCAAATTCTTCTACCTTGTATTTGTGTTGTGGTCCTTTACCCCACAAATCATCTAGCTGTTATCAGCGGATCTCCTTACATGACACAAAATGCTGTTCGCTGTTATTAAAAGAATAAAACTAGGCTCCTTTGGGCTTCCTATGACTGATCATTGCGCAAGTACTGAAAGAAAAAAAGTAACCTACTTTCAGATTGTTGCATTGTATAAAAAAATTATAGAAAATATTCCCCTAGGTATTATTCTTCCCTCAACAGCATTCTTTCTGATGTGGTTGTTAGAAACCCGTTTGAAAGGAGATTTCAAATACTTTGGTGTGATACTTTGGTGTGGTGTAAACCTGGTAAGAGATGTTTCAACAAGGTGTTTCATAAAAAAAGAAATGGAATTTTTGAAAAGAAGCATTAATTTTGACAAATATATAATGCAAAAAACTAGAAACATTTTGGAAGTGTCAAAATAAGTGTTTCTAGCCTTTTCCAAATGAAAACAATCCAAGTATGTTCTGGAACTCTTTGTATTTAAAATGTAAACCCTTAATAATATATTATATATTAAAGAAAATCCTTGGAACAGCTGGAATATTTTTCTATAACCCAACATTAGTTGTTGTTCTTTCTTGAAGAATGTTTTAGAATTTTAATTTCAGTAGAAATGGGATAATTTAAAACATACCAAAGTTTTTTTACTGTTTTTAGAAATATTTCTCTCCAAATGTGTAAACATGGTTGAATTTCTGACACTATTGTGGTGTTTACATTTTGATTTATGAACATACAGTATATGGTTTATGGCACTTTCTTTACTAAAGTAAATACTCTGATGGAAATATGTAAAAAACACAACCTTTTTCTGTTCAAAAAAGTATGTAAGGCATGAATCGTTCAGTTACTGTAATGATGCCTTTGCAGCTCTTTGCTAATATCTCTAGTAGGGAATCACTGCTGTAAATCTTTACATCAGCATCTAGTAAATGGGGAAAGGATGTAATTTTTATGATGGTTTGTATAAAAGTTGTGTTATAGGAGAAATAATAGAATGGTCTTGGAAGTTGCTTTTAATGAAAAAAAGGAAGGTGTTCCCCTCATTAATATATTCGTTTTTGAAATGAGAAGGGAAGATACTAAAAATAAAGGCCACAGTCCTGTTAGCTGGTGCTGAGCAGTTAATAATTGCCCTCTAACTGTAACCCATAACATTTGATTTTTGTTAAGTTTATAGCTAGATAATTTCTTGAAACAGCTAGAAATAATAATAATAATAATAATAATTAGCTAAGGAAGACTTCAGGCAAGACAGATATTGCCTATCACTGCTGTGTCTTTGGTATGGGATACTGGCAAGGAAGTGAATTCCCTCTAACAGGAACCCTTTCCACGTGTGCACCAGAAGTAAGTGATGTCAATTTACTCTGTGTTTTTTCCACTATGAGCTGGGAAGGTGCTGTGTCTCTCCCTGAAACCCAGATGGTCAAAGACCTTGGCATAGAGGTTAACAAGACTGCTTGTGTTTTACTGTCCCTGTGGGCCATGTGGGCATAGTGTTGAAGTAACTGAGATATATTTACCTTCTAGCAAGCACAGTTTGATCAAGAGGAAAATGCCCTCCTGTATTTGGAGCAAGAAAAAGCTTGATAGAAATCTGTGCAAAGCTTGTTAGGAGTTGGAGGGATTCAGTTGATGGCTACTCTTGACCTGGCTCACTTTGCTCGCTGCTGCTTTTATCAGGAATCTGTGTAAACTCACAGCCTGCCTTTTAGAATTCGATTTCATGGAGGTGCTGCTGTAGATGATACTGTAATATCCAGCTTTTGCACCATAGGAAGTCACATAATCCATAACAGCTGGTTGTCAATAGCATTGCATTGTTTTCAGGTTCTTCTGTAGTTATTATGGTTGGTTTTCCTGATGAAAGATTCCTTAAAAAAAAATACAGCCACGACAATAAGGTGATGTTAAACATTTCACGCTGCAAAAACATGAGGCAAAAAATTGGTAGGTACCAGTTCGTATGGTGGATATGTTGCAAATAAATGCGTACCTAGTAACATAATTGCAGAATTTATTTCACAAATGTTAGTATTGCAATGATTAGAGATTTACATTCCATTAAAAAAAAAAAACCAACAACAACCCTCAAGTATGCATGGATTATTTTAAGCCTGTTAAATTTATTCTAAGAATCTGCAATATGTTTTTTATTGTGAAAACCCTTTGCAGGTTTTCTAGCTTTATATCGTATCAAAATTGATACCCATTAGACTTTGATAGCAGACTGGAAGATAAAATAGAGTTATGTTTGAGTAGTAAATTGGGCTATTACTTTAGTATTTATCATTGGATAATAAAATATTTTAGGGGTTTTTTTATTCCCATGCAAAATCTAATACTAACAAGCAAATGCTGTGGGTCAGTTTGCTATTAAGAAGGCTGATACACTCTCATCCAAACTCCTTGCTATTAAAATTTAGTTCTTCAGGCTGACAAAAGCAGAATGAGTTGACCTTCTGAAATCCAAAGTTATATTCTATCACCATCTCAGAGTAGTAGAGGTAATCTCTTTATGCCTATAGTAGACAAGACTCAGTAGAGATAAATGCCTGCAATATGTCATTTTATGGTGTATATATATAATTAACAACAAGAAGACCATCTTAATTTCATTTTATACAAAGCAAAGAAATTTGAAGGTGTGCCTGTCACAGCAACACTACATTATCAATTCTCTTTTTTTACCACCAAAAAAGTTTAAAAAAATAATATAAATTTTATGTTATAGATGTATCGTTCTCTGTATTTCTAAGGAGACTGTGAACAAAATTGTAGTTTATTCTGGAAGCATCTAGGTAAGATTCTGTTGGTCTAAGATTTAGTATTTATTTGGAAGAAAGAAATGTTATTTATAAGGACTTCAGGATATAATCCACTTTTTAAAAAGTAATTTAATTTTGAAAACTAAAGGAAATAACTGTAATGGTACTATGCATACAGTAGGAATCTTATGACAAAGCATCTGCCAGATAATACTGTAATTCTGTTGAAGCAGGTGTTTTCTGAAATGGATAGTTACATTGTGCTACATTATTTTCACTCGATTCACCAATTACAACCTTTCTAATACCACAGGAATAAGGAATAGTGGTTCTACATATAACTTAACTGCTGCCTTTATGATTCTGTGATTCTTTTTTTTTTTATGATCTATGATTTTGTATAGTGTGATCACATTCTACCCCACATCACCCTGTACATTTTTTTCTCCTGCATATTTAGACAGCTGTTAGATTGCTAGTTTAGTAATGGCAATCTATATTATCTACTTAGGTCTTCATTTATTATTTCAGTGATGTGTGGGGTCTTTAGTTTGTGCCTCTGGAGTTCCCTATATTAATTAATTTCTGCACTGCAAATTTATTTTTAATCATGTTAGGACGAGAATCAAATTAATGGTTTTCACTGGCAAACATCTATATTCCATGGTATTCGGGGTTGTCAGCAACTACCCTTAGCAGCACCTGCCTGCTATTCTTTGGTATAAGGTGCTACTATTATAATCTATCCTGTTTAAGCCACTCAAAATTACGAACAACTCTGAAATGTTATGGTAACTCTGATTGCCCTGCAAAAAGTAAAAGTGCTGCAGAGCTTTAACAGGTCTTTGAAGAGCAGTAATTGGATGCTATGCACCACTTGTTTATTTTTTTCTTTAACTTTGATCAGGCTCTAAAGGTAATGACATTAAATATAAATAAACTGCATTAAAGTAACAAATATTTGACATTGTGAAGCTCAGACTTGAAACATTTGAAAATTCTCTCAACATTCCCTTCATGGGAAGGACAGGCAGAATGGGTGCTTTCCAACTAGAAGACATTAGAGAGGACAGGTCTGCACTAGGTGATGCCTGCCATAACGTTCTACTTTGAATTAAGCCATAGCTTCAACTATCTATTTCAAGGATAATCTCATCTTGAAGATGAATTTTTAGTATATTACATAATATTTGAACCTAAGTACAAATTTATATTCTTTCACTGTCCATAATGTTCAGCCAGCCCTACTTATTGCTGTAAAGAACTTCTGTACTTTTTTAAAAAAAAGTTTTCTAATGTTTGGGATTTTTTTGGTATTTCATTAGCAAGCTCAAAGATCAGCCTATTTCTACTGAGGGGTTTAATTTTGTTCTGAAATTGGAAATGTCTCCCTGTGTGTAAACAAAATTTATTGCAAGTGAGCAGCACATTTCTTATTTTAATAATGCTATTTCAACTCAGACTTAAGTGGAAACATGGATTTTTTAAATTATTTTTTTTTAATAGTAATACCTACCAATAGGAGTTTTGGTTCAAAGATGTTTTTCATTTGAGTTTTGGATTTCTTTTGGGTTTAGTGAATATTAATCTAACTTTTTGCAAGGAAGAAAAAAAGCCAGGGAGTTACTTAAAGGTAGGAAGAAAAATAGAAGTCCTATGGACCTGGTTTTGTGTGTTGGTTATATTTTCCTTTATTAGAAAATCAAAAGAATGATTGAAATCATATGCATCTGCTGAAGATGAGCTGATGGAAAACCAAATCTTGCACTGCCAGACCTGATCAAATAACAGAACATGACATAATGTTGGCTAGAAAATTCTCTCATCATAGTGAACATGATTCGCAAGAGACTCTTCCTGTAGTTCAAGAAAATATAACAGCTTTTATAAAATATTAACTAATGTATGTTTTATGAAGGGAAATTGTCCTAAACATCTTTGTTAGCGACTAAAGCAGCTCTATAGGCCTGCGGTAAAAACCATAGTGAGAGGTTTTATTTACTGGGGTTACAGACCATGATGTTCTGAGTCTTTGTTGACATCCTAACTGTGCAATTCCTACTAATGCTTGCAGTCTTGGTAAAAAAATTGTTGACAAGATAGCTAACAAGTAGTTATGACAATGGTTTTCACCTATTCATACCTATTCGGGTATTTTTTTGGTCCTGGTCATTCAAGGAGTAGACTTTAGTTAAGGTATGGGTTACTTATGTTCTCCTGGCCATGCATAAAAGTAGAAAATTAAAGTTGTTGATTTACATTAATATAGCTCTATTGGAGTCAGTTTTGACACCTACTATATTTGTCCTTTTCAGAAGATCTGCTAATCACTTGTCATACCATAACTGAAGGAGGGCACAATGTCTGTAGAAGATGGTTTAAAGTCTTTGTAAATAGCTGGATTCAGCAGGCAGTTTTGGGTGAGCGGCTGGCTTTTTTCTAAGGCTGGTGTTTTTTTAGTTTTGTTTTGTTGTTTTCTGGTGTTTTTTTTTATCAACATGATTTGACAAGATGAATTCTTACTTTGTAATTACGTATGTACTAAACTCATTTTCAACTGATCAAAACTATTCCAGGAAATCAACTCTGTCAGAAAGTGTTCTCTGGTTAACAGATATAACTAGATGTCATTCTGAAATGTGTGAAATGTTTCAGTCTGAAAACAAATTAAGTGTATGGTAATCACATATTCAGGTAGCATATTTAGTATCATATTTCATAAAGTGCTATTTTGAAATCTACTGTCAGTTTCTAAAGAAGATATAAAAGAATGAGAACACATCTTTGGCATCACACAGTTATATTTAAATAGCTAAATATATGTTAAATATATAAAAACTACAGTTTAAAATCTGTCATGGACTCATCTATGTAACTGAGGAACATATTTGGCTTGTGAAAAGCAATGGAGTAGTAATATTACATTACAGCTATTAACGATCTGCTTTTTCAGAACGCAATGCAGAAGGTTTTTCTGGCCTTAATTTCAATTTGGATGTAATCAGGTGCTGTCCTTTCCTCACCAGAGGCCTGGTAAAAAGTCTGTGATTTTGTCATCTTTCACCTCGGTGTAACTTTCTAGACTTCCCTTTTCTCAACTTTTCTTCCAGAATCATTTACTCTCGTCTTTCTCTGCTGGAGCCCTGACCCAAGATCTAGTTCTTAAGAACTTATCAAGTAGGTTTTATTTTATATATTGATTTATATATTGATGCTTATACATTGATTGATTTTTTTTAGCTGATAAAATTTATGTAATCCTTTTCCTTCTATATCTGATTTAATTTTCTCCTGCTACCTTACTCATTCTTGATGTTCTTCAGACCTTATCAAGCCAGCAAACATAATGACCTTTTCATGGGATAGTAACATCTCCAGAGAAGCTTTATGTCTGCAGCTGTGGATAAACATATTTCCTGCACTTGTGACCCAAGTAAGCAACATCAGTTCTCCAGCCTGAGGGATGTGTCAGGGTGAAGGACAGGCCCACTGAGCCTTGCTGCTCTGAGCCATTCCCAGGTCTGTGCCATCTCTCTGTTCCTCTGTACAACACGAGTTTGCTTCAGTGCTGAAAATGTTCACAGCTCTTTTATCTGGAATTGGAAGTAGTTTGGCAGAGAGTGTTTTATACAGGTTGTAAAGCACTATGTAGTAATAATGACCTACTCAACTGTCACTGAGCTTCTATTTCACATGGTTTTAAGATGACCATAACTAATCATTCATAATTTATAAAATTGTGTTGGATATTGGTGCTAGTTATGCAGGTTACGTATTGGCTCAGTATTTCTAGATAGGATGACTAAGACATTCATACTTTAACCATGCCAAATTACATGGCACTTATCCATCATCTTCTGCTTAATTTTCTGATGGTAGTGTGAAATGTTGCTGTTTTTTTGTAAGTCATAGCACTAAGTTTGTAGTTAAATCAGCAATACAAAAAAGCCAGTTTTTCTTACTCTTAAAATGAGAAAGAGAAATTAGTTTTAACTGAACAAGTATTCTGCAGAACAGATACAAAACAAGTGTTTTCAAAATAAATGGATGACAAATCTCTTTGTGTTTTACAGTCTATCAGACCCCAAAATCGAAATTGTTATGGCTGGTGGTGTGATCATCAGGTATACTCAGTCAGCATGGGGGGGAAGTCCTGTTTGGGAGTTGCGGGTAAATACAGGTAAGCAGAGTGTACATATTTCTGGTATGTACAACATAAAGATTATCTGGCTTGAAATACCAAATGGTTGGTTTAGGCAAGTTACATTTTTGAAGGATGCAGTTTACATACCTTTAGATCTGCTGTTTCATTGTGTGAACAGGAAGAAGATTATCAATGTCTAGAGTACATCCACAAAATCATGTCTTTCTTGATTAACGACTAAAATCTGTAGATGAATTGTTTGAATTTTGTCCTTGAAAACTGCAAGAGCAAGGTTGCCAGCAGAAAACGGTATTTCTTTCTGTTACACATTACTTTAAAAAGCTGATCTTCTTCTGTAGTTACTGAAACGATATTTCTTTTGATTTTATTGCCCATTTATGCCTTTTCCTTGAATAAATGTGTCCAGTTCACATTTTTCAAGGAGAAGGCATAAATAGGTGTAGCACTTTCAGTAACACCTACCTAAAGATGTACCAGCCTCATCACCAGACCTTTCATGCGATCACCTCAGCCAGGCAGAGTAATCAAACTAGCTATCAAATCTAATGATTAGAACTCAGGACATAATCTTTCAAAAAACTTAAGATTTATTGGAGAATAAAATCCCTGAAGCTTCAAGCATATTAGAAGCTGGTACTGCAACAGTGTGAAAGGGATAAAGATCATGTTACCATTGCCATCCCATAAATTAGTCTAAGGAATAGACCCTTCCTTGCAAGTCTCAGTTAATCAGTTTTTTTAACCGTTGCTTCTCAATATACAAAGCTTTTTCAGCATGTGTATAAATCATTCTTCCAATACAAACAGATTTCAGTTAAATGTCATGTTCAGAGGAATTATAATGATGAGTGAAAAAATGTGCAACAGAAAAAACTCTGGAGAGGAAAATTCATATAATGAATTCATACTAAGCTTGCGTTATTAAATTAGAACACAAAGTAGGAAATACGAAAGTTAACCTGTTCTTCATGATGGAAAAACTAGTATCATGCCACGAGACCACAATGATAATTGTAAATATAAATATAAATAACTGTATCTTACATACAAAGAAGGGACATTTATGAAATTCTACTACTACTGTCATTAAGTAGTGCTCTAGGGATGACTGGATTTAGCCTTGTCCTCAGAAAAGAACCAATTATAGGTTTTTTTCTTGGTAAAATTAACAGGCACAGATCAGTCGTTTTTAAAGGCTAGAGTATACTTGATTTTTGCAATTGTGTAGCCTAAAACTCTTTCTAGATAAGAGATATTTCCAAAAACAAAAAAAAAGTACTTGTCAGTTTTGACAAGGATTTAATTTACAGCTCTTTACTTATACTCTGATCTTTTAGCACTGAAATGTCAAGTTAAGAGACTTGTATTTCATTGTATTGAATATCTGCAGCAGAAGGAAAAATGCCAGGCTTGATGGTTTCTATATGCACGTCTGCGTCTGAGAACAGTTCTTGAAAACACTCCTGTGAGTAAAATTGTTGAAACACAAATGTACTGTCTTCTCTTGCTGACTTCAGCGGAGAAGTAGTTACAGATATTTTTCCAGATATATTTGTTTTGAGTAACCTCATTGCTATCAAATATGGATAGAACATTATTTGCTTGTCACTTCAAGTGGGAAAACACTGTCCCACATTTCAGACCTTAATATATTATATGAAATACTCCAGGTTTAATATATATATGATAAAGAAGGGTACAGGCAGATTAACACAGAGCTTCTACAGATGCTTTGGTGTCAAATATGACTTAGTCTCAGACCCAGTACAAGCTACAATTCTTAACCATTGCTCTATTCTAATTTATAGCATCTTTATAGTATCAATTCCCACCTAACAAACAGTAATAAAGCTCTCAGACAGAAGATTAATGAGCAAAATTCATGCACTAGTGGACTGAAAAAGTGAAACAAATCTGGCATTTGGATATTGCAATTACAGAAGGAAGTTCTAAATGTTTTTATAAGTGTTTGCATCTGACTTACAAACTTTTAAGAAGGTTGTAGCTCTTTCAAAAATAATTTTAAAATATCTTAATATTTCTTCTTGCGATTGTAATTCCCTTCTCTTGTTTGCACATGGGGGTTATGTGCATAAGTGGGGACAGTTGTGCCTCTCGGTTCACTCCCTCCTGTAGAGATGTCCCTGATGCTAAGAAGGACTTTTGTGCATGCCGCTCACAAGTTACATGACTGAGCACCAGCCTCCCAGTTCTGCCAGGACTGCTTGGCTCCCAAATCACACATTAACGGAGCAAGATGCTGATCTGGAAGTTTTTATCAGATCTGCTCTTCACTATTTCAGATTTAAAAGGGGCTAGGAAGATATTTTCCAGGCATCTTTAATGAGGGTTTCCCTCATTGCTCCTTATTTAGAGTAAAAGTTTCAGTTTGAATTTTAATAATCTGTCATTTTGAGTTTTAAGGCTAAAATGTTGAAAGAGAAGTGGGGAAGTTACTACCGTCACTCTGAGTGAGTCACTGCTGAGAGGTCTGTTTTTACACACACTACCCCATGTGGCTGGTTTGCTCCATCCCTGCTCTCCTCTCATTAGGTAGTCCTTTTCAGAGACTTTCAGAAACAGAACATACATTACTTGATCCAAACCACAGATAGCTCAGTAGGTTATACTGAACTACTGTGCATCCAGATGATTGATCTCCATCCTTCCCAGTGCCACTTCTAGGATTGTAGCTGTTTCCAAAAACTCCTTTTTTCTCCTCAGTGTCATCATTAACAAGTAATTATCCTCTTAGATACCACTCATCTCTGAAAAATATTCAAGTATATGTTCGAGCATGTAACTTCTTAAACCTTTTTTCAGCATATCTGTATTTAAGGAGGAAGAGAGAATAAATAGGGAAACAACTTCTTTCAGGAGGGCTAAAAAAATTGTAACCCTCCTTCCCTAGGTCCATTTGAGCACCACTTGATGTGCCCAGAGACTGTGATCAGGCTGTACACAACCTGAGAGTCTGACACAGGAATTTCTTCATTAATTCCCACGGAAGAGCTGGGACTTACAAGCTGCTAATTGTGTGCTCACCACCTCCCACAAGGCACCCGGAGGATCGCTGCTGGCCAGGCAGGGGTGAGACAAGTGGGGACGGGACACGGTGAGATTTTTGTTGGAGCAGGCTCTTTCTCAGCGTTGGTGCCTTGCTGTTTTCTGCCTCCTGTATTTTTTTTTCAGGATCTTGTATCTTTTCATCTCAGTGGTTTTCCCTTTGAGTCCTTGAGCTGCTCACTGTTCCCATCTCAATGATATTACCTCTGCCAGCAGTGTTCTCTCTCCTGTCTTCTTGGCTCTGCTCTGTATTTTTCCATGTCTCTTTCTCACAAGTTAGTAATTTCCTTGGAAACCTGAGCCAGGGTTGTGCAGCAATGCTGTATGAGAATCTGGCCTCCGATCGCTGGCAGCTGAACCCTGGGTGGGAGGATGGAGGATCAGAAACATTTGTCCTTTATTACATCGCTTCTGCGGATATCATTCTGCATTGTGACAACCTATTTTCTTTTGATTGTTATTTATAAATAATCCGTCAAAAATATTTAGAAATCTTATCAAGGTTCAGTGGGTTCCATAATCCCATTATACGAGAATCATTGCTTAGTAATAAGCAGACAGGCAATAAAGAAATCAATAGCTATTCCAAAAGCACAGTCTATGCTAAGAAAATATACTTTTCCTTCTCATAATGCTAATAAGAATGGTGGAGTGTGTTGTGGTAGCTTTGTCCTACGAGTCAATAATAACCTTTCTGTGAAAGAGAAACCCACTGCAAAGCTGTACTGTAATAGAAAGATTGGGAAACTTGAGTTGTGCTCACATGAAACCCTCTCTGTTTATGTTTTGCAAACATCTGAACTATTAGATTTGCTATTTTTGCATATAAATGGTCCTAAAGGTCTGCTGTACTATAATCACTCTCTGAGGGACTAGATGTTGCTTTTAGCTGGACTTAATGAACGTTAAGTGAGAAGGAAACAAATTAATCAGCATTGCACACATTGTCTGAAATATATGTCCATCTGTTAAGAGTGTCTCTCTAAATGGCTGCACGGCTTTCTGTAATGCCAAGGAAGAAAACGTAGGAAATGAAAAGGGAACACCACGGCAGCACCTTGTGTTACAGCCTTGGGGCACACGAGGTGCCTGGGAGGGAAAGTGCTGAGCAAGGTTCTCCACTGACATGGGAAGAGTCAAAGCTCTCACCTGCTGCCTGCATGGGTGAGCTCCTGTGCACTGCAGAGCAACCATTACCTTACGTTACTACTTAGCTCTTTGCTCACAAAGGAAGTTAAATTACTTTCATATTATTCTTACAACATTTTTTTGGGGGGGGAGGTGTAAGTCATGAATATATAGATGCATAGAAATTAACTTGATGCCTGACATAAAAGATTCTTTGAAATATACTCATTAGACCCAGTGTATTTTAAGTAATACATAATTTTAACTGTTTTATAATAGAATAAAAATTATATAATTATTTTGCAAAGGGTTTGTGGGTTTTTTGTCTTCTTAATCAAAATGATCTGTTGCTTGAAACGTTTATATGTTAATTTATGGTTAGTACTGATAAGGGTGAAGTTTTTTTCCCCTTGTCAAAATAAAATCTGTTTAAAATAATAATGAGATTGTCACTTTTCCTATTTTCCCTTTGCTTCCTCTTTTGTTTCTCCTTTTGTTTCTCCAGAATTAATGTTTCCTGATACTATTATTAAATACAAATTTGAGCACACAGGAAAAAAAAATAATACTCATGAATTATATGACAGCTTTGTCCTGAATACATTAACATTTAATATCTTATTTCTCTTTCTGCATTTTACACAGATTATTTGCATTCATGGAGATCCATCAACAAGTGGTGGCTGAAGTGGGATGCATAATAGAAGTGACACTGACCTCATATGTAAAAGAATTCAGATAAAGAAATGGTGAAGTATGAAGTAACTATGCAATGATAAAACTGATTGTCAGCCTCTCTGTTCAAGACAGGCAAGATATCTAGAGCCATTGCCTTTAGCTTTGTTCCAGCATTCATATGAATCATTTAAAGAACATCTATTTTGCTACATCTGACAAATTACCTTCAGCAAAGGTATCCTTTTTCTTCGTTGTTTTTTTTTGTTTTTTGTTTTTGGGGATGGGGCGGGGAGTGGGGTAGTGGCTTTGTTTTTTTGCAGTGATTCTGATCTTTCCTTTAAACACACAGCAATTACAAGTAGTAAATAATACTTTCATTAAATTAGTGGCAGTATTCATTTGAATCGTTGAGTTAGAGATCGAAGCCCATTCTACTGGGTGCCACAGTCATCAAGAAAGGAACCAACACTGCAAATATAACACAAAGTGAATATCTATATCCATCTGTCTACCTTATATCAATACAGTAGTCAGAATGGGGAGTTAATGGCTGAATCTTGAGTTCTGCTGTTTATAAAGTTGAGGACTTTTCTCAAGGGTGATCTTTCAGATTTTCTTATTTTAAGGGACATGTTGTGGCACATGAGGACATGAAGCCAGTGTTATCCTTCTACAGGGCTCCTGGAAAATCTGCTCTGGAGCTGGTGAAGAACACAGCAGCTCTGCCTTAGCTGCCTGATCACCATCTCCCAATTAACTTACCAGCTTTAAGTGTATTGATGTACAAGGACTGACAGGTGTTTGAGTTCATAGTCAAAGGAGCCATTCTCCGGTGCTTCTAGGAATCTATACCATGGATCCTCTTCTGATCAAAATCCTAAGTAAAAAATAAATTTGTACTTTGGGTTGATTTTCTTTAATACTCAAGGAATTCTGAGTCAAAGGCTTGTTTTGTGTTTGTTTCTCCCCTAGTTCTAATGCTATTATATTGGATTTTGTATTTTTGTTCAGGATCTGTTGTTTCCTCTTTTGCTGTTTCTTCATATTTACTATACATCTCATGTACTATTTAAAGGAATACATTTTTAATGCTCCTTTTTTTTATTATGCTTATACTTTACCCAGATATATCCAAAGTTAAAACCCAGTAAGTGGATATATTTTTGGTTCAGTGACAGTATGATTGTGACACAAATGTTGTAGATCCTGACCTGCAATATCCTTGATCTTCAGAAACCAAATTCCATGGAGTAACACTGAATTTTTTTTCTGTAGAACCTATTACAAAATAGCTCCAGACACTATGTCTTGTGTGCTTTCTTTAAATACCTACTAGGAAGACACAAAATTCATACCTGTTTCTTGCAAAGATGAGACTTCAGGTAAAAATAATAATATTGATCACACATGTCCTTTCTTAAAATTATTCATTTTTATTTGGATATATTCAAGTTCTTTGATCTCATGATTTACCTAACAGTGAGCAAGGTTAATGCTTAATAAAGTAGAATGCCCTTTTTATAATCACTTCATTAAAAGTGAGTAGCAAGAGGTACATTAAATTAAAGTGTTTGTGATATGGGATCAATTTCATGGAATCCCAGAGGTCTCTATGTGCCTCATAAAGAGCTCTCTACTTTGAACATATCTATAAGTGACCCATTGAGAATTTCTGTTCTCTTTAATTTGAGAAATTTAAATTGCTTTTATTACCTGTAATGGTGTTAAGTACCGAACGAGGGATAAATTGTCCTGGAAAGGAATTAGGCTGTAGACCTGCAGCTTTAATAATTCATACCCTCACATTTATTATAAAATAAACTACGTGTTACTTGGAATAAAATTCATAATAATATACTTTAAGAAAAAAAGTTTCCTTTCACCTCTTCTAAGTGGTTAGATTTTACAGGGAGACTACAGAGGTATGAATGAGCATATTCAGGATTATCCATGAATTGAGCAGAAATATAGGAACCCTGATTCCTTGGACCATGCTGATTTCTTACACCTTGCTCTTTGGACCCAAGTTCTAAAAGCTTTTAGGTGGCCTGTTGTTTACTGAGAAGGCAAGTTAGCTCCCTTCAGATGTTGCAGTAGTTTTTCTACTTCTTAAGAGAAGTAAAAAACAAAACAAATGAAAAATGTGTCTGTGGTGGTGTTGTGTTGTGGGTTTTTTTGTTTTTAAAGAAAAAAGTAATCCAAAGATTGATGCACACATATAATGGAATCAGTGTCTCTCTTCATAGCTCTGTTTTCAATAAAAAATATGGGGTTTTCCTTGCAGTTGGATCACTTCTGGTATATGAAGCATTAAAAGAAAAAGCCAAAGTACAAAAGCATATCTCTTACTTATGGCTTTGAGAACCATGGAGTTTCATGGTTGGGGCTTGACATTTATGTGGCTTGAGTATATAGATATGCAGCAAAAGTTCTGAAACTAAGTAGAAAACAGTGGACTGTAGTTACTCTACAGATAGTCTTTCAGCTGGTTTACAAGCAAGTGCAACAGACGGTTTCAGCCTCTGCTATTTCTGTGATAAACATTCATCTAACACTGCTGTAATTAGTGGTGTTATGCATATGAACGGTATAGGAAACTTTCCATTCACAAAGGCAGAGGAATCTTTCTCTTCTGCTGTTATAACATCACTGTATCACAGTTCATCCTTTTTTCTGTAATTAAAAGTACTTCAGATGCTACCTAGTTTCTTTCGGGTATTTCATATTGGAAGACTTGGATAACTAGACCTTGCTTTGGCCTTTTATATTTTCCACTTACTCAGTTATGACTGTAAGATGTAATTTATCAAATGCGCAATGAGAGGTTATCCAACTCTTGTTTCAGTAAAAGAAAGAGGAACATTACCCTCAAGAGATAAATCTTTCATTAAACTTTACAAAGACCTTAAGGAGTTTCTACCCTATTTATCTTTTCCAGTCTCTTCTTCATGCTCCAGCTTCCAGTGTTTAGAAAGCAGCACAAGGCAGACAGCCAAAATAACAGCTGATCTCCTAGCCAAATGGATATGTTTGCTCCTTCATTACTAACATCTGACTTCATCTTAGGAAAATACTTTAAAAACTTCCTAGGATTTAGAATTATAATTTTTTTAATGCCATGACTAATTAAAGTATTGGTCCTATGCAGGCCCTTATTTTTAGAACACAGGTCAAAGAAAATTTTCATTAGAACACTGAAGATGAATTTGGTGAGAAGTAATCTGATATATATATATTTTTTTTTAACTTGGTGTTTGGTTTTTCTTTTTATTTCTTGCACTTGCTTGTTGATGCTTTAGGAATTTAATATATTTCGCCATGTGGTAGGGGAGACATTAATTGTCTAAGGAAGTATATCAGTTAGATCATGTTGAAGAGGAATTACGGAGAGCCTAAGCAAGTATGGAAAAGAAGTACCTTCTCTCCTACTCAGCTTCTGTGAAAAGTCAGTTCTTTTTTGATTATCAATGCTTTTTGAATTGCAATGCTTTTTTTCCTTGCTCACTTTTTAGAAGATGTTATTGAACAAGAAGGAAAAGTATAAATAACCTAGACAGAATTAAGGAAGGCAGAGGAAGCAAAATCATAGGGTTGTGATTTATCCAAGACCACATCTGTGATTAAATATGAATTTGATTCTTCTTTGTAGAAAAAAGGCAAAATATTTGGCAAGTCCTGACTCAGGCAACACTAAAAAGAAAATTTTCTTTCAGGTCCAGTAAGTTTTGTCTCATCCCATGCTTTAGGAGGAGGCTTACATGATATCTTTTTACTTGAGAATTTCAGAATCTCTTTGCTGTGCTTTACACATTGACAGTTTTTTGAGCCATGTGAGAACATATCTGTATTTTTACACATACACACACAAGCACACATGTACATTTTATGCCGTCTTACTTTTTACAGTTAGTTTCTAAACTCTTTGTTACAGTGGCCAGTGTCTGTTCAAAGGCAAAATGTATATTAACATCTCTAAAGGGTGACTATTGCTGTGTTTCCACCTTTGACTCAATCTCCTATGAACCTTCATAAAGTTGTCTAATTCTTTTTTATGTGTATAAGCATTAAAGATATTTTCAGCAGGGAAGCCAGCACAATATAAGCTACCTTGGAGACTGAGATATGGGATGAGATCAACTCTTCACCAGCACAATGAGCATTCTTGATTTCCCATCAGAAATAAGACCTTCTGTGCAGTTCTCCTCATTCTCCTTTTTCTATAACTCAAGGTGATTATGTTTGTGCATAATGAGGATTGCAGTGAATTGCAGAGAGTGCCCCCTCCTCTGCTGCACTTTTGCCATGTCTAATTGGATACTTGATATGGACAATTCCCAAGTTAATGATCTTTCTTTGCAAAATTTATTTTCCATTCTCTCACATAATGATGAAATATTCCATGGATCTGTATCTTCTTCCTCCTATATAAGCTCTATAACAAGTGTCTGAAATTATAGTTAGTTGATTAATTGGTTCTGTCATGAAGTTGTATGGAATTACATTACTTTTCAAAGTCTCCTCTTTTTCGCTGTTTAACAGTGATTTATTTAATGGCTGTAATGTATTATGGCAAAATCCATTTAGTGTTGTAATATCTATATTGAAATTCTCTAATTTATTTCTAAAAAAGAAGGCACTCTGCCCTTTTCAAGAATTTCAGCCAGAAGACAAATGAAGCTTGACCTCTCCTCCTGCACTGAGCCTTTTAAAAATTTATAATAAATTTTAATATTTAAATTCTGAAATGTTTAGTTTTCATTTAAGAAAACTAACTAATCTAACAATGGTTATAAAAGAGTAACTGATATTAAGTCCTTTTCAGTACAGTAATGCCCAAGCCAAGCCAATGCCATATTGGTGCCCGAAATACCATGCTTATTTCAGCAGGAAGAATTACAAGAGTCATAAGCATCGATTCCTGAAAAGTTATTCTTGGGAACCTTTAAAAATGAGGGCTGTTCAATGCGGTTTCTCTTACGGTATCTGTTTTACCTAAGTTCATCATAGTACAATTGTACACTCTCAGGAACAGGAGATTTCTAAATTTGAACAGCACCAAGCCCCAAGGCATCCTGCTGCGTGGCCGAGGTGCCGCAGAGGTGACAGCGGCACGAGCTCTGCTTAGGGCTGCTGAAGAAGCAGCAAGCTCACAGTGCAAACTGAGCATGATTTTCTCATTCTTACTCTGGTGAGTATTTTGCCAGCAACTTTCCTTGGGAGTCAGGGGAGCTAAGTCAGAGCTGAAAACCCGGCTGTGAGTCGCACAGTTTTAGTGTAGTGTCCCCTGTGGATTTACTTGTATGCTTTACCTTAGGTCTGTACCTGTTGATCCAAAGCAATAGGAGTGCTAAAACAATTCTGAGTTTGTTTCCAAGCCGTAGCTGCAAGAAAAGTTGAGATTGAAGTGTCTCACTTTTTCTTTTTTTTTTGCTGAAGTGGCTTTAATGCATTTTTAAAGTGTCCTTACATTAAATATAACATTCAAAATAGTGTTTCTGCTCTGACTGCCTGCTCTCACTGCACTTGTCAGAATATATTTCTGAGCTACTTTTTTGTGCCATTGAGGTAAAAAGACAATGTTTCCTCCATCTTCCCCTCTAGCTTGCCACTTTTACTGGACAATGCTTGTCTCCTGAATGGCATTATAAAATCTTTTCTCTGTCATTTGCTATTGGGAATGCTCCAGAGAGACTTCCATAACAAAGTGCCATTTCTGCAGGCAGGAATGGAAGTATATTTGGTGTCACATCTGTTTGTGTGAGCTCAGAGTGATAGTTTTAGTACCTTGGATATGGGAGCAGAGAGAAAGGTGGCATAATTTAAGGTACATTTGCATGGCATGGATTCCCATATTCTCACTAGATGGCATTTGTATAGTCATTACTATGCTTCTTTTGTCCCCAGGGGGTAAGAATAAGGTTCCATATACAGAATAAGGAAATCTCTGGAAAGAGATCATTTGAACAGAGTTTGGTTTAAGTAACACGTAGGACCGTTACTTGCTGTTGTGGCAGAGGGATGTAGTAGAGTCACAGCATCCTGGGAACTTGCTTTTTTACATACCAGGGAAGGAGGACAACTGTGATGGCAAATGTGCCCCTTCAGCTGAGGGTATTCCGAGACCTTGCTTGTGGGGGAGACAGCACTGCTTTTGACATCAGGGAATGGTGAATCTGGCAGAGAGATCTGGAGAGAGGTACAAGACTCCCACAGAGCCTGGCAGTAGAGTTGTCAATTAAGGGGAATTTCTACAAATGGGAGATTTTTTTTTTTAATTTATTTTTTTTTAAATTGAAAGATCATATCTTTTGGGATGCTTTTATCCACACAGTAGTTTGAAAACAAACTTACAATGGATCTAAGGCAATACAGGTGGGATTGTGGAAAACACTTAGAAATGGCTTCTTTAATGCTTTTTCACTCCTTTCCTTTAGGATGTCAATGGCAAATCCCCCTGACTTCAACAGAAGCGACAGAGCAGTGCTATGATTTTGAAGATTTTCCCCTAAGAGCCCAAGGCAGGTGTAATTCACCAAAGAGAACTTTGTAGTTGGTCTTTGTGAATTAGCTTCTCTGTCTTTTCAGGTGTGAACTAGGTAGCAAGTAGTAATGCTTTGGCTGGGAGTCATTTATGCAGATGCAATTCCTTTTACTAATGACTCCCAGACAGACACAGATGAGTTAATTCAAAATCCAATGACACAAAGAAAATAGTAGTAACAAGCTTTAGAGTGCTCTGAACCTTGTTCAGTGATGTTTTGCTTGAAAACATTTTTCTGTGGAATTGTATTTAAGCTCAATTTAATGTAATAAGTCTTAACTTTTGCAAATGAAGCTGACAAACTTGGTGTACCATATTTATTTCTCTGAAACTGTGAGGTAATTTTTTAGCTGAAGTCCTTTTTGTCTTCATGCTGCTGTTATGTATAGTTCCCAAATAAGCTGAGAACAACCTTATTAATATCTGATTAGACAGCTAGCTCTTTAGTTTGTACCAAAAAGATTTAACAAGTGCAGAAAGCCAGCAAAAACTTCAGTTGAGCTTAGAGAACAAGTTGAATGCTTTACATAATGAGCTTCCTAAATAAAATCAGAGATTTTGCTATTGTCAAGTTAGACCTTTTTCCATACCTTATTTCACTTGCAGGGTATGTAAAATATTGCAGGTTTCACTTACCGAGTCCCTTTCATATTCTTTTTCTTAAAAAAGGGAGGGTGGGTCTACCTAGAATAAGTTATTTAATTATAATTAGTTACAAGGTAACTTTGACAAATCCACACAAACAGAAACACAAATCCATTAAATATTGCCTTCAAAAGTAAACAATGACATAAACTTTCCAGAACTGTATTTTTTGTGTACATCCTCTTCCTTTTTAGTTTTGCAATGTTGATGGCATTTTTATGACTCCTGTTCATTATTCATATAACAGTAAAGACCTGGAAATGTTATCATCAATTTTAATATATAGCTGATATTGTTGGAAGGAAATGTCTGTATATACCTTTTTTAGCATTTAAGGTAGAACGGAGGAAATTTCAATATTAGAAACCAGATTTCAATTTCAGTAATATTATGAAAGTGCTCCAAAACTCATGCAAGTAAGAATAAAATTTTAACCCCGTGTGCCAAGTAATTGTGTGTGTAAGTGTGTACATATATAAAAATTATATTTAGCATGTTGGTGCATTTCATTGTCAACTATAGAATTTAATAGTTTATAGTATTAATTATGAAAACTGATGTGCAAGGGCATGCTCCAGGACAGGGGGGAACTGGCACTGAAGCTGGAGAGCGGTCTGAACCTCTTCTGTGTTTCTTGATGATATTTTGGTGAGACCTCAACTAGACGTTCTGCAAAAAAAAATTGCAAACAAGTTCATTTTTCAATGCTTGTGAATTGCTGGCCAGGTTTGTAACTCCTCCCAAGGGTAAACCAAATACTGTTCATTTTTTTGCAAGTTGGAATCTTAGACTCTCTGTCAGCAAAAAAATCAGGGTTTCAGAATATCAGGAAAAGGAAAACTTGATTACTAACAGGGCAGATCCTCTGTATTTCTTAAAGTATTGAAACTGCTGTTTATTTATTTATTTTCCCAGTAGAAGCACTGAAAAATGGAAATACAATAAATTCCTACTTCTGCAATTTTGGCCTTAAGAGTAAGGTACCATAAAGACTATATAACACTTTGATTTTTCACTTTAAAGAGTTCACAAGCATTTCTTGTGAAGCCCAAGAAGACAGCTGAAGGCAGAAGATCTGGTGGAGTCATCTATGAACAGCCAACAGCCTGACAGTTCAGAGTGGGAGACCACGCTGAGGTGAAGTAGGTGGCTATTATTTATGCATTTAAAATGTAAATAAAAACAGTATAGAAAATATACAATGATATAAAATAATGTAAATATATGAAATATATAAAATGACAAGTGCAAAAAATAAAATATGACCCTTCTAAACATGCTTTCTCGAAACAAACGGTATGATGGAAATTTGAAAGGTAGTTATCCAAATAATTTGCATTTGTAAAAGTTGAGCTGAAACAAGCTATAGTATGCAAATGCTAAATATGGATTTATTTCCCTTATATTTACTTACTTTCCTACGATACTCAGAACTACTACTTGTGCACCTGTCTTCCTTGAAAGCTGATAATCAGGAGAGTAATTTTTATGTACTTCAGCTGAATTATATACTTTGAGATTCAACTGCAGCAAAATGCAAATGAACGTATAACAAGACCAGTTAGTGAGGACTTCTCTGTAATTCTGTGGTGTTAATTCAAGTTGCAGTATTGTTCCCAGCGGTGAAATAATACTGTGTAGTACAAAACTGAATCTAAGGAAGAGTGTCTTATAAAAATAAGTAGTCAAAGTAGGTTTAGTATGGATTTCAGCTCTGCAAAAAATCAAAAGGAGGAGATTTGAGCTGGGTGTTTTATAATGTATGGAGATAGAAGCAAAATGTAAATGTTTGAACTGGCTTAAAGTTTGGATATTTTTTTCTGTCAATATTTTCACATATTTTCTGAGATACCAGTATGAATTTCAAGTGTGTATTTATTAACTGCTTCTGAATGAGCCATGGTTGTTTTTATTATTTTTTTTCTTGATATAACCATGATTATGTGTGTCATTCACACTAATTTTGAAGAAAAAGGAGAACATTTTGCTGTACATATTGTTTCCTTGTTAACTCAGGAGTATTTGTACAATTTCTTGCTGGGTTTTCATTGATTAGATGTATGCAAAAAAATATTCCTGTTGTCAGAGGTTGTAGTCTAAAGCCTTCAACTTGCAAACCTGATATTAATTCTAAATATGAGCGTTTAAATGCATGCCATTACTGAACTCAGTTGATGCATATTGCAACAAAAGATGGTCTTTAAGGATTTTTGATCCAATTCTCCACTTTGGATTCTTGGTCTAGAAATGTATTTCTTAGCATGGCTGAGTATTTACCTAACATTCGTTATCAGCGATTGGCGTAGATATTATGGACAGGGTTACAGATTTTGATTGCCAAGGAAAAGTACAGAGCAACAGAGACATGCATCTTCAGATAGTTGGGTTACTGGTCAAGAACGAATGGCAAAGCAGGCCAGCAGCCTGCCAGAATTGGATTTTTCACAAAAACATTTTTAAATCTTGACTTGTTCTGCTACAGAGTGAAAAACTGACAGCACTGCATTTGTGGAGCTGTTGTTTTCTGGCCATCAGTCTTCCCAGTGTGTTTGTGTGTATGTTATGGCATCGTAAAGGGAGAGTGCAGAACACATGTACAACACCTACCTTAAAATCCACACCTTTTTCAAAACTGGGCTCTGTGGAAGCCTATACTTTAAGTGCACAATATACAGGCCTTCAGCCTGAGAGGAAATTTGGCCATAAATCAAATTGCAAAGAAGCAAAAATTCCTGCAGTGCATATTTCATTTTAGTCCTGTGCATGTTTCATGCATTATTGCATAGTCTGCTCTCGAAAGCTACAAATAGGCTCACATTTTTGCTACTGCAAGGTGCCAATTTTATTTGTCCTGTTTTATTATGCCATAAATAATTTTTACAAGCAATTTAAAAAAATATAAACCTTGCATAATGTGCTTAACATCTATTATCTCCAATGAAAATTTTACTGATTTGCATTATGGGGATTATGCAAATTAATATATAATCGAAATCAAACTTCCGTTATGCCCTTCATGCAATGTATCCCAAAGCACTTTAGAAGATAATAAAATTAGTAGCTTGGCTAAGTAGGAGTAAGCTAGGTCAAACAAATAAGTCTTTATCTTACACCTAAACAGTGAAATATGGTGGTCATTGAATAGCTTAGGATAAGCTCTCTTATATTTATTTTATTCCATAATTAAAGCTTTCATTATAAAAGTCTTTCATGGCCAGAGACTAATCACACCAGAAACAGAGAGACCTAGCAGTATTGATGCTATGGCAGAACTGTCTTGAATTGCAATCATATTAAAATAATGGCTGCACAGCTGATGCTATCTTCTGGTTTTGCATGTAATTTTTCATTTCAATTCACTTCTGGTTCTGAAAATGGTATAATTTTTAAAACGTAGTAATGCATGTAGTTATAAAGCATTGCTAGAATAAACTAATGGACCTAGGAATAGTAGAGTGCTTGTGAGTCCAGCTGTACTGTCCAGACACTTTGCAAATGAGTGCGGGTACCTTAGTGCCACTATCTGATCAAATAGTTTTCATCTAAATTTTTTACTCTTTGGGAAGGTTGGAATTAATAGGAGGTGCTTTTTCATGGGTACGTGGAAATGTATTGCATATGAAGAGAAACTACAGTTAGTAGGAACCTACTGTTAGTAGAGATCGTGCCTTTGAGAGGTTCTGCTTGTGCAGTTTTAGTTCAAATTAGCTCATAGCAATTTGAAATTTCATTTATATTAGCTAAGCCTCCCTGACATTTGAAGACATGACTACTCAACAGATTTATACCTGGTTTACTCCAAGTCATAGTCTCGACATATTTTAATAAATAATAACATGTGTTGTGATTTAAGATACATTTGTGGACCACCATTTATTTTTTCTATTTTAGCTGGCTGAGGAAGTTCTGAATAAAATATTGGGTTTAGAGGTTTATGTTTGCTGTAAGTGAGAGAAGGATAGGAATCAATCACTCCTGTATTCAGAATAAGATAGGAAGTGGAGGTCACGCACCAAAATGCTGCTATTTGGCTCTGATCATCCTCATTTAAACAGTCTCAACCTTGTTCTTCATACTGGGCTTCATGAATTAAATCAACTTGGTACAGATTCGTGATGCTGCAAATGTTGCAAATGTGTGGTTTGTTCTCCCTCTTGTGTTCACTCACAACCTGTTATGCTAGTTAGATCAAGCAAGCTAATTTTTTGATGCTGAAGTGCTATTCCAACTGTAATCAATTTCCAAATTCCTGTTGACATGCATGAGAAAAATAGTATCAAATTCTTGGTGAGTTATTTACATTAAATAAAGTTTCCAAAACAGGATGTAGAAAACTTCAGCAGTTTTTGATATTAAATTATTTCTCTGCTGAAGGAAAATAGTATAAAGAAGAAAGCAGAGGAAAGAAAGCCTCTCTCATATCAAGAATCTGTTCTCAAAACCACTTTCTGTCCATCCTTGTGTTTTCCATTTGTTCCTGCCAAATAACAGCTTATGGAAGTGAGAATTTACACTCTACCTTCAGCACAAAGTTGACAATTTGGTTTTGCTTGTTCTCTGTAAGTATGTAGCTAAGAAAAATTTTCCTTTCCCCCCATGTCATTTATGGCATATGCCTTTTAGCTAGCTTGTTTTGAGACACGATTTACTTTCTCTGCTTTCTCTTTGCTTCCAGTCTCTGCGTGGCCATCCTAGGAGGCATCCAGCTCACTGTGTAACGACTGAAATGGTCTATTGAGTAAAGTGTTAGATGTCAAGCATTCTTGACGGGTAGAATTTTCCCAGATAGAATAATCTGCATTATTTCAAGTTTTCATTAATCATTTGGGCTCCATGAGAGCATTCCTTTAACCTCACGTTTTTCTTTCACAAAACCTGGCACTGTCCTGAATAATTGTGATTAAAAAATGGAGAGAAAAAAAAGAGTGGTTTTAATGTTTGGAACATTTTCTCAAGAGAAACAATGTCTACCTAATATATTGCATATTCCTTAACTGGAAAAGTAACTTTTAAAAGTTATAAAAAATATAAATCAGTCCAATTGATTAAGTGAAAAAATACAGTCAAATTATTTTTGTGTTGATTGATTGTTGGCTGGATCAAATGAAATTCTAAAAGTAACATAAGCATGAGTAAGAAACATTCAAATGAGAATTTTGCTGTTACCCGTAATAGGAAATAAAGTAGCTTTCCAGGTGTAAACCCTGAGAAATTTTGTTATTTGTTTAAAAAATTAAAAAAAAAAAGTTGTTGGTGACAAAGCTATTAACCTGAAGTTATAAGTAACAAATGACTAAGAGGGATTTAGTATGTCATAAAATCCTGTATCTGGGACCCATGACAAGGCCAATAATGCCAGAGAAATGAGAGGCAATAAAGCTATGCTTTAATTTATGATTTGCAAAACATCTGCTCAGATGAGAAGCATAAACCACAGGGCACATGAATGAGAAAGTGTGTGTTGTGCAGAGGCTGTAATGAAAAGGCTGAAATTTGGTGTCTTGGATCAGTGATATAAAATGCTGAATCACTTCCAATAATTCTGTGCTATGGCTGCTCATTTCAGCCTGCTTAAGATTGTATCTACTAGTGCTAAGTGGGGTTTAGGTCTGTTTCATTTTTAGGCTTGTTAAATCCTTTGTTTCGAGTATTTCCCTAGCACGACTGATAAATCTGGATGTTTACTCTCATTACGTGTGTTAATGTGATCACTCAGGCAAAGGACATTTTATCTGAAAAAGAGGTATAAAGAAGAGGTTTATGGGTTAGCACATAAAACTTCCACCCTCCAAAAAAAGATCAAGCACAGGTTATAAATCTTTTTCATGATTGTACAACAAAGCTGGCATCCACAGCAATGGTGTTGCTCCCTGGGTATTATTTTATTCCATTGTAAGCAGGATATCTCCTGCAGAAAGGGCCATGAAAGGATGCAACCTCGTTCAGCTACATGACATGTTTTATTACCAAGCCATGAATGAGGATGAGGTTTCAGGAAAATGTCTTATCTGGACACACCGTGTCCTACATGTGGCAACACAGGCCCAAAGCGAATGCGCTTGGTAGAGTTCTTACTTTTATATAACAGCTTCAGACTTTAGCCTAGACATATTTGCATACAACTCGTAAGATCAGTGTTACTGTCTGAATAGTGTAGAAAGTCTGAAACGTAAATGGGATTTAAAAGCAGAATCCGTCTCAGGATGCCACCTGCTTTCCATAGCTGTATTTTATGCTGCATTCGTGGACTGGATGTGTTTTTCCAGAGTTATGTAAATGTCACTGCAAACACAATATGCATTTGAAAGGTAAAAAAAAAAGCGGGGGCAAATCATTCTTCAGCTAAAGCCTATGAAAATGTGGTCTGTGTAAATGGCAGTGTAGAAATAGAACAACAAATATTTTGGGTGGAAAATGGTTTTATTTGCCAGGTGTTAGCTGATGAGACTAAATCCCAAGTTTAGAAGAAATATCTTTCAAAACTTTCTGTGAAAGTTTTCTAAGGTCACTGATTTTCCTCTTCAGCTTTGGGGGATCACGTGTTAAGGAGATATTTCTTATTTCCTTTTTTGCCACCCTTTCTATGCATTTCTGTGTATTTGTTAGACTCTGGTGAATACAGTGCAGTTAAGGGAGAGAATCATCAAGAATTGTGAAGGTCATCTTTGGAGAATAATTAGTATAACAATTATTGCTCAATTTGTGTCTGGAAAAAGAACATTTTGAGATAAAGCAGTTTCATTTTAACATTTTTGTCTCATTCTCAGCTTGCCAGAGCCTTCGAAGTTACAATTTCAGGGGGAAAACTCCAGAAGCCGTCCCCCAGCTTGAGGGGGAACGTTCCAGAAATGGGAATGAAATAAAACCTGTGGTTATCTTCCCTACAGAACTTCACCTAGGCTTTGGGGTTAAAAATCCAGTCATTTGTCAATTAGTATTCATCTCATTCCACTCTACATGCTGGGCTACGGAGATGTCAGTTCATCCGGCCTGCCCTGTATGACCAAGGTCTTGGGAGGTTCTGGACAGACGTGGCGTGTGGCATGGAGAGCTTTAGAAGATGGAGGACCTCTTGATTACCCCAGTGGTTTGTTCCAGTGACAGATCAACCATGCTTTTAAAGTTGTGTGTCTAATCCCTGCTTTGATTTTCTCTGACTTTTAACTTCCAGCCTTCATTTATTTTCTGCAGCAAAGACTCTCCCCGCCATAGCTCCTGCCATTTTCACATCATGAAGGTATTTAGGAACCGTGGCCAAGTCATCAAATTCCTTTTGTGATAAATGAACAAGACTGAACGTCCTTAGTTTTTCCCTGAGAGAATTTTTCACATTCTTGAACAAGACAGATATTAACGTTGAAGGTGGTACTTGCTGAATGATGAATGACAATTTAAAATTTGGATAAGCAGGAGGGCACCTGAAATGTTGATGGAAAATGATCCGCCTGTCTCAGAGTGGCAGTGACATGGGGAATACCATTATTGATACTGTGGGTTCTGTTAATTCAAGCTGTGTTTTCATTGCTGCATAGAATCATCAATAAAGACCAAAAACCGGATACTGACCAATCTCCGGTGAGCCAACCTATTGAGCTAAAATCATTCTTTTCCCATATTTTTGGCTCGCTGAGTGCAGACAGCCCATTGCACTGTGTGTGTGGCCTCAGGCCTTTCACCATGTGTCAGGTGTAGCGTCTGCTCTGTCCCTGCTGAAATGTTGGTTAGGAAACAGCACCAGCTTCTCCAAATGCCCCTAGTGCCTATGGCACAAAATCAGCCTTAACTGCCTTTTGAATACATGATCATAGTGCTTAGGGTTTTCCAATTTGTTCCTCCTTTCTCTGGAGCTCATATGACAGTACAGACAAATAGCATTACTACTTTTGAAATGTGGTTTAAAATTGTAGGGCTCTAATCTGTAATTTTAAGTGTCTTAGGAAATGTTATGATTTGCACTTTGGCTATAAAACCATTGGGAATCAGTAAGATTACTGTTCAGGTACCACTGTAGGCAGACACAGAAATAAATTGTAGGTGTCATAGGTTTACACTGCATTACTTACTAATATTTCATATTTATTTCATTTATTTCGTTTTAAATACTAGCTATTTTAGAGATATTAAATATTATGCTTAAGGTGGAGCTCTAGTTTACATTTAAAATATGACAGTTTATTTAGAACTACTGATTAATACTGATTCATAGAAGTATTGTATTGTCCGTATGTTCTTACAGCCCTTTCTTCAGTAGGTGGAACCTAGATAACTGAAAGTGATGCTGCAATGTCTAAAACAGCACTAGGCATCTGTGTTCCTGCACCTGAAACCCATATTTCTTAAAGCTTTGTATTGTTAAAATGATATTGATTTTCATAAGCCACAATGAAAATGTCTCCGGCAGCGGAGGGACATTACTTACTGAGCAACAGATACCGAAGGAGGCTGATCACCCTGCATCGTCCCATTTCCATACTTTGTTCTGCCCAGAATAAATATTGCCATAGAGATTTTGGCTAGCTCACAATGAAACAGGATGGTCTTCCTGATATTCCTCTCTTTCTTTTGCCACTTTCGCATATTCAGACTCCAGACTAAAATTATACATAACATTGTTTCAAAAGATTTTTATCTGAACAATGTCAACATGTACAAGTAAACTGTATGTGACAAGAAACAGTATTAAAAAGGTACCCTGTTTTGAGCAGGTATTCTGTTCATCATCCAAATCTCAAAGGAGATGAGAAAACTTAGGAAAGATATTTTCCATACATCATTTCAGTGGTATGGAAACTGGGAAGGGGTGCAAGGAACTGGTAACAGTAACGTTTCCAGTTGTCCTGTAACATGACAATGGACATGGTAATAAAATCAGAGGAAAATTACAGCTATGACTGTAAAGATTTATCTGTAAATATTCAAAAGGGTTTAGTTCACTGTGTAAACTGGCTGGTCAAAAAGTTGTAAGTTTCCTGTTGGTACAGAATAGTTTGCTTAACAGTTTAAAAGAAGAGGAGAGGTTTGTAATAGACAGCTGCCAGTTCCTATATGCCAGTCCCACAGATATTAGCAGGTCTCTGCTTTGTATACACGCGAAAAGTGGCTGCTCAGTGCTTCCAGGTTTTCTTGGAAATGGTTTCTGTCAGAGAAGGTGGGAGATAGATGGAGAAAAATGGAAAAGAAACCCAAAGATTGTAAGAAAGTTAAAATTTCTGAATTTCTGAATGTGGTCCAGAAGAGAATAGATTTCAGGGGTGAGATATAACTCAAACCCAGCAGTGTCTTGTTCTACAGTCTATTGACTTCAGCCTATAAAATACTATCAAGAGTCATTTAGGCTATCAGCTGGTTGCCCTGTGCTCTTTCCTTATGTCAGTATGTGAATTTCTGCAGATATGAAGCCATGTGTGTACTGCTTTTACGAGTCTTGAAAGATGAACATTTTTTTTAATAACACTAATCCTATTGGAAGAGTGAGCGAGTTTTACCCTGTAACTACCAATGCCTCATTCAGTAGTATATGTGCTTATTCTTATATCTTGTATCTCTCAATGCTGTATTTTATACTGCAGATACCTAAAGCAGCCATATTTTCAACAGATAATTGGACCTTAGGATGCAGAGGTGAACTTCTAGAAAGCTGTAAAAAGTCCCATCGGATGCTTATCTGCATTCCTTCTGCACTTAAATATTTTGAAAATCTAGTCCATAGTAAATTGTACGGAAACAATGGTAGAATCCAGCAGTGAAAGCCACAGAAGGGCAAAGAGGAATATTTATAAAACCAGTCAATTAATCAAGTTTTTATTAATTAATTTTTTCAGGAAAGATTTGCCCTCCTGAAATATTCGATAAACGTAGCATAGTCTGCATGTGTGATATTATTCTGACTCTTGCACGCTGCATAGGTGGATAATTAATGACTATGCATCCTCACAGGTTTTCTGCCTGGTTTGGTACAGGACTAGATGAGGATGAGCTTTTCCTGATGAACAGAATAACTTGAGGAACTGGCACTGTTTTAGATCTGTAGGTCTAACACAAACGTGCGTTTTCCTAGCCACTGATCTTATAGCAGAATGAGGGAGGATGGAGACACTAAGACTACAATGAGTAGTATAATCATTCACGTCAATGGGAATTTTAATTCCAGTGAGCACAGATACAGACTTGAGAGCTGCATTGAAGTCATTGGTAACATTTTGAATCTGTGTATTTGTATAAAGACCTCAGGCCCAAGCAAATAAATTAGATTTGAATATTTTTATTATGTAATGTTGCTTCTTTTCTTCTTATCATCTCTTTTTCTACCCTCTCATATTCAGGGTTTTTTTTTTTCCCCATGTGTCTTGTATTCAAAAGAAAGTATCACCAAGGAGAGTAATATTTTTTGTAAGGTTATAAAGAAGCCCCCATTATTACTGCAAACAATTCCATACCATTTCCAGACATCACAACAATATTATTCTTAGATGACACGTTCTTAGTCAGTTCTGCACTTTATGTGTCTCTAAGATAAAACCCACTCGTTTTAAAAGAATAAGCGATGTTAGCCTTGCTGCTGACAAGGAGTGGATGAGAATTATCCCGGGCTGTGTGCACATACACCCCCTCCCTGCCCTGTACGTTCACGTCAGTGTGTAATTATACAAAAAGGGAAAGATCGCAGGGTAATGTGTGTGGCCGTCCGTCCATCCGTGTGTGCTTATGTTGGGATGCACATCCCTACAGCCAGGAGTTCCACACCTGACGGACACGCCTGCAGTTCCCCTTCAGTAACAGCCATGATCACAACCAGTTGTAGCGGAGCTGGCAGTGAAGGGTTGGTACCCCAGAGAGAGAAGAGGTTGTAGCTGTAAATATCAACCCAGCTTTTTTTTTTTTTTTTTTTTTAATGCGGATATAGGTAAATTATCTCCTGATTTTGTGTGCTTTCTTCCCCTGTGGTTGTCAGAGGTTGCTGTCATAGGCTGGACCATGTGTGTCATGGATGTCAACGAAAAAGGCAGTTCCTATGTTTCTCTTGATTCCAGCTGCTGTGATCAAGGATATACATCTCCTCTTTGCTGCCAGTATATTGAAAAAGAAGCCACAGGAGGGCATTTTTTATATCCACTGGTTCCTGACAGCTGTGTCAGCTCATTGCACAAGCTGAGAGGTGCAATTTAGCGCAGCCTTCAAGCAGCGCTGCGCTGCACTGGGTCACGAAAACATGCAAAACCCATGCAAATGGGGAAATTATTTTTCTGATATTTCCCCCTAATTTAAAGCCCACATGAGAATAAAGCCTATTACATTTTGTTGTTTTGATGTGGGTTTTTTTGTTTGTTTTGGGGTGGTTTTTTTTGCAAACTGATGAACTGTTTTCTTTGCTTTAATTGAGAAAAAATAGATTGGATAATTTTGAAGCATTTAATTTTCTTTTGCTATTATCCTTGATCTGTCATTTTCCTAATTAGCTCAGATTTTGAAGGGGAAAGTTGCTGTGAAATGGGAAGCCACATTTTAATTTTAAAAAAAAATCAAACAAAGGTATCCTGATAATTTTGCTACCTTAAGAAAAACTCAAAGCTGTAGAATTTGTTGAAACTGGTCTCTTCCTGCAGGCAGATCTGGTTTTGACAGATTCGTCATTTCTCATATAAAAAAGTGATTTTTTTACAACTAATTTCCAGACTGGTGACTTCTGTTCTCCTGCTAAAGTATCACGCTATGAAGTTTTAGTGAAGGATCTCAAATACTGTCTTTAAGGCAAGTGGACTTCAGAGTTTTAGCAGAGTCCAACTTCAAAATAAGGCACTCTGTCCCATTTTTCCTACAATTTCCATGTAATTATCTGTTCTTCATTGTTCTCAAACATTCAGTGTACTTTCCTCTTCAAACTCCTAGCAAATTTCATCAGATTGCTTTGCAAAAAGAACTGACAAACATACAGATTTACTTTTGAAAGAGAAATATTTTCTCTAATTGGTTCTTCTACAGAAAGACCCAGGTTTATTAGCATATGATTGCATTTTGAAAGTCTGAAGTGCCCTATTAATTGGGAACAAATTTGACAAAAAGGAGGACAGACAAATTATCTAAATTAAGAAGCCTAATTTAAAACAGAGAAATAAATATACCCAAACCAAAGTACTGATGCTGTTGAAATTTGGTAGGAAATACACTGGTAACAATCTCAGAATATTTCAAAGAAAAGGTACTGCTGAGAAGCACCAGCTGCGCTGTGTAAAGACTCCGTATCGTAGCTGCACAGCTGCTTAGAACAACTAGTATGTTTCCCAGAATATGTAGGCTTCATGAGTTTTCTTTTTAAAAATGAAATGTACTTGACCAACATTGCTCTCAAATAGCTACTTCTTTGGCTGCTTAACAGGCACAACATGGATCTGTCCTTGCACTGCTGAAATCATTGAAGCTGCTGTTACTGGCTCCATTGGATGTGTACCAGGACCTCTCCCTGGGTCCAGGGAAGTGGCTCCCACCACAGGTGTGCTGTGGGACCCCATGCACAGGGTCCCTGTGGACTATATCCTATGGAATCAGTCACAGCTAGAGAAAAATGCCCCATGTCATCTTATCTGCTGGTATAAATCAATTGTGAACTTGCTGAAATCAATAGGGTAATACTAATGGAAAAATGGTGAGACAAGCTTTAAAATTAAACTGTATGGCCAAGATAAATGTGCCTTGAAACCTTGGGCTTTTGCCAGCCAGTGTCTGAAGGATACTGTAGAGTTATCCTATCCGTCCAGAAAGATGAAATACCTGAATATTTTCCCTATAGAACTACAAATCCCTGAATGTTGCCCATACAAATTAATCATCATCTTAGAACAGGGTAAACCTTCTCCATTATGGTGTTTTATGAAAAGCTCTTTCCCTGTTTCTGAGCTATGGTAGGTGACGAGATACATTGATATATAATATATCCTCTCATATACACATTTATGTGTGTCTGTGTGTGTGTATGAACATTTTAAGGAAAACTTCTCAAGGAGTGATTGAACTTTCCTGGTTTTGTAATTCATCACATTGGTAAATATAGCACAGGAAAACTGAGTATTTCTTTTCAATATAAGAGTTAATTTGCTTTGGTCATATTCATATTTTAAATGTTTGTTTTCCAGGCATGTCTAAGAAACCAAATATTACTGACAAAAATAGTGAGACACAAAATTCAGACGAGTCCATAGGACCATGGGTGAACCATAGAGCAAGAGTCGGTGTCTTTCGGACAGAGACAGTCTGAGGGTGTGTTTGAATTCAGTGACTCAGTAGCTTGTGTTACGGCTGGGGCTGGAGGTGATAACCACGCTCTTCCCTTTGGTGTTCAGGCTCCCTGTATTTCAGAAACACGCACGCATGCACAAATTCTCACACAAGGTTTCCTGAGCACTGACCACTGGTTATTCATTATCAGCTCTTCTCTCAGCACGTACTTATGTATCTGAAGGTGATTGATGGACTGGGGTGTAACATCTGCTGAGCATCAGGTGCTGAGTCAGTTCTAGCTGGCCTGTTGGTTCCACCTGGGGACCATACTCTGCTCTTTGGTCATTACACTTTTTACTTAAAGCCAAGCCAGACGAACATTTTGATAGTATGGAATTTTTATTGTTGTTATTGTTGTTATTAAATTGTATTTTATTTTATTTTATTTTGCTCCTAGCAAGATTCAGGGGACACAAACTCCCCACAACAGAAGCTGCAAGAAGCTCCTTTCTCCTGCATCTCTGCGGCTACCAGCGCTCTGTGCCCCAGCGGGCTGCTCCTGCAGCGCTCCTCAGTGAGAGAAAAGCCCTCACCAGGGACAAGATGCTGTCCTCTGTCCATCAGCAAATTCTCTGTTTCTACAGGACACTGCATCATTTCAATTAAGGTTTGTCCAGGCACTTTTTTTGATATTTACTATTTTTTAAAATTCTTCAGAATAATTTTTCTTTAGCCATTTCCTTGTAATATCTGAAAACCGGAAAATTAAGGCCTAATTCCTAGTCATTCTTTCTCTGTCCTGGAAATAGGAGCAAGGAGAGGAAGAAGATGATTTTGATGCATGTTCCCTGGTGTCAGGTGTACAATATTATTTGCTCTCATGTAAGTTCTGACCTCTCACGTGAAACACAGGCAGCTGGTTTTGCCCGCCTGGGCAGTGTTTGTGGCAGCCAGAAATGCCCTTTCGGTGAGACGAAGCTGAAGGGAAGCTTCCACCACCGCTGTAGCAACGGCATAAATTGTCCTTGAAGTAACCAAGAACCAAAATATCTAATCTGTCATTTGTATTCTACAGTCAGCTAAAAAGAGGTTCAAGTGTGAAACTTAGGTTCCAGTAAATCTCTTGAGAAGTTTCCCTTGATTTCTTTTGGTCAAGATTTAATCCAAAATTCTACAGCTGAGTAGCTTATTTCTAACCAAAATCTTCAGATCTACCCCTACTTCAGAGAAAGAAGTGCTTCCATTTGCAGGAGGATGACTTAGTTGCTGTTTCTAGCCCTGTTCTGGGGCTTGTGGGAAAAGTTTTAATTTTGGTGCATTTAAGTGATTTAATTAAAAAAGTTAACTTGAGAACTGATTCTGATTCATCTTCTCTGTCTAAAAAAAGTCTCTAAAATTATGTTAAAGTAAAGATAATTGCCTTCTGTCCTTCCCGTTCCTGATTCATTAAAAGAATTGATTGACTTTGAGTGGCTGCAAAGCTGACAGCACGTAGTCTATTAATGGATTAACTCTAAAAAGGTCCTGCCCTCTGTTAAAAAAATACTACTGCCACTTAATGGGACCTGTGGCCATGTCACTAGGAGCAGAAAGAGACCCTGGCAGAACAAATGTCAAGTGAGATCAGCGTTTTGGTCTGCAAATTCAGTTATTCCTTATAAATGATGCAGAGTCAACATGCCAACATCTGCCTGTACCAACCCTGGTGCTGCCTTCCTGGTGCAGCGCTTTTGCGAAATGGGTATTGCGGGTACCATTCCACATGCTTCTGCTATGGTTTGTATTTTTGGGATGATGTCTTAACCCATTAAAGAATAAGAAAATACAAGCATGTGGGAATGCACTCCCAAGACTGATCCACAGAGGTTAGGGAGGGAGATCTGCTTGCTTTGGCAGCCTTGGAAGAGCTCACGCTGGTATTTGAGGAGGTTTATAGAGCTGACCCACAAGGCAAGCTACCACAAAAGTTTTTTGCCAAAGCACCCACCATCAGATCTTCAAAAAGGACCAAAAGGAGGCTCACACACCTTTCTTTGCCTCCAAAGAAAATGATTGCTGCTCACGGTGATTTTGGAAGCCCATTCCTTGACAATATCATTAAATAATGTTGCATCAGTGTTACTCTGCAAATTGCCATTAATGCAGAATAGCATGACTAGTAAGAGCTACAAGAAGTCAGCATAACAGTTCCTCTTTGCTCTGTATTTCTTTCAGCGTTTTTTGGTTGTGTTTTTGTTGGGGGTTTTTGTTTGTTTGTTTGTTTTGTGTTTTGTTTTTTTTTTAAGGAAAGAAAGGTTAAAAATCTTCCAGGTACTGAAAACTTTAGGAATTATGCAGACAGATACAGAATGCTTTGAACTTCTGTAAAAGAAGGCTGTTAAAGTCAGTCTGTGTTATAAATTTATTCTACAGTGGTGGCTGTGAATGTCCAAAGCTAGACTCGGACTAGATTTATGCATAGTCATACATTATGTATCAGCAATAAAAAAAAAAAAAAAAAAAAGAAAAAAAAAAAGAGCGAGAGAAAAGGCTTTATGATATAGCACTAAATTTTTAGAAAATAAAAATTCTGCTGAAAAAGGAGCTGTGCAGCATTAAAAATGCTAGGCTGGTGATCAACACCTACTCCTCCTCTCAGCTGTCTTTTATGCACTTCTATTTAGACTCATGCTAGTATGGGTTGTTAAATTTACATTTCATGTTGGAGTCAAAAGTCAGTTCCAAAAGCTGTGGAGTTAGCATTTAATTATGAAACAGTTAGAAAAATCAAGAGAGGTAGGATTTCAGTCTTAGTAAGACGAAAGACTAGAATCAGTTATTTGCAAAAGGTTGTTTGATTGGGCTCTATTGCAAAAAAATTCAGCACTCAGAATTTTCCTCTCTATGAATATCTCGGATACTTGAGTGTCTTTTCTGACAAAGATGTTTAAGGTGAAATAAAAGTTTAATAATATTTTAATTTTAAAATAATTTATTGAAATGTCATTAAAATATTTCCCTAAACAGAAACATTTGAAGATGATCCATACTTGGATCAGCTATTACTTTCATGATAAATAAAAACAAGACTAATCATTTTGAACTTTATAGCAGAACTCCAAGCTTGATGAGGTTTTGCAGGGAAAAAGCATTTCTATGGCTGGGTGTTTGGCTTTGGCTTAGAGTACCTGGAAATAAATCAGTGCTATAGGTCAGGTTTGACAGCACTAAAATTTAATTAAATGGTGCAATTTTCTTTTCAAATTACAAAAAGCCCCATAAATTGAGTAATTGTACAACGTTTCCACCATGTTGATTAGAAACCTGAATACGCAAAGGAATTTCTATTAAGCTGAAAGCAGAAAACTACAGAATGGTGGCAGAATAGCAAATGGGAACCATGCGGAGCTCGGGAGCAGGATGTGACCCTCAAGCGCCGCAGTCCGCCAGCGTGCCACCTAGCTGCTGGGCATTATCGCACCATTGAATCCACCTGGTAAAACTGCATCATAAATTGTCTTACTGCAAAGAGTTCAGCTTGGTGGGAAAGCCTGAAAGAAATTTCAGCTTTATTCTGCAAACAGGCACCAAAAGCCACGCGATTTTCCCACTTATTAAGCAAAGTGTAAGCCTATTTGTATTGCGGGAAAATCTGCTGTCTGAGTGACATCGCTTGATGCCCTGGCCAGCGCTTCGAGACAGGGACCACAGCTGCGCTGCTGATCCCACCTTCTTGGATTCACAAGTTCACAAGTTCACCCATAACTGGAACGCTGTGGTTAGAAGATTTTTGGAAAACTGTAAATCCAACTGTCCACAGTTTTCACAACCAGCCTAGGACTGTCCCTGAAGTTACAGGGAGACTGTCTGCTGTGGGGTCGCAGACACACATGGAAATCATGGGGGGTGTGCGGAGATGGCTGTTAGCCTCCAGTTCTCTGTGCATTTCTGTCATTTTGTATTTTTAAGCCTGCGTGGCTTGCTGGTGCATTGGTAAACAGCCATCTGTTTTTGTGAAAGAAGTGGTGTTACACTGTTAGAAAAGGAGTGTACCACTCACTGTGACTATTTCTCTGTCTAATACATTTTTTAGGTCACATGAGCACAGCTTTGGCTGTCAGATTGGGTAACAGCCTCTTTAAAGCACTAAACTGAGGAATAATAGTATGCAGCTCTTAAAAATAATGAATGTGTTCTTCTGGAAGTGAATTTCTATTTCTACATTAAGCTGTGCCTTTTGGGAAGCAGGGCCGTTTCCCAAGTGTTCTTGCGAGCTACAACCACTCACATAAGGTCTAGGGGTGCTACAACAGGCATGGATATAGCTCATGCGGATGCTCGGGATGCCAATGCACACCACTTGTATTTCCAGCACTATAGCCCCAAATCGTACCTGAGTGGCCAGCCAGGGTTTTTTCCTCCATCCAAAAAGCACTTAGAAACATCAACCAATACAGCAATCCTCAATATAATTGCTTCCATTCATACAAGGTAAAAGGACACTAGAATCGGCCTGTTGAAGATGACATTTCTTAAATATTCTAGTGCCTTTTCTATAAAGAAGTATTTGTCTTTTTTGTCTCACTGTCCTCTTCACTTGCTCATTCACTCAGAAATATGTAGAGGTAAGATTACGGCACAGGTGGCAGCGGTTCATCTAAGCATTTCCTACCTTTTTTTAGCTGTGAAAACATTAAAGAATGGAGAAAAAAAATACGTGATTTTGGACTCATTGCTTCCCTGAGGGAAAACACTTGCTTAAAAAATATGGAACTACTTTAAAAAATGTGTGTTTCTCTTATAGAACTCTTCAGTGACAAAAATATTTCTGTTTCGACTTTAGGTTTGACTTTGTCTCCACAAATGTGACAGCTGCCATCACTGAAGTTCTCCAGTTATCATTGCACTGTCCTAAAGGACATCGTCCACAGTCCTGTGGACTGTCGTTTTACAGACGTTTCTGGACACGTGTTCCTCTGGATGGCAGAGAAATCCACCTTTGAGCTAGATCAGGCAGGGCTGTGCGACCGTACTCCTTCCAGGCTAGCACAGGACACAACACAGCCTTTACACCTATATGAACGGATGAAAATGAGCTGCAGCATGACTGTTAAGGACTGATCCAGTATAAAACCTACTTTTAAAAAGTTGTTGGTTTTTTTTTTTTCTTGGCACAGGATTGAACATAAAGATCAGCACTTTATATCATCTTGTTTTGATGATTTAGGTTCAGGACTAAAGCCTAAATCCAATTTTATGGACTCATCAGCCTCAGCCTGAGTATCTGGTAAAATCCAGGCATCTCAAACTGAGAACCGCCATATCTATTTTGTCCTCACTTAATTTTTGGAGGAAGGAAGACCTGGGCCCACAGGAAAGGGTGATAAGCTGTCTAAAAGAAATTTTGGTGTTGCTCATCTGTTCTACATGGCACTGTAATCGCTCGTGCTGTGAATGAGACCTGGCCACTTCAGATAGTAGAAAACAGTTCAAAGGCTCTGATGAACATCTGCACTTCAGGCTACCTGTCTGAAGTTAATCTTTCTTTCTAAGCACTGGGTTTTATCAGTCTTACATGAAAAGGCCGTGATCTTGCTGTCACCCTGCAAATTTAATATCTATGCTGCTTTTCGATCAATTACAAAAAATTGAAATAAGCATATTAGACCAATTTATCCATGCCTCCTATGTGCATAACAGCTGGTCAGTGCTGCACATTGATAACACTGGGAGGGTCTAGAATAATGTTTGAGTTTATGTCCCACTGGATTTTAATATGAGTGGTATTTGCTAATGATACATTTTACTATTAAGGGCTGTTCAAGCAGTTTACTATGGGAATGTCGAGAAAAAGAAAAGAAGAAAATAACCCTGTAGCGTTAGACTTGGAAGCAGCTTTTCATTGAAAAGGTCTAGGAATTTTTTGCCCTCTTTGTTTTAGAAAAAGGAAAGTTGTATTGGAATTGTGGTTGTCTAGAAACTTAAACTAATGAAAATAAAACCGTAAACAATTCTATTTTTGTATATGTACTTATTGGAAACCTTTACTTTTTTGTTGGAAAGTTATGCCAGAAAGAAATTGCTATATTTTTTAGTGCTTAGATTTAATTAATTTTTTAAATAATACATTTTTCTTAGCCTTTTCATTGGTGTGACCAATTTGCATTGCTTTTTTTGTACCCTGTATATTGCAGCTCACATAATTACTGTTTCTCCTGCTGAGCAATTCGGGGGAAGGAATCCCCAAATTAAACTAAGTAGAATTCTAGAGTTGCCCATGAATTCTGCCATGTTTCTGCCATTGATATTAAGTGATGCCTCTCACGAGGACAGCAAGTACTTACACATCCTTAATATCAAAACTGAGGGCTTTCTTTTTAGAGTTGTATTAATGTATTTAAAAAAAACAACACCTAAGGAGTCGTTAGGACTTTGCACACACTGTTAGCAGCAGTACACATACTTACACTGCACATACATCATGTTTATGCCTTGTGTATATATATAATATGTGTCTTCATATTGTCATGGTTGTGGCATCTTTCTGTAATCATGTCTGAGGGTTTCCCAAGGTTAAGAACCACTTTCTCTGCTGTCTGTGGGGGGTCAGGCTCCAGGCTCTCCGTGTAGGTTGGATTGCTGTGCAATGTTGGGTCAGACCTGCCCGAGACACGGTGCCCGGCTCCTGGTCCCAGCCTCCCACTCCATTGGCCGCATCCCCACTCCAGCGGAGACCCGGTGTTTCACTGCCAGGACAAGGCTGGTGTGGTGGACAAGACCATGTACAGCAACTCTGTCAAAATGGATTTGCTGTGCATGCACGGAGGATTTTGTACCACTTCTGTGGTAGTTCAGACCTGAATTGCTCTGAATTCTGTGGTTCCTGCAAACAACCTCAAACAGATTTCATGGGATTCAGGCTGCCGCACAGGCTTGGCAAGAGGGGCAGCGTCCCCGTTTCCCAACATGACCCAGCTGTGGGCAAATCTAAAGCTTCTGGATAACCCACTGAAATGCAGTAGGTGATTTTTCTTTTCTTAGCACTGACATATTTGCATTGAAGATACAAACAAGCAAGTAAGAGATAGCAAATTATATTTTTTGCCAGAGGTATTCTCATGTTCATCCTTTGTTTTATAATAGCAAAATACTTACTTGTTTTTATCATTTCACATTTGTCTTTTTTTCTTAACCTGATTCAACCTGATTTGACTCTAACCAATGTACTATCTATGAAGAAAATTTTCTAATAGTGCTGGTGTTATGAGTATAGAGAGGAAAAAAAACCACACAAGGCTGAATATATAAATGCGTAAATTTGGTGAACTTTTTACAAAGTTAACCAACCTCTTTTTAATCTAAGAGACTCTGCAATTTGTTACTTGACATTCACTAAACAATATTGGAGACTGGACTCTGCATTTTTTCTTAATGTCCCAGTATTTTGCATGAGTGGCTTGGATGGTTCTTGCATCCTGTACCGTACAAAAATAAATACACTTATTAAACAGATAAAAATAGATCTCTTTTAAAAGCTTGTATATTCTTCCCATGTTTACCTTTTAGCTTTATGGTTCTGTTTGTCACAGTTTACTGTTTGACACTTCACTGAACATTTAGTGGAAGGAACTTTATGGATGCATAAAAGTAAAGCTACACTATTTCTTTTTAGCTGGTTATCTAAATAGGAGCTGGTATCTCCTAGGAAATTTCAAAAACTTACATTTAAAAACACATCTGTAAATATCTCTGTAAAATTTATTCTTGTCATCTGTGCTATCAGTTTCATGGTGTGTGGAGAAATACAGGTTTTCTTTTGTTTTATTATATAGTTCAATTTTCTACCTGAAAACCTGATCCCCATTTATGATACTTAGTTTCCATGATGATATCCCAGATGGGGAATAATGTTAAGGTTAGGTGTACATTTTGAAGGAAAGATGAACTCCATGGTCTGAACTTGATTCCTTGGTCATTTCAGCATAAAAAGACATATTAAAACCCTAGAATGTTCTATGGTAGTAGCTAGAGCTGCCAAAGCCATGGTTGTCTCACTTTTCCTGGCTTCCTAGAAAACCTTTTGCACTGCTGTCTTATGAGTTCACCCATCCCGGGCACAAATTTACAGTACCCTTTAGACTTCGTTAAAGCCAAGCTGTTATTTTAAAGTGAAAGTTGTTGACTGAGTCTTAAATACATGACTGTTACAAATGTAGCAAATGTTACAAGAAAAAACCCAAAAACCCACAAATATAAATAAACTATTTCAGTGCAAACCCATGTACGAGAGTAAATTTACAAGGTTGATTTTCTCACCTGTAGTATACTGACATGGGTTTTTGCTTTTTCTGGGTGCCAAGGTTCAGGAATATTCATCTGCAAGGAGAAGTGGTTGTTATGGAAATTTGGTGTAAGGGCCCTTGGAAGATGCTGCTCAAAACCTGTTGTAGATGTTCATTGTTTCTTCCCCATTTGCTGCAAATGTAACTCTGGCGTTAGCAGCCTGGCTGCCTCCGGGACACTCACACCTATCTGCCGGCCTTAGAAGGGTTTTTCTTTGTAGTGTTGGCTAGTCTACCTGTTTCATTAAAAAATCATCATTCTGGCTCAGAGTGCTCGTTAATGATTGCTCAAAAACAACACACAAGTTTCAAGCAGTGATTAGAAGAAATGTACGTGTTTTCATTTAATCCCCCTTGAAGACCTCTGATACTGGGGAAATTAGGATTTATCCACTTCACGGGGAAATACTGGGGAAAATAAAACGCAATAGTCAGTGCAACAGGTAATGATTGTCAAAAAAACCAAAATAAAATCTGAAGACAAATAATCTACTTGCTATCGAAGAGGAGCAAAGTGGCACGCAGATGTTCGAGTGAGGTGGTACGGAAGCTGGGGCCAGCTGACGTCCCCTGAGCAGTGCAGTGTGTGACAGCGGCAGAGCCTGCCGATGGCCTGGGCAGCCTGGGCTGGTGGTCAAATCCAGCCCCGAATTATCTGAAGACAGCTCCTTTGAAGCTGCCTTAATATAATACGAAATTGGCTTGTTATTTCTCTAATTTTCTCTGAGAAAATACTCTGTCTAATGAAAAGGATATGCTTTCCCAGTTACAGGGGAAGTATTAATAACTGTAATTGCCACTTATTAGCAATTTTACAAGTTGCTGAGCACATAAGTACACTTTCTAAGTTTTAACAGTCTATAAAATAGAATAGCATTAACGATAATTCAATCTCTACTAATCATTTTCTGGCTGGAAAACAAGATTTTTACTGACATTATTGAATATTTCACATATGGTTGTACTGTGATATGGAACAAGATCAACAGCATTAGTATTTTCAGGACAGAAAAAGAGTGAGAGAAGTCATCTGGTATAACAAAAAATTCTCCCATTTAAGTCCTGCATCCTCACTTGACTCAGCCAGGACTTAGATGTTGCCCCTCCATGTTGCCTGGATGCTCTCAGCCTTGCCACTGGAATACAAACCTGATCTTCTTGACAGAAGCAGTTGGACAGTCATAAACTGCATGTAGATGAGGTATGATCTTTTTAAAAGCAATTTGGCAGATGTTTTGCATGAGCATTTCTACAGGCTAGTTCCTTCAATGGTGTTTTTTCTGATTTGGGAATACTGTGGTTTTATTTTGCTCTGCCATGTTCCAGCTTCTTAATGACAACTCTGTAATGTGGCTTTGCACACAAAACTACACTTCATGGATTGGATAAAAATTGCACATTTTAAATTCCAAATGTTTAGTTTCTAGTATGTTGGAAAAAGGGGATATGCGTCTGTGTGTGTGTGCACATGTGTGTGTGTGTGTACTGGTTTTGGCTGGGATAGAGTTGATTTTCTTGTTCGTAGCTGGTGTAGTGCTGTATTTTGGATTTAGGATGAGAATAATATTGGTGACACTGGGATGTTTCCGTCATGGCTGAGCAGCGCTGACACAGAGCCGAGGGCTCTTCTGCTCCCCGCCCCCCACAGCAGCAGCAGCCTGGGGGGCACAGGGGGCTGGGGGGACCCAGCTCGGACAGCTGACCCCAGCTGACCCAAGGGACAGCCCATCCATATGGCACCATGCTCAGCCATAGGAGGGGGATGGGGGAGTGATGGCGTTTGTCTTCCCAAGTGCCCGTCACGCGTGACGGAGCCCTGCGGTCCTGGCGGTGGCTGGGCACCGGCCTGCCCGTGGGGAGTGGGGATGAATGTCCTGCCCTGCCCTGCCCTGCCCTGCCCTGCCCCTGCTCTGCTTTGCTCCGCTCCGCTTTGCTTTGCTTTGCTTTGCTTCGCTTGCATGCCCAGCTTTTGCTTTGCCTGTTAAATTGTCTTCGTGTCGACCCACAAGTTTTCTCACTTTTACCTTTCCAATTCTCTCCCCCATCCTGCCCGGGGGAGTGAGTAAGGGGTCAGTCGCCGGCTGGAGTTAAACCATGACAAATATACATCTATCTCATAATACCAAGCTCTACAGAACAATATCTTCAATGGATGAATAGATTCTGATATAGATCTTTCATAAATGGATTTGCCTTTGCAGTAACACCAGACATGGAAAATTTCTCTGGAAAGTTATGAGCATGAAAAAGAAAGTGTTGTATTAGACACTAAACTGTGCTTCACGCGCGTCTGCCGCCAGTGAAAGTTGTATATCTCCTGCTATGATCTATGATGGTTCAGACCCCTCCATTTATCCCTTATGGCCCATCAAACACAGTATTTCTGTACACAAAGTTTTGTGGTCCTTTTAAACCGATACGTCCTTGGATCTGATATAGCACTTTGTTACCTCTTACAGTCATGTTGGAAGAATTGTTTCATTCAGAGCGTTTTGAATAGAGTACATAAGTACAATCCTTTACGGTCCTTGAGAACTGATAATGTGGGAAAGGATACTTTATGTCAAAATGTTATGGCTGTATTATCGTTATAGAAAAATATATTTTCCAACATTCATTCAAGTTGAAGAACATTTCAGGAAATGTACTTACTCAATCAGATGAATAATTTATTTTGTACTGGCAGTGCTGCATTAACATAGGGAATTTCAAAGGGGCATGAAAGAGGTAGGCAAGCAGTCAATGAGAGCTGAGTGCCTAATGAATTTAGCCATTCAAATGTCCAAAAGTATATAAATGGATTACTTATGAAAATCAGCGGTGCTAGTTGTACAGATTGGTAATAAATTCTGTTTCATTACAGTGACCGGTATTTTAGGATTTAAAACTAAGACTGATTAAATCAAGTAAAATATGTATGTAAATTGTCATTATGTGGATGGATACACCTTACTTTATTAAATTTGGATTTTATATTTGCTCCACACTTTATTTTGCAGCTCATTTTTTATGACCGTTCATTCCTTCCACATCACAGATTATAAATTCAACTGTATTTTAGTTCATGGTAGGCTTTGGATGTAATGGTTGGGGGGAGGTAAACTTTCTTTCTCTTTTTTTTCCCATTTTCCCGTGTCAGTATTTTATACAAGGTCAATAACAAGCTTCAGTGTGTTTACAATTACCAAGAGGATGGGATTTGTTATTGTGCACAGACAAATGTGCTGATGCTTCCATTATTTATGGATAGGAGATAAAAATCGTGCAACGTACTGAGACAAAAGTAAGATGTATGTTTTATATCTATATTTTTGATGAGTTCTCTTAATAGACATTGAGCAATGCATGGCTCTGTGACTTTGTAATGTAAATTTTTCTTTGTAGTAAATCTGTCAAAGCTTTGTGGGTTTTTTTATGACTCACGTTTATGCAACTTGGTAACAAACATCTCACTTCCTATAGTATTTAAAACCAGAGCTGATTGTTTTGAACTGCCTGCAGCCTAAAGGGGTGCATAAAAATAGGATAAACTTATTTGTTTAATACCGAGAACATTTTCAGGAAACTTTTGTTATGAGAATTGAATTGGTTATGTATTTTTTACAATTTTTTTTTGTATACAAAATACAAAAATTACAAATTTTGATTTTAAAAGATCCCTGAAACGTCCTTAAAACCCGTATTACTGTGGTCCTTGGTTTGGCTGCATTGCTTAATTACATGATGAGCATTTGGGAAGGGCTCTTGGCGAGCCCATGGTGCCTGGGGAAGGGAAGCAGAAGGGGAGCAGAACCCGGCACTGTGCACGGTTTCAGAGCATCCGCCCTGGAAAGGGACATGATACAGCTGTGACCTGCCTCCCAGTCACCTCCTTTCCCTGCTGTGACTAGGTGGGATCTCAGTATCTCCTGCACCAGATTCCTGTCGTTCTGTGTTTCAGGGATCTGTATAACAGTCTGTTGGGTAATCTCAGTGTGCACTGATAAAACTGGAAAAGCCTAATTTCTACTGATTAGAAATGAAGTTTATTCTAACCAGATTGGAGCCGGAGGCACATGTGCAATAGCCCTTTTTCTTGCCTTTGTCCATCCCATATGATGCTAAGGGGTCTATTCTTTGCTGCTTAATCTTTCAATCCCCATTAATTTCAGCTGGCTGCTTAACTGGTTTGGCAGTTCTGTCTGCTAATCTGTTACACCTGAAAGTGCCAGTGCGACCAGCCTAGGTAAGGGGGGTACCTGCACCTTCCATTTGTAGGCTGGCCTTACAGTCATATCTAAAGCTTGCAAAGAGTCATTAGAGAAAATAATCCTTTATAATTGGTGGAATGAGGGGGATTTATTCCAGGAGGAATTTACAGCACCTGTCAGATTTGCATTTTTAATTGCTTTTTTTTGGGGGGGGCGATGACTCCCTCCAAACGGAGTGCCTTGTCTCCTGCACCATGCTGTGGCTGGAGTCTGGGAGGTATGAATCCCTTCTTGTGTGTCAGTGTGATGAACAATTGTCCTTTGATCTGCTGCTTGTAAAGAAGTTAAAACTAGAAGTTTTTTTATGCTGTGATTGTACAGCTGGGTGTTGTTACTTGAATATAGATCTTCCCCAGGACTAAGGATTTGTTACTTTACCTCCTTCCAGCTCTTACCACAGGCTGCTGATGAGACCCAAGCAATACTATTCTGTTTGGGTTTATTATGATATGTAAAAGTAGAACACAAATTGTTTCAAATTTTCCTTGAGAATTTATTTTGTGCTGGATACTAATAACTTGGTTTAGATGAAAAGTGTTTGAAAGTGTAATTTTATTGAGTTTTGCTTTGTGGTAGATTCACAGCCTCTTAATTTATTCATTCTCTAGATTACCTGAATAGTGAAAGCAACCAGTTTCCAGATTTGCACAGTCTTTATTAGACTGTAAGCCATCCTTGGATACTACCTCTCATGGTGGAAGGTGGAAAAGGAAGATGACATCTTTCTTAAGGCAGTGAGAACACTTCTATAATGAAGCATAGGCCTTTATTGAGAAGTAGATGTGTTTTCTGGAGAGTTATTATAAAGATCTTGTGAGCAGCAGAATTTTTATAATTAGATAATAACTGTACATGTGGTCTAGAACAAAGCTGTTTATACGCTTTTTCATTTTCTCTGATGGCACTGCTATACGTAGCCAGTAATTATATTCGGTTTAATACTGCCAAGCTATTTGAATTTTAACTTTCACCACCGTTGCATGTGCTTCAGATGTGCTTCAGCTGCTACGTGTGTCATGCAGGAGAGGTAGCACGGTTTCCTGATCACAGACTTAGCGTTGTATTGTGGACACAGGAATGGTTCCTGAAAGTGTTTGTGGCAACGTACCTATCCTTGAGGCCAGAAAACAATGAACATTTAAATATCTTATTAACAATTTCTATATTTTTCTGACATTTGTTTGGGTTTAGTTGAGATATGATGGGAGTTCTTTAGCTAGATTCCCCTCAAAACAGCCCCAGAATAGATGTTTACTAAGGGATTGTAAACCTTTACTTCTGGTAAATATCTGTATGATTCTTGGTGCATCGAAGGCAGAGATCCGCTCACGTAAGGGGAAAAAGTTATGCCAGTGTAAGCTTGGGGTGAGCCCCAGGGACCTGTTGGCCTTTGTCAAGGCTTGAGGAAGAATGTAAACCCATGTGAGCTGAAAGGGAGAAAAGGGTTAGGATGAGAAGAAGGCTGGTTGGTTACAGGCTGGTGGCAAAGCTTGGTGAGATGAGCGTGGCTCAGGCCTCGGGTGGTCCCAGGGCAGCAGGAACTGCGCTTGCAGTGGGAGGGGGTGCAGGGAGGGGGCCATGCAAGGTCTCTGCTGCTTGCAAGGAGTCTCTTATTTGAGGTTGTTTAAGTTGAAGGTTGTGGCCAACTTGGTTTTGATTGAGGTATGTTCTCCTTGTACTTCTGACCGATGCAATCATTTCATTACTGAGCTCTGTATAATGAAGGTGTAGCTGGAGAACTGCTGTTATGCACTACAATTCCCTGCTATCCCGAGCATCAGGCATTCCCTGCAGGAATCGTCACCAGCTGCATTGCATGGTGAGAAGCTTAGATTCTGCCTTGTGTGAATACAAACACAGCGAGGCTGCCACAGAGTCCTTTGCTGTTTTGGGGATTTGTTTTTGGTTTGTTTTTATTATTATTATTATTATTCCTGGTTTATTAATGCTCAGATTAGGCTGTACAACTTCGTGTAGTCCAACTCTGAACCAGTCAGCTATAGCATTCAAGTATTTTGTGATTACAGTCTTGAGGAATAGAGTAGCAAATAGATATGCGGTTTTAGACTGATTTATGTAAAATTAGTTGTTGGTTTATAACTTCTAAGATAAGGTTAAATCTCCTTGTTGGGTGCAGTTTCCTAGAAGGAAGGTTAATTTGGTCAGTTGAGTATAAAGTACTGATTTTTTAATTTTTAAAGGCTCAGTAGGGAATTAATATTTGGCATATTCATTCAGCTTTTGCTGTCTGGAAAGACTCATTAGAGGAGATACATGAAGAACTGAGCTATTCTCTTTCAGACCCTCTATGTGCAGATAGATCAGACTTACATCAGATCTCTGGTATCGTTAAGGTTTACTAATAATTTTCTGAGCTACAAATAACAACTGTAGAAAACCTACATTCCAATAAGGTATTAAGCAGTGACACATAAAGACAATATTCGTCTCAGAATTAGTGGTTTATTCTATTCCAGTTAAAGGTATAATATGGGAATGCAGTATTTCAAATGGAATAAAATCAGGTTTGATTATTACTGCTTCTAAATAATATATTCAGTGCGTTATTCATAGGTTTAACTTTCTCACTACCATATAGCCATTATATTTTAGTTTTGTAATTATATATGAATGTAATCTACTTGGTAAAATGTGTGCACTTGGTAATTACTTGAAATCTGTCTTTGGATACATAATAAGGAATCTAATAATGATGGAAAGAACATCATTGTAGCTTAAGGTTTACCATTTGTTACTATCTTGTTATTTTTACCTTTACAAGTAGCAGTTGTAATGGTACAGGGTAATTTCTCTCTGGTTCTCTGTAATAACAGTAATTGGAAAGACTGTACCATCATCTCTCAAAGGCAGGAACTTCCTGCCACTTGAATGTGTAATTTTCTGCTTTAATTTCTGTGGTGTGGAGAAATAGGGATTTATTTGGTCTCTTTATACTTCTTCAGCCCACTGTTCCTGCGTCTCCATCTGAACAGAGGTTTTTCTGGTCCTTTGCAGACTTTGTAGGTCTACAGGAGCAGATGTCTGTTCAGTGTGCTGTATTTAGGGTCTTCTTGATCAAAATGATTGCCAAAATGTTAACTGGGCTGAGGAGACATAACAAAAAGGCCAAACAAAGTAATTCTATGTTTCTCTTTTAGAAATCATTGTGATGACACTAAATTTTCAATATGCTTCAAGGCTTCTGAACTGAAAGCAGAAAATGGAGAAACGCAGCAAGGGGAGGGGAAAAGAACCAGGGATTTTGTTAACTGGGTGAGGTGGCATGAAGATTTTAAAAAAATAAAATAATAATTATTATGGAAGCATTAAGCATTGCTAATTGTTTTAATCATCATCTAAAAGAGGTTTTGAATAGAATGTATCACCAGTGAAGTTGAGTCGGTGGAACTCAAGAGGCTTATCGCCCGCAGCCGCTCTGCGGTGTGCCGGCTCAGTGCTGCCCCACACCAGCCCTGCGCCACACCACAAACAAAACCACTCCTATACATTTTATAAACCACCGCATACATCTTACCTTATAGGTAGGGAAGTGTTACCAGAAAATAAAGCAAAAGATGTGGGTCCAGCGGAGGCCTGTACTTCAAAAGCTTTTAATTTCTTTCTCTCACTTCGCTTCTGGAGGGCTAGTTACTGCTACGTTTCTCTGAGATAAGTCTATCTGTTAACACAGAAATTTCAGTTACGTGCTTCCATAAAATTCCAATTGAATAGGCTAAGTGTGGTAGCTTCACTTTCTTTGATTTTTTTTCTCCATTTTGTTTTGAGCTCCGGTTTCACTCACTCATAGACTGGAGAGGGAAAGATGCAATGAAGAAACCCACAAAATTAATATCATGTTCCTGCTGCCAGAAGATAGTTTGATTAATTTTTCATGGAAGAAAAAAGTTATTGGCACTGGAAATTTGTCTTTAATGTTAGTAATATTTCCTTATTTATTTGATAAATGTATGCACCTTAAGAAACATTACATTGTGGTATAATAGAGATGATGAAACTTAGTGTGGCATAGAAAGCAAACTTCCTTTTATAGACTGTTAAAAATTTGTTTTCAAAATATTTTGGTAAATTATAAGCACGTTCTCAAACTGTCCTTGTGTACACATGTCATATTAAGACGAAATCCAAAGTTAATTTTCGATACTGAGGGTATTTACATTAACTTTAAAGGGTTTAAAATGAGATGCCCACTGGCAAATCCCTTGTCTGCAGCCCGTCTCTGGCTGTTGCTTCTTAAAGACCATTTCTGCTGCTGTGTCCCCTCCGCCGGGAATCACCTCTGGTGCTGGATGACCCGGGGAGGGTTTTCTCTCCCCAGGACAGCTCTGGTTATGGAAGAAGTCCTCATAATTGCACCGTCACGCGTTATTGATGGAATACATGAGAAAAGTGTGCAAAATACAGGTAATGTTGAGTGTGCTGCAGTTCTCAAAAATCATTTTACCAGCTCATCGTTTCTTTTGAAAGGTTTGTGGTGGGGTTTTTTATCAGATTGGATTTCCAGTCAGCCCCCACGCCTAGTGCGTTATTTATCTGCAACTTGTGTTTGGCAGGGTGGCTACTGCGTGAAGTTTAGCCTGGGAGCTTTGCTAACACCTCAAACAGGCCAGCACCTCTTCAGAAAATGAATGTTACACTTTTCAATATTTTTTTTCACAGTAACTTTATCTCAGTTTCTCATTACTACTAATTATCTCATCTCTTCATTAGCTTTCTCCTTGATGGTGTAAGTTTTTATTGTGGTCAAAATTCTGCTGTTGGTACTTTGAAAAGCTTTGGCCAGTACTAGCGATAGCAAAGCAGTATGATAACTAAAAAACAGATATTTTAATTCTTTCTTGCTTTTCCATTTAAAACAGTGAATATTTGGTGGAAGGGTAAGGGTAGAGCTGAATTAAGCAGTAATCAATGATAGCACAGAAAAGGTATAATGTATTTCTTTAGGTTACCTGCAGGTAACAGTCAGGATAATAAGTGAGAGCCTTTTAACTTGTTAACTTGCATCGTTTTTAAAGAAAATGAATAAACAAAACATCAGAAGGAAATCTGTAAATTACTCTTCAATATACAAATTACTATACAAATCCTACTTCTGCTGAGCAAGGATGAAACGGGCTGTTCAAAGACTGACACAATTTTTTTGCCTTTCCCTCTAGGAAATACTGTTTATTATTAAAAGACTTTTTTTTGTCAGCATTGCAGTAAAAGGAAAACAAGCTTCTTTGGAAAGCAAATATACACTGCAATGAAGATCATTACAACTATCTCACACAGAAAAGTTAGTGACAGAGCAAGAGGTTATAAAGATACGCTTATAAATTTAGAAAAAATAATAATAAAAAAATCAGTTATTCAAGCATTCCCTTGTCATAAGGGAAGCAACCTCCTTACATTTACAAAAGTAATTCCTCTAGTAAAATGATGGTTTAGACTTGCCATCAGTTTTTTGCTCGCTATTTCTCAAGGCTGTCACTTTGTGCTGACTCAGGCGTGTGCACTGCAGTGCTGCTGCTGCAGAGACGGTTAAAAATTTCTTGGGCTGGGTGGGTGGGATGACAGTCTGGTATCATCCCAGGGAGAGGGAACATTTGCAATGTATATTCCTCAGTCTTGGATAAGTGGAGACTGCCTGGGGCTGGAAATGAAGTGTTGTCTTCCTGCTTTGCTGTGTTGTGAGTTAGATGCCAGGAAAGCCCTGCAAATCCTGTGGAGCCTGCTGTCAATCCCAGGGGTAGCAAATAGTTTCATATTTCGGTGAGTGAAGTAGAATAACAATTTTGGAGACAAGCCTGTTGTTTTTTTCTGCACCTTTATTACAGTATTGAAGTTTATGTGGATTCAGGAACACAGGGAAATTATCATTGATCTAAAAAATGGATTGAAATAAAATCAAGAATGCTTCTACTTTTTTTAATTTATATTTTCCCCCAGCATCTTCACTGGCAGCTTCTGTAGGTTCTTCAGATGTATATATGCCAACATTGCCATTAAAGCAGTTTTTTTTAAAAAAAAAAGTACTCTAAAAATAACTCAAATGTGGGCATATAACCATAAAATGTCTGTCCTACAGTGCTGGATTTGCAAACGTTACAGCATGGTGGTCAATCAAATTAAACCATACAGTTAGATGACTGACTCATCCATAAAGAAACCTGGTAATTATAGTCTGGAAGTCAATGGTACTGAAATCAGTTGCATGCAGCAGTCATAATTACAGAATATGATGCTCACATGATGTTCCATCATCAGAAGAAAATGTCTCCTCCTCCACCTCCCAGAAATAACAGGGAAGTTATCGGAATAAAAATGCAGGTAAATTAATTAATCCTTATCAACCCCTTATGAATCATTTTATATCACGCTCCCAAGGTCAGCATATCTCCCTCACAGTGTATTTTGTGGTGCCGACACAAATGGGCTGGAACTTCAGAGGGGAAAGAGAATCAGTTCAGAAGCAGTGCAAGATATCTGAATTATTCATACCTCAAGACATGTGTTCTGTGAATTGTTTGTTTTTTAATGCGGTTCACAGATTCATAAACTGTCTTAAAATCCAGTGATTTCTTGGTATGTCAGAAGTAGTCTCAAACTTGGCTGAGAGCCTGCATTACTGGGCCTGATAAAAAGCCTGGGGAAGATCACGGACATTTTGCACAACAAACAACCTGCAGGAAGCAGAATGCTGAGAGTAGACCCATAAGAACCTTCTTTTAAATATTTATGAGCCAGCAATACGCACTTACAGATTAAAAGTGATAATTTATGCTTGTAATTTATCCTGATTGTAGCTGATGGGTTATGATGTAGCTTTTGGATCGATCCTGCCACGTTCCAAGGACTGTGGACTAAGAGAGAGAAAGGTAGAAGGGAGGTTATGATGGGTGTATCGTTGTGTTGTAGGGCAGAGTGTTTGTGGAAAAGGCAGGGCTAGAGCTGGAACCAGAATGGAAAAAAAGTTTGGATTTTTTTTTTAATAGCATTTCCACTTTGTTGCTGTTAAAATAGATTGGAATTGAAAAATACCTTCAACCCCTTTTGCTGGGGAAGGCTGTTGATGCAGAGGTTCCCAGGCAACAGCCCTACATCGCTGGTATTCGGTCGCTGCTCTCCTGGGACCCTGGTGACGAGTCCCTGGTCCTCCCGTGCCCTCGCTTGGACCTGGCAGGCTTTTCCTCGCTGCCATTCGGACACAGCAGCTCTCCTCTACTTTTTCCCTCTTTGCTTTTAGCCTGGCCATTCCATAATGGGAATAAACTAATGGCCAGAAAGGAGGAATCTCCTGATAGCACGTGGACAGACCTATTGAGAATATTGCCTATGCAACAGGCAGGACTATTCAGCAGGAGTCTCCTGGGGGTTCCCTGTTCTCCTCTGGAGCATGCAGACCTGTGACCTTTTCTCAGGCTTCAGCCTTGACTCTAACTCAGATTTTATCACAGCAGAGGGGCTCAGTGGTGCTGGAAGAAACAGGGCGGTTGCTGAGAATGTGCCAGTGCCCATCCCAACCCAGCTCCTGGAAACTGCTAAATGCCAGCCAGCCTAATGCTCCTTTTCCAACTGTTGCGCATCCCTATCACAGACATGAACCTCCCTCCTTCTGGGGAATACATTTGTAACCAGAAAGACAGAATAATTACTCCAAAGCTACTAACGGGACATGTAAAGTGCTGCCATCCTTCTGCATCTGCAGCCTCTGGCTTTCACAGCCCCAAACCCCAGCCTGACCATGAGACCTGAACTGGTATGGACCTACATGGCTGCCAAAAATACAACAAAATCATAGGAATATTCCTCAGTATTGAGGAATAATCCTTAACAGAGAAAGCAGTGTTGTTAGGAAGAGAGAATAGCTTGATAGTGATGAATTGCACAGTTGCAAATATGCAGACTTTACGATGGATGTGCGGTTTTGCTGATCCTAACCCAAACCATAACCCTAGAGAGGAGCCTATGCTCAAACAAAAAAAGTTTAATTCCCTTGCTTTCTTTCTATTTTAAATGAACCTACAGGTGTGTTGGGGGGGTTCTTTTGCTGTGTAGTGCAGTGGGACCTCTAGATCCTGCTGTGGTGTAAAATAAAGACATGGAAATAGCGATAGGAGAGATACATCTGTTTGCCTGGCTCAGGAAGGGCAGGGCTGGTAAAACAATGAAGGATAAAGGTAAAATGCAATTTAACATATTTGATTTCCCAAGTCTAGTAAAGATAGAGGAAAGCTGTATCTTCCTTTCGATTTGTGTTGCTGGAGTGGCTCTAGTGAGCTTGTTCTAAATGCTATACATTTAAATTCTCGGTAAATACAGGGATGTAATGCAACATAAGATAAGATCTGCGACAAAAAGGGGTTCTTTTTTATCAACAATATGTGACTACCAGTTCTGCAGCCCCTCTGCCAGGAACGCGGACAGCGATTCTCTGCTGGCATCACTAGAGGGCACTGGGCAATTGCATTTTGCTATTTTGTCTCCCGTTTCGGAGATGTTGCATGTTCCTCTCCTTTAAAATAAAAGACAACACGTGTATTAAATGCAAAGGTTTCTCAGGCATCACAACAGGATTTATCGCTGATAAATAATTCTCAGTAGAAATGTAAAATAAATGTTGTGTATAAATAGTGCTATAATACAGCACTTTGGGGAGTGAAGGAAGTTTTAATTCCAAATAACAGGTATTTATTTATGTCTGACGAGAGACGGGATGCTCTCGAGTCATCTTTGCATGATGTCTCCTTCCAAACACTCTTACAGCTGAGCAGGGCAGGAAAGCACTCTGAGCAGGAATCTGCTGCTAGAAAAGAGCTTTCCCACCTGCATTAGCACTGGGAATGTGTCAAGGAAAAATAAGGCGAGAGAAGGGGCAGGTGGCAGGGTGGCACAGCTGCAGCGTGGAGCTGTGCACCAGGGAGCACTGCCCCTAGACAGCAGCTCCTGAACCAGCCCTTCACCTTCAGATACAAACCAGTAAAATACAAATAGCTCTGGACAATCAGTGCAAAACTAACTTGCAAGCACCAGCGATATGTTGTGATTGTTTTCCCCTAAACCCAGGAAAGATGAGACCAAAGTTGTCTGGACAAAGGCTTGGTTTGCTTTGTACGGCTGAAGTTGTGCGTAACATGCAGTAACATTTTCTGAGGCACACAGAGTTGTCCTGCTGGACAGCCGCAACCCTGGCAGCATCTCCTGGGGAACACAGAGAATTTAATAAGGAACACTACAGAGGCACCTGTAGGACAGCGGAGCATCACGCTGCTGAAGCAGCTGCCAAAGCAGAAGTATTGTGGCAGTGCTTGGCCTAGACTAATCATTAAATTGTTTGGATGAATAAATTAATCTTGTTGAGATTGCCTTTCCAGGTGGCTTTTTTTTGTTGTTGTTGTTTGTTTGTTTACAGCTAAATTAATTATTCCAAATGCAGGCTGAGCTACAGCCTTGTCCTGAGCACAGATGTCCTCGTAGCTCTCAATGTTCAGCAGGACTTCAGAGAAAGTCTGCGTGCAGGTTTTTCATAAATCCACATCTTTTTTTCTGGCTAAGAAATTGAGGCTGAACTGTTTGGGGCTCCTCATCCCTGTTTCCATGGGCTGTAGGTGAGCGGTGAGCTCTGGTGTTTGAACCAAACCCCTCTGTTTTCATAAAAGGTTTTCCCAGTGTGAAACGACTGTCCTGGCACCCTCTGGCATCCTCATCAGAAGGGAAGTCCTGAGCAATTGGATGTGATCCAAGCGGTCCTTCCCTCTGCTGCCATCAGGAAACACAGTATACTTAACAGGCATAGGGCGCTGAAATTGTCTCAGCTATTCAAGCCTGTGGCAAAGACCAAAAGCCAGATCCAGCACATCTCTACATCTGCCTCAGAACTTGGTTTAGGATGCTTATGGTGACAGCTGGTTGAGCCACAGTGCTTTAAAGCATAAACCCAATGTTTTCCATACCTATGGGGACATCTTTTTCTTTTGTTAAAAGTCCATCATTTGGCCGCCGTCAAAATGGATTCTAAATTTTTTTCACAGGCAGCCTATTTTAAGAGAAACACATTCTCCAGCTGAAAGCATTACAAAAAGGCAGATATTCTGTGAAATCTTCAGAAGGTACTAAATATATGCCCTGACCTCAAAAATTAGTGTTGCTGTTTTCCTTGCTATGCTGTTCCTTTTGCTCTCAACTGTAGTAAAAAGAAGTGGTTTCTCTTCTCAGGAAAGAAAGAGGAGCTTGAAGCTCATTTGTATTGAACCCTGTTTATGACACAGAGTATTCTACATCCTTAAATGATGTAAAGTATTCTAAATCTGAGTTTGTAAAGGGCTGCAGTACTGTTTGAGGTCTCGAACTTCTGTTACAATGCTGCTGCTTCATCTTGTGCCACCCTAAAAACCACAGAACTTTGAACTTTGATGTTTTGCACAGCTGCGACGCCACAGATGGATGAATATACAAAAGATGTTGAAAGTATATAAGTTCACGAACAAAAAAACTTGCTCGACAAGAACATGCATAACGGTGGTTCCTCTTCAGATCAAAAATCATTGTGGCTACAGCTAGGAAATGCCACTGCTGTAATGGTTTTATTCAAATGAGGTCACTTTATACTGATGGAGGATGTGTTGTGCTGTTCTGGAACAGAACAAAAGGCAAGTCAAGTGTTCAGAGAAACAGAATTCAAAGTGTTTAGTTATTTTGTATTACTTCTGAGAGCAAAGGCATTCTTTGCTGGTTTTGTAGCAGGACATCAAACATGCACCAAAGGACAGAACTGATGAAAACACAAAGGTAGAGAAATCAGGTGGTGAGCTGCCAAGGAACATCTCATCCTTTTAAAACCACATTTCTATGACAGAGATTTGCTGTGATTTTTAACTGCACATAATGTGAAATAAAAGCCAAATGGTTCAATTGGCCAGTGGAGTATAGCATAAGAGGGCTTGAATGAGGGCTTGTTGTAGGTGGGTTTAAAGGAGATTCTTTTTGTAACAGTGACAAGCACTGGAGAAACCTAAAATGATGGGTGGAGGAGATTAATTCAGACCATTGTGGTTTTCCTGTGAGAGTCTGACACGAATTTGAAGGTGGGAGAGTAAGTAAAAAGAAAAAAAAAATGTTTTGAAGGTTTGTCCCCAAGCTCACATCCCTTGGCATCTCTCAACAGAAGAGAGATCGTATGTGTTTGGCATGCAAAGTCCTTAAAATTTGGATTGTTGCATTTCGCCCGTGCTCTGTAAATCTCCAGGAGGGGATTTCCCTCTCCAGTTGCATGCAGTAATACATCAAGCTTTCAACTGTCTCCAGTTATACCTTGTCAAGAGCTGGTTTTCCAGCCTGCTATAGCTAATAATCAATAAAAGAAGACAAATAATTTGATTTGGGAAAATGGCTTATGGAAAAATCTTATTTAGGGATCTTGTGCCTGTCTCTTCTATGTGGGCTGTAGCTGCTAAAAATAACAAGATAGAGAACTAATGCTGTAATGAAGTTTTCTTCAGCTTTCCTAGGTATCTCACCCAGGGGGTGATATATTTTCACATTTGGCTTCCATTGACATAATTATAGGTTGAGGTCTCTTAACAGCTTTGATCACAACACTTGTGAGTTGTGAGGTTGGGTATTGTCTGGGTGCCTGCTGATGCTATTTGACAACTTTGGACCTAGCCATGGGAGCTCATGGAGAGGGTCCCTGCCAGCCCACCTCTGCCTGTACGAGGTAGATGCCCAAAATGTAGACTTCCCTGCTCCAAATGTGGACAGACAAACAGTGTTATGTTGTTTTAATAACTGCTGCTGAAAACTTGACCATCCTGTTGCTTGAGATACAACCTGGAAGTGTGTGATGCCTTCAGTAATCAGATAGTTTTTACTCTTGTGCCTTTACATAGGTTTAGGAACTTGCCCTCAGGTATGCAGGTTTCAAGACTTTGGCAGTTCCAGATGAGTAACGGTGGATAATTTAGAGGAATGATTCAATTGCTGTAATCCTTTTGTTATATTGTATTCTCCATTGCCACAGCAAGAAATTCCAGTGTGACTGTAGTGCTAACAGCAATGAACTAGTTCATGATAATACCCCCGAATAAAGAACAGAGAAATGAAGAAGAGAATTACTTCTTATTCTTTCTGCATCCTGGCATGATTTGAAAATTCATAGTACTTTCCCTGCATAGAAATCAAATCTAATCAATAAGTTTTAATTGCAGTTCCAGCATCTACAAAAGCATGTTTCAGGATTAGTCTTTTTAGCTCTGAGGTTCAAACAGCCTTCCTCTTTAATTGTGTTACGTTTTTCAGTACGTAAAGTGCTGTATTTAAATAGAAACCAGATTATTTCATTATTCAAGTTAATTAAGATGGGTAATTAAATGCTACAACTAATGTATTATGTATTTTAGAATTTATTTCCATTAAAAGTGATTTTTAAGTACAGCATAAAGGAATTATTTGAGATCCCAAGTCAGCTTTTCTAACTCTTTCTGTATTGCCCTACTCTTTACACCCCTGGGATTTCAAGAATGGGGACAAGCATTCATGGAAACCAATGCAAGTTCACAGGTTTCCAGTTACTTATTTCAGTAAGAGCATTTTAATTCAATATTTTAGTTCCACCCTTTTCAGTTGCCTAATAGGCTGTGAGCAAATTATCCCCAGCAACATAGCCATGTTTTATAATTCCTCACATAGTCATCTTTTCATACGCTGGTTTGGTTTGTGGGTTTTTGGGGGGTGGTGTAGGGTTGTTGTTGGTGGTGGTTGTTTTGTTTGGGTTTTTGACTTCCATCTCCACTTCCAGAACAGAAGAATTATCTGATTTTCTTGTGGATAAACTGTGAGGAGTGTTACAGCTGTCCTCTCTGAGAAAGGAAAGATCTTGCCCAGCCAAGGCTAAAGCCGTTCTTTAATCAATATGCAAAGCAGTTATCGCTGTACAAATATATTGTTTACTTAATATTAGCTAATGTGGAGAAGTCAGGCGAGGGGGGAAAGGTTGTAGAGTTGCAAACTTTTGGGGACTTTTGTATGCCTTACCATATCATCATTGAGGCTTGGCAAGTAAACTAATTGGGAGATGAGATGGGCTTTCCAAGTGGCACTTTTTTATGCTACACCATTAAAACAGAAAGGCCTTGTAGCGCCATGACGTGATGGTGAAGAACTTGTCAGTAACGAGCTGGAGAAGTTGCCTTTCAGAGCGTGAGCATGGGGAGGGGACGCTGTGTTTCTGTGCGTCTATCGTGACATGTATCAAACCAGCATTGTTGTGAGTGAGTGTGAAACCCCAGTGGCACCTTGGTGGTTACATGCCATTGTGTCCCCTGGGGAACTGGGCAGCTTTGGGTTCACCCATTTCTTAATTCTTTCCTCTTGCTCAGTTGTTTGAGCGAGGAGCCAGGCCTGAGGAGCAGTTCCAGGCGGGCTCCTGCCGCTGCCTTCCCTTTGGCACTTGCCAACAGCCTGTCGAAGTGCAGCCGCTGCCAGCCAGACCAGGGTCTGTGGCTACCAGAGGCTCAAGTCATTTTCTCAAAACAATACAAAATCGGAACTATAAAATATTGCAAAGGTTCCTTGTATTCTGTCTAGCATGTAGGGCAGTGAAACATCTTCACCAAAGAAATGAGCAATGCTTTAAATTTATAGAAAACCCTCTAAGATCAGTGTTGGGCTGGAATGGGGTGACTGTTGCACTGAATGGGGAACAGCCCCTGCGTCCTGTGTGATAACCTAAATATTTCCTGGAGCCTTCTCCTAGGATTTTCCAGCTCTATCACAAAACCATTTAGTTTCCCTGCCGGCCACTATACGACTGCCAGTAATCTGGTCTTTGGCACGTGGCATTTATAATGTATTTCGTGAGGTACATAGGAAGCTGGGTGCTTTAGCAGAAGAAATCTTTGTCGATGTTGTAAGACAGGTCTCGATGTACTTCACCGCACAGTGTATCGCAGCAAACATGCTCTCCTTTTCTGCTGACAAGGGTGTTGCTTTGCATTGCACAGCCATCGCCCTCCTGGCTGGCAGAAGCCTCTGTGACAGCATGGTGCCGATCCAAGTGTTAAAGCTGGAAAGTGAGGCTGATCGCTTTTCCATGAATTGAGTTTCTGTTTGAATTTTGGCCCACTGCAAAGTTGGCTGCTCATTTTACTAAGGCAAACCCCGAATACTAAACAGGTAATTAATTTATGTTCTTTGCCAAGAGTCAAAAGCCGGTTCACCAGCCATTGAAGACCGGCAATGATTTTCATGAAACTGAGCCTTTCAGAAATATGTAACTAATACATTGCTACAATTTGTATGCGAATGGTGTAGGCAAATAATACCATGGTATGCACGTTTTATTTTATTAGTGCCTATATTTTTCTATTTGCTTACTTAAAACATTCTTTGTGGATGCAGTTGCGTTTGTTTATGGGCTACAAAGCACTCCAAAGAGGTTGGGACGGCTGGGTCACTTGCGCTAGAGCAGTTTCTTTCTCTCAAGTGGAGGAGGGTGAGGCAGGCGGCACTGGGAGAGCACGCTGCCTTCAGAGATGTAATGAACAACCTGTGTGTTTTCTTACTAGCAGTAACAGGAAGGTGAACAGAGTCATTCCAGACTGCCCAAAAAAGTCTTCTCGGTCCAGTCTTGACTATTCGCTCTTGGTTGTATTTTTCTGTTGCAAGCCTGTTGAAGGAGAACAGAGAGGAAAGAGTCTCTGGCCAGGCAGCTCTCTGCAGAACTGCTCCCCGTTTACTGTGGGGCTGCTAACAAGGTCATGAAAAAAGGTGAAGCGTTGCTAGTCAAAGAGAGGGACATCTTAAAGAGATCCAGGCAAGCTGGCCAGCAAGCGAAGCCCTTGGGAGCAGACCAGGGATGCTTGATCTATGTGATGAGGGGCAATCTTAGGCTGACTCAGGCCAGTGCCTGGAGCTGGAGAAGTTATTAGGTATGCCAAGCAAAAGATTGAACTGGCCACTTCAAGAGGTGCTAATAAAGATAAATGGCCTTGTTGCATGGCCAGAGTTTGTAAATTAAAGGATTCTAGTCCTCTGACATGGTAAATTAAAGACCCCAGGCTGAGGGAGGACTTCTTGTCCAAGATGCAACATTGAAAAGATAATTAGATGATTTCATGGAAAGAAACTCAGCCTCTTGGTTTGATTCCTCCCTGAACTGTTTTTTCTGATATAGTATCCCAAACATCTGCTGGCTTCTCACTAGCTCAGTTGTTATAAGGCATATGGGATTTAAAAGGATAAAAGAGAGCTGGAAGCCCTAGATCTGTGATGTGCCCAACTTTCTGCAATACTTGCCTTAGCTGTGAGAGAGAAGCTGACAAGACAAAGCCTCTAGGAAGCAAAAATGATCCAAGAGAGTCTCTACAACAAGGTGGTTTTTACAGAAAAAAACTCAAAACTAAGAGAGCTCATACTTATTTTGCTTCTTAATTTAGATTACAAGCTGCTGTTCCTTGAGGATGTTTCCTTGTACTTAACACTCAAGATTATTTTGACATTCTCCAAGTGTACACACATATTTTTAGTACCATATTTTTATCAGAAATACTTTGGCTGTAGCAGTCATCTGCAGGCACCCTGGCACCAACCCCAGGCAGAAAGGAAGGCAAAGGAGATGCTACAAAGCAGCAAGGCGGTAGCAATCCAACCCAATGTGTTCAGGAGGCACCTTCGTTACAGGGCAGAAAAAATTTGGAGATAAGCCAGGTTTGTTTTAACGTTTTAAAGTACTAAGAGTTGAGAGAACTTGGCATCTGTCAACGTGAGTGTTTTCTGTTCCACATTGGTCATTCTCTGAACTATATGTGCATTGGAGTATTTATTAATTTGCCTTAATAAAAAAAATAATTGTCATCTTAAAATTTCACTAAATACGTGATGGGATATATAAACTGAATTATGCCCAGTATTGATCTAATCTTGTGAATATATACTGATTTTCAGTCACTTAAAATGCATATAAAGGACTATATAAGTGCCAAGCACATTTCTGAAAGGCAGATTAATGATCTGAGGAAGTGATCAAGCACTTAGTGGCTTTTGGCTGATAAATCATTTCAGCTCTTTCATACATACGACATTTAATTATGGTCATTTAAATGACTGTTTGTTGTTGTGCCATCCTATAAACTAAAGCCATCAAAACATTAACTTGAATGGGCAGCAGAAAGTTATTATAGCCACAGCCTCATAGGTTCTGTATGAGCAACGTTGCCGGTTAAATCAGGGCAGATTTGGCTTTTTGAAGGGTAGAAGTTTCAGGTTTTACACAGAACTTACCATCCTGTTTGGCTGTTAGTTTCAGGGGAATCCTAAACTTCCTATTTCTCTGCACACAGAGCAGGATTATGCAAAAACACCCAAATGAGGAGCTGGATAAATGCATGCTGTGCCCGTGGAGGGGCTGTGGGGAAGGGTGTCCCTGGGGAGCTGCATCAGTGCCCCACAGCAGCTCTCCTGCAAGTGCAACTAAATCAGTTGCAGTTTGGCCACCCAGGTATGCATTTGAAAATATTTCTCTAATATTCTTCTTTTGTAGACTGAGAATCCTTGCACTGGAACCAGTAGACTAATCAGTTTTAGCCCAGAAATACTAATTCATACCCAAAGCCCCAAAACAAACAGGTTTTTTGTTTGGGTGGGTTTTTTTTCCTTCCTGCTAGAAATCGCTTTGATCGTCTGAGCAGTGCAGCGCTGGCGGCAGGTTTGGCTCTTCTCTGGGGAGGACCTGCCTGTGTTGGAGATAGAAAATCCTCCCTCCTTCCCATTTCTGCATTCATCTTTGGGAAAATTGCCTGCCTGTTTAATTTCACTACTTTTTTCTGCTAATCTCCACCTTGCAAGAACTTGTAGAGAAGTTCAGAGGAATAACAGAGGTTTACACCAACAGTGTAAACCAAACATCGGCGCTGTTTTTTTTTTTTTTTTCTTTTTTTTTCTCTTTTTTTTGTACTGCCTAAATAGTAAATGAGATTAAATATGGCTGATGGCCGTGCTAACAGCTCGTGTGGAAAGGAGCCAGAGGCAGCTTGGGATGCTCCACTTGCTGCAGAACACTACCTCATTATAGCAACACTGAGTCATCTTTGCAGTGTTTTGCTACCCTTGCCTGCCCAGCCTTCACCCCACCGCTCCGGGCGCTGGGCATTCAGTTATTCTGTCCCCTTTCTGGTTTTTTAGAAGGAAACGAGGAGTAACTGCCGAGTGAGACTGTTCCACCCCAAATCTGCACTGGTGCTGCTGAAATCCCCTTTGAAACCAGCAGATATTATGTAATTCTCCTGGCGTTTTGGGGGGGGTTGTTTGTTTTTAGGGGGCTAACCCAGATGCCAGCAGAGCCAGTAGGAGGCTTTCTACTGCCTTAATTCGCTGTTGGAGCTGGCCTAGGAGACTCTCGCCCATTTGCCAAGGATTTCCTGATGGCTCCCTGATATCTCCATACAGCCGGTGCCAGCCGCCTCCAGCAGCCCCAGCTCCCTTTGTTTTTGTGCGGTGGACTCGGGTGAACCGCGGCGGCGTTGCTGCGCTGTCCCGCGCTGTTACACGCCGTGGGAGATGGGCTTTGCCTCCACCCTCCCTGCCTGTCCTTGGCTGTTGGCAGGGCATCTGCCTACTGAGCTCCTCCACGGGCAGCCCAGGGAAAGCAAATCCTGACCTTCAGCAGGGAGCTGTCAGAGTGGCTACTAAGTCCCTAAAGGTTGATTTCCTATTTTTTTATATATATTTTTTTTAAAGTGGATAAAGATGAAAAGATATGCACATAGGCAATGCTACCAAGAACCCTTTAGGCCTTCCAGAGGGCACCGAGGAGACCCCGCTGGCAGGGGAGGGATGCTGCTGGGGCAGGAGGGGTCTGGCAATGGGGCCTCGAGCTGGGTTTAGCTGGTCGTGTCTTGCACGTTAGATCATGGGCTGCTTCATGTCAGCTTTTGCTGAATACAGTCTTACGCTGCTTATGCTAGAAAACTGCACTTATCACATTGGTCCGGGTAGCATCAACATTACCTCTGGTCCTCCCTACCTTTGTGTGCGTGCTGAACCCTGCCAAAGTTAATGTGCTGAACTGCAGGACTGCAAATTACAATTGAATATTTGATGGGGGGAGGGGAATCTCAAAAATTGGGATGGACTGAAATAATAAAGGCCAGCTAGGAACTGAGGGGCTGTCTATCTGCTTTTCTCTTGCTTGGGGCCAGCCTTTCATGGCTTCTCTTAAATGGACTCTATTAATTTCTGCTGTAAGCAGGGGGAGGAGCTGTAAAGAGTGTGGCTTTTGCTAAAATGTCATTGCAAGCTGTTACTATTAAGCAAGCCTGGAGGAGGAACAAGGGGAAACAACGCAGTGGTGTGCAAGGCACTGCAATGCTTTTGTTCTGTGCCAGTGCAGATTTCAGAGCCGAAGCAGGATTTTAGCCATGCTGCAGTGACATTTGTAAATGAGAACATGGAGAGCCCCTCAGTTTAGCCAGAATAAAATTCTCTTTTTAAGGGTGGGGGGTGGGGGATGAAAAAATCTGGCTTAATGAAAAGGGAGAATCAGTCCAGGGAGGGGAAATAAAAAGGTTTAAGAAGCAAAACAGAATTTGGAAAGAACATGCGTGCCAAAAAGTGAGAGTAATCAACGCAGGAGAAAGGGTCTCGCAGAGGCAGAATGCATAGGGCTGGGAGGGAAGGGGCAGCGGAGAGGGGGGAAAGGCTTCTGGAATGGCACAGAGGCTTAGAAAGCTAAAATGAAAACAAAAGGCCAAGGGGTAACATTCAAATGGATATAAGGAAGAATGAATGCCTGTGAGGCATCTCAGGAATGCATGTTACAGCCTCTGAACTGAGGATCTTTATAAATTTGTTTGTTATGAATTTTATCCTACATTCTGTTTCGCTGTTTGATACGAGGCTATTATGTGGAAAATACAACCCCCATTTCAGGGAGCTGACGATTCCCTTGAATTTCATGGAACTGTAACACTGCCTAATGTTTCCTTTCATTTCACTGAGAAGGTGACAAATTGATTGTGGGCATCGTTGACCCCCTGTTTGTGCATGAGGTCTCTGTGGTATAGCAAGTGCAAACTCCAAAACGTATAAGCACATTTTGAAAAAATCAGGTGTTTGTGTAAAGACCAAGATGAGCAGTTACCCTGTCCCAGCACAAACCCAGCACAGCAGCTGGTCCCGTCTTGCTGGAAACAGGACTGGGAGCAGAGGTGGGCTATCACCTTTGTTTTTTTCCTTCCCAGTTCTTGCTGCCTCTTGCCTAATGAGGCACCAGCTATTTGCGAGCACTGAACTGCTGAGGCAGAGCTGGAAGTCGGCTCCAGATCGGTCTCTCATACATAGCAATTGTCGGTAGGGCGTGGAAAAGGCTACAGAGGAATGCCAGCACATCCATCCTGCAGGCCAGGGTAAAACTAACCCATTAGAAATAACCCCTGAGCTTTGCTAGATTCAACATCAAGGGGGGAAACACCTGAGGCTTCATTTAGCTCTGCAGGGGTTTGCAGCCTCTGTTCCCATCAGCCAAGCGCTGCCAGATGAGGCTCTCGCCCTGCGGGCGTGGCGGAGAGGAACCGTTTAACGGTCCATGAAATGATGGAGCGAGCCTCTGCCAGATCCGCTGCCTCAGCCCATCGTGGGTAACCCTGGCTCCTTGGCCCTGCTGTGCTGGTGGGTCATGGCCCGTGGCTTTAGGGCGTCCTGCGCCACTTGAACCACTTCTCCATCCTTCCAGGCAGGTTGTCCTGTGGAGGCTGGGAATTCGGTTAGAAATGGAGTCCTTGGTATTTTCTTCTGTCTTAAGGAGGATTGGAAAACATGTCTTCTCACACTAAATCTTAAAAACAAAGGCTTTGACTATCTATATAATGATAGCCTGATTTGATTATTAAATTATTGCATTTTTGTCAGATTGTGCTTTGATGTTTACTTACAAGAGCTGGACATGTGGCTGGTCTGCGCTGGCCAGGGTTTTTGTAACTGGTTCTTGCAATTTCACTTCAGAGATTTACGCGTTTACCCAACAACACAGCTACTTCATTAAATGCAGGGTTTAAGAAAACCTCCAAACTGAAATTCATCTGCTCTGACATCAGATCCATGCAAAAATGGGACACATGGAAAACGGTACGTGAGATGGGGCTATTAAGAACAATTAATACAAAATTTAATTGACAATTACTTAGCAAGAGTGATTTTTGGCTTTAAGAGGCCATCTATATTTATGATGCTACATAGTACAATAAAAGATAGCAATCTGTTTTACTGAGATGAACATAAAGTGGTAACAAATGCAAATGTTGGGCTCCTTTTACCCGCGGGCAGTGCTTTCTCGCCAAGCAGTGCAGGTAGGCGATGGCGGGTACACACGCGTTAATCAGAACTTCAGAAGGCATCTTCTAATTGTTTCTGCATCAGTACAGACTGGATTTTAATCCTTCTGGGAAAGGAGGCAATAGCTTTTAGACTTGGTGTTATTTACATATAAAAGATTCATCTGTTCGTGTTAACGGGCTGTGTAGCATTGCTTAGATGTGGGCAGGTGACTCATATAGGCTGTGCACATGTATAAACGTATATTCTTTCTCCATGCTTTATGAAGCCTTTGAGTATTTTCTATATAATTTCCTGCACATAGTTTAAACACTGAACCCGTACAATCTCCTTTGTTCCCATCCTCACCATATTGCTCCTGATATACTAAACCTTCCAGTACGTTGCTCTCTTACCCGTTGGCTATTTTCCCCACTCCATGAAGCTTTTAGATATGGGTATAAAAGAAAGGAGATTGAGATGAACAAAATAACTGAATAATATGTAATGGAATGATTTTTTTAAAAAAAAAAACAGCAACAGAAGGAATCAGTAACTAATGAGTAGGAAGTACCGTACAGTATGTCATTCATTTAGCCCTCTCTGTACAGGGTAGTACCAGATGGTGCCCTGAGGGACTTTGATGTTCCCATCTATGCTCTAACACCACTAAAGAGGTAAGATGAGAAAAGGAGATGAGATAGATAACACCAATCTGCCCAGCAGAAAAATGATTATGATTACATAACTAATGACCCAGGGAATTAGATAATATCAAAAATAGGAAGCATGCCAATTTGCGCTGTGACACATCTGAGCAGCAAGAGCAATATGAGGACAGTATAATAAGAGTTTATTTGAATGTATAGTGGCTTAGAAAAAAAGGGGCGTTCCTTATAAAGTATTCAAAACCTTTCTGTTCATTTGACAGCAGTTTCGCTAGATGTTAGCTGATAAACCTCCGTTATTGTGTATTGTTGCAATAATATTAACTAGGATGTGCACTTACATGTTCTCTTTTTGCAGTATTTAGCTCAGTGGGGAACTTGTTAGAATCTGATTTTCCTCCAGTTACGTTAAATAGTTTCCCTGTTGAACGCAGTAGTAACAGGATTGAGACCTCAGCACCGCTGCTGAGGAGAAGCAGCTTGTGCTGTGTCTGTACAAGAACTGTCAAACTGGTTCTTACTCTGCTTAATGGCACATGGTTTCACGCTGAGGCTCCCATTCCTCCAGGCTTTATGGCATTAGGGAATAGCTGGAGGACTGTGTGCCATGGGAGTGTGTCTGGTGTGGGGCCAGGCAGAGGTCTTGGTTGTAGACCTTGGGAAAGGATGGTGTCAGGGCATCATGGGCAATTGAAATATTCCACTTTGGAATATTTTGGGGAGAGGCATATTGGATGAAATTTTAAGTTACTTAGAAAAAGACTTTGTTTAATCAATTTCCTTCCTCTAGTTGTTCTCATTATTTTTTGTTTATTTGTTTATTTTATTTTGATGTCTGGGAAGGGACTGAAAGTTTTTCTATTTCTGCTGTAACATAGTGACACTAGTGTCTAAATACACATCTACCAGATATTTTGATTTCTAAAACTAGATTTGGTGTGCAGCCCTACAATACGGGTAGCTTAGAGGTCTGGGTATAAAATGTGGAGCAGTCAAAAATGATATAAAATGCAGCTTTTTACCATCTGTTGGAAAATGTTAATGAGCTGGTGATCTCATTCTGTTTTTTAGACAGGTGTCCACATCCCCAAAAATGTGACTAGAAATGACATCTTTGTTGACAGTCTCATCAGATTAATTGGACTTCAGGACTGAGCTAATTCTCACATCAAGAGGCTTGAGAACATACTGTCGGAGCTGTGTGAAGAACCTTGAACTCCTGTTTCTTGTGCTGTCGCCAGATCATAACAGCTTTGATGGACTGGATTAGGAAATCAATATACACACATTGACATGCTAATCCCTTCAGGGACACTCATTAAATAACATTCAGATAAAGGGACCATAACAGTACATGTAGAAGCAACGGCTGCAGCAGTGTGTCAGGTTTTGTTTGGTTTGGTTCTTTCAAACAATATAACATAAAAGCATATAAAACATTAAAAATATACATGAAACTCCTCAAAGCACAAAATCTGGCATTAAAATGGACCTAAAGCATTAAAAGCATGAAAAAGGGTCAGGTTTTGATTGTACACACACATTAATGTGAAGTAACTCCTAGGAGTAAGAGGGATCTGCTGGGTCGTGAGTTCAGTTCTCTGCAGTAGGAGATATCCGCGCCATGTAATACCTTCCATAAAGTGATCAAGCACCGTTTTAAAACTAATTAGAATTTTTCTTCTCTCGGGAGTCTGCTCTGTAACCTTTCTCCAATAATGGGTAGAGACCTTCATCTAATTTCAGACTAAATTTATTCCTGGTTAATTTATATTAATTTCTACAACCCCACCCCCCCCTTCATTTAGCTTACAAATCCTTTTCCTCCTCCTCGTTGTTCACATGGTGTATTTACAGACAGGGATGTCTTCTCTTAGTTTTTGCTCTCGGGGGCTGAACTGGCAAAACTTGGTGAATGCTGCCTCATCGAAGCATTCCTGTCCCTTGTTCATCACAGTAGCCCCTTTTTTTTTTTTTTTTTTTTTTTTTTTTTTTTTGACCCTGTTGCTGCAGTTTGGTCTTTCTGGTCATTGCTGACACCACTTCTCTTGTGCTCCAAGTGACATGTCACCATCATACTCCACCATCTTCAATTCTTGCCTTGTACAAACCCTCCGGTCCTGCTGCAGGACCCGATTACCCTCCAGGGCGCCAGCCATGGAGGGCTGAAATCCTGCCCATACCTGTGTTTTGGCAGGGCTACGTTTGCCCAAGGTGTTTGGATTGCAATGAACCATGGTTCTGGTTGCAATGACTGAATGTTCACCAGGGTGGGGGGTGGGGGGTTTTTAAAAAAATCCCTGAAATATTCTGGGTAAACTCTGATTCATATTTTACTCTTCAGACTTGGTGTCCAATCTGTTAAAGTTGCTGACCCTGTATTTAAGTAAATAGGACTACTTTAGTTTTATGCCATTCTAGAATTTGCAGTAGAGATTCAAATAATTGCTAATATTTAAATGTTTTATAAAGAAGAAATATTCAGCATCATATTTTCAGATGGGATACTTTAACTCTTCAAAACTTTTTTTCCCCGTGGCCATTTATATGGCAATGATAGTCTGCATGATACAGAGTGTGTTAGTTTTACTCTATAATTTACTCAAAATTGATTTGTTTTGTTTGGAGGTTGTTTGGTTGTTTGTTTTTTTTTTTTGAGATATATATATATATATATATATAGATATATATATATATATATATATATATTTGTGGAAAAATATAGTTCTCATACAACTCACCTGAAGTACCCAGGTCCCTGAATGTGGTGGTTTAGAACTTTTAAAGACTGTTGACCAAAAAGCCTTGTTGGGCTGCTGTTAGGTCTGTTTGTTGTGTATCTAGTGAGTTATCTCCTATCGGGTTACAACTATTGCAAGTCCCAGATAAACGAAAACATAGGATTTAAGATGTTTTGGGAACCAAGCAGGAAAGGGAAGGACAGAAAAAAGATCTGGATGTCTTCATTCTAGTTCTTTACCCAGTCTCGTGCTCATGATTACAACACAAAATACATGCACAGCCAACAAGACTTTTGTTGGTGCAGTTTTCCATAATTCTGTGTATGTTGATTAAACTGTTTTAATGGCTAATTACTCTATTTACTATTAAAACACACATAAAAAAATTCTCTCACCTATTTAGAAAATAAACAGGGTATCCCAACACACACAAGCCGTAGATGTAAAGTGAAATGGATTCATAACATTTATTTCTGTGTAGCTGGTTTCCATGGTCTGGACAAAATAAGACCTTCTTGAGCTTACAAGATGAAGTAAAAATGAGGCTACTTTAATTCTTTTCTTCCTCAGCTGCTAACATAACCTTGTTTTACAGCATCATGATTCATTGCATTTTTCACAAAGAAAAGGAATGCTATATTGTGGGTTTTTTTTCTATATAACCCTTTTTTTTTCATTTTCCCAGCTTACTAAAACCAGAGAAAGACACCCTTTCACACTAAATTTATGCTTTATCCCAGGCAAATGGTAATGTGTTTTTTTAAAACTTTGGAAAACAGACCTCAGTAGTTTCTTGGTTCTGGAATAGAAATGACATATTTCTTTTTATATACTGAAATGGAGTTGTGTACTCATGGGATGGATGAACAAAAGAACAAAAATGAGTTCTTGTGAAAGAATTCCAACTACAAGAAATTTAATAGCACTATAGATAGAATATATAAAATAGTATTTCACATTTTTAGGAAGGTTCATGAAAAAATACCTTGAGCTAAAGCTTCTCAGAATAAAAAGGGATAGACTCTTCATAATAAAATATTTATGGTTTTAATTATAATAAATCTACCATGCATTATGAATTTTTTGTTTCCAGACTGTGGTTCTAACAAATACTTTATTTTAAATCTACCTAGGACAGATTTACCTATTCCTTCTGCAGTTCGCATTGTGTTCGTTCACAGAGCTGCTCCAAGTGTTTTCTATTTGTGATTTCAGCAGTGCTCTTTGTGAACGTGGGTTTATGGCAAAAGGCTTTTTGACAAAAGGCTTTTTGACTATGAGAAATGCCTCGAACAAGTGAAACTGCTTTTCTGAGGCTGCGTGAAGCAGAGATGAAGAGATGTATGGAATGGGGGTGGTGGGACCTCGTAGCGGTTACGCTGGACTCTGTGGGGTAGGGTGCGGATGCTGTTCCTGCCTGTAACAGTCCTGGCGTAAGCCAGGCACATGCCTGTCTGTCTCTTTAGTCCCATTAAACCCCCGGCAGCACATCCCAGCCACACCATGGAGTATCGTTGCACCTTGTCTGGCAAATTGGACCCAGTGTGGGACAAGGTCTGATGAAAGCAACGTATAACTGGGTGAGGGGCAGGGGAAAGAGAGATAAATAGCATCAGCAGTCTGAGAAGAGTTAAAAAGAGCTAATTGGGAAATCATGGCTGTCAGCCCCAGCCCTCTTATTTAATGGGACCGCGTGTAGTTATGCACAGTGGAGCATGTGGTGCGCTCTGTCCGTGTAGGCGCTGGGCAGTATCTCCTGCCCCTACAGAACCGCGGTGGCTGGGAATGGCAGCCAGTTCTGTGCCTCCAGAGAGGCACTGGAAGGTACTCAAGCAGGAGAGGATCGTTCTTATCCCTCCAGGATGCTGATTGTTCCTGTTTCATGGGATTCTGTTATCAGTTCTGACTTCAAATAAACATCTTACAGAGTTTTCCCGACTGTAAATTATATTTTTTTTTTTCTTTATTTGATCTTTCCACTCCTCCTTGATCCTCAAAGTAGGCATCACATGATTCCATTTAATTGATTATTTTGCTGTTATCTGTTTCATCTAGCATTATTAGCAAGTGCTGCCTTATCTCATTTTGGAAGGTTTTTTAACAGAGAGATCAGCTGGATCAATATCCACATAATAGAGATGCTAACTGTTTTGTCTACAGCTATTTTAACTTTTAGTCATCCTTGCTAACCTTGCACGCCACTGCAGCATGAACTTTTGATAGAGTCTTAAAACATGCTGCATATTTTAATTCACTCTGGTGATGTGTATTATACACGTGAGATTTAGCCTTAACAGAGACAACCCCTTGGGTTTTGGAGAAAATCTGCAATTTCTGGGCTCTTTTCTGATGTAAGTAACAGACTTGATCTGGTGCTGTCTTGCATGCTGTGGTACTGAAGCATTGGCAGAGTGTTGTATCGAGAAGCAGGTGATCTATCTTGTGCTCTGTAGTTCTGCCCACTCCATTTATATGGGTTTCACAAAATTGTTTTTGTAGGGCCAATGCAGTTAAATCATTCTTGATGGCTATGTAAATTGTCTTACTCTGGGTTTAAGAGTGACTTATTTTAATAAATAGGTAGGAACTTACATTTGTTTCCAACCTGATTTAAACTAAAATATTAGAACCTTCCTGCATGAATTATGTTTATTTTTTAAGTATATCTTAAATATAGTTCAGGTAAGGTGAAGGAGGAAGATTGTTCATAAAGTTTCCAGTCAGCTGCCATGTAAATAATGAAAGTTCACTGTTACCACTGGTAAGGAACATTAATTTATGAAAAAGATAGATTATTTTATTTATTTATTATTTTATAAAGATAGATTTTTATATGGTGAGATAGAATATTTGGTAGAGAAAAATAGCAGATTGTTTTAGGTACAGGTGACAGGATGACGGATGGTTTAGAGAAAGTTGTGTTATTATTAATGCAGATGCAGGGAAAAGAGTAGGAAACGTTGAATGGAGAGTCTGGAGGAAGAACAACAGATACATAGAACAGGTCAAGAGCATGGCAGCTTTTGCGTGTAGTGCCAGATATTTATTTTTTTTAATGTCTTGAATAGTAAGTCACTGGTGAAATCAAAGAGGTGATAGAACCATAGGATAAGAATGTGACTAGTTTGTCAGCTCATGGTTTTTGATTAATTCTCTTCTTTTTATCTAAATCTCTCCCCTTTCCCACTGGTTGACATCTCATCAGCAAGGAATTTAATTCTGAAGTAAGAGAAGTATTTTGTTATATTAAAAAGGATGGATCAAATGATTATACTACAAATCTTGTAGAAAAGAATAGAAATCTCTGGTTTAACTTGAAATATTGCAATATTATCTCGATACCCTTTGGGATGGTAGCTTTGATTGTAAAATGCCTATACTTTGATCTTGCCTTCTCATAACAAAACTCAGATCACTGAGTAAATATGAATGCAGGGAACAGCCTTTTTATAGTTTGTGTTGTGTTTAAACAACTTAGCTTTGCCTTGATACAGAACAACAGCTAGCTTTTAGAAGGCAAAGCCTCAGCATTATCTTTCCTCCCTTTCCCCATTTTCTCAAGCCTTAGGTTTGAATAGAGATGTACAAACAATTGGTCAATGAAAGGGAGCAGGCACTTACTGGCAATCACCCCTGAGCTGTCTGTCAAGGTCGGATCTGCAGAACAACCAGATAGATCTCCTGTGAAGTTTGGTATCTATCTGTTTCCACAATGTTCTCTCTACTGATTTGTTTGGTTTTTTTTTTTACTACTGTAGGAAAATGGCAGACCTAATTTTATATATATATATGTGTATGTATGTGTGTGTATCTGTGCAGCACAGACCTTGTGTATGTGTACACTGAGGACAGCATTGTAGGCCATGAGCAATTTGATAGGCTGTAACACAAAACATATCTAAAACACTCCTTATTCTTGTAAATTATAATTGTTTCCTCTTTTTTTTTATCCATCCTGAATAAATTGCACAGACACAAAGTGTCATTAAATGCTCCTCTTACAACTTACCATTTTAACATGTCCAAATTTCAATATTAACATTGTATTCCTTTGTGAATTGAGCTTTTATTCATTACATTCCTTTTTAGTCTAATAGTTATTATTATGCTGCTCATACTTTAGCTTCAGAGCTAATTATAGTCTTTGGCTATCTCCTTCTGGAATATAGATACTGATATATATTAATAACACGTACCTTGCTCTTCAGCCAGCACATTTCACAAGGATGCTGTGATTTCATCCTCTTACACTGACTAATATGTCACAATTCTTTTTGCATTATAATCTTGCCATACTGAAAAGCATCATCTACTAGAAATCTGTGCAAAGAGAAATCACAGCCCCTCCATCTCCATGCCCCCCCCTCCCCCTTGGAAATCCCTTAATATAGCCATGTACTGTCAACTCGCACATAATGAAAATGTCAATAGTCCTCAGATTGGAACAGTTAAGGCACTGAAACAGATGTAGCCCAACACAAAATAAATCTATTGAGCAGATGAAGTGGGAGATGGCTTGGTCACACAGTCATTAAAAAAATTAATCAAAACCACCCTCAAACCGAAATTAACCATGAAAGTCCTGCTACAAGATCACATTGCAAACAATGCAAAGTGATAGACTCTGGCCCAGAAGAGTCGCCTTTGGTGCGATGCCGCAGCTTGGATCCAGGAGGATCTAAGGGAATAAGATCTTAGTGCCTGCTCCCCACTGACAGGGTGGCAAACCTTGTAATTCCCGTTTCATTTCTCAGCTCTCCTGACCAGAATATAGGAAAAAAATGTAATTGTGTTCAACCTTCACCTTTCTAATCCTTTGAAGGCAGGACAGACATTAGAGAGAGAGGAGTACTGGTACACGTTCTAACCACAGCCACAGTTCTAATACAGCAGCTGTGAAATGTTGAGATAAAATCACTGAAACTGTGGGTACTACTTTTCCCAGCGTGTATCCCTGAACCAGAAGCAGGAAAATCTAAGCTTGTCCTTTCACATAGTGTTTGTGCTTTTGGATTAGCTTCTTCGCATCAAGACAGCTCTCAACCGAGAGACAACTTCAACATCTGAATCTGCTTGGGAAATTCCATATCCCTTAAACAACATTTTGAGTTTTCATTTGTTTCCTATCAGGTCTTTGTGGATCAATGTGAGTAATACACAATTGGTGAATACCTGCAAAATAGCCACAAAATTACCTGAAAACGACTGTTTAAAAGTCACCCACATCCCAGCATTTATGAACAGGGTAGTACTTGCACAATTTATGCAATTTAGAAATTTCAGGGAGTACAGAGAAGACTCAGTGAATGGTAAAGTGCTTAGAAAATCTGTCAGTGGGAGACTGCAGGTGCAAAGTGAATGTTAACAAGCCACCAAATCAGTTTCTGTTTTTTCCTATGAGAACCCAAATCTGGATAATCAGCTACTTTCAAAACTTACCATAAGCTGCTTGTCAGGAAGAAAAAAAAAAAAAAATCATAGTCGCAGCAGACATGGCAATTAACCACTTCCAACAACTGAATATTTATTGTGGATTTTCTCTCAACAGCAATTTTTTTAAATAAAATTATTCCACCTCCTGCAAGGTCTGCTTTAACTCAAGCAAGGATGCATTCAAAAGGCTTCCAGGGCCAGTATTAGCCCATAAGGTAAAATTGATGACTAGATATCATTAAGGTTTCTATAGGTTTTTAGTCCTATAGAATTTAACAGTACTCATGAATATAGTTCAGGTTCATCTGAAAAGATGTTCTTTAGATTCAATAGTATCTGAATAATACTGTAGTAAGAGGAATTGCCTGTACGTGTGTTTACAGCACGTGTGGGTTTTGCTTGACAGAATATAGCCATCATCAGTAAGGATCTTCTAAAACAAATGTATCTCCATCTCATGTCTTTGTTTGTATTTAAAATACAAAGGAATGATAATCCCATTTTTCTATACGTTCATCATTTCCTAGCCTGCCTTGCCTGCCCACATACTCTGAGATCATGATTTTCCTCAATATCTCCTCCTTGAAATGACTGAACTCTATAGATTTTGTATTTCCCTCCTAATGGCTGTTTTAGTCCACATTGTATATTATATTTATCTTTGAAATCGCTTATAATTCAAAATCCAAATAATTCTCTTTATGTGGTGACTGCTTGGTTTTCCTATGAGCTGTGCGGTGTTGATATCCTACCAGGATGTCTAGGAAAGGCGCAGGCAATTATCTCCATTAATGTGAGATAATCTTATTAATGAGTGAAAAAGCAAGAAGTATGTTGTTCAGAAGATAACAATTAAAAGACAAGTAGTGTCGTATGGAAGTGTAGCAGCTTTGGGGAGGTTTTCATTTTCTCTAGAAATTCTTATCTTTTTGAAGTGTATTTACAGGACTTTGGGATAGCAGTAAGATTAAGTGCCTATACCATCAAATATTTCAGTTCTGTGGATGGTATATGTTACTCACAAGTGACATTCTTGTAAATTAGTCTTTGCCAGATGCTTTGTCTTGTGGCCTAAATTGCTGTGAAACCCATTAAGATATATTTTGCACATAAAAGGGACGGAGTAGTTGCAGAATCATTGCTATAAGGGATTATATGTTACTTGATTGTTATCCATTAAACAAAAAGAATTTCATCATCCCACTTGAATCTTACTTCAGATGCTTGTGTTTGAATCCGTAATGAAGATTAAGGGCTATAGTCGCAATCTGCCAATGGAATTTCTCCTGTTTTATATTATTGTTCATTAAATACCGGTTATGTCTGTGTGTCTGTGTTTCTGTAAGAAGGGACAGTGGAAGCCCTGAGGTATCTGCACCTATGCTTTAAATCCCGTTTCCCTGGGCCAAAGGGCAGCTGTTGGGAAAGGGGTCCTTGCCCGTGCCCCTGCCCTCACAGGCTGGCCTTGCCTCTGCCATCACCTCCCCGGCGAAACACACTCCAGACTAGGCACGGAAGAGCTTATTTATTAGCAGATCAAAATGATGTCGTGTTTACTTTGAGATTCAAGGCTCCAGTCTGGCAGACGCTGTATGTCTCTTACTGTTTTGCCAGCGCTTGGTTGCAGGTGGGTGTAGGCTGGCGTCATGTCGAAATTACCGGGGTTTAGATATTCTCTCAAGAGCTGAGTCAGGCAGTAACACTGCTGACCGTGGGCTTGTGTAGCACAGAGGTGTCACCCAGTGACAATATCACCTTAGCACGTGCACCCAGTATTTTTTTTTATTTTTTTTTTTTAATTACGCTGCTTGTTTATTTGTCTCCTTGGTATAGATCACAATAGTGCAAATAAAATTTTAAGAGTAACTTTCAAAAATATTCCCCAGTATAATTCCTGTGGATATCAGTGCTCTTCCTTAGGAATCCATGCTAATTAACTCCTCTTTCTTCATGTTTGGAGTCCTTGGCTTGGAGTTAAAAACCTCAGTGAGTCTAGGAGAAAGTGAGTGAGTTTAACCCATCTGTGACCCATTTGCCTCAGTTTTCCTTCTCCTGGTTTGTTTTCACTTGAAGGTCTGCAGGTTCTTTCCTTAAAATCTTGGCACTGGGACTGTTTACCTCTGAAGAATGTCTTGGAGACCTGACAGCATTTGCTTTTGCAGGTATTTCAAGTATCTTTCTTTTTTTTTAAGTAAGCAATTGGTGACTGTTTCCCCAAATGTTTCTGAGTTGCCAGCACATTGGCTGAGTTCCTACAAAGGGTGACAGGAAGGAGGAGATGAAGGGCTGGACCCTTTCAGGCTGTTCCTGCTATGAGGAAGGTCATTGCTTTTGGTAAAAAAGAGCTGAGAACTGTCAGGCTCAGATTTAACTTGTTCTACAGACTCCCCGTTTCTCATCGGTTTCTGTGATGGTGGACAGCTGTATTTCCTTGTCTCCGAAGGATGGTTGAGCTCTCCTAAAATTAGCATGTGGGTCTCTGGTTCCAGCAGTTGGGACTGGGCTGCTTGGATCCCTGGATAACTCAAGTGAGAAGGATTCAGCTTGACTACAAGCCACACGGCCAGGTATCTGCTCACATCACACTGGCACAAGCAGTTGCTTTTTAGTCCCTTTTTCACTCCTGAAACCTCTGCTCTGGCTAGTCTGAAATGCAGATACTGTGTCCAGCATCCTGGCCCTGCACGCTGTTGTGTGGTATGTTGAGGGAGGGTGAAATCTTCCTTTGCCTTTCTCTGTGGTTCACTTTTCCACAGCAGAATTTTCCTTCTTTCTACATTTTTTAACAGAAAAACGGTACCTGTGCTGTCACTGGGGTACCCGTAGAGCTGGGACCATAGATCACTGCCTGTGTCACATGTGTGTCCCTGTGGTGCAGCCTCAGAAGAGTGAGTGCCAGAGGTGATGGTCTGGTGTCACTGCAGATGGTAAGAAAATGCTACGAAGAGAATGCAGAGTGAACCACTTCCCTGTCTTTTCAGGTAGAAAATGGATAATACCTCAGGGCTTTATTGTTATTCTGTTTTCCTCAAAACAACATACTAGGAAACATCTGTCTGCTGTAACCCACCGCCTTTCAGGTTCAGCCTCAGACCTCTGTTTCTTTGGGGAGACAGTGACAGTGTGGGGATTGGTTTTAACAGTCATTTACAATTCCAGTGTCGTTTCTGTTCAAATAGCAAATTGTTCCTTATGCCGAATGATGCTGAAATGCATGCAGGGTTCAGAAAACAGACTTGTATCTGGTTTAAGCTTGGAAACGGGAAAAATTTTGAGAAATGATGACTGTGTAGATTTCCTGATTCTTTTTGTCATGTAAGTCCCTTAGAAGATAGATGTCGGAGTGATTTCACGCTGTGTATTATCATGTCATTGGCAGGGTTTCTTTGGTAATAGAATTCGGATTTTACGAAGGACAGTGGCTGCTAAATCAGGCTTCATGAAAAGCCAGGTTTTAAGTCTTGTAATTGTGACACTTCAATGAGAAGCTTAAAACGTGGTGTTAAAGGTAGTGTTGCTGCCTAGAAGTGTCTCACAGGCTACAAAGGTGTAGGACAGAACACCAGTGGAGGAAAAATACCTTAGAAATAAAATCTGGTTTTCCAGTATTTAAAACAACTACATCTATAAGCAGCAAGATAAGACCTTTCACTCACATGTGGATCATCAGGAGGAAAAACTGGCGACTACTCTTGCTTTCCTTGTGAGCTCCTATTGAAAATCAGCTTCACTAATACCAATGTAACCTTCTCTGACTGATCTTCTGTGGGCCTTTTATAAAAGCAAATTTTAAGACAGTGTTTGGGTGCTTTACAATAAGTTCCATTTTGGCACTAAAAATATTTCACTTCAATTGAATTTTTTTAAAAACTTGGCAAGTCTACAAATATGGAGCTGATTTCATTTTTTTTTCTAGGATTTTTCTCCCCAGTGAAGTTAATAGCACTTCTACTGAAAGAGTAGTGAGATCATTGCAATTTTTCATTCTTCTTTTTGGTTACATGTTGATTAAAAGTAAATACAAGCTGTTATGAAAACAACTGCCAAAAAATCTCAAGCCTTAGGATTTTTTCCTTTAAAAAGGAAATTTTGCAGTGCTTGCGAATGAGGAGCCCAGGGTGTTCGTGCATGTGCTGAGGATGGAGTGATTAGATAGAGATCCAGAGTGTGGGTCCAGTTAGAAAGAGAGAAAGAAAATTTGACCAAGAAAATGTTTCTTTCTACCACTTTCAGGGAGGTGGAGTTTAGTCACCTCTTGCAGGAAAACAAACAAACAAACAAAAAAAAAAACCCAACAAAAAAGCAAACCAAAAGCTGAATGTGACAGGGTTTGAAACGTTATAGAGATGAAAGAGTTGTGGGACACCCCTGGACAGGGTCATGGTAGATTCATGGTGGTGTCGAGCCACTTTGTGTGCCTGATGCCTGGCAGAAATGCTGCCCGGTGTGCTTGCTATTGACGTGCCTGAAGCTTTGGGACTGTGCACATGCAGGTTGTGTAAATTTGGATTTGGGGTGTTTATTCTTGGGATAAATATCTGTTATGGATCCCCAAGGCCTCAGCCTTCTGTTCTACGCCTATGTAAACTCCCTCCCTCTCCTCAGCATGGTGGGCTGGATGAGCATGGTCATGCTGGTGCTGATCAGCTCCACACCACCCACGCTCACCTCGCTCAGCTGGGACTGCTCAGCGCTCCCACCCTGAGCTCAGTGGCACTGCCCCCATCCCTGGGGCAGCGGTACCCATCTGCATCCTCCGGCTTTGAATGCATGGCAGGAAGCCTCGCAGGCAAGGGGTGTAGAAATTGCTGTATCTAGGAGCACCAACACTGTTTTATTTTCATGTGATGTTGCTCGGGTTAAAGGAAGCGATTCCGTGACTCTTTCTAGTGATGCATGTCTTTTCCCTGAAGGTACTTTTTAATTTTTTATCATATCCTGCAGATGGTCACATGGGCTTTCAAGAGGACAGTACAGGTGTTCCCTCACCTTCATGCAGAGCATATGCACTGAGCCAGTTATTGCCCTACACAGCAAATATACGTGACTGTACTGTATTTATTTTTACACTCTGCTAATAAAACCATTTAAATACTGGGACTGGTCATTTAATTCAAAATCATGCATTAATCACTGCAAGACTGGCACTTCAGAATTTATGTAGTGGGCTGAAACAGAGGTTTTCTACCCTGTGAAATAACACTTATGGAATGATGGCACGCAACCTCTGCCCCCGCTTGAGCAGACAGGTTGAAGAGGAAGGCAAAAGCCTATGACACAGAATAGCTCTTCTGACTTTGTAAGAACGATGCTGACCGTGGCAATAACAGTGTAATTGCACCTTCTTGCACAGGACCCTTCTTCACTGACTTGGACAGGGGACACATGGAAATGGGACATGGGACATGTGGAAATGGAACAGAGCCCGGGCAGTTTTCCCTTCAGGAGGTCTGAGAACAAGTAAGTGCAGAGCTACGGCAGGTTTGGGTGGTGAATAAAAAGCTACTAAAATGCTGGTGTTCCCTCTTTCCCCCAGGACTGCCCTTCCCTTTCCATAATAATTTCTGAAGGACACTGTTGGCTTAGCAGATGAACTCCTTGTTCTTTCTTAAAGCCTTTCCAGCCCTTTGCTGGGGAGGGGGATGAGAACTGAGGGAGACTGTGGTTCATTTGAGGTGCCCTCAATGGGCACTTACAATTAACAACTGAACGCATCAGTTGCTTTAAATAGCCTGACTACAGTCATTCATAAGAATAACAAAAGGCGGCAGACTGATTAACATTTGGTGGAGTTTGAATGTTGAACTTTTTTCAGATGTATGGGGGTAAGTTAGGAAGCCTTTCTCTCTCCCCCCCCACACATCTGTTTACAGGCTGGGGATGGCTATTTAGGAAGAGTGACACGAGATTTGGCCCGGACTGCTCAGTCCAGTAAGCCTTTGACTGTTTTAACTGCTTTTATTTGTAAATGAATTAGCGAAGTGAAAGGAGCAGAAAGCACCAGCAATCTGGATTTGGGCACTAGCTGGTATCCCTTTCTGGGGCAAAATCAGTTGGAAGGAATGGGCCCACATTTACAGCTGTTGAGCTGTGGGGTACATCACTGAACAGGGTACAGTGAACAGAAATCTCCATTTTTAATGTCTTCGTACAAGACAGGAAGGTTTAATTTAGCGGGATAATGCGGGTAACAAACTTGCCCTGTTCGCTTGCCTTGCAGCCTGTGGGTTAGATGGACTGCATGTGTGGCTGAACACTCCTGTACAAATGGCAATGGCCTGAACTCAGAATCCTGCCCCAGACATAACTACATCTGAACACTCTCTGCAAATTTGAATTAAGTAGGAAATGCACCCACTCACTAGGTGCATATACTTGTTTACAATTCAAACTAATACATAAATAAATAAATGTTAAAAGTTAGAGTTTTATGAAAGGGCTCCCTTTAACAAGGTCTGCAGCCAATTTTGGGTATTGTGTTGGTACATTCTCTGCAATGAAAATGCTCACGAACTAAGGAAATTTTTGAGCATGACCATTTATTTCAAATGAATACATTAAAAAAGCTTTAAGAAAGCAAAAGTGTAGATTTAAATGCAGAATGTAGGAGTTGCTGCTGTGAAATCTATAATTCAATCTTGGTTTATCATGCTAAGCAAAAGATGGATTTCTAGTAATGGATTGTCAGGTTTAAACTGCACTGTATCTTTTTGTAGTAAGCATAAGTAGATTCTTGTCAACTCAGCATGCAATATTTTTCTACATAAATGTTTTTCCTTATAATATTCTCTACTGGTACCTGTAAGTTTGAACAAGAGACCATGTTTTGCAAGGATATTTGCTCACATTACCCATCAGGAGTGGAAAAGCACTGGAAGTAAAATGCTTTTGCAATTAAAATCCAGTTTCAGTTGAAATCTTCCTCATTCATGAAGGGCAGAAGCTTACCATAATTTATTCAGTGATTTCTTTTCTTGTACCTGAAGACAGGCCTGGCAAGTCAGAGGTTATAACCCTGGAAAAAGAAGCCAGTAATTACACCTGCCAGCAGTTCCCTCTGGCCACTGGTACAATTACCCATCAAGGATAATTGACAACTAGCTAATAGGATAAGCTTTTGTTTGTTTGGGTGTTTTTTCTGTGGTTTCCCCCTGCTTAGCAAGGGGAAGTCTATCAGCCTGTGAGGCTCCATCAGGAACATGCTCATGGGCACAGAAGGACAGTGCTTTAAGCAACCTGACAGGGACCAGCATTTTTAAGGAGCCAGGACAGAGGAAGAAATAAATGTCTTTCATCTTATCTTTGACATTAGAATTCCCAGACCTCTCGCTGCCATGGTGCTGCACATGCCTGGAGCTGCTCCCATAGGAGCAGGCAGCCATATGTCCTCCACCTGAGCCGGATGGGCTGAGATGGGCAACAGGTCTTCTCGGCGCCAGCTCAACAAGCCCTAGCTACGGTGTTTCCTTTCAAGGTGGCCACAGCAGTGGCTGTCTTCTGTACGATGACAAAATGGTGACACAAGATGAGACGCCCTAACCATTCCCCTTTTCTGAGAAGCATAAGCTCAGTATTCTGAGAGCTCAGGGATGAAGATGAGCATCCATCCCCTTTTTATCCCATAGCTATGGTCAGTTCACAGCTTGGTCAGAGCAAGCAGCACTCACTGCTCACGGTTGTCACAGCAAAGTCAGCAAGTCCTGGGGCTGGGAAAAGGGAGAAAGTTGGAGAGAGAGTAACGCACAGCTCAGGGTGCTCGCTGGGTTGTGGGGAATCAGGATAGCCAGCTCCAGCATCACTGACTGGGTTCACAGTTCGCAACCCATTGCTGGTTGGTCATATGCTCTCCTCTGATGCATGCCCGGTCCTCGCCAGACAGAGGGGGAAAGGGAACACGGATCTTCAGCTTCTAAAGACCAGGAGACTGTAAAATAGATCAGAACCGTACCAATTTCTCTGCATCTCTGTCAACCTCTGAAGCTGAAATGGGACCCACAACTGCAAATACAAGGGACCTCTGTCTGAGTCAGAGCGCAGTGAGGGTTCAGTTCGTGTTTAGTGTTTGCTGGTGGCTGATTCAAAAACCACCCCTTGATCCGTCTGCGGATGTTTCTTATGTATTATGTCAAATGCCTGGTTACCTTTATGCACTTTCCCTTCTAAAGTCTCCCTCTGGCAGCTGGCACTGCAGTGAAAGTGTCTCCATCCTTCATCTACCCCCAGCTGCATCCATCCGAGTGTAGCAGCGCTCTCGGCATCTACTTCAGGACTCTCCTAAGTGGCACGTTTCTCCTGTGCCTGTTCCCCAGTGATTACAGTTTTGTTCCATTGTAATCTTTCCTCCACAGCTAGGTGTCTGCATCTCAAGGTATGTTTAAATATGGGGAAGGATATTATTAACTCATATTATTTGTATTTAAAATATGCAAACCTATTAACCCAAATTACCTGCTGGTTTCCTGCTGAATTTAGTTTTCAGAACAAATCCCGTTACCTTTGAAAAAGCACAAAAATTGGGTTCTAAAAAACCTGTGTTATAAAAAAATTAAAATGGAATAAGGATGTTTTAAACTCTTTAAACCATCTGCACGCTGCCAGCTTACCTATTGTGCCTTTAATTTAAAAGGAATGCTAAAATGAGTGCAAACACTGAAAATTATGGCTCTGTGTGGAATACTAAGCCGCAATATTTGCATGTTTCTGACATTTTAAAATTCCCCAGACTCTCATTCCTCCAAGTTCCCATTACCACACTTGTGAAGGACATCTTGTAGTTACGAGTGTATAAAAGCTAGAAGGATCTCATCTAGGCTGCTCCATGTGACTTTGAGAACCTCATGTAATTTGGGATTCATCAAATTAAAACCAGTACTTCTTCCCTTAATATTACGGGAGACTAGATGCACCATTATTCCATCAGGAATACAACAGTATTTTCTCTACTCATTCTCTTTCTATGTCCTGATTCACTTCACCTGTGAAAAGGACATTTCTTCTGCAGCCCGTTCCTAAAACCAGAAAGACAAACATGGTTCTTTCAGATTTGGATATCATTACCCGTTGTCAATATTTTACCATGGGAGTTTAATTACCAGCCCTACCAGCGACACACAAGCGAGAAAGAAATGATCCCTCTCTTCTTAGAGGCGCTGAGGCGTCAAAGTGGGCAGACCCTCGTGTCTTTCCTTAGGTGGCTGATGTGGTTTGGAGTTGTGAAGATGCAGACAAGTCAGGATCAGACTGTAGCTATGCTCAGCTGTTTATGAAATGCCTGGATAGCATTGTCTGGAGAGCGCAGGGTGAAAATTTTCAGAACTTGGGACTTGTATTTGAGGCCAGATTTTCCTCAGTTTCTTCTGCTTTAGATGACTGTTGGCTACTGTGCTCTTCCCTACCTATCATAGAAAGCGTGGGTTTTGCAGGAGTTTGGTGGGGATGGAGCCTTTCTAAAAATTAGTGCCTCCAAAATCACCTCCTGAAGTGTCTTTACTCACATGCAAAAAAGAATCCTTTTGTATTGTTAATATCGACTTCCCATATCCTACATCTGGTGTGTAGGTAGGCGAGGACCTTGGCTATACGTTAGTTTCTTGGCCTCACTCTAAGGTTGAGGTCATAAATTTGCACAATTGGTTTTCTGAGGGTGTATCCCGAAATGCAGCATACAAGGAGAGGGATGACACCACCGCTCTGAGGTTCGTCTGTGAGTGTGTTTTGAGGTGTCTGCTGCAGCACGCAACCAGGAGTGGTCCTGTGACTGCTGGAAACGTTGTTATATGCAGAAATCAGTGCCGAGAACAGCAAAGTGGCATCAAGGCGTGTTTGGCAGTTAAGTTGGGCCTGCTTGGCTGAGCTGAAGTCTCTTGCCTACAGAATAGCTTCCAAGTTGGAATAGAAATGTTTATATCTGCTCTGTCCTCACTTCGCATAGATGTAAATGATGATAAAAATGAAAGGCAAAACAGACTCACTATTTTGGAACTCATTCTAAACACTAAGTCCATGAAGCTGCAAATATTCCTTATTTTACACATTTGTTTCCACTGCAGAATAACCAAGGACCAGAACTTCTGCTATATGAAAAGATATTTTATTAAACCTTATCTTCATCATCCTCTCCACTAGTTCAGAAGGATGTGACTATAAGCAATTAACTTTTTGATGCACTTCACCACACAGCCACTAACCTTTATTTTCTTCCCATTAAAATCATTGGCTTACTTGACAGGGTTTGTTTTGGGGGTTTTTTTGGTTTGTTTTTTTTTTTTTTAATCTGATCCTTCCTATTCATGTTGTAATGAAATCCATTCAATGAATGTTGTGTTGGGTGGAGGGGAGTATCAGTCATTACATAGAGCCTATTTGCCCTGGCCAAACATGGAGGGGGTGTTGCTCTTTGCTCTGTCAGAGACAATAATTTTGGAATTTGATTATGTTAGCACTTAATTTTGTGAGAAATGCAGGTAATTAATGAACTTCACCTAGCTGTTGGTGTAGATAGGCTCTGTGTTAGGATTCTTGAGTCCGAAAGAGACAGCTTGGCTTTGGGTTTTTTTGGGAGAGGGTGGTTGTTCTTGTGGGGTTTTTTTGTTTGGGTTTTTTTTTTTTGTTTGGTGGGTATTTTTTTTGCTTTTTGATTTTTGGTTTGCTTTTTTTTATTTCTTATTTTTTTCATTGAATCAACCTTGTTTTGTGTAGCAAAAGAAGCATAGAGAAAATGTGTTTGAATTCCGCAGTACTTCATTGTGAGTAAATGAATAGCATGAAAGAACAGCATAGAAACCAGTGAACCTGAGGTGGACTTGAACTTTCTGGACTTCTTTTGTTGCAGATTTCTTTTCATTACCATGGAAGGCATCTTACTGTTGGTGTATGCTTCTGCAGTCATAATAACCACCCTGAATAGGCTCCGTCACAGCACTTGAGTGGAATCAAACCTTTGTTAACACTGTAAGCAAAATATTCATAGAATTTGACAAGGATAAGGAATCTTCCTTGCTAAGAGTGAAGGGAAGGCAGGAGGGGAGCACCAGCCCCAGGATGTGCCTAGCGCTGGGGCACAGTCATCCAGGGAGTGAGCAAGCCTCCTCCGCCGCTGCCACCCAACAGGTCTCCTCCAGCCGTCTCCCCATCCTGTTCTTTTCTTTCCATTCAGTTCATAAAGGGTGAGAACCATGGAAACTGTCCACTTTTTCATCTTTCCATAGTTCTCCTTTGCAGAGTGAGCAACGTGGGGGCTCAGATGTTCTGGTACTTTGGAAAACAGGAATGCAATAGATAGGAATAAATTTGCCCTGCCTGAAATCTTATTTCAAAATGTGAAATGATTTACTGTTTTAGTAATTATGTGGAAATTACGGTGGTTTGGTTTTTTTTTTCCCCTGGGGAAAAATAAAACGAAAGACAAACAAATTGAGAAAACTGACAGTGTAACATATAATGCAAAATATTTTTTGTTTTCAAAAGTCCTGCTCAAGCAAATCTTAATGCATAATTGGGAGCAGTGTCACATCCAGACCAATTATACAACTGGTGTGCATTTCAAGAGGAAAACACACAAAATGGTTCCTATTTGTAAATCTTTATAAAACCTGGGGTTGACATGAGCTGATTTTCAGTTTTGCCATAAAATAAGAGACTTGCATGGTCTTGAATTTTTTGGTCGGAATGTTTCATTGCCAGAGGGGAAAAAAAAAAAAGCTAAACAGCCTGTTCAATTAAAATCAATGGAAATTTTCCCAGTGACTTCAATGAAACCTAGCATGGGCACAAGATCTGTGAAGATGACTGGAAATGGTCCATGGAGAATTTTAAGGCAGGCAGCTTTGAACTGGGTACGAAATAAATGGGAAACCAGTGTAAGTGTCTGCCAGTGGGGCTGCGATAAGCAAATGTGCAAAGACTTCCTCTGATAGCACTGGAATTAGCTGCAATTAAGTATGATTTTGATGAGGAACACATTGCATTTCCAGTTCATCACAGCGAGAAACATTTGTGTAAAATGACAGCTGCAGCTAACTGTTTATGAGTCTCTGCAGGCGCTTCCTGAAGTTGGTGAGTTTGTTTGTGTGTACAAAGCCAGCGGAAAATTCAAGCTTCCCACAATGGGAAGAAATTGGGACACACTTGAGCAAAGCCCAGTAGACCATAGCGCTGTCTTTAAGTTCAGAGCATGCTTTTCTGCCTTGGTGCACAGAAGTTAGCCCTGAGGTTATGCAGATGTCTACACCCTACCAGGCCTGTCACCTACCCGTGACCCATCTGTAACACTTGCTTTACTAAAATTTGGTGAAGGCTTTAGAGAACTAGAAGAAGATCCCTAATGGAGGCCTTTGATTTTATCAGCCCTGCTTTTGCATGTATCCTTTTCCTCCCCCTGTTATTATGGAAGTAGAAAATGGCAGGTCAGGAGAGCAGCCTCAGCTACAGGCTTGGGCTGCAACTTTTACTGAAAATTGGTTGATTGAGAGCAGTGAGAAAATGAAAAGTAAGGAAATGTCAAAACCTCTATGAGAAACAGAATGAATGAAAAAATGTGGAGGGTCACAGGCTGAAACGTGGCGGTGTCCCAAGCCATCACCTGGCTTGGGCAGATGCTGCTTGCAGGGCAATCCCTGACCTCAGGTTTTTTTACTGTATTTTGTTTTTTTAACAGTCTTTTACTGTTTTTTTCAGAATTATTCTCTGGTTCACTTAATGGAAAAATCAAGGATTCAACTGAAACCAGTAGGTAGGTTGGCACTGGAACATTTCTGTGCACTGTACCTATGGTACTAAAAGAACAAGACCTTCATATTTCTTCTCTCTGTGGCTTTTTTTCTTCACTTTCATCTCTATTATTTTGGTGTAGGTGGGATGGTGTTTTGCATCACTGATTTAAAAACTGCTCTGTTTGCATGTTTCTGTTTATGCAGCACTTAACTTAGGGGATGGTATGGATCCCTTAAGGATTTCCCTAAAAGGCAACCTTAATTAATGTTACCAGCTGTATGGAAATGTGCCTGCCCCTGGCAATGTAGGGGAATGATGCTGAATGGTGACAAGTTGTCCTCCTCTTGAGCATAACAACTCTTGATCTTTCCTCTTTCAGCACATGGAGGTGCTGAGCCTGTCTTGTAATGTAGCTACATTGCAACGCATTTGCTTGCCCACATAAATTATATCTGTATCAATCATTTTCTCAGCACTTGTTCTTCAGGAAAAGGCAAAGAAGTACATGCACTTAATAATGGCTCTAGACCAGAAGCACGGTGATCATCAAAGGTGTCCTGATTTTTAGAGAGCCTTACAGAAAGTAAGTGAGCCGTGCCATTCATGGTTAGAGTTTCATAGAAATGAAAGCCGTTGAAATACGTAGTAACGAGTCCAGGGCTAGCTGTATAGTGCTGCTGGCAGCGTGGCTTATCAGCATAGGTGAGTAATAGCATGCCCAGCCGCTGTAACTGATTTCTGCCCTCGAGGTACTTGTCAGAAAATATTGTCAGCTGGTTGCACTTTGCAATGACAGGATTTGTCTTCATTCCCCCAAATAACGTGCCTGTGTGTGGGCACGCGCACGCGCCTCTGTGTTTTAAAATGGGGTAAAGAATATTTTATTTTGTCTCACAAATGATAATTTGGTTCATGGTTTGGAGTTCATTTATTTTGGGTTTCGTATTTGGGGTTGGTTGGTTTTTTTGGAAGATTGCAACAAAAGTGGTGTTGCCCAAGTCTAGCCTAAGCCCCCAAGTGCGAGGTGTTTTGGAGCTGAGCTGTGATGCGCAGCAGCCAAGTTCAGGTTCGAACGAACCAGCTGAACCAGGGAATCTCTTAATGTCCTGCAGTACCATTAGCTGTTCATTCACTCTGCTGCCAAGACAAAGCTGTTCATAAGTGGTGGTGCTTTTATTCCAGGGTGGCTTTCTTTTGAGAATATTTGCTATTTTCTGCCTTCTTCCTCCCCTGGTCTCTGACAGCTGACTCACTGACTCTGGTTCTTTGCCTTTGCCTTTCCTACCCCTGGCCGTGCCTTTCCCCTTGCTGTCGTTGTTTATGGTGGTGGCTCTGCTGCCACTCTTGCTTAAGCAGGGATCGAAGCACACTGCCTATACCATTAGGCTGTAGGGTTCACCTATACCATTAGGCTGTAGGGTTGCCTATACCATTAGGCTGTAGGGTTTGCCTATGCCATTAGGCTGTAGGGTTTTGTGTGCGGACAATTTGTGGTTTTATTTTAGCATTACCACTTCTGCAGTCCCAAAGGCATGGAACAGACTCGCTGCAGTCATAGTCTTGCAGGAGTTTACATGAACTTTCGTTCTGCGTACCATGGCAGTCCTGAGGAAGGAGGAGGTTGGGTATGTCATACATACGTGTGGACACATGTAAATCTGCATGGTTGTGCTGGCAAATGCCTTCACATGGATGCAGTTATTCTTCAGTACAACTTAATCTGGGCAGCTAAAGCTGCCTAAACTAATGTTATTTGCTGAGATGAGCCATGTCTGTGCAAGGAAGGTGTTTGGGGCTGGGTTTGTAGGTTAAACAGCCCACACACAGAAATGATGCATTAATGCAATCACCAAAACATCATGCATTCGTGCACGCGATTTAATCTACAGCTTATGGTCTGAACCCAATCCTGCAGCAGCTACAGACAGCAAGAAAACTTTTCTTTCTACCTTTGGCGAGTTTAGGAATTCAGTGCTTCCCTGTCATAACTCAGTAGTGTGAAAACCACTGAGGAAGATTTGCCTGTAAACAGCTGGAGAGCACCACAGTGGCTGCATGGGCTGCAAGCCAGACCCCACGCCCCACACCGCTCGTCTGCAGAGCTGCAGCATCCTCGGGAGCTACTGCAGCACTCTTGTGACGTGAGGGGTCACCGAGGGTCCTCAGAGAAGATATTCAGGAGTGTTATAACAAAATGCCCTTCAGGCTTATGTAGTTAGGAGCTCGATCCCACTGCTTTGATTCAGTGAGGTTACTCAAGTGAGTAAGACCTTCAAGATTTTCAGCAACAATATAATTGTATGCGTGTTTTGGCTGGAGATCCATGGAGTGACATTCAAAGCCGGAACATTTTTCCTGCACTGAAAATATCTTGGCAATATTAAAACAAACAAACAAACAAACAACAACAACAACAATAAACCAACAAAAAAACCCAGGAAAAGTAATAAATGCTGACATCCTCAAGTTAGAAAAAACATACACTTTTTGACAAATCTCTTCACCCAAGCCGTGCAAGGTAGCTCTTTCTTGAGAGATACTCAGCATGAACCCCTTGTCAGGAAACCGCTTTTTCTCAGGAAATGTTGATTGCCTTTTGAAAACAATCTTTTCCAAGTGCCCAAGATGAGGTCACCCATTAAAACTGGCAAGCTGGTGTCGTAATTTCAATGCGTGCCATGCATGCCTTACTTCTCAGAGATGTATCACTCACTCTTCCTCAGTATTTTATTTTATTTTTTCTCAGTGGAAAGGCAACCCCCAAGCAGGTGATGAGGGTCATACCTGCCTCCCAGCAGCATGGCGGTATGTGGGCTATACTGCTGGGATGGTCTGTACACTACTTTTCTAAGGCAAGACAAATTACATGTCTAGCTAATAGGGTTGCGGCTGCCTACCAACAGGAAAAAAGTACAGTAGGCACTTTCTCGAGAAGATGGATGTTAAATATTTATGCTCTTCCTTTTACATTGGCGATATTGCATAGGAAATAGTGTTCAGAGCTAGTGTTGCTCGTAATGAAGTTAAGAGACAAAGATCTGGGTCTCCTGTGGACGATATTATCAGCCTTTCTCAGAGGGAGGGCATGATGCACGTCTGTCTTACAGCAGCATTGCCGCGGTCGCTGCTCAGTATCGGTCCCCATGAAATGCCTGGGCTTTGTTCAAGGTTACTGAGTTTATGGCAAAAAATCCCAAACGGTAACATCTGATCATCTAGGGATGAGGACAGGTTGAGTGTTGGCTGTGTAAAATCACAGCACTATACAAAGTCAGGTTTTACCAGTGCGATGGTTTTTTATTTGTTTAGCATGAGATTAATATGAAAATACTTTTAGAGGGGGAAGATCAGCTGGTCCAAAAGCCCTAGCATTTGGCAGTACAATAATTTTTATTGGTAGATTCAGGCTAACTATATTTTTTTCTTAACAATTTGTATGCTACTCAACCCAAAGTACATGATATAATCTGTTTATAGATTCATAAACAGAATGAAAACTTGGCTTCGAACTACATCTCAGGACTTCACAGAAGGATGCTTGCTCTGGTCTGGTGCAATGCTTTGCTTTTATTAGCAGATTTGAGCTGTAAAACTCTTGGTTATAAGAAGCATTATTTAAATTCCATTTTCCGTGTTACTTATTATTATTTCAAATGCTATTATTTGGTGCGTAACTTTATTCTTACTTTAGACAGCCAGCAATCCTAAACACCACTGTGACATCTGAGCATGACAATGTTAACATGCAAATTGCTTATATCTGGCATGTGTATGCTTAAAACAAAACACTCTGATACTTGTGATAATCATTACTCTTGGCTCTAAAACCTCCAACTGTTTGAAAGACAAAGTTCATTAAGTTGATTACAATTTCTTGATGGCAAATTGTCTTGTTGGCAAAGTCAATCTCTATAGGAGACCTAAACAGCTGAAATGTAATCAGATGCTGCTACAGAAAGTGGTTTAAAAAGGCAAAGTAATTGAAATCAGCTCATTTTTAAACTCTGGGCAAAGGCGGTGTGTGCCAATCCTGGATTCTCTGTGTCTTTCCTTTTGTCAAAGAATTGATTTTTGTGTATTGTTTTTAAGTCAGCCAGTACAATGGGTAATTCATCATCACTGTGAGATACAAACTCAAGCAGTCTCCAAAAATAATTGAATTTTGCAGAAATTCTCTAAGGGGGTGAAAAAATCCATAACAGCCATTAAATTCTACTCTTTGTAGAAGGAATCTGAAATATTACAATTGTGATCAAGTGGAAAAAAAGTCTTTAATTTTAGTTGCTGGATCTAGCAGGAAAAATTTGATATTTTGTTATACTGTTCTACTGTTTCAATGGAATTTGTGTGAAAAAATGAGATAACACGTATCAAAAGATGTCATTTAGAATGGAAGGGGGAAAGCTTTTTAGGAATTCCAGTGTGACAAATGCAAGCGAATTTAGTCTTGATCTGGAGCTATGCTCGTATTTGCACCTGAATTGCAGAACAGCTTGCTGCTACATACATTAGGATGCACTTGGTGCCTGCCCTGTTAATCTGTGGGATCTATCATTTTCAGAGCATCTCCAGATCTCCTTTAAACCATGTCTGTCCAGCTGTGATTCCCAGGATCAACCCCTTCACTACACAACTTCAGGACATGTGGAAGAGTAATACTTGGAATATACTTGGAATACTTGGGCATCTTGGAAAACCCATCAGCTCTGAGCAGCATCACATTACAGGAATGGCACAAAGACCACAAGTAGAGTCCAGGTTTGAGCTCTTCATCATGTAAATGTTTCAAGGGTAGAGCAAGTATTATGGAAGAAACTTTGCAAAACACAAGAGGGAATTGGGACTTCATCTCCCAGGGATTTTGTTCCTTTCCTGGTAGCTGTAGGACTTGACTTGCTCATCATCTCCAAAGATGGATTAAGATTCTTCCTAAAGCTAGTGTGCATCAGTAAGAAAGACTTCAGTTCTAGTGGTCGTATACTGAACATTTGCTATGCAGAAGAGGTAGCACAAGATCTTATGGTCCATGCTTATAAAGAGTTCACAAAGATTAGGAAATGGACCTGTGTTTTTGTAAATGGACTTACAGCGGCACAGGTTAAGTGTGACAGTAAATATATGCTGCAAAGTAAATAGATGCTGTGATAATTTATTACAAGCTAGGGTTTTTTTCTATATACATAATAGCGTGCTGTAAAGTAATAGATCATATCAGATGAAGCCATAACATGACAAGATGGATCATTTACTATATTAAATGATGCTGTTTTGTGTACTGTTGTTATCTAAAGTATATTAAAAAAAGTATCAGACAGTATATTTTTTCCAATCACCCTCGCATGCTTAGATCTGGCTTAGTAAATCTACTGCATCATTAGCTTCTGCCTGAATTCAGCTTTTAGAATGGTTTACAGTTCTGAAACCATTTCAGTGTAAATTGTCATTTTATTGGTGTCTGTTAGTGGAATAATCATTTGGGAACAAAGGAAAGAAATGACCATGCTGCTTAATAGGATCTGTACCTGGATCTAGCAGGAAAACAGCATCATTTCAGTTTATATATGAAGATGTAATTTTGTGCTGGTTATCGAGGTGCTTCCCCTGACTGCTGTGGGATTTTCTCTCTGTCACCTCTGGAAGAGGGGAGAAGACCCCAGCTGTGTGTGGGGCAGGGTGGTGGCACCATGTGGCAGCGCTGCAGTGGGGTCTGCCCTGTGCCAGGACCTGCCCCAGCCGGAGGATGGGCAGTCCCTTCTGTCAGCCTCTGACCATGCTCCCTGCTTATTTCTTGGTGTAAACACATTTTTAAAAGCGATGAAGATGGGGCACAATACTCTGCTTATACCCAGTTGCTTGGGATAAGCCAGCACAGCCCTGTCGGTAACTCAGGGGGCTGGGTGTGGGCTGTCCGGGCTCAGCAGAGTAAATGGCATTATCTGAATGTTTCTGACCATGCCCTTTAGAGCAGCAACCTGGAGATTAATGTGCTCTGCCTTGCAATATGTTCTCTTGCCTCATTGTCCCATGGCAGTAAAAAGCAACTTTAAGTCTTTGTAACATATAAAGGTATTCATCCATATTTTTGTCTTCCCTGGGCTGAAATGGAACAAGCAGGTTGTTCCAGATCTTTTGAAAGCATGCAAAATTAAGTTCTCAGTTTTCTTCCTCTGCACAACTCAAACCAGGATCAGAGACAATTAAGTGTCTGCTTTAAACTTAAGGACACCTTAGGGTGTATTGTTTTCACAGAACCGAAGTAGAAAAAAGACTGGAACCAGACAGAGAGGGAATATTCCTGCACAGCTCAGGGGCATTTCTGAAGGCCAGCAGAGCCCCTTCGAGGCCAGCCAAGGTTGCGCTGGGTCGGTGAGTACTGTTGCTCATTTGCAGCTGAATCAATGCGTCCCTGATGCCTCCTGACAAGCACATGTGCGCACTGCAAGGCAGCGACTCCCAGGGTGACCTATACCTTTTCATTCCCGTACGTATGGAGATGAGACAGAGCCTTCTCACTGAGCTGGGTGATGGCTGAGCACGCCTGCCAGGTGGGAAGGAGGCCAAGAGGAGGGGAGGAGAAGACAAGCTGAATGCCTGGGAATGTCTCAGGTGGCAGCTGCAGCCCAGGGTATTGAGAAGAAATAAGAAGTTGGGAGGTTTGAGAACTTGGCTGAAATTCTAAGAAAAGAAAAATAAAATTTTCAGAAAAGTTTGAAGTAATACAAACCCTTGGAAGTCATAAATTCAGGTGTAATAGTAACTCCTTTTGTATGTATGGTATACAGCCTTCTGCCACCAGTGCAGTCCTTGACACTGCTCACTGTTACCCCCCGGTACTCTGTCTCTAGAGACACGCACTCACACCCCACAGTATGCACATTTCAAGCTTAGCAATGTGGTCAGTGCTATGTCTTTTACCATCTAACAATTGCAAGGAAGTTGAAATATAATTACTTCAAGGAGTTTTGTAAGGAAGAAAAATGCTACAGAAATGTCTTCATGGGCCTGACTCCACATTCACTAGAAAGTAGAATGTCTCCCATTAACATCATAGCTCCACAACAGCCCCTTCTTCCTTTTTCCTTCTCCTCATTCTTTCCTGGTTCTTACAGAAACAAGCTGATGGGTTTTGTAAAGGCTTGTGTTGATTCCTTGCAGGGTTCAGATCTCTACCCTGGCTGCTCCTTGCAGGGTCCCCCATGGCTGACCCCCTAGGAAGGCACTTTGGTTAGTGAAGCAGGAGCTGATGCTCTTGCAGTAATTCACTGTCACCTGGAAGGGGGTTGGCAAGGGGGCTGCTGGAGCCCAGGGAGAGCTGGTGCAAAGGGAACCTGCTCGGGACAGAAAATGGATAGGTAGGTTTTACAAATGAGGGATGGAAAAAGTTTTCTAGTGGGTAACGCTTGATTTGGGTTGTTCTTCACAAGATTTTTCTCTGCCAGTGGTCTCTGATGCTGGGTGTGGGTTTAATTGATGGGCTGATTCAGGGCCAGTTGCATTAGCTCCTGCTTGTCCCCGTAACCCCCTTTGGTAATACTTAGCTGAGTGACATTGCAACTGGCCTGTGCTTGGATGTACTGATACCTGAAGCCAGGGCTTCTGAGCTGGATATTGCTGTCGCCAGCATAAAGATGATGCCACAGTAGTTGTGGCTGTCCTAACTGTTTAAACAGTAGAGTTTCTAGTGTGAAAACAAGGCTGCAGAATATTTTTTTCACGACCCACTGGCAACTGCAAGTATTATCTGCCAGAATATGCCACAATATTTAAATTAATTTAGACCCAGACTTACTTACATGGTAGCTAAGACAATATTCACCGAGTTTGACATTAGTTTCCCAACCTTTCCCTTTTTTTGGGAAAGCTGGTTTTTTTGGGGGGGTGAGCTGTTTTGGAGGGAGGTTCACTGAGCTGCCACCCTTGCTGCCCCCAGTAGGAGTGGGGGAAGAGTGACTGCTAGTAATACCATTGATTTTTATGAAGTGGAAGCATCTTTATTCAGAAAGGGCACTCTGATCATAAATCTTAGGCAGTGCTGATGGGGGAGATGAGCTGAGTTAGTAACCTGAGGGTAGAAAACACAGCATACTTCTAGCTATCCAATACCCAACTGAGCTTGGTTTTAAGACCATGGATCTTTTCTCTCTATTAAAGCTATAAGCTCTTATTTTTATCTTTTTCTGAGTTTTTTGATGACGGCCTTGCCCTTTATTTTCCTGCTTCTGTCTTACAGCATTTTGTATTTCTGAGATGCATTATAAGGGGCAGGTTTGTCTTCTACTGAAGAATTATCTACTAGCCAATGTTGAAAGAAGGATATAGGATTTCATGGACCAGTGAACTAATACGATGTGAAATCCTATTTTCCTATCTTCCAAGTGTCTACAGAATTCCAAGTTAATGTACTTTATATTATATGGTTGCCACCTGTTTATATTATCAGTAGTTTGAATATTTAAGCATTACACACTCCATTTCCTACCAATTTGTCTGTATTTCAAGAATGGTTACTCCTAGTGTTTCCATACTTAATTTTTTCTCCCTTTTTCTCTCCAAAATGAATATTGTAGCCTAGCATGATTACATTTAAATTTTCATTAAAAAATTATATAGTTCACAGCACAGATTTAATTGATCACACTCTTACCTGGTGTAAATCAACATAGCGACATTAATTCTAACAAGATTTTTCACCAGCTGAGGATCTGCTTCTATGTATTTTTATGCTGCTCTCAAAGCCCGGAAGAGCACATCTTCAGAAACTATCTTTGATGCTGGCTCACTTTTAACAGTTCGAAATTGCATTTCATTATCATATGCACATTTGAGATACATCATAAATCTCACGTAAACAGCCTATAGTTTCAGTGCATATATTTAAATATATGGTGATCCAAGGGCCTATTGCATGCTGGTGCACAGACGTGTGGGTGGGTGTAAACGCATCGACTCATAAGGGGTCGTTGGATCATTTCTGCATCTGGACTAATAAATGGCAACTGCAGTTAATGGAGAACAATGAATCTTGGAACAAAGGGAAAAAATAGCGCATCTGCTAAAAGGAAAGATGTGTCGAATACTGATTAGGAAAGAGATCTGGGAGTTGTTGTAGAAAATCTCCAAAGCATTCAGCTTAATGTGCAACTGCAGTGAAAAGGGCAAGCAGAATGCTGGCTTGTATTGCTAGAGGAAGGCAATATAAATCAAAGCAGTTGGCTTTGTTACTATCAGGCATTGTTTTGACATCACCCAAAGAACTGAACTTTATTTGCTATTGGCCACTACAGCTTCAGAAGAATGTATTTTTTACTAGAGGGGATTTTCTGTACAGCAAACTAAATTACCATCTCCTGCATTTTAAGATAACACAGAGGGAAAAAATAGAAAAAATCAGCTCATTAAGAAGTAAAGCATATACTCTGATTGGCACAGTTATTTGTTGTCAGAAAAGAACAGCCTACAACTTGACCTGAGTTTTGGTTTCAGAAAAAAGGATGTGGAAATATTACCTAAAACATGGTGAATTCAGATTGAAAAATAAATGTTTTGTTGAAAATCTCTTTTCATGACAGCTCTAAAATGATGTGAGTTATCATTACAAAGACAGCAAATGATAGAGAAAAATGTAACTGCTAGTGAATGAAAAGCACAGACATAATGAGCTCAGGGCTCTTATCTGCTTACGAGCATTTGAATTTTGTTATGCTTTAATTTTACAAGATTCCCATAAAAACCAAAGGAAATGTTATGCTAAAAAAAACCACAAAAAACAAAAAAAAACCCCACAAAACTTTTAGCAGAATCCTGTGCAGCTTTTATGGGCTGTTCTCTGTCAGCATTGCCATTGCGGTTCCTTGGTACAGAAGTTGACGATTCAGCCATAAATAATTACTTCTAGCTGGAAAACTAGTATGCAAAATTCTAGCTAGAATATAGTCATAGAGTCCATAAAAAAGATACATAAAGGAGATATTTTAAACAGCAACAAGAGTTTGCCGCTTATACTACATTCAATGGGAATACCTGAACCTAACAAAATACTTCTACTGGATTTGAAAAAATATCTAGAACATTTATCTACTTTTTCTCTTTTCACACTTGGAACTTGAAGTCCCTCCCATGGGATTGTTAAAAATGACTCTGCTTTCTCCAACACCTTCTCCAGCTTCAGTGGGGAAAAAACAAAGGCACGCCGGGTACACCACCTCTGAGCACCCTTTGCGGTCGCAGTGCTGGCAGCGCAGCCGTGGGAAGCACAGCAGTTCTTACTGGCTCCCTACTCCCTGCTTAACTTTTCCCGTGGGCTATTTCTGACCGACCCCAAACACTGTCAGAACAACTTAATATCATCATAAATTCCCAATGTCCTCAACAAGAGGGATCAGGGCTTTTTGGACCACGACACTTCTGGACCTGAATCTATCCTTAACAAAAGGGAAAGGGGGAAACCCAAAATTTATTGCATAGTGAAGTAATTTTGTGCTTGCTAATAACAGGCTCCAGGTCCTTTTCCCTGCAGATTTTGGAGTTGGCTGAGCAGACACCTGGCTTGAGCGTGCCACCGGCTGTGCAGGCAGCCCTGTGTTCATGTGCCTTAGCTGTGAGCTGGGGCTGAGCTTGACCTTGGCATTCGTCTGTGAAGATCTCACATGGTCCAATGGATAGCAGGTTGGATCTGGGGTAATTTGTTCTCCGTTCCCAGCTCTCTCACTGTTTTTCTGTTTCACTAATATGAGTTCTCCCACCTGCATAGTAACCACCTAACTTAGAGCAAATTGTTTTCCTTCACCGTAGCCCAAAGTAAATGTTTGTAAAATGTGGATAATATTTACTTACTTTGGTTGTGTCTCAAGTGAGGAATACCGTGCAAAAGCCAGGATTTGTAGATACTAGGCATGTAGATAGGAACCAGCTCTTACCATAAGAGCTGCACATTATCTCTAGTTGCAAACTGTATGCACACATTTGTTATGGAAGGTTTTCTGCAGCACCGACAAGAGTGGACACTATAAAATATCAGTTGGTTTGACTGGGACAGAAAGTCCATCATTCTTGTCCTCAGGGCCATGAGCAGAAGTTCACTCAGTTCCCAAATCTCATTCCATTCTGAGCTGAATTCAGAAATAATATTTTCAAGCTGTGATTGCCTGTCAGATCAAGAGAGGTGGTGATGGTTAAGAAAGATGCTTTTTTCGTCTTTTCCATTAGCTGTGTCCAGCTCAGGATGGGTGATGCTTACCTTTTCCGTTATGCCTGTGGAACATGATACCAACTGATAGTCAAGCTCTAATATTGGGAAATAGGTTCGGTCCCTGGAGCCTGGTGCAGACCCTCAGGTAGTCCAACACCAGTTGAACTCCAGTGGCTCCAGTGTAGCCTTCCAGCCTCATCCCTTTTCCTGTTTGCTGGCCTTCCTGCTGTGTGTCTTATCTAACCCTTACTTTGTCAAAACGACTTTTTTAAGCTTATATTTCTGCTTCTCTGATGAGCTTCCAGAATGTTTCCGAGATGCTGCCACTTATCAAGGTAGTGCTCTTAGCACCATGACTGGCTATGAGCAGTGCTAACCCTTTTCCTCAATAAAGGTCTGCACTTCCACAGACACGAGAGTAGGCTGAGCACCAATGCAGGTGGCAGTATGTATGCCTTTCCATAAGGATTCACACAACAACGGCTTCAGTAAAGCATAGGATGTGCTCCCTGCAGTAATTTTAGCACTTAAACTGGTTACATGTATGTTTTCCCTACCAGACCAGTGTAGTTTCCCAAGGATGTAACCAACTTGCCAGCAGGCAATGTCATCCTAGCAGTTGGGTGTGAGGGCAGGTAGCAAAGGAAAAGTCTGTCTCAAGCATATTTGCTGGAGGTGGATTCCCTGCGGGGAATTCCTCGGCATGTGCTACCCTCAGGTCAAGGGGGTATGGCACTGCTAACACCTCTCTGAGACAGACCTACTGTCCAGAGGCAAAATCAACCTTCCATGGCCATGTGGCCCCAATGACAGTCTGGGACCCAAGACCACATCTGTACAAAATATCAGGATACACTCAGCCTTGTCAAAAGGACACTTCTCCTCACCTTTCTGTCTATCCATCCTGTGTCTCAATTTCTAGATCGGATGTGTTATTTTGCAGTTATATACCAACTGAAGTCAAACAACATTAATACACTAGAGAGAAGTGTGGTGAGCTGAGCAGTTTTCACTTTAACAGTATTTTAATAATCAGGAAAGTCACCCGTGTAGAGTAATGATAAATTGCTTTGCTACAGGGTAATATAAACTTTAACAAGTATAATAAATATTTCTGCTTGGCCAAGAAAACTGAAATACTGGAAACTGTTTAAATGCGTGCATCAGAATGAATGAAGGTGAAAAACTGGTGAATATTTTAAAAATAGCATATGTTTGTGTAAATTAAATCTCAACCTGTCTTTATAGAAACGGGAATTTGGGGCACTGATGTGTTTATGGCCTAGCTCAAATCAATGAGATTTTGGTGTCACGTAGCTACAAAATTCAGATTTATTTATTTTCATATTGCTGTTAAGTAAAATGGGATTAAAACATTCCAGGTTATTTAAAAGAAAGGTGTCCATCTGAGCTTTTTAAGCTAGAAATTTGTTTGTGGCAGACTACGTTGTTCAGTAAATAAAGCCACTTTTTTTTTTTTTTCCCATAGGAAATGTCACTTTCTGAGAGTTTCAGATGTGATCCATACCAGAGGCAGTATGTATCAGTGCTACTGAGACAGAAGGAGACTTTTGTAACAGCCCTGCAAAGTTAGTTTGCCACTTCCCATCAACAGTCAAGCGATGAGGGAACTTAATATCATGGGACTGTGAGCCGGGAACAGCTTCTCTGTATGAAAATACAGGTAATAAAAATAGTAAAAGCTAATAACTTTATTAAGCCCTTTTATCCCTTTTGCAGTTAGTGGAAAGTTAACAGGGACTAGAGGGAGAGCTCTGCACTGCTTGAAAACTGGCATTTCAAGCTTTGCTTTCAGTGCTTGTGATATCAGTCTTTCACTCATTCTGTAGAGCACATTTTCTAAATTTATTCAATTTTCTTTCCAAAGTTGTTGTATTTCTTTTCTGCTAAGAGCATCCAGCTGCAACAGCCTGGTTTTCATCTGTCTTTTTTTCCCCATGGATATTGTCAGTTCAATCTCAGCAATCCTTTATAGCAGACATGTTTTATCTGGGGTTTCACAATATTTGAGAGAGAGACGGGTTTTAATATGACTTTAGTATAAACGCCAGGGCGTTCCTGCATCTCTCTGTGTATGTTTCCAACATTTTTCTCTTTACTGACATGTATTGAATCTTCCTGTGCATCATTTTTTTGTCTTGCTTTGTTGGTAGAAGTGGTAGATGGGGGGAAAGTTAGACTCCTTTCCAATTTCTGCTTCTATTTTTATTTCTTCATTACTTTTTCTCTTCTTCTCTTTGCTTCCCAGCAGTGTCTCAACAGGAGTGACAAGGCATCACTGTGGGTAGATGCCACCAGTATTTACACTTCCACTGCGAGGGACAAATGTCATGGAAACAGGTGCAGAATAATCTTCTGACAACACCATAATCCCTATTGTGGCAGATCATTGCAAGGTCAAATGATAACAAAGAATGCATATAATATCCAAATCTAGCCCTGGAGAAGAGTGGCATAACTCAGCCTGCCGTTACTACAAGGAGAGCTGGAAACTTGAAGCTGACCTTCTTGATTTTCAGGCTGTAAGTTTAAAAAAAAAAAACAAACCAAAAAACTTTCTGATTGTCTCCTTCAATTTTGTTTTATATTTCTTTCTGTATTCTCCTATGTATAGGTATAACCTCTGGAGCTGCAATTCATGCCAAGAAGAAGCAGCATTCTGTCTTTGCATCAAATAAAGGGAGAATGTTGTACTGCAGGAGGGGTTTGGATATTGCTCTGCTTTGGTTCCTTACACTCTTGTCCTGACTTTTCAACTCTGCAGAATCATTTCATTCATTTGATTTGTGTAAACATTGTGGACAAAAATTATTTTCTGAGACTTGGCAGCTTTCTCATTCCTGTGTGGGTGCTGTGTAATTTTATAGCAAACATTTCAAAATACAGGCATGCAGATCTTGAGGAATAAAAATAAAAGAAGGTTTATACGCTGAGGGGAGCAGCCTGAGTGGAATGGCACTGCAGCCACAAGCGCGGGCTGTCTGCGCCCGCTCCCTTTTTATAACTGTTTTGGGTAGACAGTGCTCAGTATCTTTCGTAAGTCAAATTGACTTATGTGTGTGAAGGAGCATATTCAGGAATCTAATAAAATAAAGATGATTAAATGAAACACTGCAACCCACTCACTCCTTCATTTTGTAATAGTACACATAGATGTGAAGCTTGATTGTCAGGGATGCTCAAGAGGTACTTAGAGCAGCTGTAAAATTGCCTGTGCATGTCATTGATGCTATCAGGATCAAACCAGCTCCCAGTTCATCTCCGGGCAGTCTGAAGTTGGCTACAATAAGAGCCAGGAGATCCTGCTGGGTGTGGGTCAGTTTTGGTGTCTGCTTCTACCCCTGCCACTGCAGCCGCCGAGGTCACCCAGCTGGCTCCTGCTGCGTGCCTGGGCAGTGGTGTTGGTGGACCCAGCGTCCAGCCACGGACGGGGTTTGGTTTAAAAGATTTGTGAGCCTGCATCTGAAGGAAGGGGATTTACTAAGAATGGAAAAATTAGCTTTTTCTGTTGGGACAAGGAAATGATTATATGATGTTCTCACCTGGCATAAAACATAGGGGTCTCTGTATTTTTCCTTGGACAGGCTATTGAATTCCTTGCTTGGAACATCCCAGTGGAAGGGAGGCAGGTCATACGCTGCTCTCTCTAGAAAGGGCCTGTTATGAGTTTTATAACTTTTTCTGCTTGAAGTGGCCATTTTGTTAACTTTGCTGATGTAAATACTGCTGATATTCTTGCTTGGCATGGCCAAAGTGTTTCCTAATAGGGCAGTAACAGGTTCCTACAAGAAGGAATTTGCACCGACCACCACCCGCGCTGGGAACACCTCATGCCCCTTCTCCTCTATTTGCACAGGAGAATTGGGCAGGCGGTGGGGAGTAATTAGGATTGATTTCTGCTGTCTTGGTTGCACACATGGATTCTCCTATAATTGAGAGAGATTTCACTGGTAGAATTGAGCTGATTAGCCTGAACAAAGTAATGTTGCATCCACATGCATCCTGCCTTCATGTAATTATAATTGTTGGTCTTCCAAGAACAACTGAGAGCAAAATACTGTGAACTAAAGGACTCTATAATAAAGTCATATATATACGAGTCTATATGCATAGTAGGAGATAGTTCCTTCCCCAAAGTACTTCCAGTCTGAATGGGAAATTAAAAGGAAAGAATAGCAGGAGAGAAAGGAGGAGACGAAGTAGTTTGCTGACATTATATGGCAGGACAGTAACTGCACTGGGTAGAATGGAAATGTCCAGGGTGTCTGATGCTGCATTTTATCCACTGGATCACACTCAATGTCTTTTCAAGCCACTGTAGTACAGACACCTTTCAATTTTTATTTATTTATTATTATTATTTAAATGGGCTCTGTGCCTTTAAAAGCAAATATAAATCTACTGGCTTGTAAAGGGGGACTGTAAGGATGTAAAACACTCCTGCAGGTGTATCCATCCCTGCATGATGTCACCTATGTTTTAACATTAGCAAATTGTACATGGATACAGGATGGAAGCTTTCTTGCACATGCACACAAAAATGGGTATTTATTTGCAATTTACTGCTGAGGAAGATGCTAGCAAAGCTCCTTTTTTCCCCCTGAACAGTGCTGTCCCTCAGCAGTCGCGGATAGGTGAAATCCCATTGCAAACCTCCTTAAAAGAAAGATTTTTTTTGTTCTTCATGATTTATTGAGGTATTTGAAAGGTTTACTGTAAAAGGAGCTCTGCCATCCCACATTTACATAAGCTCCTTATGTCAGACAATACCTTTGTTCCTGAATACACCATGTATTTTTCCTCCATGTTTAAATTTGGATTCACATTTAGGGACGATAAAAGGGTTGAAAATTAAGCGGTTCCTGAGTTAACTGCAGCACCTTCTTTCAATTAGCCATTCATACATTATAATAAGCCCTATTTTGAAGGCTATTCCACTATGTAAATGAAAGATTATAAGCAAGAATGCCTGAGGACGCCACCTTTCACCTACCCAATTAACAATTTATCCTCTGAATATTTTCATGTAACACCTTTCAACCTGCTTGGATTTAGTTGCGCCTTTACCTCACTAAGTCCCCCAAATGTTGCACACTGATAAAATCAGTGCCCAGAAAATTTTCAAAACAGGTTTTTTTTTGGTAAAATGCTTCTGTCCTCATCAGCATCTGCGATATGGAATTCAGTATAATGAACTGCTAGAGCATGCTATATAATGAGCCACTGAAGAAAAGGTATGTGGTTCCCTGAGGATGTTTTTATTTTATCAGTATTTTCTGGAAAATGCTTACACTGACTTTAAATAGAGAAAGGGGTTTATATGCAACACTAGTCTGTATCTGTGTTGGTTTAAGTCTGATTAATGAAGGCAAAAATGGATATTTGTTGGAATATACTGCCTAGTCCTCATGGCCTTGTAGAGCCCTGCAGAAGGGGAAAATGCCTTGTGTCCTTCTGACTCTCACCTTTGCCAATTTCTTTCCTTCCTGCATTCAAATAGCTTTTGTTAGGCAGCTGTAAACTAGAGACTGTCTCTGCATCTGTATCTACTGACGGGTGCACGTGAGGCTGTGTGTACTGGAGAGCGAGGTACTGCCCCGAAGTAGGAAAACCCAGCAAATACATGATACATGGTCAAGTTGAAGAGAATCCTCATGGAAATCGAGGGGTTAGTTTGTGTGAGGAAGACCTCAGGAGGCAGCATGACCTGTGGGGAGGGGATGATGCTCTACTCTCGCCCAGATGTCCTGCTGACCTGCCGAGTGGCTGTGTGTCCCCTGGAATCTGCTGCAGATTGTCAGCGGGACGCTGCTGCTGTGTCCTGCAGACAGGCTGTTGGAAAGACTCAGGTCACTCTGTGTAATCAGTGAAACAAACAGCTATGAAATTATGAAACACTGCACATTAATAAAACACCTCCTCGTCTTGCACACAGCTCTGCTCTCCCGGTCTTCGGTACTTTTTCTCAATACTTATTTAATGTCAGCTTCATCTGTTTTAATTCATTTCAATACTCCAAAACAGCAGCAGCTGAAACACCAATTTTTCCAATTAGTACAGTCTTGGTCCTGCATGATAATCTTTTCTCTGGGCTGCTGCCTGCTCCAAGAAGTGTACTTTGTAGAGAACTGGTCCTTCATTTTAGTCAGGCTAACCGAAGGCAATGTAGCTTTCATGGGCAAATACTGATGGAAAAATACTATGGGATTTGCTTTTCAGATGGAGGCAATAAGGTAGGAACAGACTGTAGAATATCAGGTTTCACCTTTTCTGTTCTAAAATTCACGATCTGATATCCTGCTAGGTAATAAAGCGCTGTCTGTTCATCACAGGGTTTTGTTCTGTTGTTTGTACCATGCTATCATGATGCTTTTCCTGTGAAATCAGTAGTTACAGCAATGTTCTTAGCTGATCACACCAAATCTTTGTGTCTTCTCAGGAATGAGGAGGTACATTGCCAGGAGGAAAGAGCTCACACATCCAGCAGGTAAGGACAGAAGAAGTTGGCAGCTTCTATACTCTGTGAAGGAAAGGTCTTTCTACATTTTGCTTTGTGCTCAAAAGACCCCTCTGTCACTGATATCTACGCTAAAGGTTTAATTAAAGGTGTGGGTTGATTTGTTTGGGAAGCCCCCCCAAGCAACAGTAGCCCAGACCACAAGCCTGTGTCTCGTTTGTGAGACTCCTTGCACAAGCAGTCCCTTCCACAAGACCTACGAGCCAGACAGGGTTTGTTTTTACCTACACCAGGCAGCGCAGAGCAGCGCAGAGCCCTGAAGAAACCAGCTTCACACCCAAAGAGTCTGTGTTAGCTAGAAAGCTGGGATCATTTCATGGACCTGAACATACGGCTACGGTACTTCCCAAAGCGAGGGATATGCCTGTGTGTCACTGCACCATAGTCCATTTATCGGGACAGCCTTGGCACGGTGACACATCTCACAGGTTTGCTCAAGTCCCCTCTCTCCCAGTGCTTGAGGTTTACTGATTTGAATGTGGAGTTTATCATAGACGCCAGCAAATAAATCCCACTATCTAGTACCAGCCTACCACCAGTAGACCATACTGGTGGTTCCGGAGCTGTGGAGGAGATCGTGATGCTACGGCACCAGGAGAGGGCACCAGGAGCCCTGACTGTTCCAGCGTGCCCCAGGATGGGAAGTGCAGGGGAGGAAGTTTCCTACAAGGCAACTGTTTCTAGTCTGGACATACTCCTTTGACCCCAGGTTCAGAGATATCTCTCAGTCCAGCTTGGAAAGACTGGGGGCTTTTTACCTACGAGTGCTTGCAGCAGTCTGTGTGAGTTAATTTTTTCTACAGGCAATACTGAATGGACAAATATTCATATAGAAAATGACATTCAGAGCTGGCATTATCTGGCGCATTGATTAGCAGCTTTAGCAAAGAGCTGAGGATATACTTGGAAGAAAGTGAACTGCAGATAATCTCACTTTTACTACAAAGGTGTGAGGTTCATTAGTGAAACAGTGTTGGAGAATTTGTCTTTCCTTTTTCATCCTGTGGAGACTGTGTGAATTGGCTTGTGATGGTTTTGTTCTGTGCTTAAATATTGCTGTCTGATTTACAGACTTTGAATAGTCTTAGGCAGATTGCACAGCTGAATAAATAGGGAGGGATCTGCGAGTGAACCAAGCGTGCTCGAGGGGGGAAGCAGAAAGGAGCTTTATTCCATTGATGGCCTGCGGAGAAGGTGGGATAGAAAGCCCACAGAGGGACTAGTCGTCTCTTTTGACCTTTTTGCAATCAGACACATTTCCCTGGCACGTTCACACGAGTGCATGCATCTAACAGCTGCCTCTTGCAAGTTCATTCTTGCAGGAACTAAATGAGTCTTTTGGAGAAAACCGTCTTGGCTCACAGGCTGAAAGCATCAGATTGACTATACAAAGGACTGGAAGTCTAAAAAGCCAGTCTGGTTTGCCAAGCAAGGAATTAGAAGCAGTGGCTTGGATGATGCATGTTATCCCAGATGAAATAACACACCTGGAATTATTGCCAGCCTTAGAGCATAGAGAGTTGCCGAATAATCTCTGGTGTCAGACTCTTTGCTTTCTCCAAGTCACCGCTGTTATCCTGGTGCAGTTTTATATGTGAAGGTCTTTGCTCCTGCAACTTCAGGTCAGATACATCTTTGAAATTAGCTGGAGAATCATAAGAGATGTCTTAATGAGGTCTGCACCATGTACAATTGTCTTTGGGTATAATCATGTGTCTCCTTAACCAAAACCTTTGGCATTCAGCATGGTGATACTGTACATGCCTACAGGTGGTTATGGAAAAATTCACATCAGAAGGCTTTCTTATGAGCATTGCCATCCTAGAAATGCCTCTCTGATAGGGCTTTGACTATCTGTTTTTATTTAATATATATGTAAAATAATACCCACATCTTTATTCAGCTTTGAAACTACACTATCTACCTGCCCTCACTGCACATCCAGGATTCAGAAGCTCAGCAGCCCTTCGACAGGCTGTTTCCATAACAACAGAAGAGGAAAAAAGCCTGAGTAGGAGTCCATCACTGAGTGTGAGGCTGCTCGGTGTGGCCTCTGGAGGTCCCTCAGGTCTCCTGAACCCCACAGCTTCCCCCAGGCTTGGGGGAGACCCCAGGGACCACTCCCCCAGACTGAAATGTCCTCTGAAGACAAAAACCAGCCCTGCCAGCTCCCATGAAGGAAACTGAAATTCTGTCATTACCTAAACTGAAGTGAGAAACTCAGCTCTGCTGTGCAGATCCGCACGCACCATCACACAAGAGGCTAATGCCTTTCAGCTCTATCAGTCAATTAATTTTTATCCATTATCCTTTTGCTGTGCATCCTCTTTCACCCCATCTCCCAAGGGCACCAATAGGTTTAATTGCCCTGAGCAGACTCACCAGGAGCTCCATTCAAACACCTTCTCCCTAAAGACCCAGGAACTGCATTTCATCTGTCCCAGGCACCTAGGTGGTGTCTGGGACATGTCCCTGGTGTGATTGTGCTCTTCTGTGTCTTCCATGGACCTGCCTTACTGGGTGAGTCCTGGACCTACAGGCATCCTGAGGATGGACCTCAGGGTCACCCTCTGGGTAGCCTTGTCCAGTCTTATCCCTCACCCATTTCCTGCTGGTCCTGACTGGACCTTCTGGATGCCCCAGGCCTGACCCCTCCATCTCACCCTGGGGCTGTCCCTACCCCTAGGCTAGCTTGGCTGTAGTGGGACAGCATGATGGTGGCCCAGGTGGTGTTCTCCCTACTTGTCATTCACCCCTGCCCTGCTCCTGCTTTACCCTCTTTCTCTCCACATGCCTCTTAATTTTTAACCTCTTCATTACTTTCACTTCCCAAGAGCTCTTCCTCAAGTTCCTCTCCAGTAGCAAAAAAAGCCCAAAACAGTCATTATGATGTTATAGGATGAAAGGATGAAACAACTTCATGTTATATAAAAAAAATGCAAAAAGACCATTAGTCTATACAGCCTGATTGCCAAAATTCCCCATTACATTGCCATTGTTTGTGCCATTCTTTGCCCAATTTCTCTATTTTTGAATGTTATCTCAGAAGTCTGCGTGCAGCCTAATATAGCACTGAACTCACAGTCATTAATGCAACAGGAATAATGATAAATTATTCTGTGAGCAAAACAAATCCTGTGCAAATTGGAAAACAAAACTTGTGTCTCAAGCAGCTTTTATTCAAGACCGTATTATGTTTCTGTCCTGATTCAGAAGTGACTTGTTCATTTAATTAGAAGGGGTCTCATTCTGATCACAGTTGCTCCTGTTTCACAGAGGTACCACTCTGTTGCTCATTGACATTACTCCTGATTTATACCAGCAGTCAAAATGTGCTTGCCTCTTACTCTGTCGTCTTTTTCTATTAATTCCAGCTTGTCTTTGCCCTTTTTGGGATCCATAACTCCAGCAGACACAAGTGAGAGTACTTACTCAGTACAGGTGAAAAGGCAGCTGCCAATTAAAGCTCCATTATTCACTGTCATTCCTACACCAGACAGAGACAACTCTGCCAGAGCAATCCATTTTATCCACTCCTTGGGTCACGCTCCAAGCCACTAACCTCATCAGCGTAAACAGCCATAAGCCTTCCTTATCCCCTTCATCACGATTTAAGCCATATTTTACTTTCCCTCGCCTTTTGGTGGTTTGCATGCTGAATGTGCAACATGAATTTCTCCATTGCCTTGTACAACTTATCACATGAACTTCCCAGCTGAGAAATACTTCTGTCAACATACAGAGCTGGTGGAAATCTACGGCCCCTCGCTTTTCTACCTAATACCCTTGCCTTCTCTGGCAGACCAAAGCAGCCTTTTCTGGGAAACATGTAAGAAAAGTTCCCCTAGCCATGATGAGTAACTTATGCTTAGGATAAAGATTAACCATCTATCTTGAAGGGTAAATACTCGTTATAAACTGATACTATAAGGAAAATATGTTATTTCATCTGTACCATTGTCTGTTCCCAGTATTACGCTAATAAGATTTGTGATGAGCTAATACACATCAAACATATCTGAAAGAGACAGCATTTCATATTTAAGACTCTTCCATATTTTAACTGCATGAGTCAATTAATATATTAGTAACCATAATAGATGCCCACAGGGGTTATCTGGTACACTTGCCCTTATTACAGATGTATTTAAAATCAGCCTTGGCTGAGTGGTCTGTGACCACATCTAGATCAGCTGTGGTTTAAAAGAGGCTTTGTCAGCACAGGGATGGTCACAGCACTCAAAACTCTCTCTGGAGATCCACATCCATAAATATGCTGCAGCTTGCTCAGTAATTTAAGTTCAAATAGCACCTTTTGATGAGAAAATGTGAGTCAAAACTCACAGTAATGCAAACATTTCTCACTGTTTTGTTTCTTGGGTTTTTCTCAAGTAAAGCACAAAGCTGTGTCGGTGACAGCACTCGCACCTTCAGCCATTGCTTTCAAGATTTCAGTGATTTTATTTGAAGACATGATCAGTTTTTTAATTTTCATCTCCCTTAGCTGCTCTTGACAAACACAACTTGCTAGCCCATTTTACATTTCAACGCTTAACATTTAAAGTGCTCAACTGTTTATGGTAAGTCAATACTGTCTTCTCTTTAAATATATAACCCAACTTAAAACGTGACTAGCTTTTTAAATGTTTAGAGATTTTTAAGCAGCACTACTAATATGCAAATTAACAGTCAAATAATATTAAACAGTAAATCATTCTCTTGCGCATCTCCTGGGCTATATGCAATACACACAGCCAACACGTCGCCTTCGGAGAGATGACGACACCCGTTGCAGGGGCCATTCTAAATTGTGGGATAAGGGTGTCACAGCAACATGTCCCATCCCTCCCCTTAGCCTGTGAATTTACATTACCAGCCAGTATAAGAAGCTGACACACAGGGCCCCAAATCTTGCCGACTCATTGGTCTTTCAGTTCCTTTTTTGAAAGCATGGGCTCGGAGATCTGCCAGAGTGCATTGGTAACAGGGCAAATTAAATTCCACAGCGTCCTTTCACCCATCTGGAAACAGCAATTCTGGCTGTTTCCCATTGACCTCACAAGATTAATTGGCAGTTGATAGCCTTTATATTCTAATTTTCCACCTAGGGGCACCATTATATTTCGACCGCTGTGGCTGCAGAAATGTATCTTCATGTAGAATTAAAACTTTTATGAGTGCAAAAGCTCAGATCAGAGGAAGCCAAGCCTACGCTGAAGGCTTCTTTTGTCTTTTCACCATGCTTACTCCCACTTTGGATAGACAGGTTATCTTACCAGGATTTCCTTTTTTAATGGTTTGTGTTAGGTTTTTTGGCTTTGCTTTTGTTGCAGTTGCATCATTTAACATCCCCGTCTTTATTTTCAGTCTGTCCGATCTCTTGGCAATAAGGGTGGAGAATGTAATCATCCATGTTTGACAAATACATACTATTATATCAACTGAGTATTGCAAGAAAAGAAAATACAGCCCCTTTGACAAACTAGGGGATAAATTAACCAATGAATCCAGAAGATAACTATATAGGTTGGAATGAGACATCACGTAGAAAGAAGTACAATTTGAAACATTTTTTTTGTTTTATTTGTAGTTTGAAAGAAAAGGGTAACCTCTTCCCCCTTCCTGCTCCCTCTGTCAAGACAGTGTGTAAGACTGTTAATGTTATTTCAGTGCATCGTGGATGGCACTGGGGAAAGATACTCATTCTAGCAAAGGTAAGAGACTTATAAACAGTTTGAGTGTTCACAACTTGGACAGAGGACTGAATATAGCTTTCTGGAAACAATTCCTTTTAGAAAAAAGTTCCTTTTGTACATTGCTGATTACTGTCATCATGGCAAAATGATGTCTGACTTGCATTCCTGTCCGGAGTTTGAATGTTGGCATGGGGATTCCTTTCTTTGGTGGTTCTATAAGGGATGTGTGCGACTCTTCAAGTGTGGAATATATGCTAGGTTGTGCTCACGGACCTTGCAAGAGGTTGGTTTTGCCAGCAGTCAGTGAATAGTCTGCAGAGAAATTTGTACCCAAATGGAGATGTATTGGCTTCTGCTATTTTTTAATCATTATGCATTTGTGATATAAGTGCGTTTAACTCCCAAATGAGGCAAGACGCTTTAAAAATACACTTTCTGTTGTGCTTTTCACTGCTTTGGTATGTTCTGCAGAGTCACTGCCAGAGAAACACGTGTGAGCCCAGCAAAAAAAGCAGATGGCAGAAGGACTGAGAAAGCACTTTCAACGAAGTTCAAATCTGGGAGCTGTTAGAGATGATAGATATATCTAGAAAAGTATACAGGATAAATTTTCAGCTGATGGGAAGTGTCACAGCTATATTAACGTCGAGGAGCTGGAAGTCAGCTCAGCTTGAACTTCATGATAATTCTGTATCATTAAATCAGTATGTAACATAACACATCCACATGACTCTAAATACAGGTGAATTTGACAGCAGTTTTTCTCTGATATTGTTTCCCCTCAGTGCTGGGATTTAACATCTAGCCAAAGTAGTATACATGTTTAAGGTGACATACACCTGTTTCTGATGTTGAATTCTGAGGAAGCATAGTACCTCTTTGAGGAACTTTTTCAAGCCCTCAAGCAAGATGGAGCTGTTGTAACAGGATTTGTTCTGCTCCATCCCAGAGCTGGACTACATGGACGGGCATGGGAGGGTGGCAGAGCAGGATAAGCTGTGTGGTTTGCTACACAAGCACTCCACAGCTAGACAGGTCTCAAAAACAGTTTCTTTTTGCTGACAGGACTTGGATTAATGGATTTCTTTTGAGGTCACCTTTGCAGCAGCCCATCCTTGGTTTGTTCCAGGGTCCTGTTGGTCTGGACCTTGTGCTTTGCTGTGGTTTTGTCACTGCTGGGCATCAGCGAGGGCTGCAGTATAACCTCTGTGATCAGCTAGCATGCATTTCTTATATTATACATTCCCGATTTAATCTTTTTTCTTGAGCTAAAAAGTATTTTTAAGAAAACTGTATCGTCTTGGTGTTACAGTGGCACATCATGAATAATGTACTACAGCTAGGAAAAATTTGCTAAAGGGTTAATTAAGCTCTCTTTTTAGAAAAAAAAATAATTTAATAAATTATTTTCTCATTTGCCAGTCATTAGATCTTGTTAAACTTTGTCAGCTGGATAGAGAAGCCCTCCATTACGAAATACCTATTCCCTCTGGTACCGCAGACTGGGATCTAATCACCTCTTAACATGCTACTTGACGAATTCTTGTTGCTCACTGTAAGATGTACTTTGCAATGCTGCAGTTGTTTGCCTGACTGCTTTCTGAATCCTAACAAGTAGTTTGCTATCCATCCTGAGCTGCAGATGGCAGAACTAGACACTTTAATTCCAAAATACATACCAGCACAAAATATAAAAGAAATAGAGAGTTTTTATATCTACTTAATATCCTCTGCTTATACAGCTATGATTTTGTAGACCACCAAATAGATAAGGTTCAACCTCTGGTTCCTAAATCCCTCCTAGACTTATATTCCACTCAGAGTGTAGGCTTTCCATAGGGATCCTAATGCTGTGACTTGCATTCCTTGTTTCTTCCTCCATCATGTTGCATTTTCTGGCTGTTCTGAAAAGGTGTACTGCTTGCTTAGTCAGCTAACCAAATGGTTATGGTCACCAACCAAATGGTTACGGTCACCAACCAAATGGTTTAGGGCCACTAACCAAATGGTTACAGCCACCCTGCACTGCGGACCTCCATTTACAGGTAATTTGGATTTGAAAGTTTAGGAAGCATTTATCATTTAATTCAGATACTGGGGGGAGTGGAAGCTAAGTATTGCCTGCACAGTCTACTAAAACTATTAGGGTGTATTATCATACCTTACCAGTATAATTGTGACCATTTTGGTAATCCCTAGACTTTAAAGGGAGTCCTTAGTTTCATACTTATAAGAATGGAATTTTTGACTCACACTCATCACCTTAGCCTAGTGATAGCATTTCCAGTATCTACTGAGTGATGCTTATTTTTAATAAAACTTCCTGGGTTTCCATAACATCAATTTTTATTATATTTTATATACATATATATATATATATATACATATACACACCTATGTATATAATATATATATAACAGGTTGAAGTAACACAGAAGTATGCTTGTTTTTACAGAGTGTTTTCCCATTTATTGTATCTGATATTCACAGTACTATTTTTTTTAACCTTGAATGTCTTTTCTGAAGGGTATGGAAGAGGGTTAAATCATTAATGCACTATTACATTGTCAGTATATTTAAAAGAAGTCTTATGTTGTTGATCAAACTATTGCTTCCCTGCTTGCATTAATAACTTTGTATAACTGCTGATAGCTTGACTGTGCAACAACAAAAAATTGTTTTAATATACAGTTATTTGTATGCTGTTGTTTCCTAAGCCTTGTATTCCTCACATAACTTTGTCCGTCTGGTAGAATTTAAAAGCAGCCTGAAATGTAATTGAAAAATGTGTATCATACCATGTAGTATTTAGAGCAAATTGTCTGGACTGAAATTGCTGATGCAGGTGACCTATTGAACACCCTGCAACCCACCAGTCAGATTAAATTGGTAAAGGAACACAGGGAGCACCAAACGGTTCAGCAACAACCCGTCTAGTGTTTTGTTTTTGATTTGGACTTTAATGTAAGTCATTTGAATAAAATTGGTTCACTATATGGACATAAAAAATGGAAGAATACAAATGATAGCATTAGCTATGACCACTGTTTGTCCCTGTCTTAGGAGATCAGTGTCATTTCTTCTTTTTCGCATGAAAGCCAAACGAACCCCTCAGTAATTGTCTTGTTCACGTGCCTGCAGAACTCGGGAGGGGGGTCCCTGATAATTCTGAATTAGCTGTTTATGGTCACAACTGTGACTGCTCGCTTTCAAGGGTAGCTACAATAATTTTGTAGATGATAGTTGTTATTATAATACAAACAGGTTTGAGTCTTGGTGGAAAAATGTGCACAAACCATTTCTTTAAAATACTTGTTCTTATTTTTGTGTAGGGGACTACAGATAATCATGTTGTGTTATACCAGTACGGGGGTTTGGCAGTAGACATGTTGTGCAAATTACGCCAGTTGACCTTGACAGAAAGCAAAGAGAAAGCATTTTATTCAGTAGTTGGTGAACAATAGGTTTCATCTACATCCCTGAAAAAGCTGGGACTGTGTTCATGGGTTGTCCAGGCAAAGGCTTCGTTCTACATATCCCACCTCCACACTAGGCAAGAGTAAGAACAACCAAGGGGACCTTGTTGCTGATGTTTTGTCCAGTGACTAGCCATTCTTGTTCAGGAAATAGAAAATCTTTATTCCTAGGCCTCTTTAATCTCTTCCACAAATGAATGAGAGCTATGCCATTGCCCCGACGTGAGTCACGATTCCATTTCTCTAAATACTGTGGCTTGCTCTTTCTGGGCTTCGTGCCAGTTCCGTGTGGAGACCAAAGATACATTTTCAGATAGCATTTTTTGTGAGAAGGGTACTTGCTTTTCCTTATAAATGACCTTGTCTCATTGTGCAGTGAATGACTGGGCATGCATTGGTCTCCATGCAGGCACAGCATTTCTGTTTGACCTACAGTTTGGTAGCTTCATTCCAGAAACTGGTACGTGCCAGCTAGGGAACCGGGACAGCTACCAAAGAGAAGGTGTCCTGTGGTGGGGTGGCCAACCAGACTGACGTGGCAGACAGATCTCTACTTTCAATACACATGTGTACTTGAAACCTGGGCTGTGAGTTCTGCTTTGAATGATTGTAAATGGAAATGTCACTACTGCACGGTACACCCACCCCCCACCCACCCCCCAAAAAAACCCAACAAAAAATCAAAACCCAAACCAAACAAACCCAAACCTAAAACCTGGAATGATAGAGGTCTCACTTAACTAGCAATGACATCAAAGATGACAAATTACAAAGTTATTCTTATATAGTACTATATTTTGTATATATACACACTATATATAGTTCTTATATAGAATATATATTGTATATTCATTCAGAAGAAACTTTCTACACAGGTTCTAGGACCTATGATGAGTGCTTGAAGGAAAAAGCATGAACAGTCTGTTGTGGCACCACTGGAGCTCCAGCCTTCCTTCCACCAACGCCGTAACAAAAATGAGGCTCAGTTTTGCTTCAGGTTGGTTCCAGTGAATCTTCAGTTGTTTTCTGCTCGATTAAATATGTTCTGTAGAGCTCAGCCTATCTGCCCTGGAGCAAAGTCCAAAGTTGTGTGGAGCTTTCTGGTACAGCTGGGAATTAAACCTAAATCCCCATCTCACAGGCTAAGCTCTCCCATTTTACTGTGTCTGTTTTTCAAAGAAAAGAGACCACAGCCTCTTTGTTGATGGAGACGTGGTTGTCTTCGAAAGCAAGTTTTTACAAGCTGGCCATAGGAGATGCATGGGCCCACCGGCATGGTGACGATACTCGATGAATTGGTTGCTTTTCCTCCTGATCTTTGGATCTGAACCTAGCTGTGGAGGAACCCACTTGCCTAACTCAGGTGTTTTAAGATTCACTGTGAGATTCTTGCTTTTAAGTTTTTTGGGGTTGTTTGGTTTCGGGGTTTTGGTTGATTTGTTGTTGTTGTTGTTGTTGTTATTGGTTTGGTTTGGTTTGGTTTGGTTGGTTGGTTTTTAATGTAGACCTTACTACTTTCTTTCAGAGGAAGTGTAGGAAAAAAATAGGAAAATAAGAAGCAAATATTTCACTGAATTTGATCCTAAATCTATTAGTGTTTGCAAAGCAGATAGGCAGCTTACTGTATTTTGGCATCATATTTGTTATGAGGGATTAGATCAATTGTGTAGCTACAGTAGCTAAAGTAGCAAACCCTCCCCTTGTAATGCACTTAGTCAGTTGTGAAATCATGTACTCAGTAGTGGGGAAAAAAAGAAAAACCTCCATAGCCCCTCGAAGCAATCAATTTATGCCCTGAAGCATGAGATTTGATTACCATTGTTATTATCTTAGCTTGCACAGTTACAAATGTTATTAGCAGTCATAAAATTATCCAGCCTTTAAAAAATCATATTAAGAAAAAAATACCAACATTTCACTCCAGGTTTTTCAAAGCCTAAATTCCTGGGATTGATTCGAACTGCGAAAAGTGGTAGTTCCTTTAATTAATTTTAAATTTGCTGTCCTGTGATCACGTGGATTTTTCCTGTATTATTCTGAAGGGGTAGATGAGCATTTTCTAGCATGTCTGTAGTTTCTCTGCTCTGGCCAAGACCCATCTAACTTTCAGCATTTCAAAGCTAAGCACTGATGATGTGTGCTCAGATACATGTTTAATAAACCATTAGAGGGATATGCATCACTCACTATCTCATCTATGTTTTTTTCCTTTACAGTTAAAATCTTCCCCCTATGAGCTCAAAGTTTTTAATGAAGCTTTGGGCTTCTCAGTATACATCTCAGATGTTATAACTGAAACATTTGAAACATTCCACAGTTAATGAAAATACTCTGAAATGTTACAGCAGAAAATAATTTCCAAAACAAATTTTGACATGGAAAAAATGCTAGTTGGCATGTCAGTTAGTTTAGCCATTTAATTTGTCCAGGACCAAACCAGATCCCCAGAAACTTATCCTTGTTGAAAAAAGACAATATGAAATTGTGGTTCTTGATATTCAAGTATGTTCACACTTTTGCATATCTACCCGTTCAAAAAATGGCATCATCTTTATTACCAAGCTGTGGTGGTGGGATCTGCGCTGGCAATTACAAGCAAAATGAATTTTCTCTTAAGAAAATCTGGCCAATCTGTTCTTTTGTCCTGAGTATTTCATGTTTCTTAAATGGCATTAAAGTAAGATTGGAAATCTTCTGAGCCTCCCATTGGACTCTGGAACTGATTTTAAAATAGTGTTTTTTGAGGGAGTACATGCAGTGAATCAGGTAACAAGTTGAAGTTGCGATAGGCACAAACACACCCTCTATTCCTTCTGATTTCTTTAGACAATACCTGAGATAAATCTTCTGAAGGTTTTTTTCTCACGCTTGATTTGAGACAATATTACGCATTTAACATGCATTTTAAATATGTGATTGGTACTAGCCTAGAGAGATGTAATGAATTTTCCCAGTGTTTCTAGCAGTGTTGCACTCTCATTCTCACATCAAGTAGTGGGTTTGATGAAAAGGCTCCTTGATTTTCAGCAGGAAATCCCAAAATAAAGAGCAGTTCTGTGGAGACACGGAGAGGACCGAACTGTGCTTCTCTCTCTTTATTTTTGTTCTGTGCAGACTTAAGTGCTGTGACATTTGCCCTGTTTCGTTACCCGGCGAAATCTGAAGCACAATGGCTTATGTCTATTTACACTTTACTTAAGGCAAACCCGAGCCTCGGAAATAGATGTGATTAGTGCCGTGTCTTATTAGGAACGTGAACACATTCTATTTTGGAAGCATGGAGCAGTTTTTGGTAAGCTGATGTACTTTGACTTTTCCATCAGCTTCCATCCTTCCTAGTGGAAGGAACACCTCCTGCATGATTCCGTGTCAAAAACGAAAACCATTTAATGGTTTCCATATTAGGGGCTGAAACCTGAAAATGTGAGAATTTCCTGGGGAAATCATGTTGCCAGAGAGGATCTAAAAGTTGGGCCGGCTAGGCAGGGGAATGAAAGTCCAAGTGGTTTGGGCATTTTGCAAGACCAGTTTCCTTCTGTTTGTGGCACGGCGTGTCTGGGTAGTAGATGCGGCAGCGTAGCTACAGGCAGCCTAGGAAGTTGACTTTGGCAGCAGTCCTGCCTTAAGTAGTCACTGGAGGTAATTAAATTGTTGTCTCTCTTCTTTACGTCAACCTGGAAACTTCTAGTACTGCTGAGGCATCCCAGGAGGAGGGTAGTGTTGGCCAGAAATGGGTAAGAGTCATTGTCCCCGTTTTTCATCCTCTTGGCAGTGGCAGGACGGGCGATGCCAGCCCTCCCCAGCTCTCCGGCCAGCTCTGTTATCTGTGCTCCCAGACGAGCAGGACATGGGTTCCCACCCTTGGTGTCTTCACTTTTTGCCAGCGCTTCAGTAAATCCTCAGTCATCGCTGGTTTTCAACATGATCTTCGATGGCCACGTTTATACTGGGTCAACTGGCTTTTGAATACATCGGCAGCCCCAACACGATCAGACATTCCTCTACAGCTGTCTCCTTTTCCATTTATTTTCAGAGGTTTCCGCTGCACGGGGGCACAGGCCTGTTGCTTAGCTGTTGGTTGCTTTGGAAAGCAATGTGCTGTAAATACAGCATCTTACTGTCTCTGGAAGAAACAGTAAGTCAATTCAGGATTTGGCTAAGAGAGCGGGATTCAAAGGGAGAACTCCCGTTCCCTCGTGTGTGCTCTGGGCTGCCCACACAACCACAGCACACTTCCCTTGCAGAACAGGAGCTCTGCTCCACGCGTTTGGTGAGAGCTTCGGCATTTATATTGGCACAAGTTGACTCAAATGTAGTTTAAGATGAAAATTATATCTATGAATTGCCTGACTTTGCGTGACTAAAATATCAAGCGTACATTGCTTTACCAGTTTTACATTTGCTTTCTTTACACAGAACAAGTATATTAAATTATTCTATCCTTTTCCCTGCTAGCTCTCAATTTTTTTTTCATTACCCCTTTTAGCTTATAATACCTTTCCTTAAATGTAATTATTTGCTTCCTGACCAAAAAGTAAGCTCACCTGCCTAAAGCTGCTGGATGATGAACACGAATTGGCCAGTACATCAACAAATTCTGATTGCTACTGTCCGAAAAATCTTTAACCCAAATGATAACTGTCCCCATGAGTGCTAACTGTGACTCGGAAGGGTGGTTTTATGGTTTAATGTCTGTGAACGTTACTTGATGATTATTGTTCATTGCATTAGACAAGGCTCAGAGAAAAGAGAAACACCCAAAGGTCAGCAGTGAGACAGAAAATCATCGGAGAAGTCCGAGTCCCCATGAAAATGATTATGTCTGACCTTGGCCACCTCCGCATGTGGGCCCTGGGCGGACCGCTTAAGAAAATGACTGGCAGGTTTGTGACGACTGTCTTCACTGACAAATTTAGCCCGTTCCACGAAGGGGTGACAGAGGGAAAACCGCACGGGCAGAAAGCCCGAGTGCCCAAGCCCACACCTAACCCTGGTCAGGGTTTGCGAAGATCAGGAGGGCACTGGGGAAAGGAGGAAAAGGGTTTGGGGAGGTTTGCCTATGTAGAGCACTGGTGTTGGGATGGGGGATGCGTGGGGCTTTCGGCAAGGGGGGCACAGAGGCGGATGGGGCAGGGAAGCCCATTCCCATCTGGGATTCTGCGATTCCTCAGCCTCTCCCCTGGAAAGAAAGGGCACTTGTGCACCCCGAGAGGTGGGTACAGGGGGCGGGGGGCTCGCTCGGGCCCCCGACGGCGCCGGTTCTCTCCTTGCCCAGCTCATGCGTGCCCCGACCACCACGAGGAAGGGCGAGGGGCAGCGGGTCTTCCCTAGCCCCCCGGCCCCATTTCGGCCATTTCCTTGTCCTCTCCGCATCGCCGCTCGGCTGCCCGCAGCTCGCCGGGCCCCCCGGCCCGCACCTGCCACCCCGCCGCGCCGTGCGGGGCCGCTACCGGGGCCGGGGCTGGGCGGGGGGCGGCGGCGCGGCCCCCCCGGGCGGGAGGCGGGCAGGGGAGGTGCGGGCGGGCCGGGCCGGGGCTCCCGTCCCTCCCCGCCATCCCCAGGTGCCGCCCGGAGACGCGCGGCGGGGCGGAGGCGCCGCGGGCTGCCGGCTCTCGCCGAGGGGGCGCCGGAGCGGGCAGGTGGGAGCCGCCGAGGGGCCGGGGCGGGCCGGGGCGGGGGGGCTCGGCCCCCCGGGGAGGCGGGCAGCGGTTTGGGGAGGTGCGGGGGCTCGTTGCCATGGCTCCCTGCAAGCGCTGCCGGAGGAGATAGTGATGCCAGTCACGGAGGGACCCCTCTTCCTTCTCGTGGGTGTGTAGCGGGGCTGGGTTTGGGGTGGTGGGGATTCCCCCCCTCCCCCCTTTTTTTTTTCTCTTTTTTTTTTTTTTTTTTTTTTTTTTTTCCGGGGTGGAGCGATTAATTTGGAGAGCCGGGACAGGGCTGCGGAGCGGCCGCGACTCGCCGGACCGGCCGCCCCCTCGCCGCCGGCTCTGCCCTGCTCCAGGTACCGCCGGGGGACCGGGGCGGGGGGCCCTTCGGGGTGCGCAGGGCGCTGGGACCCGGGGGCTGCCCCGGCCGCCACCTCCGCTCGCTCTGCATTTCTACCGAAAGCCTTTTAAATTATCTTTTTTATTTTATTTTAAATCTCTTCCTCCTCCTCCTTGCACCGCACCTGGTCCCGCGCCCCAAGCTCTGGGCTTCGCCCTGCAAAGCAATGAGGAAACCGAGCCCGGACCCAGCCCCGCCAAGGGGCGAGCAGGTGCCCGCGGCTGGGGGCGCAGCGCCGGGGGCAGCCCGGGGGTCCCCGGCCCGCAGGTCCCGCTGTGTGCCCCCCCCCCCCCCGCCGCTACCTCCTCCGCCGCTGGCGCTGGGGCTCCCCGGAGCTGGGGGCCGCCCCCGGGGCTCGGCTTCCCCGGGGCTGGGGAGGGGGTCCCGGCGCTGCGGGCGGAGGAGCCGCTGCCCGGGGAAAGTTTGCGGGGGCGGGCGGGGGTCCGGGCAGGCAAAGGCACGATCGCGGTGGGGTTCGGGGGCGGGGGGGGGGGGGGGGCTGGCGCGCGTCGTCTCGTGCTGTTTTCGGTGGGTTCAAGTTTGCAAGCCCGGGTGCCGCGCGTCTGTGGCAAACACTTGTTTCTTTCCTTCCTCATGGTTCCGGAGAGTATTTTTTTTTTTTTTTCCTGCACCCCCTAAATAACTGTGAACGTCCCAGGTTTTTGCTGGGGAAGCGACAGTGTGTGCGCCGCGTTCCGGGAGAGCTGTGAGAATCTTTACACCTGGGTGTCGTGTGCTGTGTGTTACTAATCCGTGTTGCACGATCGCCGCATCAGTGCGCTCAGCTAGGTTTAGGTTTCTGTAACGCAAGGAGATTCTGTTTGCTAATAGTCCGACACAGCAAATGCAACCAGACTTTCACCGGTCACTTCTATGACTAACATTACTTCGCTGCTTATTTTTGGGTGGAAAGGAGGTAAGCTTATGGTATGTTGGATAAGATGTGGGTATTTAACCATAATACAGCAGATTGAAAGTAAGTTCATTCTCGGTGCTACCTAGGAACAGTTTTGCTTGCAACATGTTTTGGAATATTTCTCCAGAGACTTGACAGGTGGTATTTTTGTTTGTCAAGGGTTCATTTGATGTGGCTGATTTAAATATGTGTTCTTTAGCTCTCCCAAATACTATTCCATAAGCAAAACATAACAAAAATTGTGAGTTTACTTGGGGCCTGAGGAAAGGAGAAGGGGGAAGACTTGCACCTTCAAATGAAGGTGTGATTTTTGCCCACTTGTGAACACACATGCAGTGTTGCCTTGTTGGAGCTGTGCACGTGGGTCTTTGCCCGTTGCTTCCCGAGATCCTCTGCTTGGCTTCTACTGATGTGAAGCATTAAGAGTGCATGACTACTGCTATGTTAGCCTTTTACTGTTGCTTAAAAGTGAGGAATTTTCTTTGTCTTTCCAAAAACCCTAAAACCAACCCAAAAAACAATGAGTCAGTAAAAAATCAGAACATTCTTACTAGCCAGGCTCTGTCATCTTTCCTTAGGCCAAGCATCTGCTGGCAGTGGAGTCTGGCTTACAGCAGAGCTACAAGACTACACTTTGTTACATTAAAATAAGATGCAAAAGATAAGATACTCAGGTTTGCAGGGGGTAATGGAGTTCCTTCAGGAGTATCGCATAATATATGTGAAAGTATCATTAAATATCTTCAGTAAAAATACCTCTCAGCAATCCAAGAGTTGTAGAAATTTTGCTATATGCCAACACACAGGTTTTAAACCAGTTCATTCTCTAAACCCTTGCAGTTTATTACTGATTTTTATCAAAATAGGAATAAAATGAATTCTGAATATGAGGCTGAAATAAAGAGACTGTACTATAGCTATATGCACTTTGATTGCATTTAACTCGCTCTCCGTGTGAACGAATGCAATTGTTATGGACATTTAGCATGTGTTACTTCAGTAATTAAACTTAGTGAATGAAATTATGAGTCCACTCTTTTATCCCAAGAAACCCAGCAGATAAGCCTTTGTTTAAATGAAGGATTACATGATTCACAACATGTGTGTGTACCTTGGGTGGCTTGGATTGTAGCCATCTTGTTTGCTAATAAAAATATGCTTTATCACTTATGTTTGGAAGGAAAAATGAAAAGAAAAAAGAAAGGTACCCATAAATTACATAAAATGATGTAGTGGACAGTTGCTTCTGTGATAAGAAAGGATCCACTCCTTTCCCCAGTGGGAGAGGACAAGCCACTACTTTAAACACTACTAATTAGTTCAGTTTATCTTGCATGCATTACAATGCTGTAGCTAGTTAATTATAGCTTTTCCCATTAGCAGTATGCTAAGAATAATGAATTAACATATCACACAGATCAAAAGAACATCTACAAAGTTTATCTTGGAGGAAAGAAAGTGTTATTGTGAGGCAGGAAGTCCCGGTGGCTTTCCCAAGGCGCAGATTTGCTGGAATGCCTGAGCTGGTGCTTCAGAGCCTGATGAATGACTTGAATTGATCACAAACAAGTGACACTGGAGCTCTTGGTTGCTTAGCAACCCACCAAGATGCCACAATTTCTTTTGGTATATTTATCCAGTAAAGTAGAAATTCTGTTTTGTTAAAGATTTTTATTTTTTTTTTCCCCGCTAGTACAAAGCCCACCCTCTAACAGCCTTAGATTATACATCAATTAAAATTGATACCTCAGCGCTGAATCTGGGGAGCAGCACGGGTACAGAAAAAAGAGCAGGAATCTAACTTGTGAAGTGTATTCTGGTGGTGATGTGCTCGGTGCTCTTTAACAAGTTTCAATTGTCCTTTCTCAGTTAGACTTCTGTTCAAAAAACAAAATCATGAGTGGGACAAGTAACTTAAGAAATTAAGACAATCATCTACCAAATGCTTTTTGAACAGTTCCCCTCATGCCGTCTTGAGTTGTGAGATCCTGCAAGGTCTTGTGGTGTTGCCCTGTGCTCCGTTATGAGTAAATTAAATGCAAGATGGAACATGCGGTTTGATCGTTGGCCAAATTATGTCCAGGCAGTCTGGCCCATCCTATAGCCCATATGGCTGGGGACCTCTGCTAGCTTGTCCTTGCAGAAGACACTGGTTTCCTAACAGATCCATTTTGTGTAAGGAAATAACAGATTTAGTAGTCAAAGGGCAGAAGGAAAATAAATGTTGTGGTGGTTATATATATGCTAAGTACCAATATTGGCTCCTACTAGGTTGTGGCATCCTGCATAAGGTTTATACATGGTGAATTGTATGTTTATGTCAGTAAACTCTTTATTGTTACCCTTGGGTCCATGTGTGCTGGCATCTCAGTTCTGGAGTGCACCTTGGAAAGGAACCTTGCTGTGGTCCCATCCCCACTTACGCTGCTTTTGTTTGTGTGACGGGGGACTGCACAAACCGGATTAATTTTGGGTGAACTTAAGCCAGAATATGTTTCAGGAGTTTACTTTGTGCACTTCAGCTGCTAATGGGCTTTCCATCCATGGCCTCCTGGCTAAAGCTGGAGCTGGGCCCTTGCAGGGTGGGTGGGTGGGTGAGTGGGTCTGGGGTTCCCAGCACCATTTTGCTCTACTTGTCTATGCCCTTTGAAGCTCTGCTGCTGGCTAATATAGATATATCCTTTTCCTTCTAAAACTGTAATGAAGAAAAAGCGTACTAGGGCTAGGAGAACAGCAGGCTGTCGTGGCATTTATTTTGCTTAGTTAGTAGTTGGTGTTCTGGAAGATTTCTTCTCCCTCTTGATGATAAGATGGAATCCAGGTATTTCTCTTCTTTCCTAGGCAAAAAGCTTGGGTATTGCCTGATTTGCTGGCGTATTGGACTAGAAGAGGATGTTATAGCAGTGCCCATAATAATGCTGCCATGTTTGGACTGCAGTGAACCAAACCTCAACTCATTGTCAGTATTCCTAGGCTAAGATTATTATAGTTTGTAATCTGTGTACTTATAATTGCCTTGCTAGGCTTAAACAGACTTAGGTAAAGAGTTGGATACATGCGAGTTTGTTTGAATTTGTTGTGGTGTGTGTTTGTTTCTGTTGTTTCTATGTAACAAAGCTAATTCCCAACCTTGAGGTTGTTGTGTTTGGGTTTTTTTTGTGTGGCTGCTCTCTTTGCATCTGTTTTATGAAGTTGATTTCTGTAAGTCCCTTTGCCTACTCAAATGTGGATCAGTGCTTGCCATTGTAGTGATTGCCTCTGCATTATAAATTGATGAAGATACACAGTAATATTTGGTGTCTGGGGTTTCTCCTCCCAGTGTGTCCAGGCACCCTGTATGAAGTGCACAGCATGGAGCTGTGATGGCCGATGTGCTATTTTCTGAGGTTGCAGCATTCCCTAGCAGATGTTTCCTCCTTCCTTCATTACACCTGAATATATAAAATCCAAAAAAAAAAATGCACACAGTTGGATGGAAAACAGTTTATCATTAAAATTAGTGGTTATTGTTAAAGCTGAACTAGTGTTGGTTGTTTTGAGCATGACCTCCAGCTGCGGATCCTGTTCCATGTAAGAAGAACAGGATTTATGTTGCTTTCTTCATTAAAGCTTTTAAGTCTTCATAATTTTTTTTGACCCTCACTAGTCCTCTCTTTTCTCCATTTATCAAGAAAATTGCCGATTTCTCTTTTCAGGTGTTTTTCTCCTTTTGCTGACTCAGCCACAACATGGAATTAAATTAGAGGTGTGGTGGGGATATGGTTCAGGTTAGGGAGGGTGAAGGGGAGGTTGGGAAGGGCAGGGATGAGCCTGCTTGGATTCATCCTCATCTTTGCTCCTGTCCTCCCGCACAGAAGAAATAGAGATGTCTGGATCCTGGCCTGAGCAGCTGGGGCAGAAGGAGCCAATGCTTGTGCCTGGCCAGGGCTGTTTCTGTAAGAGTGCAGCTTTCGAGGATATTTTTAACAGATGGTTCCTGGTCTGGCCGTAATAGCCAGTCTGTCAGCCAGGCTGAGCTGCCTCAGGGCCAGCCCCACGCTGAGCTCCTGACAGGTAACCTCCAAACAGCTGCTTTTGCTGTAACAAAAATGTTGCTTCTTGTAGCATCCCCATTTCATCTTCCCCACGTTTGCAACCAAGGCAGGGAAAGGTGAACCTTGCATGCTTGCCCTGGGCTTTTTCCCCCCTGGGCTGCCCCAGTGCAGCAGCAAGGTGGGCACCGGTGGCCTCCGCATCGTTCTGCAAATGCTCTTGGTCCTCAGCCGGGACCCCTTTTATGCTGCTGTTGCCTGCCCAACGATGCTCCTGCTGCACCTGCTGCCAGTGCCGAAGGCAGCACATGGGTTGTCCATGAGCCCTTGTGGCTGCTGGTCTTTTCTTAGAGGTAGACAGGGCTGTACCTTTAAAGGTGGGACAAACCCATGTGAAGGGGGCCTGTAACAGCTGGGATGCCTCACTGCCCTTGGGAACAGAAACTTTAAACAAGCAAGTAGTGAAAAAACAGGGCTCCAGTTCCAAAGAAGTATATCAAAACATTTAAATGAGCCAAAGTCATCCTGCTTCTCAATATAGAAGTCAGATGACTTTAGTGCTTTTAAAAATCTCATTTCAAGTGTGTCCATTTTTGGGGAGACCCTAGAGATGCCTCTGAAAGGTTGGCAAGTTGATATTTAGGACAGCCTCCCAGCTGAAATTAATTGGTTAGGCAGTAATCTCCTAAGAGGACTAAGAAAAAAAAAAATAATTGCAGAATTGGGCCCATCCACCTTTCAGTCTGTTTTGCCTTTGGTGACTTTTCAAGTGTGACACAACCAATTCCCTGTCAGCCTTTCCCGCTGGCTGACATGGAAGAGGTAGCTTTGAATGCTGCCTGCTGTGCTTGTATGGCACTTGAAAAGAAGAGAGGGCTTGCCTTTAAGGGGTGTATTCCCACAGCTTTAAAGTATATTTGAAAAATGCATCGTTCAGTTATGTCATGTGTATTACGGTATTAAAACTGATGGAAACCTGGAACAATGTTTCAATAAAAAATGGCTGGTGCCATTGCTGTATCCCCAGCGCTTGAAATAAAATTAGTCTTGATGAAAGATTGCTGCTCTTATAGGAAAAGTAAAATTATTATTCCAGGGCAGATTTTTTTTTCTGGTAGAAAATACCCTAACAATGCTTTCAGCTAACAGCAGTGATTAACTAAATGGCTTTTTTATTTAGACATATGGCATACACCTTTTCTTTTTTTTCCCCCCAGTTTACTGAAATCAGAGAATTGTTAATAATAAAAGATTGTCTGTAGGTTTTGAAGCATCTACTTTCCCTCCCCTCCCCCCACCCCCCCCCCCAAGAGTGACCTCATAGGCCAGTGTGGTCTGTCTGTCACATCACTAAGACCCTTCCCTCTGCGGCACTGGGGCGGTGTGTGTTGGTTGGCACGGGTCTGTGTGCATGCTTGCACCATGCCTGTTCCCCTAATGGGGTTGGGTTTTCTTCTTCATAGGCAAAATACCCCAAACCACTTTGCTGATTTCAGTGAGCATATTAACTGAAATTTGGGATACTGCTTGGGTATTTTACTGGATAAGGCCCCGTGCTTTATTTTTCACAGGTTATTTTTTCATATTACTCCAGCAAGGACTTTGTTAGAGTAAAATTTCATTGTAGGGAATAGGTTTTAGAGGATTTCTATTTTGACCTGATATGAATCAGAGAAGGTCCCAGCTGATCATCTTGGTCACGAGACAGTAAACTGTATTCAGTGCTTACTTGGTATGAGTTCTGCTGAAGAATCGATCAAAACCATAGCTATTTTTTGGTAATTAAAATCCAAAGTCCTTTGAGATAAATGTTCCTTTTCTTATGTTTGAGCAGAAGGAAATAAGATGAAACTGAACTACTGGTATCCGCAAGTACTAATGGAAGTTTTTATTTAATATATTTTTAGGAAAGTAATAAACCCGATAGACTGTGGTGACTTTCAGGATTAATATTGCACATGAAAACGACTGGTGAAGTCATGGCGCCGCTGAAATAGATGGTCAAACTCCCACTGACCTCAGCAGAGTCAGGTTTTTGTCCCAAGAGTGATGAAAATCTAATTTACAACCTAACCAGTTTGAGAAGTAGGCATAATGGCTCAGCTCCTTGACTGATACAAATTACTGTGGTTCAGCTGAGGATGATTGAGTTACACCGACTTGGGCCATCTGGGCTTCTGGAGAGCCGCATCCAGCGCCCGGCGTGGGCGCCCGCTGGTGAGGGTGCTGGAACAGGCTGTGCGCGGGCAGGCGCCTTAGCAGCTTTGTGATGGTGTCCGCTATCAAGCGGCGTAATCTGGTCTTGTGTTTTAACTGGAAGCAAATAACCAGGAAACAGTAATGAATATTCCTGTTTTCCAAGCCATGCAAATTACAAATGTGGTACTCTAAGCTATTGAGTAGCAGTGATTAAAGAACTGTCCCAGCTGTACAAAGCTAAGGCATACCTACTTCATTAAATTTACAGGGTTACCGCGTAAATCCACAGTAATTGCTCAGGGTTTACTACCCGTGTGACAAATGCACCTTTCTATTATTGACTGTATGTGGTTTGACTTAGGCTTTCACCTAAATCTGGGATTTTTATTATCTCTGATTATCGTGTTGAATTGCAGCATCCCCGCTGTCTATGTCTGTGCAGCACTCAACTGGTGATTTTGCCCACCCTGCTTTTAAGATTTCCTAATACCTGCCCAGATGGTGCCTACATGCTGGGAAACACTTGGGCTTGCCTTTCCAGCTTCACGTTACATCCCGAGGAACTGCTGAAAATTGAGCTTTTGGAGTTGTACAATAGCATATATACACACACACTATATATATTAAAGGTAAAGTGCAGTAAGTGTGGTGGTACCAGAAAGTAATACAGCTGGTCTGGTTATGCAGCCCTTAAAGAGAAGTAAGTTTCTCCCATTTACTTCCACATGTGCAGGATCCTACCTTTCAGAGCATTGTACCTAATTATCCTGCCAGTGCAGCAAATTTTCCCTGGCAGCCATTCTCCCTGTCAGGCATCACTCTGCAGTGAAACCTTGCATCATTCCCATTGCATAGCAAGATGAAAATTTCATCTTTGGTGCTTAAGAAATATGCCTCGCTGTTTATTTAAAAAAAACCCAAACAAACAACAAAACACCACACCAAGAAACCCAACAGACAACAAACATCAAGAGCTATTCACAAATCTTATCATATGCATCACAAAATAAAAAAGGAATAATCTTTGTATTCAGCAGATAAGCAGCATTCTCTGTACAAACCTCTTCCACTGTCATCCTCCCAAATGTATTCTAAGCTTGTCTGTGTGCAAAGCTCCTTGTAACGGGTGGTGGTTAGACCAAATTTTTTATCCTTGCATAGGATAGGATATAGGCAGGAGCACTATAGATCTGCAGTGTTAATTATATAATACGCTCACTGAAAAGAATAATGTATTCAAACTTTTGTAGCTCAGGCAATGGCAATCCACTTAACTGTTTCTAGCTTTATGTATTTTATAATCCCCAAACCCAAGTGTCCCCAGAGAAGGAATGTGCCCTTAAAAATTTTAGGCCTTTAAATTAAGTGAATTTAAATTCAATCATTTGCATACATATTTTTTCCCCCCCTTTGTTCTGCCTGAATGAGATATTCCTTCAGTAATTGAACTGTAACTTTGCTACAGGTAAATAATGGCAGACAGCTTATATTCCAAATGCTCGCCCGCATTAGGGTTGCGTGGCGCCAATGCGGCGGTTTGCAGTGCACCTTTGAGAGGGGACGGTGTCCAGCCCACTTAGGATCACCGAGCGCTGGGCTGGCACTTGAACATTCAATTAACGTGTGGTGCTAACTGTGCTTCTCAAACAGGGACTCGAAAGGATGCTCTGGGGTGATGAAACAGGCATCCCTGGAAAAAACCTTGATACCAAGTTAGTATCATAGGGATAGGCCAAAGCTGAATTCTCCTAAAAATGAAATTTTACAGTAAAAACATGACACTGAGGTCCCTGAAATAGCTTTCATGAGCAGGCTGGGGTGCTAGCCATTGGGGTCCGTATTCTCAGCGGCTGGGTTTGGGATCTCTGTACCTGTGCAACAGATAAACTGGGGTGGGTGGACAGAAATGGTGGTGGGAGGGAGAGGCAAGGCTCGTCAAAGGGATAAAATGGCTATTGGAAAAAGTCTTGTTTAGTATCTTTGGAAAAGATAGGGTGATATACAAGGGGGACAAAATATCCATTATCCTATCTATCTTGGTGTTCTGTGGGAATACTGGAGGAGCCCATGTACAAAGAGGGAAAGGAGAGGGAGGTAGAGGGTGATCGTCCAGAGACCTTGGCACCAATCCCAGAAAAACAATGGATAAGTTGATAGAGGACTGAATTAATATAGAGTTAACGAATAGAGTGATAATTAAGGCCAGTCACCATGGCTTTCTGAAAAGGGAGCCTGCTCCTGATGGGGTTACGGGTAACGAAGCGTTGTGGCAGAGTTTTCTAGGTGTCAGATTTGGTATCTCATGAAATCTCAGTTACGAACAAACAAAGGAAGCTAGCAAAGTTAGTGTGTAGAATTAGCAGCCGTCGTGTTTAATGGATTAAGATTTAGAGAACAGAGCTGAAAAGGCCCTTGCCCATGGGGATTGAAAGATGTGTGCGTTTAGCACAGTTTCATGAGAATGAGCACTAGTCCTGAAGCTGTTTAACGTCTCCGTCAATAATCTGGAGACAAAAATGGAATGACTGCTGCCAATCTCGTGGCTGAGACAGTATTGGTAGTGTGGAAATGGGATGTTGTATGGAGCAGACTGACCGGCTGGCAAGATGTTGCCTCTTCTTCTGTCCTCCTGTCCGCCTGTGCCTTAACCAGTGCCCTGGAAGAGGAACAGCCTTGAGAAGAGGGTGAAAGGGTGTGGAGCAGACAGGGAAAGGGACACGGCTTCCCAGTGGGATGCTGTGACTGAAAGACTAGTGGGGTCCTTTGACACAGGGGTTCTATCTGAGTGCATGAGAATGCTGGAAAGCTATGGCCAGTTTTGGTGTCCACAGCTGAAAAAAAGAGTTTACAAAACTGAAGAGTCAAGGAAATAACTACAATATTGATTTTAAGAGTGGAGAAAATTCCCTGCAGTGAGAGATTTAGAGCTCAATCTGCTTAGCTCATCAAAAAGAGGATTGAGAGGGGACTTGATTACAGGGACAAGTATTTTCATGGGGAAAGCATACCCAGCTTTTTAATCAAGAAGAGAAAAGACAAATAAGATCCAATAGCTGGAAGCTGGAGGCAGACAATTTTAAATTAGACATTAAACACGATTTTTTTTTATCTGTGCTTAACCACTAGAATGAACTATGATGTGTTTGAATCGAGACTGGGTGCCTTGCGTGGTATGATCGGTCAAACCCAAGTTACTGGGTACGATTTGCAGGTGACAGGGAAAGCACAGCAGCCTGTGTCATATGGGAGGGTCTTAAAATCAGTGAGCACTGAAAGGGCAATTGAAGGAAGAAGATAAGAAAAAGGAGGAACATACATAGGAAGCACAGAACGGAGAAATAGAAGTACCAAAAGGGCAAAGAAAGGAATTTCATCTGGAGAAGGAGCTTCTGTTTCCAAGTATGGGAGCATATGTCTCAGCAAAGTGGGTTTTGGCAATGTAAACACCTTGAGTGTTGGCAGAGCTGAAGTCATCTGTTTTGCAGTCAAAGCAGCAGTTTTGGAATCTGTGCTTTGTTAACGGTGATGAAGAAACCTCCTCTTTTCGGTTTGGACTTCTGGCACCACTGGCCGTTCTGCTGCTGTGAGAGAAGACCTTGCAGTCAACTTTGCCTGGATGTGCTGGAGCCGAGGGCTGTATCCCACTGCGAGAGCCATGCCGCTCTCCCCAGGAGTGAAGGGCACAGCACAATTCACCTTTGCAGCAGCGAGTGGTCACCGTGGCCTCTTCTGTGCCCTTCACTTCACTGACATCACTGTTACACATACACATTTTAAAAGAAATCATGATCCCTATCTTTATAGCATCAAACCCAAATTTTGGGGAAATGCAGCAGGGACACCTCTGTGGTCGTGGATGGTTTTGATAGTACTGTCTGTGCGTATGTTTGTCCTCTTGAAATAGTTTCACCAGATCTGTGATGGTCTTATTTTTTTCAGAGAAACAACATACTGTATTTCAAGTGCTCACAGTGCCTAATAACCAGGTGATCATTAATTAGAATGTAATATTGTGTTTCTTCTGTGGGGAAGCACAGTGCTTCAGTCAAGATCATGGTCCAGGTGAATTTGCTGCTTTTCTCTGTGGATCTCTGGTTATAATGGAAGTGAAACAGATGCCTTAAGGACTGTAAGTCATTTTGCTGTCGTGGAAGCTCTTTAGCCAGGACTGAAAATCACTTTTCCAGAAAAAAATTTGCAAAAGTGCTGTCTTATGCCCACAGTAGGGAATACCACTGTAATTGTTATGTGGAGGGAAATAACTCACGTATGTTATTGTTTACAACTCCATCACAAAGCTATGGTGCTTATTTAGCAACATTTTCTGTTTTGGATTTGAAGAGAATAGTTATTTCAGGATGTTTTCAATGGAAATTGGCAACGTGTTTCCTTTGGAGTGTTTAACAGAAATATAAACTCTTTGTGATCAATTAGAGCACCCAATTAACCTGCAGCTCTGCATGGGTCAGTTCTTTCTGCCTCATATGGCCATAAACATTTTACGTTGCCAGCAGTACCGAATAGCAGGTTTCTGACTTCTGGGCCAGAGTGCGGCTTTTCCAGGGCTGCACCAGAACCTGGGCTCCTTAGGGTGACATCCTCCTTGGAACGAGGAAGACTGATAAATTCTAATAATCTATTTTCTTGCGGAGAAAAAAAACTACGCGAGAATGTCTGTACTACCTGTAATAATTGACTAACTGGACAGTAATTATTCCAAAATACTGTTGAAAGTATATTGACCTTGATGATCGTTTTCTTTCTCAATAGACATCTGAATAATTGTCTTTGCCTAAGGATTCCCTAGAAGCTGCTCTCAAATTAGAGCAGCACTTCAGCATTTAACTCATGACATTGTGACATCCATTAGGAACGCAGAGAGGTAGGAATTAGCCTATTCAATCCGATTAAAGATCCAATTAACTTGGAATCCTATCTCTGTTAGTAACTAATACTAGATGACTCAACACCCTGGGAAAAAAACCCAAAAGCCACCTGAAAAACCAGCCCCAAATCTTCCTCCCTCTTCCCCTGAACTCTCATTATCACAATTAAGGAATAAAGTGTCCCTGAAAGACTTACTACTTTTTTTCTTTTGGTTTTCCCCACTTCTTCTTACCAAGCACTTACTGCTTGGCTTCCATCCTGGAACATGAGATCAATAGCCCTTATAAATTCTTATGCTGGCTTGGGCAAGTATTATTATTAGCACTTTAAACATCTAATCATTCTCCTAATCATTATGCCCTTTGTATCAATAACATTTTTTGTCAGTTCACAACGTTAATGATTGTGATTTTTCTTTCCCATTTTAAATTTGCTGTCTCTTAATTGCAATGTGATCATTAGAGTGACTATTTGACCTTGTTTCACCTGTTTTCATAAATACTTGTGTCTGTCATGTTCATTCCTTGAAACACTTCATCTGTACGTGAAATACTGACAATTCTTTTCATTCCTTTCTTAAAGGGACTTTTAATATTTTCCTTATTTTTGACTTGTTTAATCCTTTCTGTTTCTATAATTTTTGAAAGCCCTTTGAATGGAGTTATGCTTAGTGTCAAAGGTAAGACTGTATTAGCAGCACATCTAAATTGCTAATCTCTCACCATAATTATTTTTAGTCCTTTCTAATGTATTCTGCACAGAACCTCCCGTCTCGGTTGCATCTTGACCACCTTGGCCTGCAGAGCAGATGCTTTCTATTGAAGTGATTTTTCTTTTTTTTGTAGAAAGAAAACAATTCAATAGAAACACTGTTCTCCTTCAGCCTTCCAAAGGCCAGGGGCTATTTGGGGAATTTAGCTTCAGTTAAATAAAATGAAACAGATCTATTATGACCCTCTGAGAAAGTCTCATGTTTTAGATCATAGGCTGTTTCTAAATATAGGGGTCGGAAATTAATATCTCCCTGGGTAGATGATTCTGTAACTGCCTCCTGCAAGGTTTTTCAGTTTCCTTTGAACTGAGTGTCCTGGCCATTTCTTAAGAGATAGTACTTTGAGTGGAGAAAGTGTTAAGATGATACGCTGTAAGATATATATATATACACACACAATTGCTTACTATATAGATACATTTTTGTATAAATTTGTTCAACCATCTTGGCATTCTTTTTTTTTTAAAAAAAAAGATCATTTGGTATGTGTGTGTGTATATACATAGATATAATTTTTTTTCCCTAAACCATTTTGTGCAAGGGCCAATAGCTTTTACCTTTGGCTTTTGAATCTGATACTACTTTGTCTTCCTTGAAAATAACCAGAGTACCAGCAACATCTGATGTGAGTGAAAGGGAAACAAACAAAAGTGAAGCAGCTCAGTATGGAACATATCCAACGTTCAGATTTATTCCAGAGACCTGAATTTCAAAACTTTAAAATGACACACCTATAATGTGTGCTTGCATGTGTATACACATACAAATGCACATACACCTTCTGTTTATAAATATATATGTATGTAATTCAGATCTTTGACTTGTGCAGGCACATGAGAAGTGCTGGAAAGCTTGTATGCTAATGTTTATTGGTTCCTGATATTTAACAGTTAGATCTTACTACAGCTACGGAGAAATGATTCAGGTTCCTTCTGGTTTGAGGTATTGTCTTTCTCTGGGTGCTCCTCACTACAGAAAAACATCTTCCTATATTTGGCTGCATACATTCGCTGTGGCAGATGTTATGACTCAGAGCAGACAAGAAGGTTCAGATTTTCCCCCCCCCCCCCCTTTTTTTTTTTTTTTCATAAGTGTCTTGCCCCCAGGCATGTTTTGACAGGGAGGATATCATTTCAAATTAAATGTGCAGGCTTTCCAAAGCTACAAATTGCAGAGATTTCTCGGCATGACTCAAAGAAAAAAGTGTTGTGCATGCTGATCGCTTGCTGTGGCGGGAGGGAGCTGCTGTGGCGTAGCTCTGGTACTGAAACCCATAGTTTATTGCCCTGTAAGAAATTTGGACACAGGAGAGGCTGTGTCCGTGAGTGAGCTGCTTTGACTTCGTTCCTTTAAGAACCATTTTCCTCTGAAAACTACACAAAGGCTCGCACGGCAGAGCTGCTTTTTCCCTGCTGCCTTCAGGTAGGCTGGGATAGTGACTAGTGGTATAAAATCTAATTTCCCCTACTTGGTTTAACTGGTCAGGTGGATCTCTAGCATCAGTGAGCAGAAGATATTGGAAGCAGGCAATCCAGAGGATGCTTCCTGCTGAAGACTGCCAGAGGACCATGAAGGTCTCTGTCTGTGCCAGGGTGACTGCTTTTCCCTTCTGAATGGGGAGAGGTGCAGCGAGTAGAGGAATTTCTTCTTAATTGTGGTGTTTTCTGTTGTTTTGTTTTGGGTTTTTTTAATTATTTCAGGAAAAAAAATGGAGGGAACATCTGTAGTTCTGAATATCATCCCATGAGCTACTGGTGGGGCCTTTGTAGTAAGGGAGCTTAATACCCCAGACTGCCAAAGTTTTAAAGTTTTTTCCTGAGTTTATGAGCAGAACTCTTTGTTCCTAATGAAACAAAGCAAAGAGAACCCACCTAAATCTCTCAGCTTTATGGCACAGCTGTAACAAAGGTCAGATTTGCCTTGTTTGAGGCTGGTACACTGCATGGGTTCTGGCTTTCTGAGGCTGTCGTATCTTCTCGTATCTTTCATTCTTCCCACCTTTATTCACTTTTCCACCTTTTGTTCCAGTTTTTGACCTGTGTTTAATCTTTTTCTGTGCCTCGCCCTCCTCAGTTTTCCTCACCCCACCACTGCTGCGTCTCAGGGCAGGCATCCTTGGCACACGGGGACAACCTCAACCACGGCATTCTGGTGTTAGCGTGGTGTCAGTAGAAGGAACGATGCTGATCAAGGGCTGCTTTCAGCAGTGTCTGACTTCAGGTGGGATCTGGTAATCTACACTTCTCTTGGAAGTCGATGGAATTGTGGAGATTTGTGTGCAGGCAGGGTCTGTCCCTCTGCCTTGGCTGTGCTGCCCCAAGGTCTGTAGCATCCGACGGTCCCTTTAGGGAGACGTGGACCTGGGCACCCTTTATGTTGCTGTGTTCGCAAGGTTTTCCCTTCTGTGCGGAGAACGCAGCGTAGGAAAGGCGTGAGAGCGAACTCTGATAGCCTTAACCTGTAATAAGCCTGATGTCCTCAGGGAGAATGGAGATTAAAGAGCCAAAATTCTCTAGGAGATTGTCGCTTGGCTAATGATGATAGTTGCCTATGGCAGTCAGGGATGATACGGCTGATACTTAGCAGGGGTTGTGAACCAATTAGTCTGCTCAACAAAATACTTGGTCCATTGGGTGCAAATGTTAGGAATATTTATAGGGCTGGCGATGGAGCCAGCTAATCAAAACTGGAGAAAACTACTTAAGAGGCTGTCCCAGGCTCTACAGAGGCCCTGAGATTACCCAGCTGACAGACAAACAAATGTTTGCCCATGTAAATATTAGGACTCAAAGATTGTATTTGAACTCTTCTGTGGTTTTCTAACATTGTAAAAACAATTAGAGGTGCTTAAAACATGCTAGAAACTACTTCCCTGTGGAGGGCTTGCTTCCGCGGTGGCTGTCCATAGGTGGTCTCCTGCAGCTTGGCTGCCTCCAGCGTTGCTTTTGGTGGCTTTCAGATGCTCCAGGTAGGAGCCCAATTTCCATGATGGCAGAGGGATGTCGTATGAGCTGGCCCAGGTAAAACGGCAGCAGCACAATAGTTCAGCACATACTAGCATGTTGTCTTGCATTTGTTAACTGCTAAAGCTCTTGAGTATTCCTATTATCTCCTTAAATCTTTATGTACTAACTTGCTGGGGTATGAAACTATTCAACATTAGTGTTGCAGTCTGGTCCGTTTATTAGTAAAGCCCAGCCATCATACAAGTGATGCAGAGAGCTGGTACTTACACAAGGTATAATAGGCAGTTGGAGAAGAAATGCAGTAATTCATCTACATTTGCAGGATGGATTAAGAGTTTCTTTGTTGGCTTGTTTGTTTATTTACACTTTACGTTAATTAATAATTTTTCAGGTGTTTTCCCCTCTAAGGTATTGCTTGGCAGAACCACTTCTGTTAAATAGATAAGACAATGAGAAAAATCCACAGGCTTCACTGGAAAAGCCTTGTGAAACCTGAGAATATTGATTTTTTTTTTCCCCCCTCATATTTACAACACAAATGTTGTTATACATGTTTTGAAGGAGAGCTTGTAAATAGAAGAACAGCTTCTAACCCTACTACTAAGCTTGTGATCAAAATATTCTTCCTTGCTATTTTACAGCTGTTATTTTACAGTAAGCAATCAATCTGAAATACAGCCATTTTGAGTTTGGTGCTGAAGGTGGTTTTCTCTAGTACTTATTTCAAAAATCAAACGTTAAACTGGGGCATTTATTGTATTTGGCAAGCTCTACTCTAGTTCTTTACTTACAGAAAAATAAAATATTAATAAAAGCCAGGTTGCAGATTGCTATAGTAAGCACTGTGATTTTTATTTTTTTTATATTGTTATGGTTTTTTACACCCCTCTGTGTAAAAGCTTTCTTTGTGCTGCTGCTGTTCTGGCTGTAAGTGGTTTTAAGTGCAGTGGGTTTTAATATACAGATGTTATTTCTGATGGTTCTTACACTTTCAGAAATGGCATAATGTCTTTTTTGATCCTGAAAAGCACAGTGCTTATTGGTACTGATAATTGTGTTAATAGCTTTTTTTTGATTGGTTGTTTTTTTTTGTTTTTGGGTTTTTTTTTGGTTCATACGTGTATCAGAGATGCAACATACTGGCAGTTAAATGGGGTAAAAACGGTCTTTTCAAGAGGAAGATCCAAGTCCGTGGAGGCTCTCCAGGGATCTCATTAAAGCATTCTTTTCTTAATATAGTGTGCTGCAATAACAGCTATCAGAATCCCCACAGTGTGGTTTCCTGATAGGTTAGTTTACACAGAATTAATTGTCTAATTTTGCAAGCAACCAGTACAGTGCACATTGATATTTATTTATTTATTTTTAGTCTGATGTGTTGCTCTTGTGGATTCTGCGTGATATTTTAAGATAGTTTTTACAATCCATCTTAATGCCACTTCATCACAGCACTTACTACATAGGAATCATGACTTGGTTTTATAATTTTTCTGTCTCTCCTTCCATATGTAAGAATTGCTGTTAATTCAAGCAATACATTTTTGCTTATGCAAAAATGTTTTTAAACAACAGGAATAAAAGAATGCATCAGACAAGCAAATTCAGACTTTAGAAGGCTTCTGTGGTTTAGATGCTCCAGAGGCCAATGTGGAGAGCAGGTTTCCCGTGTCCTCAGAGGTGCCTTGCTGGTTTGGGTGGTACAGCCGCAGCAGCGGTGAGCCTGATGCAGAACAAAGGGCCAGCAAGTTGCAGTCCGTGGAAAAATATATTTGGATAAAATCTCGCAGGCTGTGCTGAGAGTTGGGCTTGAGCAGGATTTTAAATGTATTTGGAGGATTCCTTTTTCAATTGAAGCTCTTGAGACAATTTGCACACCAAGGGCTGTTTTACTACCTGTTGTTTAGCTGCATGAAAGGGATGTTACGCAGAGTATTCTCCGGCTTGGTTTGGGCAGGATGGCTGCTGCAACAACTGCTGGTCTCAACCAACTGCTGAAAGCTGCCTTCCAGCTTGACTCAGCATCGCTGCTGCACTGGGGAGATGACCGTCCTTCCCTTACCTGCTCAGGCTCATGCAGGTAGGGAAAAGGTGATGGACTTCTGATTCCTCGCCCCTGGACCTGGCTGTGTTCCGGCAGACTCCTGAAACTTTTATCTCAAGGAATGGCTTTGCTCTACGAAGACCATCGCAAAATGCAAACACCTCTGCTGAAGATTGGCTTGCGATCAACACGTTGGCTGGAGGAACTGGTGACTGTGTCCTCAGCTACTGTAAACCACAGGAGTTATATAAGCAGATGAAAGAGCTTTCTGCACGGTCTGGAAGCAATATAGGAGGCAGGGAGTGAGCGCAGGCTGGGTGTCAGCTGGAAGAAACATGGGATTCCAGAGACAGGCAGTCTGAGGGTTCCAAGAGGTTGTGCAGAAATGAAGGAACAGAACGACCTGCCCTGAGACTGTGGCTGGTGGGTGCTGGGGTACCTGTTGTCTCGGTGTGCTAATGGGTTCTTGGAGCATCTGCTTTTCTGTAGGTTGAAGAGCTGGGTGGAGGAGGGAGAGAGGGCTGAGGAGGGGTGCAGGGGAGGAGGAGCAGATCCCCATTGTTCCGGTTGGGAGTTCAGGCAAAGGGGGTCCTTCAGATGAAAGTGAAAGTATGCAAAAGTGAAGCACTTTGGTTAATGTCAGTGGGGGAGGGTAAGGCAGTAGTACTAGCTGAGACAAGGGATGAGTCAGGAAAAAGCTTATTTGGCGGGTAGAGTGTGGGGAAGGGAATGGGGACAGGACGGACCAAAGCAGCAAAACCTTCGTTAAAACCTCAGAAAGTGTGTTTGTCAAGGATTGTCTTGTCAAATTTTGTCATTAGTTTCTCATTTACATACATGAAACGTTCTCCAGGGAGAAGCTATGACTTTTCCTGTAAGAAGGGAATGTTTTGGACAATGCTGCCATCCTTCTTGCCACCATGTCTGGGAGGGGAAATAGAAGGGAGGTCAGTGAAATGTGTGATTCCTTTGCCTTCTTGTTTGATGTCTTTTTAGCTCTTGCTTCTATTAAAGAAGTTAAGATGTGGTGTACGCAGTGAATTTATAATGTCATAGCATTCCAAACTGTTCTAGAGCTATTTCAAAATATTTCCAAAGTGGTGTTCTAGAGCTGTTTCTAGATAGGGTTTGTATCTCCCTGTTAGACACTAGGTATGAAGAAGCTAGCCTGCAGGCTGCGGTATAGATCCAGCCCACCAAGCAAATGAGATGTCTCCACCACACTGGCCAAGTCCTGCTGTCCCCAGGTATTACAGACCATGTCGCATGCAGGGGGCTTGACCAGCCATGAGGCTGGTCTCTGTTGGGAGGCACCTGGAATGTGAATGTGCCACCATCCTGCCTGGACCTGTGACGGGGGTTAGATGGCACACAGAGCCTTTGAGTGCTGCGTCTGATCCTGGCACCACTGGTGATGTATATGTTGTGCTCATGTCAGTTGTTATCTCAGTGTTGACATCATACACTAAATAACACTTAAGCGGGTCTCTTTCCATTAAAAGATGAATTCCCGACACAATTGAAGTCAATGGGGCTTTTGTCACTGACTTCAATAGGCCTTAGCATCCACCTCGTGGCTCCATGGGAAGAAGAATAAATTGCTGCTGGAAATGCAACTGTCTCTGACATCCAGTGGGAAAGGATAATTAGCAGTCAGTCATGGAGCTGCCGTTTGGTTGTCTGATGAATAATAGAACTGAGTACAAGTGATACATTGTCTTCCAAGTGGGTAAAGTGATTTTAACAGATTAGCATAAGTGTAGGCAGCCAAGAAGTACGGTATGAACACCAAGTGTGAGGAGTTCTAGACAGACATCAACTTTTCCATCTGTCTGGCCTCCACAAGTTAACATGTAGTTGTGTGTAAACGCTAAACCAGGAAGATGTTGGGGATTGGGAAGACAAAATCTTGTGTTACTAGGTTTTGTTTCTTTTTTTGTTGGGTTGGGTTGATGCTCTTAAAAGAACATGAGAGAGATTTTGATGAAACCTCTTCTCCATTTTTACGTCTTGTCAAAAATACCTCTGGAACCGGTTGGAGCATGGTTGGAGCTCTGCTGTAAGGATGATGTTACAAGGGTGAAGGACCATGTTTTATGGACATGTGCAGCTTCCACATGTTGAGAAGACCCTGGCTTGGAAACCCTGATTTCTGACAAGGATGGTCAGACCAGCTGGTGCGGTGGGCATCGGGGGCGAGGCGCGGAGGTGGGCACTGCCTTCGCGGATCTGTACCCTTTGAGCAAAGTGGATGGCAATTAAAGCAGAGGAGGGCAAGGCCAATGTAGTTTTAATCATTAGTTTCAGTTTGTAGTTGGTCTTAACACTGCGTGCAGCTTTGTGGGAGCATAAAGACGGCACTGTGATGCCGTGGCTTTTAACTAGGCCTGTTTATGTATTGTCGTTGGCGAAGCTATTGACTTCATATTCTTTCATGTTCTTTATGTTCTCTTCTGTTTTGATGTTATCGTGCAGTCGTCTTTGCTACGTATTAAACAAGAGACTACTTCAATATAAAATGATCAAAGGGGTAAGGGAACACAGGGCCATAAAGAATATATGGAGAGCTCTGGGAGAATAAGAAGTTGAATTTAAAGGCTTCTTCAAGCTGCTTAATTCCTGCTTAGATTTCTGGGGCCACCAATAGGCAACAGTCCCTTTCTTTAAATCTTTTACTAGGGATTGACTGGCAGAATCACTGTTTTACATGGGGTTTAAAGAGTAAAAGGCCACCCTGAAGGTCAAGCCCTAAGAGATTTCCTCTAAGAGCTCATTGATTCTACTAGATTTTTGACTTGAAAAAAGACCGCTCCTTCCTAGATCTGCGGCTGGGATACAAGTGCCTTAGTATGTGCCTGCACAGAAGGCAGGAGCAAAAGCGTAAGTGCAGGGAAAAAATAGAGAAAGATGCTGTGGGGCAGACAGACAATGATTTCAGTCTCTCGCTTGTACAATTCAAACTGGCGACGTTATTAGCTGCTGGTCCATGAAAAAAGAAAGTCTTATTTTATCGGTTTCAGAAATGGATTATATTAACAGTGAAATTGGGCAGAATAAAGATTTATGGTCACATCCTCAGCTTGAGTAAACAGGCAGAGGACCTCTGCTTGTAATGGGGATAGAAGGGCTTGCTGCAGCTGAGGAGCTGGGCTGTAAATACTGGGGGTCTGGTTTTCTTCACATATAGAAATGAATGCTGTGAACGTATATGCGTGTAATTGTCTTTTGCACAAAAATTAAGATGAGCATGTTTCGCCTCTCTAACCTCTTTATAATATTGGCTTTGTAAGTTGCCCAGTGCTGTGGTAGTGATTAGCAGAATGAATCCAAAAGCCTACCCCATGAGCAAACTCTGTATTTGCGCTATTACCTACTCCTGTGATATTTCAATCTGATTCATTAGAAAAATTAGCATTTTTATGGACTAATTAGGGGAAAATGTTGCTTGTACTGATTGTGAGATACAGGTATTTTCACAGCTTAGGAAAGCCAAATAGAAGTGAAACATGATTTCTACCATGCACCCTCCAATCCGCTCCTCTCCCCCCCCCCCCAAAAAAAAAAAAAAAAAGAGCAAAAGGATTACTCAAATGAACTCAAAACACTGGGAGATTTGAACTTTTGGGTTTTTTTAAAGGGGGGAAGGGATTAAAAGAAGATTATATTACTATACTGTTGGCAGTTTGTCCAGTTTTTTTGAAATCAAAATTCCAGATCTTTCAGCTATTTTGGTTCTCCAGGCATAAAAATATTTTAAAAGCTGTCAGTCAGTCACCATATTTTTTGTGACAGTTGCAAAATGAACAGTAATGAGAATGAATAGTAATGAGTGCATTATTCAGTATCTATACATGCCAATTGATTTTCATTGTAAGTTTATATATTTCAGTTGACACACATTTTCATTTTTCTTTTCTTTTCAAAACCGAGCTCAGGTTTTATTAGACCATAGCTGTTCATGCAAACATGCCTTAGTTTTTCTCATGTTATACTAATGAACCACTTGCTTTTGAAGTTTGATTCTAAATATGCATGTGTGTCACTTGCTCCTGCTCACATTCTCCATTTGCCAGGAGGGTAAAAACGTGTGTCTGTGACAAAACATCTGAGGTCATCTTTTTTACAAGGGAAGCATTCTTTCTTCTTAGGGGATGGAATACCATTATTTTAATCAATGCAGGCATCTCCTGTTTTCATCGTTACGTTTTGTTGATGATCTTGGTTTACTGAGACACAGAGCAGTGAACTCATTTTGGGCTTCTGTGGAGGAGGTGAAAATCTCCATCTTGTGCAGAGGGTGGAAGTTCAATTAGGCATTTTGGTGTCATGGGAGGCTGATTGTGCTTTAATTGGCTCCAGCTGACTGGCTTTTAGCCCACGATATTCTTCACCTGCAGTTGGATACTTCTCAAATATGTATGGAATTTTTTATTGCATTTAAAAATGTTGCACAAAGTCAGAATAATTATTTCCAAATGTTACTTTTCAAGTGAATGCCCTATGATAAATACAAGTGAAGGAGGCACCATTAAAATCGTAGAATAATTTAAGCTGGAAGGGACCTTCGGAGGTCATCTGGTCCAACCTCCTGCTGAATGTAGACATGACTTTGATGTTAGATGAGGTTGCTCAGGGCTTTGTCCAGTTGAAAACGGTAATCGGCCTTCTCTTCTTCAGGCTAGGCAAACAGTTCTCCCAGCTTCTTCTCCCAAGTTACGTGTTGCAGCCCCTTCATCATCTTGGTCCTCTCTGCTGAATTTCTGCCAGTTTTTCAGTGTCTGTTTTGGAACAGGGAAACCAAAACTGGACGCTCTGTTCCAGAGGCAGCCTCACAAGTGCTGAATAGAGAGTAATAATTGCTTTCCTTGACATGCTGGCTGTGCTCCTGTGAATGCAACCCAGCGTGTGGCTGGCGTTCATCACTGCCGCTGCCGATCCCTGTTCAACCCCCGGGCTGCCTTCCCCCGAGCTGCTTTCCGCACGGTGGGTTTCCATTTCCAGAACTTCATGCCTGCGTTGGCTGAACGTTGCAAGCTTTCCGTCAGCTCCCTTCCCCAGCCTGCTGGGGTGCTGTGGCGTGGCAGTCCCCCTCTAGCACATCGGCTGCTCCCCAGCTCCGGTGTCATCTGGAAACCTCCCACGACTGCATTCCCTTTCACTGTTTTTGTTTGTTAACAAGACATTAAATGGTTAAACTGGTTGCCTTCAGGAAGATTTGTTCCTCCTTACCCTTCTGGAGGGTGGCCATGACAGTTGCCTTTTCCAGCCATCAGAAGGATTCCCCAGTTGCCACAATATTTCAAAGGCACAAAGAGCAGCCTCAAAATGATGTCAGCCTGCTTCCTGGGCATTCACAGACCTGTGTGGGTCCGGTTTGATTAAGTGGTCCCTAACAAAATCTTCCTCTGCCGTAGATAGGACTTCCCTCCGCCAGACAAAAGCATTAGGAACATGGACCTGGGCAGGCTGAGAGTAGGCCTTGCCAGTAAAGACTGAGCCAGAAAAAGTCACTGAATGCCTCCTCCTTTTTACCCTTTCTCAGTAGTTTTGTTGACATATTCAGGAGAAACTCATGTTTCCCTTGGTCTTTTGCTGCAGACGTACCTATGGGTGAAGCCTTTCTGGTTGGCCATACCATCCCTTGCCAGTTGCAACTCCACCTGGGCTTTGGCTTTCCTAACTTTGTCCCTGCAGTCTGGGCAAGGTTTGTATAGTCCTCCTGGGTAGCCCGTCTCCACTTCCACCTTCTGTTCGCTTTCTTTTTGTGTTTGAGCTCAGTCAGAGTTTCCACATTCAGCCAAATCCACCTTCTGCCACGTCTGCTCCACTTCCCACTCATCAGGGTGGATTGCTCTCATGCTTTGAGGAGGTTCTTCTTGAAGATCAAGGAGCTCCCCTGTTCCCTTCTGCACCCCAGGGCAGTCATCCGTGGCATCACATCTATTAGTTCCCTGAGCAAGCCAAACTGCTCCCCTGGAGTTCAGCATCAATATTGTCTTTGATGCTCTCATGAAATCTCGGTTGCTTGTGCACCACCAGTTGCCATCTTAGTGGACATCAGGGTGCTAAGGGGGTACCAGGATGACCAGGGCCTTTGGTTATGAGGGCTGAATAAAGCTTTATCTACTTCCAGTTCTTGTCTGGGTGGTGGGCAGCAAACACCCACCGCAGGGTCCTCCTTGCTGGCCTCTTTGAGTCTGACCCAACTGTTTACAGCGCAGCTCCATGCGAAAAGCCTTGAGAAATAATTTTGACTCATTAGTCTCTTCTGAGGAAAATTATGATTTTTTTGAGCATACGTTTTAACAGCTTTTAATCCTATACAGTGTCTTTTCCAGCAGAAACATGTTTTGTTTTGTTTTGTTTTTCTGATAGACAAAAAAAGGAGTCCTGAAAACCTATTGGACTCAAAACATTTGGGGTACTGTAATAACTTCAACATATGCTTCATAACTTTTCTTGATGTGGGATTGTTGGTATAAAGTCTTTATGCATATCTGGGGACAGGAGATAATAGCATGCTTCAGGTCTTAAGTGCCAATGTGAAGCACTCACTGAATTAATGTATTTGTTCAGTTGCATTTTTGTCATTGCACTTTCAGCAGTTCAAAAGTTGCGATACTGAAATCACCCGTCTTGACCTTAGTCATCTTCTGCGTTAATAAAATGCCCTGTGCTGTTACTTAGGCCATTAGTCTGGGACTCGGAAGTGTTATTTCTGGGTCTGCAATTATCCCACTGCTGCAATTTCCCTATCTGAATTGAGGATAACAAAGCTCTCCTTCTTTGCAGGATGCTTTGAGATTTGATGATGAAAAGTGCTATATAAGGGTTACATATTGTTATGTGAACAAATATCACTTTGTTTGCATGGCTTGACCATCTTATAAGCAAGCAGAGAGCTGATGACAAAATCAAGATTGGAATTGAACAAATGAGTTATAATGAACAATTTCAGTCTATTGACTTGATTTTTTTTTCCCCTGCTGTTTGAAAGTCATTAACTTTTATAAATCAATCTCTAGAAAAATTTTTAGTCTGTAAATCATTTGCCAGTTGGGTTTAGAAATCTTTTATGTTTGCTTGTTTTATAATTTTAGAAGGCAAAGAAGTTACATGTTAGTTTGCATGATCATTAGCAATCTGCACATAGAATGGCATATTGTAAGGGTAAGTTTCCAATTTCAGTGTTTGACATTTTTCAAGTGCATTTAAAAGGCATTTCCAGGAAAATAAACCCAGAAAATTACAGTTTAATCTTCAGAACAGAAAAAAATTATTTCTTCGTTAAAGCTGTACTTAAATCTGTTGCAAACAGGGCAGCAGCAAAATTGATTGTTTTAAAAATAGCGTGAAAAACCTTTCTACGTTATTTGCACTTGGTGTCATGGGTTAGCTCCTTCAGATCTTTCAGAGTTCATGTATCATTGCAGTTTGCATATGATTGACTTTTGTGTTGTAGAGTAGAAAAAAGCATCCTCAGTTAAACTCATATACTGTCTGCATAAAATTTGTAACAAGGAAACATCAGGGAAGTAGTTTGTCAGGTGGTGTAAATAAAAATAACTTCAAAAAACCCACGCTGATTCACTCTGCTTGAAGATTTGCTCCAGAATATCTGAGAATGGCTGTGTGTTTTGCCACGAGGGTGTGAATAGTTGAAATCTAATTTGTATCTGGAGAGCCCAGCACCAACTTTTCTGGTGGTGTTCTTTCCTGAAATCGCAGTACTGCGGTAGGGTTGCATGGGTCTCGTGAAGACTGGTGGATATTTTTCAGCTGCCCTGTAGATACTGATGCTGCTGCCTTTCCAGTGCAGGAGAAACCCTTTTCTCAGCCCACGTGCCATTCAGTTTGCACATGCTCCATGTGGAAGAGCTTGGGGAAAGGTTGTAATGCAGAGCTGCGCTGCACGTTAGGTTATTAAAATCAGGTGCAAGTGTGCTCTATGCCGTGGGGGACCTTAAATGCAGAATCATTCTAACTAATCAGCAGCTACTAAGTGTGCCAAATTTTACCCCAAGGTACGCGTGGGCTCCTATGGTGGTGTCGGTTTTGTTCGCTGACTTTTATTGACTATCAGGATTTATTGACCCAGGAGGGAAATATTGACAGACGTGATTCTCTACCAGTCACAGTTTCCCTTAAGGGACAATAACAGCTGGTGTTCACTGTAAATTTAAACTCAATGCGTGCATGTGTGTCATGGCATGGGGTTTAACCGCTGAACATTTACCTTCCATGATCGTATGCCCATGCTGCCCGTGAGACCTGAGTGCTTTTGCACAGACCTCAACGTTTTCCTTAGGGAAAAATCTCTGTGCTGTGCCTGGATGGTGACAAACCTTAGGGAGCGAGCCTGTGTGCATGTGTTTGCATTAGCCTTTGTATATATGTTAAAGCCAAGGTGATTTTCTTCTGATAACTGGTGTAACAACTTTTAATGCCATACATCCATATTGCAAAGTTCACTGCAGGCTTGAATTATGTACCGGCAGAGTACTATAGCATTCCTTATGCCTGAGTAATCGTGGACCAGAATCTGGCCCCATATACTTGATTTACAAAAACTTGTTCGTGGCGCCTCTTCTTTTTTTGGTACAGTAAATCACAGGAATTGTTGGCTGACATCATGTGATGGTCTTAGGCAGCTGTGATTAGTATTTCAAGGCTCTCTTCATGTTCTGATAGTCCTTTCAGTAAAAGATAAACAGATATTTGAGCAATTTGCAACATCATGCTTGCAGTAATGATGAGCCATCTTCTTCTAAATGTGAGACGGATCCAAAACACTTCCCCCCCCGCCCCCAATGGCCTGATGGTAAAACTGAAGTAGTGGCAAAGCATGTCTGCTAAACTGGATGTCCTAATTTTATGCCTGTTAAATTAGTACTTTCCTACTCTATCTAAAATGAAAATAATCGTATTGTTTAAGAAGTAGAAAAACTGTTGTACTGACTTTTTTCAACAGCACTGCATCTTTGTTGGGTTGTATTCATAATGCACAGGGGTAAAATGACGTCTAAAAATGTTTATTTTTTTAATAACTAAGAACTGCTTTTATCTCTTGTTCCCCCTCCCCCCAACTCCTATTAATATTACTTGGTATTAGTTTGAGGATGTCATTGCAAATACTCCCCTTAGCACATTTGCACTTAGGTGGGATCCATAAGCAACCTTTCTGCTGTGGCTACAGTTTATCCATTTCACCCTGTGCTATTTTCTAAGTTGATTAATGCATCTTTTTATTGTTTGAGAAAACTTCCTCCTAGAATAACCTTCTGCTATTAATACGCACAAGTGAAGACAAGTGAAGCTTATCCCTAATTCGCAATGGTGCTGGAGCTGATGGGAACACTGCCCAGGCTGGCGTGCTGGGATTTGGGGTCCTTTCATCCCTTTGCCACCCACGTGTCACACGATGCTCTGTGCAATAGGATAAACCGTCATGGTCCGTGCTGCAAGGCAGAGCTGGGTCTCAGAAGCCTGGATGTGCAGAGCATGGTGCTGCAGGAGCCGCCTGGCTCTGCTGTGGGACAGTGGCCAAAGCAGCATCACAGCTTCGTCCCGGGCAGCTCTCCCCTCCTCCGACCCCCTTCTGCTTTGTCAAGCCCTCTGGGCCAGATCTGTTCATTTTTTCCCTTAGCGTTGTGGGGATCTGCAGCAGGCACAGTTCGAGTAATGTTTAAATATTTAGTTTCTCATTTTCAGAACGTTACCTAAGCCTGACTTGGAGGCTTGTGCTTATCAGTTCATGTAGCTTTCAGAGAGAGATGGCTGGATAGACGTGAAGGTCACATTGCAGCAGGGACCACTCGTCCCTGCTCCAGTCTGCTCTTCCTCCGCAGTCAGTGGATGGAGAAGCCCGGGAAGCCACCCGGGCCATCTGTGGCATTGCCAGAGGCAGCGGGCAATGCCAGCCCTAATCCTGGCTGCGGCATTTGCTCCAGGTTCTGTTCAGAGACCAAGCAGCTCCCGGGTGGCTTGGCATGGGGATCAGAGATGTGTCTTAAAGCCATCTTTGTGCCCTGCTGCTTCTCCCCTTCTCTGCACCGTGCCTAACTCGGCTCAGATACAGCATCAAATCCGATGAACGACCAGCTGAGTGAATAAAAGTGTGAACTGCATTCCCTCACTTAGAAATCTGTCAGCTCCCTCTAACCTTTTGGAAAATTGAAAGACCAAGTGACTGTACTTGCACTTGTAATGATAAAACATTGTCGTCTTCTAGGAATCCAGGCACGCAGACACTTTGCCCATACCCACAGAGGGAAAAGATTCTGTTTTTATTTTTCATCTTTACAAATCCCAACAGATTCAATGGACCAGGGCACCTGACCAGTTTGATTCTGGCTGTGAGATCTCTGGGATAGTAGTCATAAATCCCAATTTGTAAGGCTGCACATTTTTTCCCTTGCAGTATGCAAGGCATGAAGAACCAAACAGCAGGTTAAGTTTTCAATGTCAACTGGGAGACAGGCTTTCTCGGCAAGACATACACTGTTCCAGTAATTCTTCTTCTTCCAGTGCAGTGCTAGATGCAATCTTTCTAGAGATTTTTTTGCAGGTGCAAATTTTCTGCAGCCTAGAAATGGCCAAGTGGATAATGGCAGCAGTAATGGCACACAACCCAGAGTGCCGCAGATCGTTTCCTTACCCCTCTGTCAAATAAGTCTCATGACTCATTTCTAAAGTTTAGTAGCTTGGTTCGAACGGAGAGCCCTTCACCTGAGCAAGGGGAGCAAGAGCCATCTGTGTCTGTTGCGTAGCTATTACGCGGGAGGAATGATGGTGCTTTCCTGGTGCCAACATCACCCCAGGTGATGGGGAACACCTGGGACACAGACCACCAAGGCATAGTACTTCCTTCACATTACCGAAGGAACTTGGGCAAAAGTGATAGATAACCTTCACCAGGGGATGCACATTGCCAGGAGCTCAGATCACCTTCCCTGGGGAACTGTGGTATCACCGCATGGAATATTGGGTTTGGGGTGGAGGAGGATTGTGGAGATTAATGGTCAGCTTAGCTCCTTCAGTAGGACAGTCCCGGTGGCTCACTGGTGAGAGCCTAAAGCTGTACCTTTTGGCCCTCTCTGAGCTGAAGCTGCAGTAGGCATACCTGAGCACCAAAATCAGCTCTGCTCCTGCTCTGCCTGTTTAATGTTAAACATTTCTAGTGGTTTTGGAGAGTGGTGGATTCTTACTGAAGGTTTATACTCCGCCTGAAACAACAAGAACTGCTATAAATTGGCTGCCTCTAATAAACCCAATAAAAACACCCAGTGATACAGACTAGGTTACTAATACTGTGTCTTGTGGGGTTTTTGCCAAGCTTTCCTATACTTCTCACAGGAACTGCTTTTGATATAAATCTTTTCCTTCAATCTGTGAGCTCTGTTTACCCTTCCTCTGTCCGTACAGTACACTGATAACTTCAGTCCTACAGACCTTCCCTCCAGGAAATTCTATTAAGATTTGCTTTTAGCAAAAGTGGGTAGCCCTTCAGAAATCCTTTATCAGGTCTGTTCTTTCCCGTTATGGTTTGCCTCTGCTTTTTCTTTTTTTTCATTGTTTCTTCATGGATAGCTGTAATTTAAAGCTTACTAGATCGATAAGACCAAGATGCACAGCATAAATGGGAGAAGCAGACAAACAGCTGGTAAAGATAGGAGACAGCTGATTAAAAAGAATGCAGCTATAAAGCATTTGAGTTACTATTCTCTGCTGTAATTTTTTTTATTTAGATTAAAAAATAGGGGGAGGGGGACATACAAATCATAACTCCCTCCTCCCTCAGAGTCTCTGATTAGAATAGTGTGAATTTCCTCTTTTTTCATGTTTCTAAATAAAAAGTGGGGTCTTTTTCTTTGGATTAGATGTTCTAATCAATTACAAGTGAATTGGCTTAATATAGAGATGGCTGGAGGAAGTGCAATGGCAGGAAGTCTGGACCTGATGTAATAGCAGCATCTCTGGTCTTGCACTCCCCTAAATCCAGTCCTGAAATCCTGAAAACGGCCTCTGTTTTACACTCGTTCATGGCACTGCTTTGCAAGCCCTGGTGATCATGTGTGGGACTGGGTCTGGGTTTGCTGTGCTTTCTCGCTGAGGCATGTCTTGCAAGCCTTGGACCAGGGTGCCACAGCTTTGTTGGGTTGTACCCAGCTGGCACGAGCTGTAGATCAGGCAATTTGCATTTGGCATTAGGAATTGTAGTTACATTGCTTTGTGAAGGTAAAGACGCTATAAAAGGCTGAGTGTGTTGCCAGCAGGAAAGTAAACATTTCTAAGCTAATGCCTGAATAGAAGTCAAGAAGGATTAAGGTGCAGCTGAAAGTAGAATTGAGGTTCCTCCATCACTGCAGAACTTTAAAAAATGTTTTCTGTTCACATTGGAAACCATAATTTATTGACAGAGGGGTTGAACTTAAAAATACATGTGCTAGTGAATTGTGTTTCAGTGAAATTCCATACTTCTTTTGATGAGGAGGTTTGTATAAATGTTGGGTGTGCCCAAACCCACAGAAACTTATGTGAAAGAGTAGAGATGTGTGTGGCAATAAGTGTGTACACCTTATAGATGTACACATATGCAGAATTTGGCTATATAAAACACCAACACAGCAGAAAGACATTACAATGTGAGTTTGAAATGCTGTGGGTAAGATGGTGCTTGTGCACATGTGCACTTTGGGAGAAGGATTGGGTCTTTCCATGGGGAAATAAGTCTGTCTGCAACTGGTGAAATGAGACCATATAAAGAGATTATCAAGTAGTGACAAGAAAGAAAATAGGTTAGCTGAATTTCTCTTTATCACTTCTTTTCCCTTAAGACATCTCACTGAATATCTTGTCATTCATACAGAGAGTCTGGAAAGAAAATGGCTTTCAAAGGTGACCCACAAAGGAAAAAAAAAAAAGGAAAGAAATAACAGTGATTGTGTGCTTCTTTTGCTCCTTGGTGGCATGGGAACATGGCCTGGCATTTACACTGTGTGTGTGTACTCTCTTCTGGGAGGGCAAGAATAGGGGTCTTAAAGCACCAAAGCATTTCCCATTGCCTTTGCAGCTCCCAGCACATAGCAGAGCATCCCATAGGTACGGAGCAGGATGCTGAGCAGCGAGCGAAGCCTGTGGTGTGACCTGGCTCAGCCAGGAGTGAATATCGCGGGGTTGGTTCAATTGCAGAGGTGTGTCGTGTCCATGGGTGTGAGGATTGGTACAGAAATGCAACGCTTGTTCCATGTGTTTAAACTGGGGGGGAATGTTATTGGAGAAAAAGAGCTAAGGGACCTCTTTCCTCTTGAATACACTTCTTTCATGGTCCTTTTTTATTTTAAATGAAAGTAACTATTGAAAATAATTTTGAAATTGTGTTTCACATTGGTGGACTATGGGAGAGCAATAATGTAAGTGGTGATCAATAAGATTTATTGTTTCTGGTTTTGTATTACCTAGTGATTCCTATGAAAGCCAAACCTTACCTGTTTGGTATTATATAAACACTTCACAGGCTTTAGAAAGCTTGTAATCCAAGTAGACAAGAAAGGCAAAGAAAGAGAAGGGAAATAGAGGTGCAGTGAAATGATTCCTTTCAAGGTCACAAACCAGATTTAGAACAAGAATCAGGTCTTCTCACTTCAGCCCATTTTTCTATTCTGTGGGGGTATGTTGCTTCTGTTATTCAAATGCAGAAAAACCTGTCCTTTTCCAGTCAAATGGAGGGCAAAGAGAATGAGATCAGACATAAACCCAGTGATATGGGGCGGGGGGCAGGGCGGGGGGAGGAATTAAAAGAAAACAAAGGAATTATACTGATAACGATGCTCCTTTTAGACAAATTCAACATATGACATACCATTACTCAAATCAAAAATTTGTCTTTCTCTCTAGATGCGGTAAAGTGGGGAGAAAAATTCAGCTGTAAAACTGCAAATTGACCATGCATTGATGAAGAAACAGCTGCATGTGCTGGTTAGAAATGCCTTTTTTTTATTTTATTTAATTAAGTATTTGTGTTTTCGATGTAAATTTTATTCACCTTTATTTCTAAATCATAGCAGTTAGTCATTGTAACCATTTTAGACCCATTTGATACCATTTCCATCTTAAATATGCTTTCTATAAAAGCATAAATGTGTGTATTTGTTTGTGCATGTATGTGTGTTCTGGAATAATTCCATACGATTTTAATTACTTGAAGTATGCAGACATGCTTTCGAAGTCTGAAAGCTCTCTAATGGCAGATGGAACTTGTTTGTCTTCTCTTTTTACAAGTTAAGCAAACAGTTACTCATTATTATATGTGTAACACAGCCCTCAGCTAGACTTTATCCTGTTGGAGCATCTAATTGGGAAGGAGCTTGTGATTGAACATGTACAAAAAATTGACCTCAAATCTGTTTGGTCCTTCAGCCTGTAGGAGAAGATGCTGTAATTATTCTATTCTGATTATTTCAAAGGAAGTCTCCCATTCTGCTTTCCAACAGCGGGTGATGGTGGCCATTGGGATAGTGACTTACCCCTGGCACTGGAGGGGCTGGTTCCAAAGCGGTGGATGGACCTGGCCTTTCTTTAAAGTACCCCTGGGGCATGCTGAAGAGAAATAGTGGAAGAGCAGGGCCTTAGTGGTGGTATTGCCAACAACTGTTCATCAGTGAATAAAGGTTTTGGAGCTGTGCAGTTATTTATGTCTTGGGCTTCTCTAGGGTAGCTGGTTACCAGGGAGTTTTAGTGCCTGTGGACCCTTCCTCTAGTGAGATGTGCTTGGAGGAAATAATCACACTGGCAAGGGATTTCTATCTATTTTCCCTTTTTTTTTTTTTTTTTTTTTTTTTAAATCCTATTCATCAAAAACCCTTCCTATAATTTTGTATTCTGTTTCTCATTTGTGGCTGAAAAAAAGGGAGGCTGTGCAACCAATATGTGACATTTAAATATGCATTTCCTATTAGCTTTTTTTAATAGGAGCTCTAAGGCTAAAGCTTTGTGTATAATGGGAATTATTTGCACCATAACTTTCTTTGGACATACCATTTATTAGGATTTTCTGTATTCTGCTTTACTGGCTTTGGCTACTGCAGAGAGTGGGGCTGAGAACATTGCTCTTATCTATCTGCTGCTGAATTTCATTTTGCATATTTTTGTCTGTAAAATTCAGAATGACAAGCTATTGATAAAATGTAATCTGTCTGGACGTTGCTTTAATTTTTTCTAGTAATTTAAAAAAAAATCTTGTATCATATCCACAGACAGATTTTTTTTTTTCCTTAAAGCCAGTGATTGTTTCAAGTAGAAAATAACTTAATAATTTCTGATGTACCCCAACTAATCAGGCACTGGAATTCAGATGCTGTGGGAAACTAGATCTCCATAAAATCTTGTTATATTTTGATTAATCTCTTCATAGAAGCCGCTCTGAACTGAAAAGCTTACTTTCTTGTGAGTTTGTAAGTTAGCTTATAAACTTTCCCTCTTTCAAGACAAGCCATCTAGAAAGGTCACCATGTGAAGACTGGCTGGTTTTTGGGTATGCATGAGCAAAGAGAATAAAGATTGACTCTGCTTTTCTTGAGGCACAATCTGTCTTGTTTCTTCTTACACACCACCAAAACATGCATAAACTTTTCTCTTTCTTTTTCATTTGTTTGTTTGTTTTGTGGTTGTGTTCCCCCCCCCCCAAAAAAAAAAAAACAACAAAAAACAAACAACACCCCCCCAAAAAAAAAACAAACCAAAACCAAAACAAACCCCAAACCCCCCAAAAATCCAAAACCAACCTTCTCCTGCATTCTCTGTGAAAGTATCCCATGGGCTGAGATATTCCATTTCAAGGGAGGAATCCTGGAAATGTAGGCATAACGTTCTGAGTGCAGATTTGAACAGATTTCTATATAGAGCCATAGAATCATTTAGGTTGGAAAAGACCCTTTGGATCATCAAGTGTAACTGTAAAACTGACGCTGCCAAGCCCACCATGTCCCTAAAGGCCACCTCTGTGTGTCTTTTAAATGCCCTGACCTTCTCCCTTAGCAAGAAAGGTTGCAAAGTGATGCAGCCTTTGCAACCAGCTGGATGCTTGGCTCTCAGTGCGTCAGCAATGTGTGCGTTTGGAAATGTGCTGTTTTCTTCCCTTTGGTTCACAACTTTACATACACACACTTTTCTAGTTAATATGCTGTTTCCTCTCCAACTGATCCGGTTTCTCAGTGCAGGGATCAGCCTTGCGACCTCTTTGCCCTGCGTGACCAGAGAATGAACCCAGAGCCATTCAGATGGGGCTTCAGACTTCAGCTAATGTGTGCTCCACTGGCTCCCCCACGAATAACTGCATTTGCACAGGATCTTCTTATTTAAATGTCTTTCTCCTCTTTGTCAGATAGAAGAATTGTGATTAAGATTTCATTGCATTTAATTGTGTGATAAAGTTCCTGTATTTAGAGTTTGTGAGTCTATTACCCTTTAAAAGATATTTGGCAATGCAAAAGTTAGCACTTAATTGTTTTCATTTAAAATTCAGGGCATGATATGTGAAGCTGTATTTATAAGAGGATGTACCATCATGTCATTTTCTACTTGCTTAAAAGCTAGGTAACTGGTTGAGGTAGCTCCCATCCCGAGGAGAAGAAAGAGCTCATTAAAAACATTAGCTGATAGAGAACAAATTGAGATGCAGTGCCCTGCGTAAAGATTATAATAACTGTAATAATAAATGAATTAATAATGCATTACAGGAGAGTTTCTCCAGTCAGATTGTCACACGCTTATCCTTGAAAATTGACTTCAGTGAGGTGTGTCACATGAGCTAATGACCTTAACTGATGGATTTGGGATTTTTCCGCACTCCAAAATCGACTCAAATCCCTATTTCTGTACTTTTGACAGATAGTCTTCTGGACAGACATGAAGCAATTAGGACCATTCGGTGTCGCAAGCCAGGGAGTAGCTCTTTGCCGAAAATAAGCAATCTCTAGTTTTAACCTCAGGTAACCAGAGCGGGTTAAATCCTGATGGCTTGCAAGGGAAGGTCAGGAGAGCAGCGCGGTGCTGCAGGCTGCACAGCCATGCCAGAGGCACACACACCACGGGGTCACAGGGGCTCAGAAACATGTGCAGCCTCCATCGTGTGAAGAGCTTCCATGCAGCCCAAGGTTTTGGGGGGAGCTCATGTTTGGGTGGATCACCAGCCGATTCTCCCTCCCAAAGCCACAGACGAGCCACTGCCGGAGGGTGTGGTACGATGGGGCTGTTCCCTCGCTCCACAGGGAGCGATGTGGTCCAAGGGCAGCTCCGTCTGGCATCCTCCTGCCTGCCTCTGAAGGGCTGAGCTGGGAAGGCAGCCGTGCTCCACAAGTGCCTGCGCAGGTACTCGATGGGAGATCCCCTGAAATAGCAGCGTAGCTGAAAAGCCCGTGGAGTGTTGGGTTATGAATATGCTATTGTCAGGATTTAGGAATAAGTGATCAAGTTCAGCGCTGAGATACAGGCATCAACAGGGCTGAGTAGTGGAAGTGTAGGTATTGAGGCATCTCTCTAGACACAGCGGAAAAGCGAGTATTGGGATTTCTGCCGTCTCCCTTGGGTAAGGGCCAGGTTTATAATTATTATTAGGCACTTGTGCTACACTGAGGAAAAACTGCATTAAGGAAATTGATTATCCAGACGCTGTAAGCTCCTGCTGCTTGTAAACTGCATCTTTAGGCACCTAGGTACCTAAATGAATGAACCTAGGTACTTAAAGTGAATCCATTAGTAGCTTCTGAAAACTAAAATGGCTCCCCTAAACGCAGGTACTGCTGAAAATGCCATTTATGTGTGTCGTGAGGTGGTTAATTTTTAGAACTTTAAAATAATTGAGGCTGGAAGGGACCTGGAGAGGTTGTCTGGGTGCCTCAGTTCAAAATGGAATCTTTGGGTTCCAAATGGGATTATGGAGAATGCTTGTCCCTTTACTGTATGTCACACTGATGCTTGTGTGTGTCCCTGTTTATACCTGCAAAGAGGTATTTGTAGGTGTTAGTTTGCATGTGCAAACACTGAGCTTTGCCTATGAAGGATAAGAAAGCAAAATTCGTTGTGGGATGCTTTTTTTTGGGTACCATTGAATGTTCATCTTTGGGGGTGGGTTTTTTTTTTGTGGGTTTTTTGGTATTTTTTTATAATAAAAATCTGATTCAGCATGAAAAGGCAAGCAAAAGGACAATATCAGTGGGTTTCTTATCAGTGCTTTGCATCACATTGATACTACAGCCAACAGTAAATTAGGTAGGCATTATACTGGAACAAAGGAAGCTGTACCAGGGGTTTTGTTTGAGAAGATTTTGAGTTTGCTTGTCAAGCCATGCAGTATGTGGTTTGCTTTATTTGCTGGCTAATGTGAGGCTAGCTGAGCAGTTGCCTTGATCTGCACAGGGCTTCTTCTCTTTCCCAGTGCATTGGTTGACTTTGGTACATTATTTGATAGATACCAGAAAAACAGTAAGGTATCAAATAAAGGTAGTGCATTTATGGACCAAATGGTTAGGGCTGAGACCAGCAACCAGAGTGGTGCCGGTGCATCACCAGAAGTGGTTGCTCAGGGAGCTGAAAGCTCAATTCTGTTTTTCAGCCCTCCAAGCAATAAAAGACACAACAGTGCTGAGGATGCTGAATTTTGGAACAGAACAAACAGGTACCTGCTAGGAAGCAGCTAAAATAGCGATAGCCTGGGGCTGGCAGCATGTAACAGGGGGAATACAGCTCGACCTGCCGAATTGGATCTGCTGCCCCGTACTCTCAGCGATTTCTGTATTGACTGCTGTGAGGCAGGAGAAAGGGCTAAATACTATGGCTATTCTTAAATTTTTAGTAACGAGACTAGGTTCATTAGAGCTCTCATCAAATGGCTTTCAGTTACTATCAGTCTGAATTGTATTTGAATTGATGACCTTGAGATGAAAGGCTTTTTATTCTATTATCCATCTGCTGAGCCATCAAGTCTTTAATATGCCGTGTAAAATCAGTTTTCAGATGGTATTTCTTTTATATAAAATTGTCATTTATTATTAACAATGTCTGATTTTGAGTGCTACTAGCTATAATTGTACATAATACTACTTTTTGTTATTCCTATTATTTCAAATATATCTGCTCTATTACTACATACTTGTAGACACAGAGGAAATAGATTGGTAATAGACTATAATCTAGGCTTATATAAATGAGTTAATAAAATCACATAAAAATACAAAGTTAAAATAAATTCAGCCTCAGCAAAGCTCCTGTATTGCTTGAGTAAATTGAAATATAAAATTCTGTTTTGATGCTGAAATAAGCTTTCCTGCAAAATACTGTATGTGACTACCAAATGCATAGTAAATTAGGAAAAATGAGTAAGAATATGTAATACAAGCCATAACAGTGAAGGAAGTATATTGCACACCAACCTTTTCCTCCTGAATGGCTTTTCCCTAAATATAATAGAGTAGACCATGTTAAGAAACTAGTGTATACAGGAGGGTTAAACAGAAGTGTAACAAGGTCACTTTTGGCTATTTCGGTTTTACGTGATTGTGTTTCTCAGGAAAAGACAAAACTGGCAGCACTGGGATAGAGGCACGTTTGTGAACAGGTTCTTTGCAGACTCTCAAGTATGGATAGCTAATTGTACATATTTGTCTGACTTGCAAGCATGTAATATGACTTTTTAAAGAATGATAAGAGAAGCTGGTGCTGTACTGGGCAGCAGTAGTCACTTGTGCCAAATGAAATTTTTTTTTGCCCTTATTTTATTCCAGAGGAGATGACATTTCCATAAGATGTTATTTCTTGGCTTTTGACACTAGAAGTGTTAGAATGCAAATCTGGCACACGATCTGCAGGGGTCATGCAGCTCAGCCCGCTGGCCCACACTACATAGCCTGCCTCCAGGAGAGACGGTTCTGTCAAGGTCTTGTTAGAAGCTTCCAGTGATGGGTCCCAGCAGCCTTCTTGGAGATAACATATCAAAATGATCGAGTCTCTCTATAGCTTAGAAAGCTTGTCCTAGTATCTGTCCTTAATTTTCTTTTCTGTGAATTAAAGCAATCACTACTCATGCTCACAAAGTACAACCAATTGTAGTATTCTCATTTAAAACCTGCTATGTATTGGAATATTGCTATGTCTACTCTTTAGTCCTCTGTCTTTATGGAGCAAACAAATACCCTTCTTTCTAGGTCATGATTTCTAAATCTCATATGAATAATTACCTCCTGTGTCCTGTGGTTAACATCTGTTAATGTTTCCCAAAACACCACTTGTCTCTGGCAGCAGACTTGTGTTGCTGACTCATGTTTAGTTTTTATCCTTTCTAACCACTGTGTTCTCTCTGTATCGCTGCCTGCCAGATAAACATGTTTTAAAGTTTGCACTTGATTATTTCCAAAATAGGTAAGACTCTGCATATCTCTTTATTAAATCACCTTCATGATTTCAAATGGGTTTTTTTCCAACATGTTGGGATAATTTGGTGTGCTAGTGCTGTCCTCCAGAGGGCTTGCAGATCCTCCGCGTTCCGTGTGACCTGAGTCACTCATGGAAATACGGGATCAAGTGCAGACACCTGCAGAGGGTGAGCGCAAACACTGGTGTGTTCCCTTGGTCTGGAAGCAGACAGTTGAAAACTGCTCTTTGAATGTGTTTATTGTTAGTCTAAATGAAAAGGTTGGTAAATCTACCTTGCTGTGATAGAGGAATATGTGTGTATTCAAAATGCGTTATATCTAATTCCTTCTTATGGTAAGGTAATTATCCTGATTAAAAAAAAAAAAAAAAAAAAAAAGACAGGGTTGACATGATTAGTTCTTTACAAATACATTTTGGCAGTTTCTTCTCACTTTATATTCCTCTGGGTGTTTGTTATTTCATTGTTTAGTCATTTGTCTTGGGTCTTCCAGCATATTGAAAATCCAGACACTGTAGGCTTCCTTTTTCCCATTTCTAAAAATAGCTGCAATGTTTGCCCATCGCTTACCTGCTGGGACCTCAGCCGTTCCCTGAGAGTACTAAAAAAGTAATTATTAATAGTTTAAAGGGAACTTCAGCTGATACCTGAAGTATTTCAAAATAAATTTAACCCTTAATGACTTACCCAGCTGTACCTAACACAGTCTTCAGTGCTCTGCTCAGCTTGTGTTCCAGGCTCCTAGTTAAAATTAATTATATTGAGACTGGTCACTGTAAAACATCTTTTTGTGAAGACGTAAGGAAAAAAAGTCATTGAATATGCCAGCCTTTCCTATGTGAAGCATGATTTGCTATTCTTTCCCTATCAGGTAATGGACTAATATTTCCCTTTATCTTTTAAATCTCTTTTGCAGGCAAGTTTGGAATAGGAGGTCTTCTCGTCAAAAGTGAAAGGTTCTTTAGCAAATGACCTTTTTAATTTTTTTTTTTATTAATTACAGTTAATTCAACTACTGAAGGGTTAGAAAAACTCATTAATATTTATATGGAGTATTTCTTCTTGCTAGATTAGTCTTCATTAGTTGAACAGAAGACTTGAAGATTTGTATTTTGGCGTGGCTTGCCAAGCCCATGCGAACCGTACAGCATTAATGCTGCTCCTGTAAGTGCACCACAGCTGTGGTTGTGTTCTCCTGTTGTATTCCCCTCCCAGCTATGTTTTCAGGATCTTTTTTGCAGCCCTGGTGTCTGATCCTTGTTCTGGCCAGAGCACTGCAGGGATGTCCCGCTCCAGCAGCCTTGCTTAGGACATGGGGGTCAGAGCTGGAGCATCTCAGGTCTGACAGCGGTGGGGCGGAGAGGAGCAGGGAGGCCTTGCTCTTTTGCCTGAGCATCCGACATGTGGGGTTTGAGAAGTGGGGAGGGTTAAGCTGGGAAATGTCTCCCAAGTTGGTGTACACTGGGATTTGTAGAGGCTTATAGCTTGGTAACACTGCGATGGCTTTTCATGATGAAGGCAAAGGGCAGGGGCATCCTGGGCTGACTTTGGAGGGCAGGGGAGATGGAGCACTTCCAGGGAAACAGCTTAAGGATTTGTAATACGTGCACAAGAAACCAGTGTATTTTTGCTAGTCTTCACCCTGGGGAAAATCCAGAACCATTTTAGTTTAAATTAGTCGAAAAAATCTGCCGTAAAAAACAAAACTTTGAGAGACCGTTCACTCTTTAAAGAAAAGAAATACTAAAAAAGAGAGGTGTTTGGTGGGGGAGGAGCAAGTCCTCAGGTGTAGAAATGTAAATGTTAATTGTGGGTAGGGAGGAAGGCCAGAACTGTGGTTTGAATGAGTGAGGATGGACGTTGGAGAGACACAACGCGGTGACGGAGCCAGCACGCGCTGCTAGGGCTCCAGCTGCTGGGGGGAGCAGTCCCACGGCAGGGACATCCAGCTGTGGCTGAGCCTGCCAGCAGACAAGCTGGCTTCTTGAAGTCCTTTCCAGCACTCTGGCTTGATGAAGTAATAAAAATTAGATTTGGGCCAACTTCTGAAAGGGAAAGTTGTTACTAAAACGAGCTCTTAAAGTGCATGGTTTGTTTTGTGAGGTTTTTTTTACATGTGGGAAAAAATGTGTACAATCTTGAGGCCTTACCGCAACATTATATGTAAATATGGATGCAATAAATTAACGCATTGCTTGCAATATTGGTTATAGGTTTGGACAGTGTGTAGCATAGTGCTCTTCTCTGATGTCCACTGTAACACAGGATAGTAAAGAGTATTGGAATAATAAACGGATGTTAAATATAATAAATGCATTTAAAAGGTGTGGTAAACCATGAATTAAAACACCCTCTTGAAAAAGTACAGCCTATTTTTTAGTATGTTTCAGTAGTTTATTCTCTTTCCAAGTCCTGTCCCCATAGACTTGAACATGAATGTATTTCATTTTGCTATGAAGAATACTCACCTTTTCTGCAATGCCGCTTCCCAGTTACTATTTAAGAGGCAGGTTTGATAACAGGGTGCCTACAGTTCTGTACTTTGGAACAAAAGAAATTATTTAAAAAGAAAAAACAAAACCAAAAATCCCAAACCATCCAAACCCAACACAGTAGCCTCCATGAAATGAAAAGATAAATTAATTTTCTGAAAGTGATTGGGCTATTTAATTCCTTTTCTGAAGACATTCTTTGAGAGACTAGCATAAGGAAATGCTAGAGAGTGGAAAATGATTAAAAATGTAAGAATTAATAGCAAAAATTAAATAAGCAAATGTTATGTGTACAGATTTGAATCCTATGGCATAAAGAGGATTAAAGAATTAATTTACCACTGGCACTTATTTTGGAAAAGTCCTGAGGTCAGTTCACATAAATAATGCTCCTAATGTGCAAGGGCCCTAACGAAGTCAATGGGGCAAATCCAAAAGAGTCAGTTGAAGAAGAAGAATAGGGGAAGAAAAAAAAATACAGATTTTTTTTATCAGGTAGAATACTAAATTAATAAAAACTGTAATGATCAGATTAGGAATTGGAATTAAAATTGTCTCTAAATGTAGTTTGTGGTAACTAGGAAGATTTTGGAAAGAAAAGAGATTGCATAAAGAGGTATGAATTGTGAACCAGATTATTAATATTACCAATATTTTATCTTAAGGCAACAGTAGCTTTGTCTTTAAGTGATGGAAATTGCTTTATTTTCTGACAGCCTGAAAACTGATTCTTACACCCTGATCCATCCTGGATTGGATTAACTGAACCGACATTTTTCCAGAAAAGAACAAACAAAACACACGGCATCCATCCGGTGACGAGTTGACAGAGGCAGTGTTCACAAATTCCCTCCTCGTCAGCCTGAGCCATGGCGCCGTGCCAGCTCTCATTAGTATCAGCCCTCCGTTTCTCTTCCCAAACCACATATGCTTTGCAAAGTGCTCATGTCTCCCATGTATGACAAGTGCTTAGGGTAGTAACGGGGAAAATGTTTGCAGAAGTTAATGTTTGCCTGAAAGGACCGCTGCTTTCTGCTCCGTCATTTTACCATGCGGTATGGATGCACGGTCTGTGCCTGTATGCGTTCCTGTTTTCCGTGCCACCCGTGCCCATGGAGTAGACTTACAAAATTATACCTTGGCTCACCAAATCGACTGCCCGTTAGAAACTTAGGCTCTGAAAGTCATTGCAACTCCAGTTTCTAAAAGCTGATGTCTCATCACAGAATGACTTGCATGCCTCAATCTGGTTTGACAGAGATGTGACACATTACTTAGGGATTTTCTTTAGATTCTGCTGCACTGTTGACATATTTCCCCAAAACCCATCCTGTCATGCTAGATCAAAAAGTGTTGCAGTAGGAGTTATTCCTGTGTAGCAATAAGGCAGATTGTTGTTCAGTTGCACTTACAACTCGTGGTTAGTAAACTGTTTGTTTGGCTGCACCATCTTGCTTGGCTGTGTAGCAGTGGGATTACCAAGTGGGCAGGTATCTTTTGCAGATATCTCACTTTGCATATTTCCTCTCTACTACCTTTGAAAAAAGTCATTTGCTTCTAAGCACTTCCCTGCCAAGCTTAGCGTTTTATATCCTGCCAAAAAATTCGCTGATCGTGTCTGAATATGGCAAAAGAGGGAAAAGAGTTATGCCTAAGTGCATCAAGAGTGGTTCCAAAGAATGTTTATCAATATGGTGGTTAGTGCTTTATATATATATATATATAAAAATATATAAATGCACCTTTTTCCCTTCAGTGCAGTTACTGTTTTGCCCTTGCGTACAGGGCTAATGGTGAGCACAGTGTACCAGCTATTCAGTGCCTGAAATAATTTGGACAGAATTTATTATCGTTGGCATGCAGAAAGAGCAAAGCCGGTTGCCGCATGAGTTCATTACAAGGGAATTATTTCCGTATATACATTTAGTAAGAGTCAACCCTAGGTGATGTTGCCTCATTAAATTCAGGAACTTGGATGCTGTTATCGCTCTTCCAGGTTTAATAGGCATACTTTTTCCAAAGGGTTGCTTTCCTATAATCTGCTGCATAGCATGCAGACACCTGACAGATGCTCAGTAGATTTCTGCATCTGATGAGGGCTGGAGCTTTGATAAATGTAGAAGGGCTGTTGGAAGGGCCCAAGGTGTGAGGGTGCAGGGATGCTACCGCAGCAGATTTTGTGTGTGCTGAGCACTGGGAAGAGGCTGCTGTGAAATAAACATTTTTTGTTAGCCCGTTACCCGACAGCTTGCGTTGGCTGGAGGTCACCGCGTGGTTTCTGTCGTCATACGAGAAGTTCTGTCTCTGAGTGAGGGGTGAGGAGGACACCCACTAATAAGGGACTCGGCGTTATATCCTCAGTGTGCCCACGCTGAGAGACAAAGGGGCACTGTCCATGTTCGTAATCCCTCATCTGAAAATTAATGAACAAATGGCAGGCTACAGACGTGATGGCTATGAAACCTCTTATATTTGGCAAGAAGTGCTTTCCCACTGAGTGCTTTCTGGTTAATGATTTAGTTTCAAATTTGAGTAAGTCTTTGTTGCTGTGCAGTGGTACTGAGTAAACTAGTTTTGGAGGAGGGATAGATAGACCTTTTGAAGGATGCTTTATGCTTACATTTGAGAAATACTCTTTTTTCTTAATTCTTTCAAAGGCAGTATTGTGAAATCATGCAGATTAATGATGCAAAAGGTCTTTTTGATTGTCGGTTGAACTGCTGTGTCCTTACAGGGTGGTTGTTTTCGTTAACCAACTTTTGGCTTATATTTCTACAATTGAGATTTATGTAAAAAGTTAATAATTCCCATACAGCACAAAATAACGGGGAAGGTAATTCTCTCCAAGTAATTAAAAATTGAGCCTTTCTTACAAAATGAGGTATTCTGTAACCTGTGAAGCTAAAAGCCTGCCTTGGTTTCCTACGGACTTGCATTTCCAATCGCTCTGCACGGGGCAGTGCTCGTGCATTTTCTGTCTTCCCCAGCAGGCAGGAGATAATACTAGGTTACTCACAGCCTACGTTACGTACAGGCTGACTGGCTTGCCAGTAAATATATTGAGATTTGCTGGTCAGCTGCTCTCAAACAGAATTTACAATGTACTTTTTCTTAGTGGCGGCGCTAGTTTGTGTTTCTTTCCTTTGAAACTCCCCTGTTCACCAGTGACTGAGGGGTTTGGGTAGATGGGGGAGGCTGCACAAGTGTAAAAAGCCTGATTTCTCAACAAGCTGTCCCAGAAAATAGCATTTTTTTCCTATTCCAAGAAAAAAAAAGAAGTTCTCATCAAACCAATCTATTTCAACATTATAACCTTTATTCCCGGAATAAAGATGCACAGTTTTTGCAAAAACCCAGCTCGTTACAGGTTTTTCATTTCTCTATGAAGGGTTTATGCTTGAGGTTTTATATGCAGGTACGGTGGGTGAATTGCTGGAAGGGGGGTGTATGCAGTGTCCCCCAACATCCCTGGGGTGCTCTTGTGCTGTCCCCAGGGCTGGTGGGCGAGGATGGAGTCAGCCCCCACTGATGGGGGGCAATGAACCTGCCTTGGGGGGAGCTGAAGGAGAGCTGGGGGCTACTGCGGGTGGAGTTTGGGTACTTGAGCATTTTTCAGTAGAACTCTGAAAGCCCAGCCTGGCATCCACTGAATAAATGACAGTTTCACCCTGATGTTCTCAAGATGATAATCAAGGTGGTTTTCCTTTTTAAAAGAGCATTTTGGGAGGTGGCGGCTTTATGAAAGAATTTGGTGGTTTAGTGTTGTGAAGGCACTAGTAGAAGCACAGAAGAGCTGAGGCCAGCTCTTGATGCCACTCATTATTAAATGCTTTCTTTAGCAAATGGACTTGAATACAAACGTAGTCATTTGTCTCCCTCTGAACTGCTAATGCTTTTGACATATTTTTTGAAGTTCCCATCGTGAGCTGAAGCCTTTGGACTCCCTGTAGTTTGCTGGCAATGTCCAGACCTGAAACTTTATTTTTCCTTCTTGTAGCAAGTATTGAAAATCATTAAGAAAAGGTTGTCTGGTATTAGGATTAACTAGAGCTTCAGTTTCTCTTCACTCCGTTTTCTGTTCAAAGTCATTCTCACACTTGCAAAACAAGTGACCCGTCATTTAGCGTTGTGCCTGATGGAAAAGTGCCGCACTGGATCCCATAGAAGTTAATAGCCATCGTCCAGGTGCTGGTGATGGGAGGATGAGTGTGCCACAAGGCAGCAAATGAATGTTGTGCCATCACTTGATGAGAAATATATATATAAAAAAAAATAAATCATGTTTCTGTGAAAATAGTAAGAAGCAGAGAATAAGATTTTAGATGAAAGGCTAAAGGAATTGGATTTATTTGGGATTTTTTCTGTGTATGTGTGAAAGGGTAACAGTGTGTTTTACTGTAGACCTGTAAAGGATAGAGATTTTCAGTCATAACGTATCTAACCAATGCCATTGTTTCATCTTTTTGATGTGAATTAAATGTCCTTTGCAGGTCATACATGTATATCTATATATAAAAAGAAAAACTGTTTTATTCTATATTACCAGGTAGTGAGCTCTGACATCCGAAGCACAGGTTAGCACCCTGCTCATTATGGACTCAGGAGGTGTTAAACCTCGCACCGTTACTCTGTGTGTAGATAGGAATATTATTTTGTTATTAATCTCTTCAGACTTCCAGGACTAGTCATCATACCTCATTTCATTGACAAGTAATTGTAACACAAGGGTAGAGCTTAATAAATGATTATGAATTGTTGTTTTTAACTGTTTCTGTGTAGAGTTGGTTTTTCAGTTCCCTGCTGAGTTGCACAAATTAGTGATATGGATCTGCATTAGATAACATCACTTACTTGTTTTAGAGCAAGATGTGAGACCAAATCTCTTTTCTTCTTATTTCCAGTCATAAAATTCTTGGGTTTAGATGAATGGTCAGATTTCTCTGACTCAGCCGGGTTTTTTGTCTTGAAGCCTGACACTTTCCCCCATCTGCAACCCGCTGCCTGTTTGAAAGGAAGGTTAAAAATACTCACAGGCGTTATCTCCACAGTCAGTTGCAGAGACACAGCAGTCTGCTGGTGTGTCAAAGGCAGGGGCACACAGACATCCGCCAGATAGTTTGGAATAATAAAAAGTAATTTTCCAACTGACAATTTAATTAAAGGTGCCGTATCTCATAAATTGGTAGAGGGTCTTCTGGTGAATCCTGAGATTTCTCTGAAAGGAACCTCGTGGTCTCTGTAATACCGATTTGCAGCCTGGATCCATTCGGTGTAGAATGTCCTTTCATGTTGATCTAAGAGAAACCTGTCAGAGGCCCCTCAGCCTGGTACGGACTCGTTGGAAGTGATCATACTTGAGTAGTTTTAGTTACTTACATGCTATGTGGAGCATCGTGGTACTTTGAGTAGTTTCACTGTATAAAATTTGTCGATAGACCAGCTGTCCCAGTTTGAAGCTGATCTTAACTGAAACCCTCCTAGAAAGTGAGTGAAGATGTAGGTGATGGGATGCTGGTAACTTAGACAAACAAAAAAGTGCTGGGCAAGCTTGAGATTGCGATGGCAGTCAAAGACAGAAATAAGCTGAGTTTGGGAATTCATTTTTAAAATATTTAAAATATAATTTGCTCAGCTGTAACAGAAGGTTGAATTTAAAATCTTTCTTGGCCACGTTCAGCTGGCTTCTTTTAATAGAGGAGTTAATCGAATAAAGGGCAGAAGGGCAAACCCAGATATTTTAAGATCAGGCTTTGCAAATACCACATGTAGGAAAATACGGTGCTATCGCTTTCCACTTGACAAATGGGGTTCTACTACCATATGATCCATATTTTCAGCTCCAGGATGCATCACCCTGCAAATTGCAAAACTAAGTATTAAGAAATATGCCTTGAAAATGTGCCAGCTAAGTTCCTTAAAAGGATCTGAGAAAAGATGACTCACTACTTAAATGGCCATTCATTGCTTCGGCAGAGCATTTCAGGTTAAATTCTCTGAAATAGTCATGATTTCTTGTAGAAGCTCCTGTGTGTTGCAGAGCCAGTGCTGCAGCTGCAGCCCGCTGCTGCGGTCCTGGTGAGGCAGGAGGGAGGTGGCATCAACCTGGAAGAAGGACAGGGATGCCAAGAGAGGCACCTACAGCCATCCTGAGCAGTGAGGAGGAGGAGGAGCAGCACTGAGGCTACCCTTAAGAAGGTTTGACATTTCTGAGTTGACTAAAAGCTGATCTAAAGCAAGTTTTGGGGGTCAAATGGCTGGTTAACAGCTGGGGTCACCAGAAAGGAGCATATGTGAAATATTGTCGCCTGGTCCCAGTGTGCTGCTTGGGGTGTGCAAGGCAGGGCTAGGGCATCGCGGTGACAGAGCAGAGCACCTGGTGAGATGTTTGTGACCTGTTGACGCACGGACTGTAGTTGGTATTTCATACCTGTGTCTGCCTCTTCATCTTCCTTAGGTCTCTCTGCTGGTTTGTAGCCCAGAACCTTATTTACTGCACATCTTGGTAAATGATCAGCATTTTTTTTTTTCTGTTAAGTCAGTGTTTCTGGTTTCCTATCTTAGCCCAGATATTTTGTGTGGGTTTGGGTTGTGGGTTGGGGTTATTGGGGTCGGTTGTTTGTTTCTTCTTTTTCAAGAAAACGTGCTTCCTCGATGTCTTGCTGCTGTTTCTCTGCCAGCAGTGAGCTCCCGGGGCACAGCTGTGCCTGACGTCCCTTCATAGCTCAACATGCCGATGGGGCAGAGTTGGAGTGACAAACGCTGAGCTACTGCAAAGCTGAGACATCGGAGTTTATTCACAAGTGACCGGTGCTCGCTCCTTGTTAAAACACATCTAAAATAACCTTTACTGGAACAACTCCTTTTAATAGGTCTGTCCTTTGGGGCATACAGGAATTTGATTTTTGCCAGTTTGCTGACCTAATATAGCAGATTTCTTTACAAAATATATTTCTGACATGGAGCGCTTCAGTTTTGAAGAAGCTAGATTCAGGTGCTCTGCAGGAGCCTGACACTAACTTAATCTGCTGGAAAGCAGATCCTCCTAAGCGTTCACCAGATGTTGGGAGTATCCTACCATGACCGTTTGCAACCTCGAGCAGCCTCAGCTGGCACGAGGAAGTGAAGCCACCAGGAATGTGCAGGTGCTCACACCTAATGAGCTCCACGTTTCGCCATTGTGGTACGTGCCAGGTTTTGGCTGACAGCCTTTTTTGCCTCGTCCTGAGTGGAAGCAGCTTCTTTCTGTCTTTTCAATAAACGGAGAGAGCTGCATGTGGAGGCAGTGCCTTTCGTGGTTCTTTCTCACAGTTTCTGATCCATATCTGGGGAACCTTTACTGAATTTTTCTGTTCAGCTGGGTGCACCGATACATTTTTGCCTCCTGTGTTCAATTATTTATTTTTCTTCTTTGAACGCCAAGAGAAAAATAAATCAGGGAGAATCCAGTTGTTTGTGTTTCCAGATTTTGAAGTTTCATCAAAACCGTGCTGTAGTCTCTTGCGATCCTTATGGAGGAGGGATCCAAACTCTGCTGAAGTCAAAGTGAATCTCTTGCCAGCTTCCATGTTACCTTGGACAGTAAGTAGTAGTAGATGCCAGTTACCTTTTCAAACAGAGGTGCCTGTAGAGATACCACACCTAATGGGGCTCTGTCCTAGGTTTTCATGAAAGCTCAGAATAAAAGAACTTAAATGAAATATGCATATTTTATTCATATTACTGGAAAAAATCTCATGTTAAGGAGTTTCTGTGGGACAGCAGGTGGGGAGGAGGAGGAAGGAAGGATGAGGGTGGAAAGTAATTCATTGCCTAATGCTGGTTGAAACTGGGGAGGGCAGAAAAATGCACTTGAAAAAAGGAGCAGTTCTTCTGCCAAAAACATCAGAATTGGAATTCAGGTTGACATGCCATCATCTAAATACCAACAAATTTGGATGAACTCTCTTCTTCTCTAGCATGTTCTATGGCAGCCAGTGCAAACAGAGTCAGCATCCTATCTGAGGCTGAGAGACAAAATCTTTGAGTACATCCCAGCACACTTTTGAAGTGAAAAATGTGCTGGGGAAAATGGACATGTATGTCAGGGAATATTATATGTATTGCCGTGAGCATCAATACATACTACTCATGTTTGAAACTGTGTGGAAAACAAGTTTTCTTTCTGTCTGCTCTTAGGTGTGGTTGAATGGAAGAAAGTCTGTGATCTATTTTTACAGTTTATACAATTCATTTATTTGCCCTGAGTTTAGAGAAGAGGAGGAATATTCTGTTTACCAATTACAGAATCCATTTTAATTTTAGGCATTAATTTATTTCTGTCTGTTAAAGGGTTCTTGTCTATCTCCACCCTGAAATCTAGGTCTTTATGGGGAGCATGCCTGTGTATGCTCCACAGGTGTGTTTTGCAGTGGCAAACCAGTATTTTCCTTTACAATGTACAAGCAGAGCAATTTTGCCTCAGGTAAATTCTTTCTCTGGGAAAACCCATTCAGTAATGCTTTAGGACTTCTATCTCAAGATGAAACAGATACCCATCTTGCTTGTAAGATGTGAGTAAATTTTCATGCCTATGACACCTGAAGGAAAGTTAGCAGGAACAAAAAATTACACTCTGTAAGGCAGAGGGAAAGCAACCAAACCTCAGAATATATATATGTGTATATATATATACACACACACATATACTGTTTTAGCTCGATACGAATTTCTGCCTCCTGTACTACGCAGCAATCATGGACCCGTGTGGAGCCTTTCCCTGTCTGCCTGCTGGATAAACCACCAAACCCATACTGGATTTCTTCCTCTCCTCTCCTCCTTTGTGAAACGGCAGGGTTATGGCAAGGCTGTCCCCCTTGCTCTGGGCTCTGAGGCTGGCTGTGCTAAATGGGGGTGATCTGCGGGTTTAGTGGAGGGTTTTGCCTGCCCTGGGTTTTCCCTGGAGCGATGCAGGAGTCCCATGCATCCAGTGCTGCTCACGCTGCTGAACAGTGTTGTTCTGCTGTTGGATATATACCTTAAGCAGTGGGAATGGGTGCGAACTGGTTATCTTTAGAAAGAAAAAGGACGTTTATGGTGGTGAATTGTCTCATTGTAACATAGATGCTGTATTTGTGAGGTCTGACTGTTAAAAGAAGACAGACGTTCTAATTTATTTATTTATTTATTGTTAAAGGTAAGGTCAGATGTTTGATGAAGCTGTAAGGTGGACACCTGAATTCTTAATTCCTTTACTGTTTTGATAGCTGTTTTTTGTCACTGTATGGTACTAATGAGGTTTGATTGTCTTTACTCAAAGCTGGAGCCTTGGTCTGCTGTAGCTTTCCAGCGGGCGCAGGCAGAGGATGGCACTGGCGGCTGAGCTGGTTGTGCCGCAGCTGCAGGGCGTGCGACCACCTCAGAGTTAGTTTGCATTTCTTTACAGCTCCTCTTTTAGGTGGGGGAATTGCATAACTCAACGTGAGTAATACTAATTATTTTGGATCTGTCATCACACAACTGATGATGAATAATGCAGATACTGCTGTGGTGCTGAATGCAGTTGTTGGGGATTTTTTGCCTTTTACCCTCATCATCTGTCTTGAAGTATTGTGACATTGGATGACACAGATAAACCTGAATTCTGCAATTAAGTTTTATTTTAACAATCATGGAAAATATTCAATTTTGCATGTTCTCATAGTTTAAATGTGGCTTAATGAGTCTTCTTCCAGCTTTCCTGTCTGCTTAATACACTGCTGACATTTCCCCATTTGGCTAACAACATGTAGTAGGCTGAAACTATCTTGAAAATGCCCCACACTGGCATATTTAGATTTTCATGTTAATGGAGATATTTTTGTGCCATTAGATCAGTGACTTTTTTCCATTTATTTGTGGAAGGCCAGCTCAGGCCTATTGCTAAGCAAATGACAGAACAAGGTGAGGGGGGGATTTGAGTGACTGTGAATTTGATTTTTCTGAAAGAATTCATCTTATTTTCCATGAGCGTTGGTGCGATTAGGATTTTTTGCACTACTGCTCTCAGAAAGCAAGCTTTAAGCCTCCTTGTACAGGCTTTTGCATTTGCAAAAAAGCATATTTGATGCAAGCAGCGACTGAAACCACAGGCTGCTCACCCCCTCACTGTAAACTGTGCGCAGAGTCAATTGAATATGTAGCTGTGCAGAAAAAGCTATGGTTAGGTGGGATCTTTCTTCCACAGTAGGCCAGCAGAGCTGCTGGCTGCCTTGCTAGGGAAAAGGCAGTTGTGTGTGTTGGGTGAGGAATTTTTGTGTATTCGGCTTGGCTGTCTGAGCTGACGCCTGAGTTATGAGAGCTCTGTCCTTAATGTGTCCAAACTGGGTTATTTTTAGAGTGAGGTTGATCCCTCACAGGCACAGAAACTTATGAATTTAACAGTCCTTTTATTTTTTTTTTTCTTCCTCCCCTTCCTCATTTCCCTGCCCCCCCGTGGCTGTTTAATATTAAAAATACTGCATCTTTTGGTAGTAGAGTCAGCAGGGATGCTCCGGCTGCCGAGCAGAGCTGGGTGGTCGGTGCCGGCGGTGCAGGGCTCCCCAGCCCCTCACCAGAGCGCTGCCGGCGGAGCAGCCAACGTGCCCCTTGCCACATGCTCCCGGCAGGCTGCAGGCTCTCTGCGGGCATGCACGGCTCCCCTTGGCTTCCACAGGCCCTGCGAGTGTGTCCTAGTGGGAAAGATGTCCCAGATTTGCTCGGGCAGTATGGAAAGCTTAGCTTAATTTTCATTATTTCTTCCTGTAAACAGAGAACATGGTGATGGCCAACTCTTTCCCAGAAGGGAAGGTTTGAAGGACGCTCCTGGACTCCGGAAAGGTGATTTTGTTCTGTCTTAGACTTGGAAATAAATCTGAATATATTTTTTTTGGTTTATCCAGCTCTATCAGAGTGCTTAGGAGTATGAATGGCACTTTTCCAGCCATTGTTCTCTTCCTCAATTGCAGCTGGAAAGACTATGGAAAAAGACTAGGAAAAAAAATGGGCTGTTTGATGATTCCTGCTATAGAAGAGTCCTTTGAAGTTTAGTAGCTTCCTGAAGTTACAAGCCATTCAGGGGTGATGTGTGTTGCAGGACAAACCCAAGTTGGTATTTCCAGAAAATAAGTGAATTCAAGACATATTTATTAGCACTGTGGCCTGAATTCAAAGATCTTCAAATGAGAAAGTGTTCAATTTTCCCAGTAGAAACATTTATAACAGGAAGAAATAGGTTAAAAGATTAGCCTTTAATTTCTAGCCTAAGGCCAAACCGAGCAATCATGTGTAGACATATCGGATGTATTCTGTGTATAAAATGGTAGAAAAATCTGTTATGAAGCATAAGTTAACGCTATTGCATTATGATTTTTAGGCATGTAATTACAATCATGCAGTATTTACCAGATGTGAATACTTACATTCCAATGATTTCTTATCAGATTGGACGTGGGACTTAATTTAGATTGAATTCAGAAACTTTCTGTTTGGAAATTGCTCTGTACTTTGTGCCTTGTAGGCATAAAGTCAGAGGGAAAACATGAGATGTCGGAGGGGAAGTCAAACACCCCATTTGTAGAGACAATGATACACTTGTTTTTCTTTTTAAATTTACAATAAAGGTCCGTGTATAATAATAGAAACAAATCAGCTTGATGTAAATCTGTTGCAAACCAGAGGCGCACTACATGTATCAAAAGGGAAGATCAAGCACACTAACCAGAGTCCTGTGGAAGTTTTTTTTTGGAATTGGTTATTGTGAGCCTGAGCCTGAGTAATAAGCATGAACTATTAATTAGGCTACTAGTATATTATGAAGTAAAGATGTTTCAGCATTAAGAAATGAAATGCAACCAGATTTAGAAGAAACATGTCAAACTATTTTGTGCAGTAGGCTAAAGCAAATATTGACTCGCTTGTACATTAATGCAAAGAAATTACATTATTAAGGATTAGCAACTGGTTTAGTCTGTAGAGGATCCACAGCAGAAAGCTTTAACCCTTTCACTAGCTGCCATTGATTCAGCTTCGGACGTAGCAGCAGTCATGCGTGCCTTCTGCACTGAAGCACTAGTATTCTCCAGAGACATCTTGGGTCAAATTAGTCCATAATCTTTCATAATGTGCTCTCCAGAGGGTCTTATTACTAAATGCTCTTGATAAGTAATAGTATATGCAAAGTAGATCTGCACTCGTAGGCCCTGTCATGTGCTGAATGATTGAAGTATAGCAGGGAAGTGCGCTGCAGTAAAACCCCTATTAGCCAACCCCCAGTTGGTAACATTGCAATAATCTGGAATTCAGACATGTCCCCCAGGCTGGTTTATCTGCACTGCCCCGGATTTTCGGCAGGTCAGGATCATTCTTCAGTGACGTGTCAGTTTTGCTGCTTGGGGGTCCTGATGGGACTCAAAGACGGAAAAGCACGAGAGTAAGAAATAACAACTGTTTTGCTCCTTGTGGCAGGGGGAACTCAGCGAGGCGGTGGAGGCGTGGGTTGTGCTGGGACGCTGCACTGCGTCGGGCTTCGGTGCTATTGATGTGACCTTATCACGTCTGTTAGACCATGTGGGGAAGTAAGAGGAAGGAAACGCTGGAGAAGTGCTTTTTCTTATTATCACCGGTTTCTCCAGAAAGGAAAATCCTAGTTTTTCTCTCAGTTGTGTTTTACTATATGTCCCTTGCAGCTCCTGCTGGTTGCCTCCAGACTAGAGCCATGACTGGAGCTCCTCTGTATGTCCCAAGTCGCTCCAGCTCCCTGGTTTTATAGCAGCAGGGAGTGTCAGGAACCTGAGTGGCAGTCACTTGCACTTGCCTCCTGCTTTCTGGTGTCATTTCATCTGTGCTGGGTAGCCCACGGGGCTCGGGAGCTGCGTGCCCACAGCGTGTGCCGCAGCAGGCGTGTGCCCCGCTCACCTCTTAGGGCGCTGAACTCCAGTAATTTCACCTTGCTGGGTATCCTGGGTACTTACTCATATTACTTGGGTTTTGTGCACTTTAATTCATTGTTTTTCTAGGATCACAGGCGTTCTTCTGTTAAACCTTCATGTAACATTTAGGAACTGGTACAGGGCTGATTCAAGTAGCCTTTTGTAATTAAAAGCCTGGATCCTCTGGCAAATTTTTAACAAGTGCACTTCAAAATAAGGCTTAAATAGTACTTTCCAGCCATGATTAAATGTATCGTTATTAGACCAGACCTGTCTATCCCCTGGCAAGGTCAGGGTGCGTACTCATTGCACACAGGTTCCATCCTGAGGAACCCATGATATGAATGGAGAAGGTGTCCAAAAGGTGGAAGAAGACGGTACATCATGGCTGGCCATGAAAAGATTCAGTAAGATCACCTGTAAAGTCTGTCAGGGTTGGGATCTGAATTTCTGCCTCCTGTCCAAGATCATCTCCTTAATTAAAATCACTGCAATGGTTTGGGAAAGCAAAGGACTGCAGTGACAAGGTCAGACGTGAGGTTTGTAATCCACCTCCTTCTTTCCTGAGCTCACCTTCTGCCCTCACAAACGTTTCATCGAGTGCAGGAGAAGCGCTGGCAGAGTTGAAACACAGACTGACACGGAGCTCAGCTGCCCGCTTCTGCCTGTCCTCACTTTGTTTAGGTCCAGCAATTTTGCTGGTGCACCCTATATATATCATTAGGAATCATGAGCCTAATTTCTTGTTTCATTATGGATGATAAAATAAAACATTAATAGGTTTTTTAATATGAACTGGAAGTTAAATATTCATTATTTCTTATTACTTCAATGTCAGTAAGCCTTTAATATGCTGTAACTCAAAAAGTCTTCTCTCTGCTCTCTACTTGTACCACTTTAATTTACGAGCGTACGGGTTGCCCAAGCAGCGCTGCTCCTGACCCGTTCGTCACCGCTCCCGGCGGTGTGACCTGTCATCCCCTGTCCTGGCGGGTGGCTGCTCCTATGCACCAAGAATGTTACCAGGCTTCTGGTGGGCGCTTTGGCTTTGGGCTAACTTCTTCCTAAAGCTGGGCCAATCCTCGGTAACTGCTTTTTCAGTACGTTTCAAACGTGTGATGTATAGAAGAACGGCTGTGTTAGAAGCCCTGGGCCATCCGTGTGCACTTGGTGTGCCAGAGGGGTTTGCTGTGTGGGGAGCTAAGGAGGGGTGCTTGTTGTTCAGAATATATGCATTTATATATGGTGAATGTATGCATTTTAAAATATATTTCACATATATAATATAATATATATGTGTGTCATAATACAACAGCGGTAGCTGAGATGGGAGGGACCAGCTTTGCAATTTCTTTCTTAAAGCCCTTTGTGTCCTCTCTTCCACCTTTACACCCCCTTTTTGTGTCTGGATAGTTGTCTTATTCCTTTATCCTTCCCAGCCAGTGTCCATGCAACTTTCTATCATAATTCCTCCCCTGCAGATTTTATTCTGTTTGGTAGATGTGTTCATATTTATTTCTGAGCGGGTGTGCTGAAAACATTGACTGTCCATTGTCCTTTAATACCAAGTATTTTACATAAAAATTGCATTTGAATGCTGTATGCATTTTTGTGGCATGTTTCCACAGAATAGGAGCAGAATCTTCATACATATATATGAAACCTTCTTTGTGTCTTGGTTTTACTCAGAACCTAGTCATAACCAAACCCTGCTAGTTAACACCAAAGTACCATAACCATTAGTTGTGTAAGTCATTGTATGTCCCTGTAAGTTTGGTCTTATTTCTGCCGATGAAGATAAGCAGTAATAGGGAAATGGGTATTGGAGACAGGGGGGTTTCAGATGGGAAAAATTTGATTTAATTTATTATGAATAACCAGTAATTATGAATAATGGGATAAGTGGAGCTGTAGTTCAGTCTTGTTGTACGAGTTGCATCCTGTGGATCTGGGGACTGAATGTGCAGTCTAGAGCACAGCGGCACCTTTGCTGTCCTCCTAAACTAGAGATACCTGTGAGGGCTCAGTGCAGGTCCTGCGTATGGGTCCTGGTCTTCCTGGATCAGCGCAGTCCTCGGTGCTGAGCGAGCAGGCCTGCCATCACTGTCCTTAATACCATGAATTTTCTTATTGCCCTTTTTGGTTCATCCCCTTCGGATTGCTGAATGTAATGATCACAAGATCCTGAGGAAAATAACTATTTAATAATCTAAATGCAGTTCACTGCACTGGAGCTACAATGACACATACAGGGTGATGTTATGGTTTTATGCTGTATTGCATCTGGGCATTTTCATGTAATAAGTTCCTCACATCCAGGTTAAAAATAATTTTTTATCCAATACACGATTGCCCCTGAAAGAAACTGCACATTTTGCTTTCTGTATGATCAAATATTTTGCTACCATGCTGAATTTATAAAATGATGTCTCTTGGTTACTCCAGGTATTTCTCCAAAGGTCCTTCAGCACATGTCCATTTTAAATTAGTTTTCTTGCAGTATTTCAGTCCTGTAAATTGCTTTAACACTGCAAAAAGCTGGATGATTACAATTTTGTCGTGTACTTTATTCATAAATCCTGAGTGCAGTAATAGGATGTTTGAATTCCTTACTCAACTGCATTTTTTTTGCTAAGGGCAATGAGCCACTTTGGAAAATTGAGTAGGTACCAGGTGACCAAAAGAAGCAGGGCACAAACTACGCCAGATTATTTTGGAATAAAGAACAAAGAAGGAAGCATCTTTATTTTATAGCCTGGGCTCTTACACATGCATTAATTTTGCAGTATTTTTCACCTCATCAATTCATAGCAATGAATATATTTCAGTCTTGAAACATGGCAGTTCTTCGGATCCTTAGAAAAACTTGTTTCTGTTGTCCCTGTCCCCTCTCTCAGTTCACCTTGCAACTCTAGATGTAATAATTTATGAGCAGCATTTTAGAGGCCAATAGTCTGTGCGTTGTTCACTGACTCTGGAAGAAAGGCCAGGGTAAAAATCTGGACTCGTGAAAGAATCCCAAGGGATCCTCACAGTTCCTCACAGGTTTTTGCGTTCATTCAAATTCTTCTGCTTTGAGGCACCAGACTCTGTGTTTTATGTCATCTGAGGTTTTGCTTCTGTGACAGGTTCGTTGTTTGCTGCAACTCACATCCCAACTGTATATTGTTTGCAAAATGCATGGTCACTCTTTAAATGCTTTGACCTCTAAAGCTCCATCATCTGGACTTAAGGTCATCCTCACATCAAGTCAGTGTTAGAAGAAGGTTCAGGTCTTGAGAGGAGTAAACCCTATGGGTGGCAGATTTCTCCTGATGCAGCAGTGTAAGTGGCTGTTGTTCGAGCTGATTTATTAAAAAATTACAGGCTTGCAAATATGTCACCATCAGACAAAGGTAAGAGTTTTGGTGTTTTTTTTCATATCTTTAATTTGTCAAGGGCTTACATGCTAGAAATATTAGTTGAGTGGTATACCAAGAATTGGATATATAATATTAAGAATAAGATTTAAATGGCAATGAGATTAATAGAACCTTTTAATTAATTATATCGTTTACTTAATCATCTACCTTAGATTTAGAAGCAACTCTAGACCGGGAAGCAGGTCCTCCTCAAAGATCTTTTTGAAATAATTAAAACAGGAGACAGATTTATCACAGTCCGTGTTACAAAAAGGAGAGAAACAAAGCGTGTTCCTGTTGAGGTCGAGGTGCTTCTCTCCTGCTCTGAGATGATCCTGTTACTTGGATGGAGAGCAGTTTGAGGCCCCCAAAGGCTGGTTTTGTGCATGCTGCAAAATGCAAATGTGGAAGCCTTTTTATTAGTGGATTTTGGATGGGACTGGCTCAGATCTGTATTCCAGCATGTGCTGGCTCTGATGGGGGGGCGCGGGGGAGCCCCAGCCCTGGGCTCTGCCAGCACCCAGGGTGGCAAAACACTTCAATAGTTTTTTTCCTTCAGAGCTCACTATGACACACAGAGGGTTTCTATATGTCAAATTGCTACAGAATTACTCTGAAGAATGTTCCCTGCTCATTCCTTTGTCTGTTGTTTATTATTATTATTAGCTTATGGTTTTCATAACTTATATGTATTTGTAAGTTATGCATATAACTTATGTTATATGCACTTGATTCGTTCTAGTTTTACCAAAATCCCTGGCATCCTGTGGATCTGTTGAGATGAGATCAGTGGAATATTCTTTTAGCGGGACAGGCAGTTCAGAAGGTCTGTGCTTGCGCTGCAGAGGGCATTGCTAAGCAGGGAAGGGCCTGGAAGAGGCAAGAAGGGAAACTCAGACAAAGCAGAAACTCTCCTGTACATTGCTTTTCTGGGAAATCTTCCTTTAGAGAGGGATGCTGCAGGGAAAGGCGTGATTGCTGCGAGAGCCCCACTCCCGTTGGGGCATGCTGTGTGTGTCAGGAGAGATGCTTGTGGCAGCTGTTCCAGCTTGAATATATGGACTTCCCGTGGTTTAGGTGTTGTCACCTTACCTAGAGCGGCTGAGTGTGAGAGGGAGGCGGCTGGGCAGCGAGAACAGCAGTGCTCCTGCCTCCCTGCTTCTGACAGCTGAAATCAAATCTGCCTGGTCAGGACAAGTGAAAGTGAAGGATTTTGTTGCTGCTCACCTCAGTCTCTCTCTCACGTGCATGCATACATACCCACATCCATTCATCCATATATTCCCACGCATTCGTGTCCAATGCAGTGGAGAGCTCCAGGAGCCTGCACACACACTTAGGAAGAACACAGAGCAACTTCAGATATTACACCTACCTGAAACCCTCCTGCCCTTACCAAGCTGTGCATTTGCTTGCAAAAATATCTGCCCTGTCTTTCAGCTTTCCATCTACCTGATGGGGAAGATCACTGTGCTCTCTTAGCGCTGCTTTTAAAGACAATTATATGAAGAGGTGGTTGGAATAGTTTGGAAATGAGGAATGTCGCCAAGTGGGGCAGGGAGCTGAATTTCTGGAAATGATTCCTTATGAAATGGCTTCCAGTTTTGGGGCTTCACGTTCTTCATTTTCTCTTCTGACCTTAATTTTTTAGTTCTGTTTTTTTTCAGGGTGTGTGTGTGGGAATGAAAGTAAGCATTTAACAGACGATAAACTGTATAATGACTGTGATTAACATTCACACAAGGTAACTCAGGGATGGGAAAAAGACAGCTCAGCAAGCCTAATAAATGCTTTCATAAGTGGATCTGCTTCCTCAGTGCTTGGGGAAAATACACAAAACAGAAAGAGAAAACCAAAAGCCCACTCCAGGGTTTTCAAATTACCCTTGGAGATTGGGCACTCGGGTTGCTTATGTTAATGTGAACAGAGTATCCAAATCCCTTGAAATATTGGTCTCAATCATGTCAAATGCCGGGAGGAGTGGGTAGCCTGGAGGGGACCGCTGCTGCAGAGAGCTGGGACTTTGTGCTCCTGCTCTGGGCTTCAGCGGCTCCGAGGCTTCAGGCTGTTGAGTCCCAAGGTTTTAAATAAGCTGTGCTGAGTAAAAATCCTAAAACTGTGAGTGCAATAAGAATTAGGGAATGTTTCCTGCACTCTGCAGGAAGCAAAGCTGTCCTAGTGAACTGGATTGGATCTGATACCTAGACAGCTTTTACCAGGACTGACCCTGTTATGGACATAGCCGTCACCTCTGGTCTGTCTGTTCGGTGCTCGTCATCAGAGCTGCTCTGTCTGCTGGGCATCAGTGCCCTTTCGGATAGTTATTAAGTTGTTATACATTATGCTTGCACTATGACCAATATGAAACAATGAAGGAAGCAGGTGCACGCTATTTCTTTATTTATTTATTTTATTTTGATGTAAAAATAATTTCAGTTTTACTCTTTCTTTTTTTTTTTTTTCCTTCCTCTCCCAAGAACAGGTTCCTATTTGTTTTCTTTTTTCTTTTTCTTGTTACTGTAATGGGCTGTCTCAGCTCTACATGCAAAAGAAATCTTGGTTTGATGAAGCTGCTATGAAACATTTAAAGGTTTAAATTATAAACTCAGAGTGAGAAAATCCGTGATGCGTGATTAGTTGAAAGTTTTAAATATAATAGTAATATTTTTCATATTCATGTACAGAAATGGCTTATGTCAACCCTAATGACTTTTAATACATATTAATAGACTCTCTTACAATATAGACGGCTTGTACACCTTTTGGCAGATGGCTGTGGCATTGGAGTCTGCACAGTATAAACTAGTCATTTAGTAAAAGAAAACAATACATGAGCGTTAAGGTCAATTCTGTTCAGAGATGTGGTTCCAGTGCATCGCTTCTGCGACCGAAAGGATTAGAAGCAGGATCAAATTTACTAGCAAAATTTAATAAATTGATAGATAAATTCCCATGTCGGACCAGAGCTTACTGTTGTTACAGCTTGTCCACATCCCCGGCTGTGTCTCCATCTCTTTGCTCCCGCCCTTTTAGAGGTCAGATGGTGCAAAGCCGAGGCTGCGGCTCAGCTCGCCCCTGGAAGGGCTGGAGTCACATCTGCAGCAAGGAGCCCCATGGCAGTGCTGTTTGGGCACCAAGGGCTGCTCAACTTGGGCGTGCATGAGGCAGCGAATAGTCTGCCTTAAAACTGGTGTAAAATAGGAAAGGAGTTCATGTCTGAGCATCGTCTCTTTTTTTGGTTCTGTTCAGAAAACAGAATTAGCTGGTGTTGCATCTGCGACGACTTCAAGTATGTTACATTTTGCAGGTAGTGGCCTGACAAATGACATGGATTTTGTAGGAAATCACTTTAGCAAACACTAAAGGGCACTCATCTCTGAGCCGAAATACAGCAGCTGCTTTGGCAATTTATTGCCGTGCTCAAATACCTAATTGAGTCAATTGTTTGTAATCACTTTGACTGGTAACTTTGGCATCGCTGAAGTAGTCTATATAGAGATGCTTTTTAAAAAAAATAAATCAGCATTTTCTTTATCGGAAATCTTTTGAACCATTCTCATTCCTTAAGTTTTCAACAGGAAAGGCACTAGCTTTTGGCTTATGCTTTATGAAGATGATTGTCAGGGCACTTAATGAGCTTTGTGCCAGACCAACTGCTTTAGCAACGTATGTCTGCAGCAAGAGCCTTGCCGCCGCTGGCCGGGCACGCCGTGAGGCTGCACCTCTCTGCAGCTTTTGCATCTTTGCAGGCACCCTGTTGGAATTAGGACTTACCATCACCTTTGCATCGTGCCAGGCCCTTCGAACAGTTGCTTTGTAGGGAAGGAAATGTGGAAACAATTTCTAGTGCAAATCCCACGGTGCAAGAAAACTGCCTCTTTTTACTAGCTGGGGTTGTGTTTGCTCTTTAAAAGAAAGCACAATAAACCTGCGCTTTAATTCTTTGAAAAGAAACATTACAAGATAAGGTGGTAACTAATATTAGTGCACAATAAGGGCCTGACAGGTTTGCACGGCGTGCTGATGTGCCGTGTCAGGGTTGCTGTAGATGAAGCCAGGTTCTGTGCTGGAGATGTGGCAATTGCAGATCAAGTGATATATAATTTACTGAGCTGCTGCTTAATTCTATGATGTTATGAAATCTCCTGGGCATATAATTACTACAAATGTTTACTTGACTTTACCACATAGCTTGACATTATACTGCAGAAATTTGTACTTAGCTTGACATTGTATTGTAAAAGTTTGTACCTCGATAAAATTATGGCCTAGCTGTAAAATGCAGCTATTAGGCAGAAAAATATTAAAGAAGTATGGATGAGACTAAAGGCATTTTAAAAACACTTTCTGCGGCCTGGAATTACGAACATTCATCCCATCTCCTGCTGATTACACACTTTGTAATAGCTATTGTTTCCACGGCTGGGGTTTAATTTTCCGCAGCACACTGGCAGCACTGCAATCTCAATAGCAATCCTCCCTGCAAGGCTGCGAGGGCGGCGGGGAGGCCAGCAGGGAGGCAGGGTGACTGACAGGTATTTTAAGCCTTTCTGTGGTTCAGGATTAGTGAAACATTTATAGGCAGACCTGCTGGAGTGGGTAATGCGTGGGCTGGTGGCCATGCTGGGAGCCTGGCACCCACGGGAGGCTCCGTCACCTGTAGGGAAATGACTTGGGGATCAGGGCGGTTCGTTCCTCCCGGCAGGTCACGTTTGGCCCTTGATCTCCGTGAAGCCTGGGGCACAGGTAGTGCCAGCTTGCTGGTGAGAGGTGAAGCCTCCCTCCTGACTGTGCATTGCTGAATCGCTGCCGAGAGGCTTTGCAGCAGTGGCAGTTAGCCCCGGAGCAGAGGCTGTGTCTGGGCTGAGTCCTCCAGGGTGTATGCCTCCCCCTCGGCTCTTCCACAGGCTGCTGACCTGTCACGTCAGACAGGTGTCAGGTTAGGCTCAGCCTGCTTCACACCTGGACACGGTCTGCCACGCTGGTCCCATCTACACAGCAGTCCGTGAGGTGTGAAGGTGGGTGAGCCACGCTGTGCTGCAGCCTGGGTGTTTTCTGGATTGTCCCTTCTGAGAGGGAGAAGTGGTGCTGCGGAGAACCACCGGCTCCTGGGAGGGTTTCTCTGCACCTGCAGCTTGCTGGTAGCTGACGTTGCAGTGAGAGCCACTCCCGAACGCTCGGGATGCCCAAACTTGTCCTGGATTATAGAGGTTTAAAGTATTTGTTGAAAACAGTGATTCCTTTGAGTGTGAAAGCAGCATTCCTGACGCCCAGCGAGTGCGTGTGAGCCGGTTGAAACATTAGACGAGTTGGGAATGAAAACAGCTTTCACTCTCATAAAGCAAAAATTGCAAAATTAGAAACACGGCTACAAAAGAAAAGGAGACAAAATTAGGGAACAGAAACTTAACATATACCTGAATCAACAGCTGCCAAAGGCGTTACCTCTGAACGAGGAAACTTGTCTTTACTTGGGTGCTTCCAGCCTGATAGCGCTCAGATTTTGGTGAAGTCTGTTAGAGGTGGGAGTCTCGCTGGAGATATCACTCCACTCTTTTTTTTGGTTTTGTTTTTTTTTTCCTTTTCTTTTCTTTTCCCTGGCTACTCCTAAATGTAAAGGGCGTTTTATAGTGGCTCTCAGACTCCCTGATTTCTGCACTGATTTGAGGGAGCAGCCAGTGTGCACTTACCTGCCCGGCGCCCAGGAGGATGCTAACAAACTCGCCTTGCCTGACGAGTGGATGCGAGGAAAGCAGAACTATTGGGACACTGCCCTTTTCTGTTCCTCTCAGGAAACACACTGAATTGCAGTTACCTGGTGATGTTTATGAACCATATAAATCACATGAATTAATCCCCCCAAGAAGGGTTTTCCTGAGATGGGTAACAGCAAGTGCCCCCAGCCCTGCTTTGCTTTGCTTTGCTAGTTGCTTCTATGAGCTGGAAAGACAGGGAAGAGATCTGGCGCATGAATGGAATCTGATAGGTTTCCCATAGAAACAGAAGATCAGGGGTTTTTTTGCCAGTGGAGGTGACGTCAGTCAGGAGCATCTATTCCAACTTCAAAGGATACGGTCTGGTGTAGATCAGAGTGAGTGCTGAGTCCTCTTGTGCCGGTGTAGTGATGCAACTGAATAACTCATATGATCTTGTCTGTCTTAATATATCTCATTTATATATAAAAAAGGAAGATGTGCTTGGTGCTATTAGTCTTTCTTTTTGAAATAAATGCCCACTGTGTTTCACAGCTTGGAGTGTTCAGGCAGGTTTGAAATACTCTGTCGGATGAAGGATTCGTTGCTGTGCTGTGCCGCGGTGAGCTGCTTCTCTCCCATCCCCAGTGAGTGCCATCGCCGTCGGGGGATCTGCAGTTCCCTGCTCAGTGCTTTGAGACCCAGTCTCTCTTTCATTTCTTCCCCAGTGAGTTACTGCTCCAGACTCACAAAATCTCCCAAGCCCCTGCCCTGCCTGTCTCCGCACAGCACCGATCCCTTGCTCGTCTACATTCCCTGCTATTTTGACAGGATCAGCCCTCTCCCAGGATCTGCTCACTCACTCATCTACATCTAACAGCAGCTGCTTTGAGGCCCCACGTAGCTGTTCCAGGCTTGTTGGTGTCTGGTCTAATTTCTTCATGTACTCCTCTTGCTGACTCTTGTTTTCCTGAAGACTTTCTCTCTCCATCTCCGTCTCGCACTCCAAGTCCTGTGCTCCTCTGTGTGGCTTCACAGCACCTTGCCCCTTCAGCCTCATCCCTTGCTGCTCTCATTTCTGCATGGCGCAGTACCATGGGTGTCAGTGCCCAATGCTGAAACATTTTGGCTCAAAAAGCATTTAATTTTTTTTTCTTCCATTTACCTTTTCTACCTCCAGTGTCAAACTGGGTCTAATGAATAGTTTTTTTTTTTTTCCACACTGAGTTGACTCTGTCGTTTCCAGTATGGAAATGGGTGAGAATCTTTGAGTTTTGCTTAAACCAGGTAAGGAAGAGTCAAGACACTGAGACGCGCATCTGCTTTGTGAGCTGGCAGAAGGAAAGCAAATTCTCCCCAAGCACGTCAGCCCTTTACTGGTATTTGTTCAACCCATTTGCCTTTAATGCCATTCCCAGGGTCACCTGCTGGGAGGAACAGAGGGAACAATTCTGTTAACACATATGGTAGGGTAAACCCAGTGCCTTGCTGATCCCAGGGGCTGGGAAATACCACAAAGCATCACGAGGCATTGCTGTGCCTGGCTGCTGGCTAGGAAGAAATTTTAAGAGAAAGGAACCTGATTAAAATCCATATTTCTCAAGAATTCTCTTATTCCTATTGTGATACTCATCTCTATTTCTATCCCCTCTGCAAACCTGCTTGGTATGTGTTGTGGTATCGTTCACCTGATCTACTTTTGTGTCATTGGTGGGAGAGATGGCGAAAAAAAATATCCCTTTATAAAGTGTCCTGCCAATTTACCGTGCTGTGAGAGATATGCCGTAGTTATTACTAAAGTCTGATTATGTAAATGACATAATTTAATAATTATTATTAAATCCCAATAAGTTTTGTTGCTTTTTCTTATTGTTGATAATGCCCATGATAGCAAATGTCACGGTGCATATCATAGAATTAATTTTTGTGGAGCCTTTGCCTCATTGTAGGGGCTTGGGGCACAGGAGGGCTTGCAGGCAGAGGCTGCTCAGCAGACCTGTTATCTTTGCAAGAAAAAATGTTGTCCGCAAGGATAGCAAGAAGGGGAGATAAAACTTGCTCAGCAGCAAATATTTAATTAGAAGAGCTGCTTGGGCCAGCTACTTGTGGCAGCAGCTGCTTAAACAGAGCTGTGTCCTTTAAATAACTTCAGCTAAATAAAGGGAGAAAAAGGAGAGTGGAGGGAGAAGCTCAGAGGCCACGTACTGTAACTGCAGAAGTGGTTTTCATTTTGACATTGCAACATCTTTAGTAGCTGTTAGCTTCTTCTCTGCCACTGTGGAAAATCAGGATGCTTCAGGCTTGGGGAGTTTTACACCGTTGCCAAGAAGTTGAGAGGAGAGTGTCAAGAGAGTCAGCGCATCACCTGCCAGCTCCTGTTACCTCTATTTTGGATGTACAAGGTCTAATGATGTACAAACTCCCATTGGCTTTTCTGCCATGTAGACTAAACCATCATTTGGTAGGTACAGGATCAGTTCTATTCTAGCATTCACTGCCTAAATTCTACGTAATCCCATGGCTCCTCAGTGCAGCAGGTTCAGCCTTGTGCCCTCATGCCAGGGAGCTGCCCTGGCTGTGGGCAGGTCTCTGCATTTAGTATCGGACTCTCTGTGAGTTCCTTTTGCCCCTTCTTGATCTGTGACCTGTGCCCCGGACCTCTGAAGGGTTCATGCTATTCATTTAATGAGAAATGTTTATAATAATATAGGCACATTTTCCAGGTAATCCATCAGGCTTCCAGAAGCAGTTCAGCTGTATAATAAATGATGTTGTTTGCCCCAAGGGGATGAACCTAATGGACGTGGCAATTGGGTTGGACAAGCCCGAAGAGCGTGAGGTGTCCCTGCGTTTGTGTGTGCTGGGGAGAGCTGTTTGAAATGCTCAGATCTGTAAGGAGTGAAGCCATGCAACTAGTCTTTCCCGTGCTCTGGGGACCTTTGTACGCTGACAGCTGGCTGCGGGGAAGCATGAAGAAGCAGAAGTCAGAGGTATTTGGGAGTGAAGTGGATGAAAGGTATTGTGCAGTTCTTGTCTTTTTCATAACTGACTCCTCTCCATGATTTTCTTAGCCATTTTTCTGGTTAGCCTTTTGAAGGTGCATAATCAGTGATGTAAGAGAACAGTTAGAGGGCAATAAAGTGATTCTGTCCACATAATGCAATACAAATGAAGTAGAAAATAATATGACCAACAGCATTTATGATTTCTACATTTGTTCTTTTTTTTTTTTTTTAAGAAAAAGATAGAACATGTGTGATGCTATAGAAGCGCTGTATGAAGTGTGTAATACAGTTTTCTTGTGTATGACATGAAGAGCGCTTTTTCCAAGTGTGCATGTAATTGATTAGTATGATAGATCTGCAGACGGGCTGGTGAGCAAAAGTCACACTTGTTCTGAAGAACATTGTGTTACAGACAGAATGAGTAATGCAGACCATGGTTCTGTGTGTTTGACATTCAGCATTAAGATTGTCCTTAAAGTTTTGCATAACTTCAACAGATTTTAGTCATTCAAGCAATTTTTCCCTCCTGATGTATGTTTATTTTACTTATAATTTTATTTACTTTGATTTCTAGCAAGGTGGAGTTCAGGTTTTTCCAAAACTGGGATGGGGGAAAATACGGTGTGTTTGTGCTCAGCATTCATGAGTCCCATCATGGGGAGCTGGGAGCAGCTCCAGCTTTTGGAGCAGGACTGCCTATTTAGTGGTGTGGTTTGGGTGCACATGTTGTACTGTAGTGGGCGAAAGCAAAACACCAGAAGTAAAGAGAAAGGAAAAGTAATGATGTAATTACATCCATGTAGTTGGTGGGCACTACCTCCAGGTTGTCTCTAACCCTACTTGTCTGGTCTCAGGAGACACTTTCCCAAATTCTCACTGGCTAGCTGAGGGAATGGGCTTAGTTTTGCCCAGTGTCCTTCAATACATTTTCCTCCAGGTACTTAATAAATAGGTGAGTTATCTTACGGGTTTTGAGACTTTTAGACTGTTTGGATAGTGTATTTTGCTGCATGTTTGCTTTCTTGTTATTCTCTGCTCAGGCAACTAGCTCAAGTAAAATTGTATCTCTAAACATCAACTGTGCCTTAAAATATACCATGTTTATGTGATGTGTATAATGAAAGATCTTCTGTGTGATCACCTGGAAATCCTGCAGTCACTGACTGCTTTTCTGCATCTTGCTGGTAGTGAAAAGGATGGTGAAGGTGGAACCAGGACAGAGAGGAACAGTTCCAAAGTCTTTCACCTTTCTTTCACAGCTACAGAAGATACATTCAATATATTGTCAGTCAACCGTCTTCAGTGCAGTTGACTGAAGTTTTGATTCAGTACCCTGAAAAAAAGGCATTAATGGAGAGAAGCAAATGTTGCAGCTGAAAAATCATTGTGATGTGTTCTGAATGATGCCTTTCTCTTACTCATGTAAAACTACATGAGCATGTGCAGAAAACTGCTGCCTGTGCTCAGAAATCATCTTCACCTTATCAACAGCTGGGTTCCCCTGAAAGTACAAAATGTTTCCATTAACAAAAGCTATTGAAACAAAATGATGACCAGATAAATTGTAGCATTATGCTACTTAGAAGAATGTCTCCGGAGTTTCTATTCAGATTATAAACTCTTTCCTCCCTGGAGATACCAGCCAAAAACTCGTCCCATCCATTTCTCATGCCTCTGCTGGGATCATAATGGCTCTTAAGAATGCAGGTGGAACAGGAGCATCTCATGGATGTGGGTTTCTGCATGTGTGTTTCCCTTTAAGCTTATTGGTGGTGTTTTAGCTGTAAAGTTGTTAATGGAAAAAGGAAATTACTGTAGACTCCAGCATCTAAAGTAAACACTAGGAAAATAGGAAATGCAGGATAAGGATGAAATATCCATTCCTCTCTTGTGTTCTCATGTTTGCTCTAGTGCTTAGACTTCCTAACGCATAAATGGGGCCAAACCCTGCTGTTACTGCCCTAAGTGAATTCCTCTGGCACTTCTTCCTTGGGAGGCTGCATATCCCACTGGTAAATGTGGATCCCCCGTAGAAGCAAAGCGCAATGTCAGGCTGCGAGGAGGTGCTCCCTGCCCAGGCAGGGCATGCCAGGATTTGGGAATTTGTCCTGCAGAGACATGGCTGGTGTTTAACTTGCATCCTTAAATGCTTTTTCATGGCAGTGTCTGTAGTTAAATCATTACATTTCACTTGATTATTTTTTTTTTTAAGTAATCCCTTGTATCTCTAGTAATGTGGAAAATGTTGGAAGCTTAATGGCCTTGACTTATCGGGAAAAGCAAACGTTGTGAGATCCTCCACGAAGCTGGAAGAGCTAATCTCTCTTATTACACAGAAGGAGGGAAAACCAGAGGAAGGCAGAATGTACAGGAGATTGCTTGCCGTGAAACTCTTCCTTGTCATGAGTCACTGACTGCAATTTAAATGAGAAACACACAGTGTTCCAATGGCTTTCGCTATCTTGTAGTGCTATTGTGCTGAGATACAAGAATAAAATTGATCTCGAAGGAGATTTGCTTCAGGTTTGATGTTAGGGGTTTTTTTGGTTTTAAGATTTCGTGTGTGAAGCCTGCCAGGATTTTCCTCTCGGGATCTTGGGATCATGCTGAGCCTCCCCTGAGTCCGTGAGGCAGAGAAGGGCTGTGAGTGTGCATTTTGCATGGCACGAATGAAGCAGTGGGCTCAGATTTGGGATTGTTGATATTTGACAGTATTCGCTGGTGGTACACATAGTGAATGAGTTCACCTGTCTGGGATGCATCAGGAAAAGATGATCCCTAGTGGGTCAAGTGGAAATACCAGCTGTTTTCTGCTGTTTATAGAGGTAATTCATTTGCAATTAAATACCCTTCTTTTTTTTTTTTTTTCCCTCCTGTTCATATTGTCACCTTGCTGCTTGCACAGAGAGCTCTCAAGTAAACACAAGCCCATGCTGTGAAAATCACTAACACCAAGTGGAACCCTCATTGCTCTGCAGTGGTTTCGGTTGTCAGATGATTTTCCTGGCACGGGGATTGTTCCTATACCACGAGCACACCACGCTCTCGAATGGAGCCCGTTAGGTGCTGGGTGCTGTGAATTTTCCCCCTCTTTAGTACCTGATAAAGTGCAGAATTTCTCCCATGGCAGGCTTTCGAGGAGCCGGTGTGGATGCATTTGGGAGGGGGGTATGCTGTGTTCGCTGAGCTTTATGCTGAATGAGCAATCTCATTAGACTCCAGGCCTGGAAGGAGCTCTGCCTGGCAGATCCCCTGCCCACATTTCCAATTCAATAGGGCTCTGCCTGGCTTTGTGTCTGCTGAGCGATGTGTCGATGTGTCGCCGAGCAGGAGCTGCAATGGCTAAAACTAACTGTGGCATGAGCTGGGTTTCAGGAAGGGGTTGCAAGGTGAGGCAGGATTTCTCCGAGGAGGTGTTGCTTTACTATAATGCATGTTTATTTTTATTAACATGAGAAGTCTTATGGCTTTGCTATTATTTTGTGCTTTGAAAGAAGGAGAATGAGCATACAAAAGAAGAAAGCGCCTTTGCCGCAAATTCATTTTGAAATTCAGGAGAATTTGCATTGCCTCCATTGGAGGGGGCTGTCATTAGCAGTCTCATCTGAAAACAAACTGCAACCTGCTTTTATTTCTTTTGTGCGTGGCTGACACGCCGTCATTCCCAGTCATCCAGCCCAGTTGCTACTGTACTTTGTTTTATGCTTCATGCTTGACCTATGAGCTGAAATGCTAATCGCTGATGAAAATTTCAATTAATACAAAACTAGTTTCAGCCAGAAATGTGGTAAGCTCATTTAGGAGTTTTATTGTCTCAAGAAAATGTATAATAGGAAAAGCCTCAGACAATAGTTTAATTTTTAACCAGCTGGTGTGCTTTCAGATGTATCTGCAAAGCTCAAGTCTGTGCTGTTTTGTTACCAGCAAAAGGGGGAGTGATCATCATTGTGTGTTTGTAGGTCTGTGAAAAAGCCATGCTCACAGCATTCCTCTACTCTACAGCATTACCTCCTTGTGCCAGAATAGTGCCTCTGATTTCATTGGTTAAGAACAGAGTGAATGTATGGCCATACCTTTAAGTAAGGGAGGTTACAACAGATACACGTTGGGGGATTAGACTGCTCTTACGTCTATAAGTGTGTGTATATACAAAGCCAGGAACCTTATTTTGTGGTGACTTGTACAAATGTTATGCAAAGTACACTTTATAGTGTGATGAAGAAAGAGAAACTGAAATTTCATCATGGTATTTTTAATTCAGCTTTAAATACCTTAGCAAATCATAGATTTCTGAGAAGTCTGCAAAACAATTACACAGGGGATTTATGCTGCAGGATGTGGTATGTACGTCTCAAGTACACTTTCTTAAATCCAGATTTTCCCCTGAAAGAGAGGTTAGTGCCCCAGTAGGACTGAAAGAAGTCTAGAAGATGACTGTAAAGATATGGATTGGTTCCTGCTCAAGGAAAGACTTGAGTTTGTCTCTGCAGACCTAAACTCATCTGGTACAGGAGCTGGTGTGGTGGCCCAGCACTCCCACTTCTCAAAGTTGCTGCCCAGTTGACCCAGTCCAAAGGTGAACTGGGGAAAGAACAATTGTACATGCAGGTGAGGAAAGCCAGAGAAGCAGGAGCTGAACCCAAGCTGAGAGCTGGGTTACCCCACCGCATGCACTGCTGTCTGAGCTGGTGCTCTGGGAGGGTTCAGTTTGGCAACGGGATTGTGAAGGGGGATACAGGGAATTGCACAACCTCGGTGATGCAGGGAAGAGGACCCACAGAGAGCTGGGGGGAGCCAGTGAGATAATTCAGCAACAGGTTTGGCACTGTACGTACTGAGGGACTCATTATCTCAGGTGATAGAGGTCAAAGTGTGTCATCAATTAAGAAAAAAGAAAAAGGTACTTAAATTTGTGGAAGAAGGGCCCATTGGTGGCTGTTATGGACAAAAGGTTAGATGCAGCATCTGTCGCAGAAGGTCCCCAAGCAGCTGCAGGAGTTGGGGAGGGTGCATGTACCAGGAGAGGGTTCTCCTGCACTCCTGCTGCTGCTTACCTCCGCCTGCCTCATCAGGAGGGCTCCACAGGAGCAGCTTCAGGGTGACCTGGCATCCCGCTTGTTCTTGAGCACTGTTGTTCTCTTTAAATCAACAGACATGCTTGTATGTATTCACATATTTAAGAACATCCATAACGGTGGAATTTGGCTGCAGGGTATTCGGGTTTATGTGCTTCTAATGGTAGGAATAACCATATCGATGGTTATCTCAATTTACTTGTAAGTGCCATGTCAATATTGCTACGACCAACGTTTAATGATGTAGTCATCATAACAACGTACCGTTCACTGTTAACATTTATTTCTTTGGTTATGAAAAAGCTACGCCGGGTATTGATTTCCACGCTGGGTTTTCTTTTGAGTCTTTATTCCAGGTGCTGCTGGGAGGCATTCTGAGCATACGGCAGAGCTGGTCTGAGGGCTGGCACACCTGGAGCATCCTTGCAGGGCTGCTGCTTTCTTGAGTAGGTTCCTGTTATGAATATCTACAGCTGCAAAAGCAAACTTTGTTTTCAGCAGTTGCATAATTTGTATTAAATTGGTAGGTTTGTCCAACGTTCCAGGTCTTAAGCTTGCTCACATGAATTTTCACAGGAAACAAATACAAAAGAGGGGAGTTTTATTTGAGATTGCTTGACTTAAAGTTTACAGATCGTCCTTTGCTGGGCTAAATCATGTCCAGGTAACATTAGGTAGGTTAAGCAGATACAGTAAAATGAGTAACGACAAATTACTTTTTGTTTCAATATCATGTGTTCCCAGAAATGTTGCTCAGTTCCACAGTTTTTAAAAACCAAACTCTTGCTGACTTGAGAGGAGCCATCCAATGGAGTGTGTTGGAAGGTGTAAGAAAAGAAAAAAAAAAATAGTAGTATTTGGGTAATCTAGTTTGTATGAATCATATTGGTGAAATGACAATAGGGAATCCATTTATTAATTTTTTCAGGAAAATCTGAAGACCACACATTCTTTGGCAGCAAATGACTCTAGATCTTAGGAAGAAGGTTCACTTTGGCAAATGTCAGCAGAAAGCTACCGACAAGCAGATCATTTGTACTGATTAGAAAGCACTTTTCTTTAGTTTTCAGTCATTGTCCATGTGTAAAAGACACGCGAGGCATTAAGAAATGTGGTCCTCCTCTCTGATTTAGTAGTACAGTGCTGCAGCTATTAGATGTATGAAACAAATTAAATCAAATCTGTCGGATGCTGTGCCATTATATGGGCAGAGCGATGGTCAGAGAAATCATTAACCATTTAGAGCTAGCTTTTAAACGGTTTGAGAGCATAAGGTGCGATCTGCTGAGACCCAAGGGGCATTGCACGTTAGGATTTTGTTGGGAGCAGATGAGGAGTATTTGCAAAAATGGATAGCTGGTGCCAGCTGCCTTTTCGGGGGTCAGGCACTCGGAAGGGAAGATGCTTGTACACCTTTTCAGCTTTCCCTCAGCTCAGGGTAGATCTCAGGCAGAAACAGCATAAATTGAGTTTCCAGACAATCGCACAAACATCAGAGACGTTGGTCACAGGCAGGTGACAGCAGACCCCCAGCGCGGGGACAGGCACCAGCCGTCACCCTGCTGTGCCTGCCCGGCCGGGGAGAGGCTTTGCCTGGCCCGTGTCTGGCTCCTCTTCCAGAAAACCGGGATCTGACAAGCCGGGCTTCCAGAATCCCTATTCATTTCTTAAAACCTCATCCCAGGGAACTTAATTCTGATACTTACATTGTTTATTGAGTTGAAAGTTTTACTGCTGCTTGTGCTACAGGAACATATTTCACAGTTTTGTGTACATATTTCTTGATTATTTATATTCATTCTCTTACATTTTTAAGAGATTTTTTGTGGTTTGAGAAGCTGAAAGACTGATGTATTACAAAACTGGGAAGGCATAATACTTGCAATCGTATTTGAAACACATAAATTTTGTGAAATAATGTCAAAGTTGTTTAACTGCACTGAAAACTTTTATTTCACATGTGCTGTCCAATAATATTTATAAAGTCCTTGGCAAGATAAATAATACATAGACTTCTACCACCAAACCTCCTGAGAGTAGAATTGCATCTAAAAAAAGAATCTTCCTGCCTATGTGCTACAGTCTATTTGGAAGTATTTTACCACGGAAGGAAGAATATCTTTCTGATTTGGATGATTATTTTAATCACCTCCAGCATATGCATCATGGGCTGCTTTTCTGGGAACTGACAACAACCAAAAATAGGTGATTGGGATAGAGTCAAGTGAAGGTTATCTTCTCCCTGTTACTAACACAGGGGCATCCGAAAGCTTTTAGGGGAAAAACTGTGTCTAACATTGACACCTGAAGTAAAACGAAGGATCCTTATGAATATTGCTTCTCATCTTTTCTAAACTCTGCCTGGGAGGTTGGTGGGGTGATGTCGGGGTTGGGGGGCAGGGGGGAAGAACTGTAGCTGCATAGATATTGTTGCTGTAGCATTATGGTCAAGGTTTCACTAGCATAAATCTCAACCTTTCTTAGCTAATTAGAGAAGTAGGGAGGTATTCCCACTTGTGGCATGGAAAAGCACAGAGGTGATCAATTCTGCATGTTCCTGGGGCTCTGCCTGTATCCCAGGGGACCATGGCCCCTCTTTGGGAGCTGCTGTGGGACTGCATGTCCCACGCTGGACACATTTTCATTCCTCCCGAGTTGTTTGTCAGCCGTTTGCTGGAAGGCTCTGCAGCAGAGGGGAGAAAGGGGCGTAAAGGATAACTGGGGTGGAGATGAACACTTTCTGAGTTGAAGTCCTTGTCATTATAGGTGTCACCCGCAGTGTCCCCTGAGCCGGGGTGTGCAGCTCGGAGCAGCAGTGGTGGAGCAGGCAGGTGGAGCATCCCTGCTGCCCCCCACTCTCAAATACCTCAGCACATGAGGTTGCTCGCTGACATCTTTGATCAAGTCTCATCTGCTCTGGGTTTCATACCACCAGCCTCACCAAAGAGGCCCTCAGAGGTGGCAGGGCTTCAGGAGGCTTGCCTTCGGATGGGGGCATGGGTGGGAGCCCCCCCAGCCGCCAGGGCCAGGCTGAGCTGGAGCTGTGCGTGGTGCAGGGATGGAGGCAAAGGCATCACTTCTGGGCAGGGACTGATGTTCTTTGGGGATGGGGGACCTTTGCAACTGTGTCTGGGATTTTTTTTTTCTTCTTCTGTGATTGTAACTGAGAAAGAGTGAGAGTATTTAATTAAGCTCCTGTTCTATAGAGTCACTTAACTTGTAACATACAGTATAATTAAACAACCAGATTTTTATTTCTTATACCAGGGAACAATTGTTTTTTTCCAGAGTTTTGTTCTGTTATTCTGTAATTCAGGCCACACTGAAGGTTATAATTTCTAATTACTGGTGGCTTTTATTTAACAATTCTGTAAACGTATATGTTACTGACAAATCTGATTCTAGCTAATGAAAAGGTCAGCCCAGAAATGTACCAGTATTAAGCTGTGGGAATCCAGTACTTTCATGAATATTTGGCTGTACAGAACTTACACAAGGTCCAAATCTTGTATATTTTAAGGGGGAACTGAGTAGCTGAGATTGGTGCCATATTTAGTAGTGCAGTACAATTTCTCTTGGAAGCAGTAGACCAGTAATCTGGGAATTTTGGCTGTCATCCTGCTACTATTTATGAGCAATTTTAATGTAGTAATTACATGTAGGGAAAATTGTTCACTAGGTTGATGAGATAAATGGATTTTTTTTTCTTGTTTAGTAGTCCAATGTTTGTATTACACGCTTCTGGAAGCAATGGTATACAATAAAAGAATCTTGGAACTGCATCACTCCTTAGAAATACTGATATTTTGAAAGATTTGCTCATGTAAGTTAAAGGCAGCTCATTAAATAAACAAATGAGCTGTCCTTAGAGCAATCAGTATTTACTATTAACTGAACAGCACAGTAAATAATGAATTGCAGGTAAGGAACTACAGATAAGTATTTGCAGTGAATTCAAATTACTTAAGCCTGAGGAGGAGAAAAGCTAACATAAAGATAGGAAAGGAGGGAGGAGGGGGAAAAGAAAAAGGGAGAGAAGGGATCTTATTGTAACATTTGTTGTAGCGATACATGCTCATCTGTTGTGCCGAGGAAAGGTTCTCATCAGGAATCTTCTGCCTCCCTCCCTGGTGCAAGGGGTGCTGCAGCCATCTCCCGGTGAGAACAAAGGAGGATGTGGAATTCCTGGGAGAAAACAGGGGTCCACAGCAAGCTCTGGGCCTGGCCCAGCACACTGCCTCGGAGAGCAGGGCTGGTGTTTTTACCAAAGCCCAGGGTTTTGCAAGTTGCTTGCTGGTGCTCACAGGACCCCAGGACAGAGCCGTGCTTTGGCACCGGCGAGACCGAAACCTGCCCGTAGCTGCCAAGTGCTTGCGCAGCTCCCTCATTTATTTCTCCAAATTACTTAAGCAGTTAAATTGCTCATTTTCTAGGAACTGGCACAAGATGAGAAATTTTGGTTTGGACTTTAATCATCATAAGAGTGAAAGATCACGCTGCCTGAAGTTTGGGTAGGCGGCTGTGTTCAGTGCCGGGATGGGTGGGGGTTTGGGGCATGTCTGATATTGCTCATTTAGGAAGGGGCTGGAGGTTGTTTGGGTGCTGGCGGTGGGAGGGAATGTCAGTGATTTAATCAGGGACTCTGCAGTTTCAGCTGAGCTGTGGGCCTGAGGCTTGGTAGGACAGCTAAACACGTGACAGCCATACTAAACGCCTAACGCTTGGCAGCCCTGTCTATACATCACCTTAAATAAGGTTAATCGCTTGACGCAGGTCTCCTTGCAGGGAGGACGTATGTCTCAGCTGTCCGTCTGCTGGCGACGATCGCTGCCCAGAACAGGGCACAGAGGAACAACCGATGGAGACGTGCATTAAGTGTTAGCCTTCCCCAACAACTGCTGTCACAACCGGCACAGCCAGGATAACGCCTCCACCACTCTATTAAGGGTAATATTTATATAACGCGTGAATGGGAGGCTTGTCTTGCTGGATAGTTATCACTAGGTAAATACTTCTGCAGAGATACTATTGCTTAATTCACATCACCCCAGGACTGTACCTCGTGGAAACTGCCACAGAATAAAGTGGCAGAGGTTAAATGCAGCTGCAGGGAAATTTCCAAGCGGCCTTTGGAAGTATCCAACTGCTGTGCACAAGTCCAGCGCCATCAGTCCCCAAGTGCTCGCTGCTTCCAAATGCTGGTGCTGTCGGTCCCTGCATTAGTATTCAACACAGGGAAAAAGAGTGAGGCGCTAGACAGAACAACTAATTAAAGCAGCCTGCAGAGGCAAGTCATATCACGTGATAAAGGATATCCTTTTCATTTAGTACATTTCTTCTTTGCTCTCTGTTGCTTTATTAAAAAAAAAAAAAAAGTCTGAGCTAATGGGTTTGGTTAAGGAATCAAGCTGTTTTGGTGTTTTTTCTTGATTTTAATCTGAATCTATACAATGCTTTATATCAGTCATATAAAAAGAAACTTCCTACTCCTCAGTCTGCAACCTTAGCAAGCTGCACACCTCCTGTTGTCTTAGCTCCCCTTTCTCTGGTTGGCATCCTGACACGGGCTGCTCCAGTCCCGGGAGCTGTCAGCAGATGGGGGGAGAAGAGGGCTTCGCCACCACTAATGCACCATCTGCAAGCAGCAGCACTGGTCAGATTTTGATGAGCCTAAATTGCAGCTGTGTGGCTAGAGGGTTTGCTGTCAGAGCAGCTGTGTTACTATGGATGACACAGATCTGGAGCTAAGCATCTGCCAAGACCAGGTAAGGCAGGGTAGGAGAGCCCAGTGCTGCGGTTACAGAAGTGCAGCACTCAGGTAGCTGGGGTGGCTGTGGGTCGTGGGCACCCCCCTGTGCTATGATGCCCTCCAGGTTTTATTGGTCTGGGGTTTGGAAAGGTCTCTTGCTTGCAAGTTAGAGCTAGGAGAAATAAAAATGAGGGAAGTATCGACTGCCACAAACCAGCGCTTACTGATGTTGCCCGATTCTGCCTGATTTGAACCCAGACACAGGCTGGGGGTGGCAGCTCAGCCAGCAGGTCCCTCGTCCCTGCTGGTGCCCTTCTGTGCCAGCCCCGTCTGCGGAGCAAGGCACTAAGCAGATTAGTCAGCTTCTTCCATCAGCGAGCCCTCGGTGCCCGAGATACTTACAAGACATCTGTTTTTTAGCCTCATTTCTAAACAAATGAAGCTTATGCGATTATCGAATCTGTCTCACGTCCCCTTGTCGGCCAATTTCAATCTTCACCCAGTAATTTTGGTCTCAAAGACGTTGACTTCAAGAAAGTTTTTGTGAACTAGTGACCACATGAACTGGAGACCACATGGACAGAAATTATCCTGCTAAAGACTCTGAAGAAGGGGACACAGCACAACCTGTTGCTCGTCTCCGAGAGCTGATGAAGAGGGAGTGTGCAGGGTAAACGGGAGATCTCTGTTTTATGCCTGTGTTTTGTAGCGGTCCAGCAAACCAACCATCAGGAGAAAAACCCATGGACTGGAGCATGTGGGCTGTGTGGCTCGGCGCTGTCTCCGCTCCAGCTGCAGGCAGCTGTGCTGGGGAAGGGCGAGCATCCCCGGCGTGCTGCCCAGGTCCCACCTCCTGCCTGCCCCCACATGCCAACTGCTCTCGGTGATCCCGGGATTGCTTTTCTGATCCGTGGATTAACTGGGTGGGATGTGCAAAGATACAAGAGCTGTGTGCAAACCAGGCTTAGTCTGGAAATCCATTGCCGTGCTCATACGGCTCTGCCTGCGAGCTGGGCGCTTGAATTGGAGCTCGTGGTGCCGTGCAGGGCTGGGCTGCTGGCGGGTTTGTCTTTGCCTCCAGCACAGTAGCCTTGTCTTGAAAATTTGCTCTTGCAAAATTATCTTGACAACTGAGGTCTAAAATCTCTTGAGACTGAGGTCCCTTAAGTGCTACGTGTTAGGTGCACAGGTAGAGAGCATCTTACACCGGTTAATATTTCACTGAGGTACTGTGAATGATGCTGACAACTGAAATCCTCCGTACACCCACATTTGTAGAACTCTCTCTCCTTTACTCCTCTGTGTGTTACACTTAAGTGCTTGTTAGAGCTGAGTATGTCTCTCCTCTTGGCACCCATCTGACGTTTTTGCCTTGTAATGCAGAACCTAAGGATGTATAATGGATTGTCTAAAACCTTCTTATAGTAGTTTTGAGATTATAGAGGAAAGGCAAAGGTTTCGTGCTTTGGTCCTTATTAATGAACTGAACTAGACTGTATCCTTTTTTAAGCATAAACAAAAGATAAAAGACATATGGGATTTACAAACAAGGTCATTAGTCTACCACATTTCTCTCATTAGGATGTTACATTACTTTCCAACTTACACAACTCTCATTAGAAAAATTTATGAACTGGAATGATTACAAATATACCATATTTTAAACTGTCCCTACTTTTAATTGCAAAACAAAAAATAATTATACTTGTGTGCTGTAATGGATTTGTACTGTTGTGCGTGTATTTTTTATCAAAAATTTAATAGAGGACCTTCCCGAATCCAGGGGGTGGGAAGAGAGGAGAGGAAATTCTACCACTTAACTGCAAATTGCAGTTTAGCTGCGAATCCTGAAGTATTGCTTTAATTCAGTAACGTTGTTAAAACTAAGTTAATATTATAAGCTGATACGGCTGTTTCTTCTCCTTGCTAGACTTTCCATTTCACATCCTTACGTCTGATTTGAAGTGACGGTGAGAGGAAGCATAAGGTATCTCTCATTCTGTTTGGACTCCTTGTTTACAGAAGAGTGATGGAGATGCTATTAAGCACAAAAGGGATCACCATATGCCTGTTTTTCTTTGTATTGAGTTTGGCAGCAGCTATTGAAATACCATTATCAGGTGAGTTGTAGCTATTTACTGAACACTTTGCCGTTTTGTTTTGGTATCTTCTTTTTTTTTTTTTTTTTTTTTTTTTTTTTTACCTTTCCCCAAACTAAAAAATTAAATCCTGCTTTACAGTTGTTCCATTTTGAATTTAATTCTGCCAGAACATGGCCTTTGGGAAATTCAGATGTGATAAAAATGTAAGCTACTGTGTATGGACTTGTTTAAGCATAGCAGTAAACTTGTCTAATAAAATATACCTGGTGTTTGTGATCCAACGTACTGCTTAGCTCTGAGGATTTGGTTTTGTCCTTCACATAAATTCCTCATTTTGCCTTTTTGCCTCTGAATCTCCCGGAAGATTGTTTGATGTACAGATACCCTTACTTACTTGTCTTGCAACCTGCCATTTCGGTCTGAAAAAGGAGCAGGTGTATGTCTCAGGGCATACATTAGTCCCCAGAGAAGTATTTCCTACGCCTTGCATACCGCCCCGGGGAGCGCCTCCTTTATCCCTCTCCGGCTGCGATGCATTCAAACTGCCTGTTTTACATGGTTGGTGTGGTTTCAGGACACGCGTAAAATACGGGATGAAGCTCGTGGGGGACAATGCAATGAAAGCCAGTGGACCCCACTGTCTGGAGTACAGCCCAGACCTCCCAGGCTTTGGGTTTTTTTCCAATGTAAATGGATCAGGAGGGTTGCAAACTACAGGTTGCTTTTTGGGGGGCAGGAAACCACAACAAAGCAAAATGCAGCAATATTTGGGTTTTAAGAATGACAGTGGGGGAAAACAAATAAATAACCCTCAGGAAAAAGAAATGTAGGTTCTTTGCAGGGCTTTGGGTGCTGTAGCCTCAGAGTAGGACACGGGCCAGTTTCAGGGCATCAAGCGGACCTGCCATGAGCTGTTAGCACTCTGGGGGTCTGCCAGTAGCCCTGGCTGCAAAGGAGAAGGCAACCAAGCAGGTTTCCAGGGTATTTTTCTAAAGCTATCCAAACTTGTTTAACAGCATTTGGAAGCAGAAGGTTTTTCTGGAGGAAGGTACCGCAGTGGCTCCTTGTGTTTAAATAAAGCACAAGGGGAGCTGTGACTGTGAAGCGTGGGGCAAAGTGTCTGGGCATCCACTGCTTTTATATACCTACACAGGGGAGCCACCTAGCCCTTAATTTGCTTTAATGAAGCGTTTTATATTTTAATAAAAAGGAATTATGTCTGATCAGTGAAGCTGGTGGGCTTCGAAGTGTTCAGCTTTGAGACCACATGGTATGGCAAGACACCACGTTTTGCTCCAGCTTTGAGTTTCCTGGTCTTGAAAGAGAAACCAAAGAGCAGATGAATTTTCTTCCTGGCTGTTTATACGGATGTGGTGTTCCTGTTATCGCCAGCTCCACCGCAGGAGGCATTTACCCTTGTGTGGCTCTGTTACACAGACATTCACAACACTGTAATGCCCTTTGAAAAAATAGTGAAATATCATTGTGTGGCCATGTGACTGGAAACAGCTCTTCCCCCACTGCACCCCGGAGGGGGACTTCAGCCATCTTTGCAGTCGATGGATTTCCTGGCAATTCTATCGAGGATGGAGAAAGCAGATTGCTTCTTCATGTGTGTATAGCTGTGCCTGGATTAAAAAGCTGGTTATTGACCACCACTGAATAGATTCCCCGGCCCACACACCCACACGTTGGCTTTGGCTTTAGCTTTAGCATGGCTGCAGCCCTCCCGTGCCCTGGGTGGGTTGGCCATGCGTGGACTCGCGTGCAGGCGATGCCTGTGGGCGGCTGGCGGAGCGCGGTGCATGTTGCCGAGCTGTCCCCTGCCTGCTGAGGCCATGGCATTGGTCACTTGGGGGCGCAGAGAGCAGTGCCGATGCCAGGAAGATGATGATTGTCATCCTTTGGGGTTTCTGTTTGAGCAGCCGTTTGCAGGAGTTTGGCAATCCTGACATTGTCCCTTTCCAAGAAAGGGCCTGAGCAGAGTGCGGTTTGGCTGGGATGGTGCTGTAACCCGGTACCTCTTTGTGTTCAGTTGCACAGCTTCCAACAATCACGGAGCAGTCTCACACCCAGGTTGCCTACCCTTTTGATGAGGACTTCACAATTAAATGTGAAGCTAGAGGAAACCCACAGCCCACGTGAGTACTGCTTTCACCTGTAGAACCAAGCAGCAATTAATTTCGATTTTAACCTTTGCCAAACATTGTTCTGGTTTTGAAGAGGGGAGGAAGAGCTGAGGTGCAGTGACCTGCTCATCATCGTGAGGCGACAATAAGGTTTGCATTTCCATTGAGGTCATTCAGCTTTTGTTGCTCCTTCTCTTCTGCTTGCTCTGGGAATTGACAGCAGCATGCCTTTTTCTTGTCAGGAGATGTTTTGTTTCTCTACCATGTGCTACGTTCACCCCGTGATTTAAAAAGGCTTGCCTGGGCTGTGCTGCAAAAGATAGGAGGTGTGTAAGGGTAGTCAAAGGGTCCCAGCTGCCCTTCTGCCTTTTCCGCAGCAACCCTAAAACCACCAACCCAGTGAAACCGTGTATTCAGAGATCACATTTGCATTTTATCAGATGCCTTGTCTGTACCTAACATCATCATGTCTGTGGTGGTTTCAGATATACACATAAGGAGTTACTCAAATAAATAGCCAAAGCTTTATGTGTTTTACACCACTGTAAAAAGGAAAAAGATTTGTAATGAAAATGTGATTAACGAAAATGTAATAATAACATAGTAAAAGCTCCTCCTGAGACTTTGGCACTGGCTGATGTATGGGCTAAATTAATAGCTAGTTTGCATGTCATTTTTACACTTTAATCCTTCCCTTCTTTCTCTGTGACATAATTTAAACTTGCTTTAAAAAGGCAGTTGTTACTTTATATCAAGATGATTTTATCATTTTAATTGAGCTCTGAACAGAGATTTGTAGCATAGTAACAAACTCCTTTGTTTCACTGTTTCTCAGTGGATCAATGAGAAGTTTTCTGGTATATTTAAATGTGGTAGTGCTGATTAGGCGGTGGGAACCTGTGTTCCCCTCCATACTGTAACAAGGCAGTTTTGCCAATACTAGTGAGGTGCTAAACAATAAGTTTCTGTTGACATTAATGTATTCTCTTAAAACACTGCAAAATGTTGAAAAAGGTACGTCTTCCACTAAATGCATGTTATACTGTAATTTCCAACAGTCTTGGGTTTTGGATCAGTTTAGCCCAATCTCAGTCCATCTGAGACTTCCAGATAGATAAACTATGACCAGTACTTCAGCATTCATCGGAATCACACCCTGGTAGCATCAAAGCTACAAGTGATTCTATGTCAAGACCAGGAGAAACTCAGTGGAGTCATCTCAGTTTGCACCGGGTTGAGCCGTGGTGTCTGCTGTAGATGGTGGAAAGAGCTCCTGTCAGTTCTTGCCGGTCAGAAGTACCAACTCTCCTACAGAAGGAGCTTTTTTTGCAAACCTTTGCTTCCTTTCACTGTGTGGCTCTTGCTTTCACAGACAGTCTCTCTCGTTTATTGCCCTTGCCTTAAGCTTTGTATTCTGATCTCATGTCACAGTCAGTTATCCAAATGTAAAGTGTCCGATAGGAGAGACATGCCCAGTAGCTACACAAGTTATAGGAGCACAGTGGTCATTTTATCACTCAACTCTCTCCTTTGACATCAATTTTTCCCTTTCATTTTAGTAGTACACTATTGGACCCAATTTACCACTAGTTTTGTACCACAGTGTGCTCTGTTCTGTGACCTGTCCTTTGTAACACCTGTATTATTTTTCAGCTTTAACTGGACAAAGGATGGAAAACCGTTCGATTTATTATCTGACCCGAGGATAGTTGCATCTAACAACTCTGGAACATTTGTGATTCAAAACCGTGGAATCATCACCAGTTTTCAAGGGAAATACCGTTGCTTTGCATCCAATGTACTGGGAACTGCCATGTCAGAAGAAATTGAGCTAATTGTTCCAAGTAAGGGCTTTTACTTTGCTTTGGTTGGTTTGGATTTTTTAATACAAAAACTGTGTTTCCTCAGATTAAATGGGAAAGAACTAGTTTCTGGGCTGGTGTATGGTAAAACACACACAGTTTGTTATTCAATGACTATTGGAAGGAAACAGTCTGTGTGCTCCCTGGCATTATGTTATTTTGTTCCTGGTTTTGAGGGCAGAAACCAAATCTGAATGCAGGATTTCAGACAGAACCACTGGATTATCAACGCCTTACAGGTTTCCAAGCGCTGATACTGACACTCCTTCACCAACTCTAATTAATACAAGTCAATTGGGTAGATTATGTATATGTTTTCCCAGAAACATTAGTTTGGAAAACATTTATTTACTTTTCCTTGCTGAGAATCGTCTATCCCACTTTGCCTCTAGAGGGTGGGTTAGTGGGTAAATTAGTATAAGTTTTTTAATAGCCATCTCAGGAGAGCTGAATGTTCAATGACAGAAAATTATTATTTGCTTTGATTTACTATTTAAATGCCTTTATAAAGCACTTGCTTTGCCTTTGCCCTAAAACCCATAAGAATTCTTTTCTGATTCATATTTGTTTAGAGACACTATTTGCTCTTGTGATGCTTCCACTTCTAATTCTTTTCTCTTTCTGTAAAGGAGAAAGCATAAATATTGATGAGAGTTGCAGTCTGGTAAATTCTTTACTTAATCTGAGCAGAGACAATTTGTTTGTGAGCTGATGCCAGCACATCTTGACAATACAGAAATTAAAATATTTGAAGAGAGAAAACAAATAGCAGAAAAAATGGCAGAGTAGCTGTCTTAACAGCAGTACAGTTATTGAAAGGTATTAGCTGTTCATGAAAGGTAGCAATGATGGCATAGATCGTGAAATAATGTTAGAAATATATTAAAAATGTAGTGGGTAATAAAGGAATAGGAAGAAAACAAAATTGGTTTGAGTCAGGTCACTTTGGGGAAGTGATGTAAAAGACACTTGTGAGTTTGGGGGGTCTCCGGAGTTAAATTTAGTGATCTGTCTAATATTGGAGAAGTCTATTTGATAAAGGATTAGGAATTATGTGATGCTTTCGCTTTCCAAACATTTATTGGAAAGCAAATGCTGTTAAGTATCATAAGACTGTAATATTTCAGCTTGGCAGCCGTGACTGAGTGCCCAGAAATTGGGAGGACAATCTGGTCTACATCTCAGAGCAAGGAACATGAAATCAGAAGCTGTGGGGAAGGACAGAAGAAATAGCAGTTTATTACTGCAAAATAGAAACCGATGCAGATGGTTGAAAGCTGAAGGGGAAGTGATCCAGTCAACTGTGCGTTCGTTAGGCTGATATCAGTAGCATTCAGGGTTTGGTATAAATACTTATGGGGAGAATATTAAAGGCGTAGAATGGAATGAGAAACGAGCTCAAAAACATAGTAGTGACAGTGACTGATCCTAGAAACTTGCCCTTCCATCCTTAGCACAGAGGGAGGGCAGAGGGGGAAATGGGTGATTTCAAGGACCAGGTTTATAGGAGTGGGATGAAACTTACTGGTACCCAGTTCAAGGTCTTGATTAGGACAGCATTGATACAACTGGCTTTGTACTAACGCATTTAGGCACTTGTAGTTTGGAAGTAACATGGGAAGGCGAACACACAATTGGTCTTAAATTCAGGATCAAAATGTATGAAATTAGAAGAGAAAAACTTGAAACAGAACCTTCCTAGCATGAGTAGGAAGGATGAGGAACTTCCCTGGCTCCACCACAGAGCAGGATGAGAAAGTGAAGCAGACTGTGTGGTGTAGTTGGGTGGCATAGAAGAAGCAGAGAATCAGCAGTGCAGTGGAATTATTTTTCAGACTAGATCCTGCATTCCCAGGTTCCTACAATATTTTGGTGTTAGGAGATCTGAAAGCACTTGCCCATGTGGAATTGGTACGTCCACGTGACAGAGGGTGTCTCCACAGTCTTCTCAGCCTTTGCAGTGACAGGAGATGGCTACCTACAACACCTACTTCTAACAAGTCAACACGGATGAAATGGGCTGTGAGAAACATGCATAATCATTTTTGTCATGTGTTCTCCATAGGAAATAATCCTGAGGAGCATTGTAGACATAGCAGGGGGTGGGAGAGTCGTGGTGCTGTGGTCACGTTGAAAACAAGACACATTGCAGGGGCTGGGAGAGGGCTCCTAAGGATGCTATCTGAATGTATTTTTAGGAGTGCTCCTCATGAAAGACATGATTTATTTTTCTTCCGGACAGTTTTATGTTGGGGTTTTTTTTTTCCCCCCTTGGGAAATTCATTTAATGTTGCACTGTATTACATAGTATTCTCTAATGCAGAAGCTTTGCGTTTGATGAAGAATTACCAAGATTACAGCTATTGCTGTATGGTTTAGTCTCTACTAACTTGCAGTTGCTTTAGGAGAATAGCATTCCTGAGCAGAGGAGAACTGCAAAAAGTTTTAGGACAGTGAGTTGAAGTTTATTGAACTAATGATGTAAGTTGGCTCCACAGGTAGGACAGTGCTGCTGATGTCAACGGGAGTTTCAGGCGGGAACAGGAGAGTGACGCAGTTACTCAGAGCTTTAGACAGGACATAATTATTCATTTTGGATTCTGGCCAGGGCAGTGGGGGTTAATACGATTTCTCTTAAGCAAAATGGCTCAGACTCATTAATTTTCAGAGGAGTCAAGACCTCAGTGTGATGTTTCAGTGAAAGTATGTCACCTCCAGCAGCAGAATGTTCTGATACTCCATTGCTACTGAACTAAAGAAATTGCTTAAAAATGTAAAACCAGGATGAGTTGATGTCTGTGTCTGGGATTATTGAATCTGTACTCAGAGCAGATATTTTTTGCTTTTAAAGAAAAATAGTCTATACTAGCTTGACTAGATATTAAATATACTAGGGGTAGTTAGCAACAAATTAATAGAGAAGTTGCAAACATGGTTGATATCAGATATGAGAGAAATTTCAGTGCTAATACACGCAAAGTCCTAAATCCAGAAAATAAGTAAATGGTACAGATAATACATTAGAGGGATTTACCAAACTCCCACAACCTTTTAAAGCACATTTACTTTTATTCACACTCTTCTGCCATCAAGTTTTTCACTTAATGGGGCAATGTAGATGCTGCAAATTCAATCAGGATTCAGAGAGACACCTTTGGTTTTCTAAAGTGCTGGATAGTCTACAACTGTGGTCAAGTGAAAGAGAGCTGCTGGTGCAGAGATCCGATGTAAATTAGGCAGTCACTGACACAGAAGAGTTTGGGATGAATTACCTCTATTCACCCACAGGTTTTGAAGCAGAGACTGGTACATGTGAGATCACTACATGCATTCATGATAATGATGCAGAGGTGGTAGTGCTTTGCCAGCTGTATTCAAGTAAAATGTAAGCTACTTGGCAAGTCACTATGCCAATGAAGTGAAGAAAAACCTAGCAAGTCAGACTAGGCCAGTTTTTTTCATAAATTACATTTACACTGAGTAGTAGAATACTGGGTCTGTAAGGTTGCTGCTGAAAAGGAGAACAAAAGATTGTTTACTCACAGTAGTCGTTCCAGGAAAGCAATAGAAATGTCAGCAGAAATGATCATTAAATCTCACATACATAATGAAAATGCCACACCTCCCCTATATATGATGACATTAAGGAGAGTGGGGAAGAATGGGGTCCGTGGATCTCTTATATGTTTCCATGGTTTACAAAGTCCAGATTGTTACAAGATACATGCAGCATGAAAATGAATTTAAATGGTGAGAACACAGACTTCAGCTACCCTCCTCCTGTATTTAGGGAATCTGTTGCTTGAATTACTGAGTAGGACCAATGCCAGAGGAAGGAGAGAAGTAGTACAGTTTAGACTTCTTTAATTAACTGTAGTGTAAAAGACTGCATTAAGATTTATGCTCGTATTTCCAAAGCTGCTGCTCCAAAAGACTGAAGATTTGAGGATGGAACATAGCCTAAACATAAAACTGTCCAGCGCTATGCCAATGATGTTAGTTCTAGAATTCCCAAAGAAAGCAAAACATGTGTTAATATTTAAAAAAAAAAAAAAAAAAAGCCAAAAAACCCCCAACAGATCTGAATATTGTGAAATCATTGAAATCGTTAAGAGACATTGTGCTAATACTACAATAGTAGGTCTCAGTAACACGCTTTGTGAACGTGTTCAGTCTTCCCTTTATGGAAGAGGAAACACAAGAGAGGAACTCAGGGAGACTTTGCAGACAATGGGAATTACGTTTAAACCTCTTGCCTCCTAAACCAGTGTCCCAAACCTTTGACAGCTTTTCTGGCCATCTGCATTGTTGGGATCACTCTGATTGTTGCCAGCAACCATTGTTTTGGAAAAGGCGATAGAGATCTATACAGAAAATAAGACCATCACTTTATTCCATCCACCCATCCATTCCATCCATCCATCCATCATAAAAGCTTCTCCGAGAGAGTGGACTGACAGCCACAGTCTTCCTGACAGCTAGACTTTCCTAACTTTTTCAATTTAATGCAGCAATTAAAAAAATCCATAAATAAGAAGGATCATATCTCATAAACAGTTCAAAGGCTGCAATGAAAATTACAGATTTAACTACTGCTTATGCTACATGGATCAGAATATCAATTGATGCACTGAGATGAGTACTGGAAGCTGCCGCAACTGCATTCAGTACAACTTATGTGGTCAGTGGCTGCAAGTCACGTTTAAGATACTTTGATATGATGTGTTGAATACACAAGATATAGACGTGTATTACAAATCAGTCAGCTAGTAATTAAGGTGTCTGAGGAGCTGGGAATTTCTAGGATATGGACATTTATTGACTATTCCCACTTACCCTCGCTCTTACATCCTTTAAGGATTTATTTGCATAGAAGAATGTAAAAAATATCCATGGTGGGTCAGGCTAAGTGTCCATCTAGCCCAGGACACATCTCCAGCAGAATCCGCAGAGAAGGTTATAAAAACAGACCTGGTGTATGTTTTCCAACAAGAGTTTCCCAAAATATTTCCTACTTGCTGATTTGCCATGAGTTGGCTCCCATTTTACACCAGATACCGGTAGAAACCAGACACAGGGTTCTCAAGGACTTCTGCAGTTACCTGGAGAAACCCTTTTCCTGCAGTTAAATTTCTCAACGCTTCACCCAGAAACGTGTGAAACAGCCGTTTGGATGGGCTCCATTCTCATAGAAACTGGTATAATTTGCCACACTGGATACAGTCACAGTTGTGTGGAGTCACCGTAGCCAGCAGCAGGGCAAAAACTGAGCTGCAGGACGAAGTGTGCCGGTCGGTACCTGTCAGCCCTGCTGGGGACCGCAGCACCCCAACTTGTTGTCGTATTTCTGAATCCATACTGCTCAACTCAATTTTAGATTTGATATTGCAATGTACTGATCTCCCTCCTGTTTGCTTTTTGTTGAGACGCTGCATTTTCTGAACAGCTCAGAAGGAGGAGGGGGTGCCCCAGGCTCCTTCCTGAAATTTCTCTCGGCCAACCTAATTTGCCAGTGGTATTTCAGCCTAATCCGAAGCACAGTTCACTCACTGAACTTTGAGTCACCCCAGGGATTAAACAGAGCCTGGTTCCTTGCACAAATGACTCTGGACACTGATAATCTTCCATTTCCAGGGTTTACACGCTGGTAAAGCACTGAAATTCTGGGGCTGGAGTGTGGTACAGCCTTCACGGTGCAGCCGTGTCAGGAAGTAATACTTGGGCAGCGAAGCCCTTCCCAAGAGTGTTTTGAGAGCTTTACGTGTCACAGTGGGCTTTTAGAAGATGTCTCCGTAACAGAAGTCAGGTGTGCAGTTTTTCATCTTCCCTATGGCAGTTTCATCCATGCCACTTGATTGCTTGTGTCATGAGAGCCATCCTGCTGGCAGTTCAGCGAGCCTTTGTCGGAGTCATTAAATAATGTTGTTCTCCCCTGTGTTATGGATATGTGAGAGGTAGCACTTGGAGCTATGCTGGATCCTCTGTCCTCTCTCATTATATCCGTGTGTGGGGAATTGCATGAAAGATTGACGTGACAGTTTTAATGGTATCGCTGCAAAGAGATCAATTGGCTGTAAATTTTACAGTGTCCATGTGCTGCATTGATAACTCCATACAGTATTAAACACTTTCATGGCACAATTAATCTTGTATGATACTTTCGAGCTTAATTCAACTGTGATAGTTTCTGTGATCAGCCACAAATCAGTAGTGATTGATTCTGGAATATCCACTAATTAAAACAGAGGAACACTGGGAAAACAAATAGAAATTCTGGCTACATATACATACTGAAGACTAATGCGCAAGAGCCAAAGCCTAATGTAGGAGTAGTTTCTTGGTTCTAATAAATCTCCTCACGCAGAATTCAGTGCAGTTCTTTTTCTAGCCTTTGAGACTGATGGGACCCCAGCAAGGAGATACACTTGTCGGAAGGTTGGGCTCAGGAATTTATCACAAAAGTTGAGTTTTCCTCTCTTGCAAAACTTCAAGGGTTCAAAACGCTCAAAGTCATGCACTGAAGGGGAAAAATCAACGTTTTCCAATGTCTTTCACAATGAACTAAGCAAAACAAAGCAGCGTGGGAGCACCTGGGGCGGTTCAAGTGTTTGTTGGAGGGGGGGAACGGTTGGGTTCAGGTCACTACTTCCCCCAGTGAGACCCCGAGGGGACATCTGGGCCCGCGCTGGGACGAGTGTCTGTGCTGCAGCTGATGGCACTGAGACCATGATTTTTCACTGTCTCCTGGTGGGACTTGCTATATTTCTGTACAGTTCTGTAATTATTCGCTACAGAAATTGATTGAGAAGACCAGTGGTTATGGCACCCGCCTGGGATATGGGAGACCCAGATATAGTTGTGCCAAATGAGGCAAAAAATTGGTTTGAACAAGAGTTTCCAATGTCCTGGAGGAATGATCTAAATATTAGTCTGTTTGCTGGTTTCTTTGGTTTAGTCAGAAATCCCTTATCCCTCGCCTGATCCAGCTCTCTTAAAGTTTTGGGGCGAGTGATGTGCTTTTGGGAATAAGTAAGCTTAAGATCAAGGAATTGGCTTTGTCCTGCTAGGAAATGTTCCATCTCTCTAGAAGTCAGCAGATATATTTTCCAGGGCTTGGAGACTACAGGTTATTGAACATACTGGGTTTGAATATGTAGTTGCCTTTGTTATCTGAAATGTCACCTACCGAGTGAGCGATTCTTATTAGCTCCGTTTTGCCTCTCCTAAGAATTCATAATGTATTAATAATCCTCCTGGAGATAAAATCTATGCACAGTCTGCATTCAGGCAATCGGCATTATAGTGGTTGTTTCTTTTTATGTTTACTAACCCTACAATGTGTGAAGTCTGCTCGGAGTCCTGGCCCTGCGTTTCTCACCTCCTCCTTTGGCCCGACTCCTGCAGCGTGACGCTGCAGATACTCTGCGGAGCTGCTGGACCACTGATGTTTCAGTTTACTATCAGAGCTCCCTGTCATGACTTGAACACCAGGATGGCAATATTTGCTGTGCCAGTTTGACTGCACAGCCAGGACGCTTTCACTTATTTGCGTTTAATTGCTGTTAAATGTGCTGTTGCCTGAACTGAAACTTTTGCTAGTTTGAACTTGCCTGAAATGAAAGCAGATGACATCAACCCTGAAACTCTCTTAGCTAAAGTCGTTTAAGGAGTGGTTATGTTTTGCAGACTCAATTCTTTGCAATAATCTCTGAGCTGCAGGCTCCCAGTGCTTGCTTTGGCGTGGGCTCTAGCCTAGCACCGCTTCCCCTTTCTTGGATATGCTCTGGTTGCATTTTGGGCTGCCGAGACTGGCCAGGTTGCTGAGGTTTGCCAAGCGTGGTTCAGGCTTTGAACAGTCTGCTGGCATCAGTGCTGCTGCTCTGGGTGATTAAACAAGTCCTTGATCCATTAGTTATTTAACCTATATTTATGCCCAAATAGTGCAGCCCTTGTGCACCCCTGCGTGTTCTTCTGTGCAAAGCCTGTCTCTGCATCCCAGAGGACCAGCTTGCTGAGGAGTTCTGTGGGTCTGCGCAGCAGGTTTTACACCTGAGGGGCTGAGGAGGCAATATGGTCTCCAAGCCGCACTTCTGCTTCATCTGATTCTAGAGGCGGATAAGAATTGGGACGACTCCAGGCACAGGGCAGAATAGCTGCCTGATGTCTGTCCCCACCTGCATTGACTTGCAGTGGCTTCTTGGGAATCGCTTTTTAGCTAAGACTTCCCAGCACATCCTGCACTCCCAGACTGGTCTCTGATCTCCTGGGAACAGCCTGCGACCCATCAGCCCACAGTCCTTTACACCAGTCTTGGCCTCAGGCTGCGATTCCGTGTGCCTTTGAGACGTCCCTTCCACACCATACACACAACGGAGCTATAGAAAGCATTTGAAAATAAATGCATTAAAATAAAGCCTAAGTGAAGCTCATGGACATCACAGACAAGGGTTAAACATCACCATCCGGTTCAGTACTAGGTTTCAATACTACAGTCTGTGTGCTGTATGAATGAGGAATGCAGCAGAGGTTTCTTACGCTTAGTAAAATGCATCATTACTTTGTATCACTTTGTAAATAATGGTAGTAACTGGAGGCAGAGAATGCAAAGGCTGACGTTAAGGTCAGTATTTATTAATAAGTATATTAAGGGGGAAGCAAAGGGCAAAATTTTAAAAGGTAACGATAAAAGAGGAACTTCTTTGCTTTTTTAGGTGTACCAAAATTCCCCAAAGAAAAAATCGAGCCTCTTGATGTGGAGCATGGTGATTCTGTGATTTTGCACTGTAACCCCCCAAAAGGCATCCCGCCTTTGCATATCTATTGGATGAATATCGGTAAGTAAACAATTCTTACACAATTCATATGCAGAGACTCAAAACATTTGTCTTCCAGAGCAGTTTCATTATGGATTCATAATTGATGGGAATGGTAATTGTGCAAGTGCTTAGGAAAAAGATCTGGGTATTGAAAAACAAAATTGAAAAATTGAGACTGCAGGTATGTTTTTACATAGCATAAATTGTAGAGTGCATTGACACAATATATTATTAAATATGAGATATTAGAAAGCTTATGTATTGGTAAGTGAGTCTACCAGTAATGAGAACTACTGCATTTACAGGAGGGAGGATAAAATATGTCGATATATTATTTCTATCATTTCTGTTTTCCTTTCTTCATAAACTAATAGTTGATTTACGATGCTAAGAAAAAAATATCTGTCAGGTATGGATAATGAGTTCCTTGTGGGTTTCTGTTGTGTTATTCTTCAGCATTGGTGTTCTGCAGGAATGTCTGGCTCTTGTGAAGCAGAGTAACTTGGATTGCCTCCGTGCCACGCGGGGTTTGTTGCTGATGCTGACCGAGTACTTGCAGAGACAGGGTGCCAGACTACACCTCTGATCTCACATGGCAGCCTCTCTACTCCTGACATACGTATTTAGCACAGACCTGCATTTGGCTGGGTCAACAATGAGACAGTGCAGCAGCCTGGGTTCGTACTAACACTGCTCTGCTGTAAATCTGTAGTTACAGAAGAGCAAAGCACTTGGCAGCCCAGCTGTGGGGGGGCATCTCTAAATGGGGACAGCGTGTCACCATTACAGGCCTTTGTATCGGAGAGAGGTGCTGGAAATGTCATTTCACCTGAGCAGGAACTTTGTACTGAGTATTTTTTTTATCATCAGTTTTTCATTAACCATTATTTTCCACATATTTTATATGTAAATATATATATTGTTATAGAAAAATAATTCCGTTATGGTTTGTATGTTGAATATTGGTAAATAACCCATGGGCTGTGCTGAGTCTTCTCCCTCTCTCGCCTCAAAGTTACATCCTGTATCTGGAAGCAAGTGTATGGCAGGAGAGCATTAGTAGTCGCATTGGTGAGCCAGCTCAGTATCATTACCATATCATAATTATTTTTTCTTGCTAGATTTGCAGCACATTCCGCAAGATGAAAGGGTCTCCATGAGCCTTAAGGGAGATCTCTACTTCGCAAATGTGGAAGAAAATGACAGTCGGAGTGATTATTGCTGCTTTGCAGCATTTCCAAGGCTGAGGACAATTGTACAGAAAATGCCAATGACGCTGAAGGTTTCCCGCTGTAAGTCTGTGGCTGAGCAGTTGCTTGATTTCTGTTGTTTTTTCCTTTTTAACTCCCCAGGCATCAGCGAATGCAGATGTGTGGTCCTGTGTCTCTGATGCGATTCTCTCTGAAGAAAATGCATGTTACTGTGCTTATGCCTGCGTTATTAACCTTACTCTAAGAGCTGAATTCAACTGATAAAAGCTGTTTGCAGCTGTCGGGTCCCAGAAGTTCCCTGGTCTTCCTGCTGTTCTCCCCCCAGTGAAAGCCAGCAATGCACTGGGGAGATCTGCTTCTCTTGCAGGTTACCGATAGATGGGGCTTCACCGGGTCTGGAGGACCTGGATGGCCACCTCCTCCCTGGGCACAGCCCTGGTTTGATCGAGGTGCAGAACATGGTTGGGAAATATGGTGCTTTCCAGGTCTCTGCAGGATGCCTGGAGCATCAGTAGCGACATGAGGCATTTTCCATTTCCTTAATGAAATGTTGTGTAGGGAACATCAGTTTTTATTTACTTATTTAATTTAACATTGTTATGTTCCTGTAGTCTCCAAGGATCTTATACAAAAGATGGTTGCAGGTACTTTCCCTGCCCCTAAGTCTCACCGGGGCTGTGGGGTTTGCTGTCCTATCGTCGTTTGTCCAGGGTACCGTCTGTGGTATCAAACTGCTAATTCAAGCTGCATGAAGCCACTAAATATATGGGATGTACAACTATCAGTCTTAGAAATGGAGGAAAAGAATAAAAATACCCAGGGGGAAAAAAAAAAAAAAACCAACACAAAACCCCATCCTTTTAGGGCACACTCAGCTGCATGAAACCAGCAAAGCCCAGCAGAAGCCAGTGGAATGAAGGCAGCTGGTACCAGTTGGAGATCCATCGTGCTTTGCCTGAATCTCTTCGGGCTGTAATAGTTTCTGGTGTGACTTGTGCCCCTCGCTGAGACTGCCTGCTCCCTTCATATCACTCTTTTGTGTCACTAACACTTCTGACCTTTTGGGGTTCTGCAGCCCAGAAAGCCAAGGAGATTTTTCTTTGTGAACGAAAGCCTGATATTTAATACATGATTGTGAGAGTCTTCTTGTTGGTGTAAAAGGATAAAGGTTTAATGATGGCTTTCAATATCTTGATACTTGCTTAAACTGTATCTTGCGATAACAATGGTGAGAAAAATACCAAAATGGAATGCTGCTGCCTTGTGGCTTTCCCGATGGGTCCAGCCCCACAGGCAGTCACACAGGGACTGCAGGAGTGAGGTGGGGATGGGCTGTGGGGCTTCTGATAGCCCTGGCGGTGGCCCAGCACCGCACTTCAGCACCTGCACCTTCCCATCGCAGCCACCAGTCTGAGTGCAGGCAAAGCAGTGCCTTTAGTACAGGTACTGTATAAAATACATATATATATATATAAAAAAAAAAAAAGTTGAGCAATAAGAAAAAGGATGCTGGATATATTATTTCATCAAATCTCTTCACAGTGGATGCTTAGGCCCAAGTGATTTTGTTATTGTACCAGCTATCTAGGATGAAATGATGGTTGTATTACCCATGGAGTATTTTACTGAATAATATGTATCTTTGAAGAGTTTTCTTTGTATTTTCAGAAATGTGTTGGTCATCTATTGCTTTGCTTTATATTTTTTCCTCGTTTCTTTCTTTTATGCCAGATATTGGGGAGGGGGGGGCATGTTTTTGTTTTGGTTGATTTATTATTTCTTTTGATTCTATATCAATTATGCATGTTTGTGTTTGGTTGTCACTTTTATTTATTTCAGTTAAGCATGCTAATGACTCAGGCTCACCTAACGCTGCAGTTACTAAGGGTGAGTTGAATGCGTCTGTTATTTAGCCTTTAAACTGGGAATCTCCCAGCTGGGACAAAATGTGAGCTGCTGCTCAGGAAAAAGGAAAAGAAAAAATCACAAAAGCCATTTTATTGTGATGGGATGGATTTAAGTGGTCCATGGAGTGCAATTTGCTCATCTTGTACTTTCTGACAGAAATCTGAAGGTTTTTTAACAAAGAGCTAGTTTTCTTACTTGAGAAAAGAGCATTCACATTTCATTATGTGATGTAAGTAAGGAGGCTGATGTCCTGGGTTTCTGGTGTTACCAGTTCAGAGCAGGAGCCAGAGCTGGATGCTCCAAACCTTCCTCTGGTGGTTATGAAGGTGCTGACATTAGGTACCCACTGTTTGAAACCACAAATTCATGTCCGAAGGGTCACCCTGGGGCTGCTCCGGGGGGAGCTTGAAGTGTGGATTTGCAGAGCTTTAGACACTGTGTGTTAGCCGTCCCCACGGACCCTGTACCCGGCAGTGGGTGGGAGCTGGCGCTCCTTGGCTCGGCATCGCCCTGTCTGACACTGCTCATCCTGGGGCTTCACATCTGCCCTCGCTCTGTGCCCCTTTTGGGGAGCAATGTCCTGAAAACACTCTGCTGAGGTTTAGGCAGGCAACGTGGGTAAGCCAGAAGGCAGCTAGCGGCTCTTTCTGCAACTCTCCATCCAGTTAATTTTGTTTAAAATAAGTGAAAATGGGAGTCTTGGGTTTTGTATTTAGCTCTTGACTCTGATTTATGTGGTTAAGTTGCTTTTGAGAGTCTCTGTTTTTTGAAGCACCCGGTTTGAATCTCCTGGGCAGCCCCATTTTCCTGGAGAGGTGCTGGGGGTTTGGGGAAGGGGGTTCTCCTGGCGTCTGTCGGGGTCGATCAGCCCTGCAGCCCCAGGAGGCTGAGCCTTGCGAACAGAACAAGCAGGGCTTGTGCAGAGTGACGGACGCTCAACAGAACAGTTTTTCCCTCGAAGAGATGTTCTGAACTCCTGTTGCCAGTTGGGAAAGGGGACGGCCTGCCTTTGGCGGCGGGAGGTGGAGGGCAGATGGGACACGTGTGAGCGTATCCAGAGGCACCAAAGTGTTTTGCTGCAGCTCTGAGCGCTCGTGACACAGATTTGTAGATATACAAAGCAAGGGGACAGAAGAAAAAATTTATAAAATGGTTCAGAGAGATACATGTAGTCTTTTACCAAATCATCCATAACTGACTGTTTTTGAAGAACTAGTACCATTTGGGGACTTATTCATTACTGTGCTAATTGTTATTATAGTGATAACTGGATAGCCATTTAACTCCATGCGTATTTCATCATGAAACCATTGTTTGGCAGGCTGGAACAAATGGTCCGTTGAAATCAAATGCAGGTCAATCTTGTTTTATTATTTTAACAGTCTTCCTTACAAATTGTATCTCCATTACTGTAGATTTAATAATTATAGCAAGAAGGACATTTCTGTAGGATGGTCAAGTCAGGAAGGATGGGCTTTCATCTGATATCTAAAAGGTGATGGAGGCAATGCAGAAGAACGGTGCTAAGAAAGGTGGTGTGGGAGCAGGTCAGCAGCTGAGAAGACTGGTGTACCAGGGGTGGCTGAGGTGTGCGATGGAAAGAACCAGTGCTGATAAAGCAGGACATGAAACCGTAGGAAAAGAGGCTTCACCAGTGCTGCTGCCTGTTGTTATCGCTGTAGCCATGGTCTGACTGTTACCAGGAGAAATAGGAGAGTCCTGGATTAGTCTCAAACTGTATAAATAAAAAAGAAAATTTAAAAATCAATATCCAAAAACCTTCTGATAGAAGTAATGTTTGTGGCGTTATTCAAGAATAAGCAAAGGCTCTTACCTTTCATTTTATTTTATTTTTTAGCAAACTTTATCAAGGAAAGAAAACCCAAACTGCTGATCCCTCCTGAATCTGCTGGCAGTAGCTCATCAGTCACTGTCATCAAGGGAGGTGTCCTGCTCCTGGAATGTATTGCCGAAGGGCTGTGAGTAATGCACAATACTGCACAAACTTAATCACCTTTTGAAATAGAACTGAACAAAGAAAAAGCTATGTTAACAATTATACAACTACAAAAGAATATACCTATAATATATATAATAATATACTGCCTTATGCAGTTTGAAGTTGATCCTCACTGCCAAGTTTTTTTGAGGCAGGCAGACTCCTTGTAAAGCAGTACAGAGCTGGCACGCAGCGTTTATGTATTTGTTACTGCTATAGCCTATAAACAAGTAATTAAAATCATAGCATGGTAAGTATTGATTTTTTTTATATATATATTTGCTGTTACATTAAAAAAAGCCTGTTATCAAACTTTTTTCACTAGTACTGCTTTTGAGATGTTGAGAAGCTAAATAACAACAGAACTCAGGTTTTGTGGTTTGGCTAACAACCTGTAATATTTCTTTTCTAGTTTTGCCAATTCAGTTTTGGTTCAGTGCTCAAGAATCATTTAGAACTTTACTTGTGTCAGATCTCGGGTTTTTAAAAGCAAAGCTCTTGAGTGATGTAATATAAGACATCCATTAAAGAAGAGTCCCGTGGAGGGAAATCGGTGATCCATCTAGCCCAGCTGCGGTGGGAGATGCTGGCTCAGGAGCGCATGTGAACCTGGCCACTTCCTGTGGTCCGGTTGCCCGCACCTAGAATTTCCATGGAAAGGATGTTCCTTCCATGATGTTCCCACAGATGACAATATGTCATGGATCAAAGCCCACAGCTATGTAAAAGTAGTGAACTGGAGTCAGCTGTGTTGGCTTGACCCCTAAAACAAATGGTAACGAGCTAATTTCAGGTTTAGTTCCAGTGTTTCCTGCTTGGGCTTATTCCTGTGCACCTCCCCGGTGCTTTGTGCTGCACAGGGTAGCTCAAGCTGGTTATTGCTGTCAGCATTTATGTTACAGCACTACTCAAGCTCTAGTTGTGGATCTGGCTGCACTAAGTACGGCAGAGTATCTCCTCGATGAGGAGATGGTTGCTGTAAGAATATAGGGAAGGGTTAAAGTAGATGGCAGGTGATGGGGAATCAGGACAATTTTGGTCCTTGTTGTAAATAACACAGGATGAAATAAAAGTAAGGAAGGAAAGGGAATGGCTGAATAGATGTTAAGTGCGGTCCTCACGACGAAGCTCTGAATGCCCCTCTCAGCCCTTGCTCCTGCTGCAGTAGCTCGGGCAGCCGTGAGCTCCGCTTTTCCCTAAAGTCCAGTTCTCCAGTTTTTACTGTGTGCTTGTAGGTGCCCTAGTCCACCCCAGAAGAGTTGCCACCAGAGAAATAGGTAAAGCGAGCATCTCTCCAACCACTAAACCCACAAATGAAAGCACAGTCATTTCTGGTTTATCCGTGGTAGAGTTGTTTGTGGAAAGGCAACTTAAATCATCGTCTCCTCGTGCTGTACGGCAGAGCTGCGGGGCTGTGAAGGCAGGTGGGCAGCAGGTAGATAATTCGTATTAAAGGCTGTGCAATTATATCCCCTCTATAAAATTCCAGAATCAGGGTAGTCATCTGCCTGAACAAACATGTTTAGGGTATTTTGTTTTGCCATGTGGGCTTGAAAGGGCATTGCTCATTTAAGCTGGCAAGATGATGCCTCTGCAGTTGGTTGTCATTCCTGAGAGAAGGTGAATTCCTTGTGTCTATGGGATTCACTCCAAGTATCTGTTGCAAAACTTCCTTGTCTACTTCACTACCTATCACGCTAATTTGCAGGCCCACAAACCTCCACAAGTCCACAGTTATGAGTTTATAGTGTTTTCAAGGTACTTACTAGGCAAATCACCTTGGAAATACACAAATATGAATTTTCATGTGGGAGAATTAATATCATGTATAAGAAGAGAGAGCCAGAAAAGGCTTTCTGTTTATTGGGAAAAAAAGTTTTAAAAAATAATAAAAAAAATTTTTCTTTCACTCAAAATTTCCCAGGAAGCTTTTTTTAAAAAGTACTTTTCAAACAGAAAGTTTTTTTTAAATAATCACTTTTGAAGGAAGACAAAGTACTTCTTTGTTTGATCATCAAGCAAATATTTTTTCCTTGAAACCCTTCAAAATTGCAACGTTTAGATCAAAACATAATGCTATTTTTATTTGCTAAAATTCCCATTTTCAGCAGAAAAATGATCAGCTTTGCCTATATCTCTGCCAATCCATCCCACCAAATGTCCACAAACCACGGAAGCGGATAGACTGAACCAGATTTCAAGTAACTAAGATCAGGGGCAGCCAACTGCAAAATAAGGAATTAAGTACATTTCCAATCTGTCAGTTTTGAAGACTGATATTCTGAGTAAACGACAGCATCAGGAGGGCTTTGCCTCAGTGTAACACCAAGGCAACACAGAGCCTGACCGTGGTGCAAGAGCAGGGCAGGGACTCTTGCAGGAAATAATAGGATATTTGCACGGTTGTGCTCGCTGCCCGTGGCAAACCCTACTTTCTTGGTACCCGAGGCTTGGAGTAGCTTGTGTCTGGGCATTGTGCCACAATAACAGATGGACAAAAGAGTAAGCAGATATGACACTGTGTATGTGCGTCGTGTACGGTGTCAGGGTCGTGAAGCCCAGCTGGGAATGTGCAGACAACAGCCTGTCCTGCCTTTCTGTGTCCCTGCCATTTGCTTTCTAAAGACGTAAGGAGCATTTTCAGCCATCTCCGACAGTTGGCCACCTTTCTAACCAGGCAGGGCACTGAGTGAAGTCACTGTAATGAAGTCTTTACCTCCTTGTCTGTCCTCAAGTGCCCTTTTGGACTTGGACAAAATGAGCCGAGTCCCTCTCCCGCAGTCCGTGCCAACACGTGTACCAGGAATGCAGCCCCATGCCGTGGCCTGGTGTTGGCTGTGAAGAACTTACTCATAGGAGCCCTTCAAATCAAAAAGCAGTGTAGATGGGTTGTGGTCTCTAGTCCCTTAGTATAGCCCCAGTGTTCTAAAAGGGCCAGAAAGACTCTGAAGACCACGTGCATGAAGTCCAGCAACTCTGCTGACATTAAGCATTACGGCAGCCCAGTATTGAACTCAAAAATATCTTCTTTTTTTTTTTTTCTTTTTTCTTTTTTTTTCTCTTTGCTATTAGCCCAACTCCTCATCTAAGCTGGGTCAAGGTCACTGGAAACCTGCCCAAGGATGAACCAGAAACAGAAAATTTTGGGAAGATACTGAAGATAGACCAAGTGACTGCAGCCGATGAAGGAACATACGAGTGCACGGCCAGCAACCCCATGGGGAGGGCGAAGCATGAGTTCCACGTTCATGTGGAAGGTCTGAGTACGCTTTACTAAGCTTATTGATTTTGAATAGGGAGGTGGTCAAAGGGAAGTGGACAAGGACCTTTGCTAATATCACTTGGCATAATTCAACCAACTCTATCGATTTATGAGAGCTAAGGACCCGCCTTATAGTTTTGGGAAGATTGCAGAAAGTAGCACCTTTTTAGAAAAAAAACCCAAAAGAATACCTTTTTTTTTCCTGAACCATGAAGGCTCTATGCAGTGGTGAATGGGAGTACAAATATCTGAACAGATTCAGTGCTGTAAACACGTGAGTTAGTCAAGCAGAGATATTGATGAAATAAATGCCTTGTATTAATCTGAATGTCAGATCAAAAGATCTAATTATCCTACTTGTTCATAAAGAACGTGGAAATGGCCATGCTGGGCCAGATCAGAGGTACATTGAGCCCGGTTTCCTCCCTTTGACTTCCACCAAAACTGAATGCCTAGGGAGGATTGTAACAACACAGTTAGCAAACAGGGTACCACCCCTCTCTGTCTTTCCCTCCTTCGTGTGCTCCCTTGCTGTCAGTTTTGTATGGGACAACCTGAGCTAGGATTGGTTTCTATAACCCCTGAAAAGTATCATAAAAACGTATGAAACAAAGTTAAAAAAACCCAAACTTTTAACCAATTTTTAACCATTTAAAAAAATTGAAATGTGACCCACGTGACCCTTTTTGTCACCCCTCTAAGTAATCCAAGCCCGTTCCCACCCTTGTCTGTGTGCTGGGAAAGGTGCTGTATTAGCAGCATCCATAAATAGCCTTGGGGTTACACCTGTGTGTGTTACACACTTGTGCGTAGGGTGGTGCATCCCTGTGCACGGGCATGCCTGCGTGCAGGTGGCTGAACAGGGTCAGTGCTGGCTGCTTGTGCTAGGCTAGCAAAACAAAGAACCTGGTGTGTCTGTGCATCCATTTGGTCACCATTTATTTATTTTGTTGCTAGAAGAAGGTAGATTAATGAAGCCAGCTGAGATACCTTCATAACCAGCATCTTGCAGCATGCAGGTACAAGTGCACAGCGCCTGCTCTTCCTCCATCCTCTTTTCTCCCTTCTCCCCAAACCCTGAAGGTGTGAGCCCTTCACATGAGGCAGGTGCACATGCTCTTTTCCAGGAGCAAAATAAATAAATGAGACAAGCGAGCCCTGCAGAACTATCAGTGCCACTGCAACTCTTTCAGCAATGCTGCCCATAAATAGCCTCAAAATGAGACTCCTGAAGCACAGCTGAAGAACTTGCTGAAAACATTTTCTCTTTACTGATGAAAAACGCTCCAACCTCTGCTCTGCAAAGTAAAAGAAAAAAATCCCAGGCAGTATTAAACTGTCAGAGGCTGCCAACCGCTTCATTTTAATCTGTTCTTCTTCTCCCTCTTGGTCACAAGGATTCCTGACGGGAGGAAGGGCACTTCCAGCTACCTGCTCTGTGTTTACTCTTCAGCTGAGAAAAGGCCTTTTCTCCCAGTACGTGATGAATCATCCCCACTCACTTGACACAACCTTGTGTCTTGCAGTCTTCTTTCCCTTCCTGGAAGCGTGGCAGAGGGGGATACCAGGGCATGGCAAGTTTTCAGCTGCGATGGAGGGGAAGTGCTGACTCCTAGAAATCATTCCAGATGGTTTGGAGCATCTCTGCTGTAGCTGAATATTTTAACAATCTGGCTATGATTTTCTGGGCTGTAAAAATTGAATCCTTCAAAGAAATTGCAGGAGCTGCAAAAACTAAAATACCAGAGAAATAACATTAATTAAGCAGTTCAGAATATTGACCCCTTTCTCCCCCAGTCTCCAGAGGGAAGAAGGCTTTCTGGCAAGTTGTTGTTCCTGCTCATTAACAAACAAGTACTTAAAAAAAAAAAAAAAAAAAAAAAAAAAAAGAAATAATCCCACTGTAGCCATTGCAATGTAAAAAATGCTTTTGCTATTACATTCATTTTCCATGTGTGTAGCTAATGATGGCTACTGTCACCAACAGGAATTCTTCCTGTTAGGAGCCACCTCACATGCAGGGTATCAAGGTAAAATTGAGCCCAAACACTGTCTTTTAGATTTTCTAACCAGCAAATGTCACTATCATTAATCAGAGATGGGCACGTTCATCATTCTTGCAGCAACTCCTCTGTGCGCATTCAAGGGCAGATCTTGAGTTGGTGGAAGTGAGCATTAATTTCGGTGGGCTTCAGGGAGGTTGTGCTGACGTAGGGCTTCCTCGCACCTGACAGGCTCTTCTCTAATGATGTATGCAGGGAGGAGAAAATTAAACATGGAAGAAAAATTATCTCAGTTATTAACCGCCAACATAGTGCGGGTGTGTAAATCAGGATTTTGCTATCATTTCTGCACTCTGTCAAATTTTCTGTTCCTCTTTCTGCTATTTGAGGATCTCAGACTAATACCCCAGCTTTCTAAATAACAGACTTAATCAATGATATTTGCATGCAGCCCACTTACTAATCCTACAGGAGTCTGAGGGCAAAGATTCAGGCAATTATTACCAAGCATATAAAAATATTCAGCTAGCAAATTGCTTGACTGTTTGAGCATTTTAATCTCTCTTTGCAAGGAGAGATGTGGCCTGGAACATTGGTGCAGGCACAAAAGCCCCATTGTTGTTATTAGGACGAGAGATAATTATAACAAAAAAAAAAAAAAAAAGCAAGCAGCAGAAAAGCAAGCCTACAAATTGTCTTGACTTTAAATGTTTGTGTATTTGGTTATTGTATATAATCTGTCAAGCCCAATATAAAATAAACATACAACCTCAAAATCTTGTCCCTATCACAGTGCCTGATCTGATAGTACCTTGATCTTGACTGAGGCTCCCAGACTGTTTTTAATAGAAATAATTGTTACAATATAATGATTAAATATAGTAATGATATAATAACTAAGGTCCTTTGCAGTAATGTTTCATAATACTTTCATTACTCAGCTAGAGAAAAATAAAATAGATGAAAGTAATGTGAGGCAGAACCATGGCTGGTTGGTTTAATCAGGCTCGAACTGTAGTTCTGGGCTTCACTGGGAAAGTGCTTCGGTTGGGCCGCAGACACCAAGGTGTAGCTGCAGCGGAAGCTGCCGATGATGCCCCTGAAGTGGGATGGATTGCCAGCCTTTGGGAAGATGTGAGAATTTGAAATGTTCTTGACAAATTGGAAAAATGGTCTGGAATAAAAAGGATGGGCTTCAGTAACCACAAGTGCAAACCAGTCCTGATCAGGCAGCGCTAACTGGCTTCATAAGCAGAGGATAGAAAATGCCTGCTTAGACTAGTCTGGAGGTTATGCTGGATACAAGCTGAACAGAGCTTGGAAATAGTAATCTTGCAGAAAAAGCAAAAATTGTCCTGGAAAGTGTAAAGGAAAGTGTTTTAAGAGAGGCTACTGAGAGCTGGTAAGGCTGCATGTGACTTGACCAGTTTTATGCCATGCACTTCATCAGGGCTGGGGTTACCTCAAGACAGTTCAGGAGAAAGGAGAAAGCAGCAAGGGCAATCACAAAGCTCAAGAACATGGCATTTAAGAAAAAAAAAAATAATGATAGATCTACTTAATTTAGGAAGGAATGGATCTGGGGAAGGCATAACAGCCTTCAGATGAACCGAGGTTTCTTCACAGAGTTCCCTAGGCATAGCATCCGTTACCATAGACTGAAACTGCAGCAAGGCAGAAGGTGGTTAGACCTTAAAAGCTTGTTCTAGTCGGGGGGGAAAGCGTAGTGCTGCCACAGACATCATGGGAGGCTGAGGTGAAGGTTTCTATCCACCAGGGGCATTTTAGGAGTAGATGATCCTGCTGTGTTGCAGAAGGGTGGGCCAGGTGCCCATTTTCGATCTCTTCCATTTTTGGACCTGTAATTATATTCCCATAAAGACATAAATCTCTTAACCCAGACCCCCATTTATAGCTCTTACCAAGAATAATACAATATGCAATGAACTGTTTGCCACGCTGGTTTGCTCACAGACTGGTGGACTATCTAGCCACTTGTTTCTGCAGTTGCTAAAAAATACGTGTATCTTGTTATTCTCATATTTTATATACTTATTAGAAGTACAGCGTATCTGCCATGCAGAAAAGAGGTTCTTCAGCCTTTCTGTGAAATTACATTTCATACTTGGCAAAATCTTGTTGCCTATGGTTTCTAAGCTGCATCATTTTCTTGGGGCAACCCCAGCAATTTCCACGCTGAGGAAGGAAAGCGGTGGCATAATGTATCTGCAGCTCACTTCAGTGTATGCACAGATGGAAATAGGAAGGGATCCATTGGGTAGTTTGTATTCAGTCTATGTTTGGTGTCTCACCTCCTCCAAAACAAGGAAATATCCTGTCTCAAGTACTGTGTTTGTGGCAGACCTAGAGGGGAAAAAACAAAACAAAACCAAACAAAATAATCAGCACTGATACAAACCTGTTCACCTCCACGCCTTTGACCTGACTTTTCCTGATGAAAGCATAATATAGAAGAGAGAGAAGAGGCAAAAGATCTGCAAAACCAAAATGTTCTGCTGCTTGCAGAGTTTTTTCCTGGAGCCAAATACGAGGAAGCATAGCCAGCATGGTCACGTCACACGCTGCGCTGCGAGAGGGCGACCAGCAGTGTGAGGAAGGCAGTAGGAGAAATCTGTACTGTGTGAAGGAAATGCAAAGATTTTATAATTTTAGATAAGCTTCAGTGTGTTGGATTTTACTTCAGCCTTTAGATGTTGTTTAACGATGTCTCCGTGGGTGCTTTACTGTGGAAACGGTGGAGCGTGTGTAGAATCTCTTGTGTGTCACACTTCAGAGGTGGTTTTTCAATATGTCTGTGTGAACGTGAGCAATGATGCTTTGTTTTAGCATATCACACTGATAACATCTGGAGCAACAGCTCTGTTAATCTTCAAAGCGTTTTATAAGCATTAACTAATGAATCCTCATGTTTCCCATACATTAGGTCATCATTTTCTAATAGGGAAAGAGGCCCAGGGATCTGCCCAGCACATGCAGAAGAGGTAGCGTTGGGTCTGGAATTAAAATGTGGAAGTTTGTTGCTTCTTGGGGAGAGATAATGAGGAGTTCAGGGCTGTGTTTTGGATGGAGCCTGCCCACTGAAAAGTAGGCAGGCTCAGGGACCTGCGTTTGGTCTGTAGAGAGCAAAGCACTCACCAGATTAATGCTTTTTCTCCCCTCTCTGTTCCCTTCCCTCCCTTACGGTTGTGTTTTTCCGATGAGGTGTGGGTACCTGGTGCTCGGGCGCTGCTCTGCAGAGAAGGTTTCTCCAGAGCTCTCTCAGTTTAGCTGGCAGTGCTGGGAAAGAGGCGAGCCCAGGGAATGCAGCAGCACACTGCAGCTCCTCTGCCACACTGCTGCTCCTCTACCACCACCCTGTGGGCAGCCTTTCTGTGCTGCTGCTCAGGATGGAGGTTCTGTCATCCCCCCGTGGTAAGAGAATGTGTCAGCATTCCTAAATACGTTTCCATCATGAATACATGATGGAAAACCAGAATATTGAAAAATCACAATGCATTTCGTCAGCACACGTCGATGAGCAGATGGAGGTGCTGTGTCCTGTCGTGGAGCATCGCTGCGGCGCAGCACGCTGCCCTCCGGCCGCTCCTGGGCAAGGGGGTGGGAGCCACTTGCTCTTGTCTAGTGATGGGGATTTGGGCTGGGTGGATATTTGCATCTTGTTTGAGCTGCCGAAATAGCCTCACCTCATTTCACAGACCACAGTCTCGTGTCTGAGGGTCCTTGTGAAAATGCTGACCTGTTCAGGTTTGCCTCCTTCCCTAGCCTCTCACCTCCCATTTGCATTTGTTTTCCACTTGGATTAACGCTGCCCATTTCCTACACCCTCTCCCTGACACATTTCACAGAGTCTGAAGGACAGAACCTGATGTGTGCCGATGCTTGTTTTACCTTTTGTAACATTGGTTTGCAAGAACCCAGTAGGCTGCCAGGAGCTGGCTGGGAGCGGTGGGCAGCGCTTGCCATCTCCTGGAGGACCACAGAGACAGCAGGGACGGGCGCGACTGGCTGGGGCCCTGATACCTGCCGTGTCCCCTCTTTGCAGAGCCTCCCCGGTGGATAAAGGAGCCCGAAGGTGGTGTTTACAGCGTAGGAACAAATCTTGTGCTGCTGTGTGAAGCTATTGGCAACCCTGAGCCGACCATTCAGTGGAAACTGAACGGGATGCCCATCGACAGTAAGTTCTGCTGTAGGGTGGGACGTCCCCCTTCTGCGCCCAGTTAGAGGGAACACACGAATCCCAGTGCACTGAGTGAGGTCTCATGTGACATGAATGAATATTTATTGACTAGTAAAGCTGACGTTCAGATGTGATCTGGAAGGGAGTAGGGATGGAAGCCACAAGGTGTGGGGGGTGGTACCCAGGAGTTGCTGCATCTGCCTTGCCCCATAACATGCCCGTCTTTTGGGGACCTGGGGTAGCTTATGTTTGTTGAGGGCTCCTGGTCTTTGTGCTTCTGAGTAAGCACAAGTGACTGTGTGGCTGGGGAGCACAGGCCCTCTCCCTGCTGCAGCAGTATTATTACTACCATTTAAAAAAGCCTGTGTGGGGATTTTACTGGAAATTGGTGCTCTGAAACATTTTCTTAAGGCCACAGGAGCGCTGACAAAGGCAGTGCTCTGCAACTTGATCTCCAGCTCTCGAGCAAGGTCCTGTGTTGATCTTGAAGATGTGCTTCATGTTTTGACTTTCAAGGAATGAGGAGAGACTGTGAACTCCACAGTCATGGTGTTTCCCCCAGCTCCTGACAGTCTGGGTCTTTCCAGGTAGGACCTTCCGAGGGAGAATCTCTGCCAGAGAGATCAGCCTTACCAACCTTCAGCTCCACGACAGTGCTGTGTACCAGTGCGAGGCCAGCAACAAGCACGGCACCATCCTTGCTAGCGCCAATGTGAACGTCCTCAGTGAGTACCCTCCCACCCTTCCCTGTGCATGAGAAACATCTGGCTACCTCCCATTCTGCTGACTGAATCACTGGAACAGCTTGGGGTTTGTAACCACGTCTTTGTCCCTTTGCATTGGCTCCAGAGTTTAAGAAATGTGTTGTCTAAACGAATGCAACAAGCCTTGTCAAGGGTAATATTATATACTTAGTATAAGTGCTCGTGAGCTTTGATATATTCTTTATTTTAAAAAACATGGTTGTGGTTGGGCTCAAAACCTTTTGAATTCAAATGTACTAAAACCACTGGGGGCTGAGTTGTGACCACAACTCTGTTATTGAATTATTAAGTGTATTGTTAATCTTTAATTTCAGTTGTGGTGCTCAGCCTGTTCTTCAAAGAAAGGGAGTGATGGGAATGTATTTAATAAAAGAGGTCTCTAGAGGAAGCAGAACCAGGTCTGGTTTCTCTCCTGGAGCACACTGATGTTTCTTGTTCTGACATGTCCAGCAGTCAGTTGCTGTTATCTGTGTCGGTGAAGCTTATGAGACCTCAGTTGCTCAGTGCAACTAGTTCCAAAAGGCAGTGAAGTTCCCATTAAGTGGCTAAGCCTTTGACCTTTGTTGGAAAAGGGGATGATGCGGGGACAGTATTTATATTCCCAGTTCTGAAATGCAGTGCTGCTCATTTTGCATTCTCTTCTGCAGATATTGCTCCCTTAATACTGACCTCAGATGGTGAAAACTATGCCACAGTTGTGGGTTACAGTGCCTTCCTGCACTGTGAGATTTTTGCCTCGCCTGCAGCAGATATTAGATGGTAAGCCACTGAGAACTGATGTTTTCATGTGAAGCAAGCTCATACAGGCTCCCCAAACACTGAGAAATGTGCTGGTTATTGTTTCTGTGCAGTTAAAATTAGAAATGTTTTACAAAACTGTATACAATGTAAATATTCTGTGTTTAAATGCACTTTCAAGAACCTTGAAGAACTGGTTTTTAAAGGGAGGCTGGTGAAAGTCCTCGACACCTGTGTGAGACAAGCGCTGGGACATTCATTAAACCCATGCTGTATGGACCCAAACCCTGCTATAGCCTCATCGGCTTTAGTTAAATCTTGGCAACTTTTTGAGTTTGGACACATTATTGAGCTGGGAACGGCATGACTTACAGACTGTATTGACCTGGAAATGGTTCCATACGTTGGAAATCACAGCATTGTCACAGCGCTTGGCAGGTGCAATAAAATTGCAGATGACAGCTATAGATTAAAGACTCAGCCAGACTAGTTCAAAGACCTTGCTAGACGCTGTCAGCATGGTTTTGGTTTGCAGGAAGCTTATGTCCCTTTATGATGTGCTGCACGTGTGTAAAGTTACTTGCTAATCGTGGCTTGGTTGCTTGGTGGCAGAGCTGAGGCCAGCTCCCCAAATTCCTGTGTTCCCTGCGATACCTGCTAACCATGAAATAACAGTTCCTGCAGCCCTAGAAACAACCCGTAACTCTTGTTATCATCTATAGGACGAAGGATGACAGCATAGAGCCACTTTCAGCGTTGCGCTATGAGTTAAATAAGAACGGCACCCTAGAGATCAAAGAAACGAAGAAAGAAGACTCGGGCTCGTATGCTTGCTGGGCTGCAAACTCTGTTGGAAAAAGAGCAATTACTGCTAATCTGGATATAAGAGGTAATGGATCAGTTGTGCACAGAAAGACTTTTGACATCTGCTGAGGCTGTATATTTACAAATTTTCAGTGAATAAGTGATTAGTAAATATTCACTCCAAGGTACAGATTTATTCTGTGAGGCTATAAATTCTCTGTATGTTGACCTGAAATTGCCACAGGTCTCATGTATATGCAGCAATTAGTATTTGTCTCCATTTTTCTGTGTGATTTCTCCATGCTCGCACATGACATTTACTTTCTTCACACTTGCAGAAGCTGCGTAAGCCACCGAAAACTTGCAGTTTACTTCAAAGATCTGTTAACTTTATTATCTTTAAAGGATTTCCCCTCCTTCACGCCACCAGCTCTGTTACGTTCAGAGCAGGTTCTTGGCAGATCCTCAGCAGCCCACAGCCCTCCCTGTGCTCGTGGGCTTGGGGGGGTCCTTGCTGAGCCGGACAGGGTCCCTGAAGCTCCCACATCCTGGGATGAAGCTGGGCATCCTCCTATAGCTGCCATCCCTCCTGTTGATCAGCAGTTACATCCCAAACTGAATCAACTTCTACAGTGAACCCCAAGAACCTTGCAGCAAGATGAGTTAGGTGGTGATGTTGGTGTAAGGGATTCGCATTAGGCCTTTGCCTTATTATCAACTTTGCAAATATTTGTAAATAGGGAAAAAAATTACTGAAATGTGTTTACTTCTAAATTTCAGATACATCCCTTGTGTTCCAATTCTGCTTTAAGGGATTTATGTGCGTGGTTGGGCAGGAGGGATTTTCCACTGAAGGATGTGATGGCAGTGGACAGTTGAGCACACAGGTTTAAATTTAATGGGCTGTATCTAAATTCGCTGAGGATTTAGGACTTGCCAAAAAAACCACCCCAGACTTAAATACTCTATTAGCAAAGTCCTCAGAAGAACTCTCTAATGCAGATTTGCTATGACAAACATGAGAAACAAAACCCACTCTTTTTGTGTTCAATTTCCACCCACCCTTTGCTTTGTAAATTTTACAGTGATAATAAACATGAAAATGTACAATGAAACTCTTACAGAGCAACATTTCACTGTAAAAATAAATTCAGCCAAGTGCTTTCTTCTTACTTATTCATCTGTTTCTGCATTCAGATTAGAGTCAATTAAAAGAACAAACTTGATTGCAATAATTTTTTCTCACTTGACTTTAATAAGCTTGTAATTTTTCTTGGATCATTGCCAAAGCCTATCTCAAATGGCAATTGGACATAAAAGTCATATTCAAGCCTTTTTTTTATCATCCATTTCATGACAGTCTGCTAACAAGGATTTTCACCTGTGACTTTTTTTGTAGGTTTTTTGAGTTGGTTTTCTTTTTCCCCTGGAGCTCTTCCATTTGGAGTGAACTAAAAAACAATTTTTCAGGATAGAAAATTAAATCCTGGCAAATATCTGTTTCGAAAACAGCCATCCTTCACTTGAAATGTTTGTATATGTAACAAAAAAGACATGATTGTTGCTCCTAAGATTGTGTTTTATATATGAAGTGCTTGGTGAAAATTCGATGTAATAGTCTCTCTTCCTAATCAAAGTATTTTTTCTGTGATCAATCAGATGCTACAAAACTTGTTGTTACTCCAAAGAACCCCCGAGTGTTGAAATCACATTCAATTTTATTGAAATGTCAGTCTGAGTATGATTCACACTTGAAACACAGTTTTAAATTATCCTGGAGGAAAGATGGAGATGAGCTGCCATTCAACAGCACGGAGGATGGCAGGTAAGCAGGGAAGAAGCAAGAGTTTTCTTCATCTAAGCTGAATAATGCTGTATGGTGCTGGAATATGAGTTTCAATAAACATGAGACTTAATAGCCTGAAATGCAAATTTATGTCTGCAAGAATTCTTCATGCAATGTGTGAATAGATCTGCATTTTATATATGTATAAATATAAATGCATCTCTGTGAGTTTTGAGCCATGGCTGGCAAATGATACTGGTTTTTATTCACTCTCTCACCATCACAGCATCACCAACATTGCATAAATGTTGATTCAGCCCAAAGATACAGCTCTAGCCCCAGTGCAGTCTATTGGGGTTTTTTTCTCCACTTCAGTGGAACTAGTATTTTCCTGTGGTTTACACCTGTTTGGGCAAAATGAAGTCCTTGTGATATTTAAGTGAATGAAAAACAGGTTTCTGGAATTCTGCCTTAAGATCGTACACATTAAAAACAATTAGTTTTTCCTATGTATGAGTTTAGGACTTACAGGTCCAGGCTGAATTTTGCCCTACTCTTGTGTTTCCATTGACCTCAAGGGGATGGAGCTCAGCCTTTATTCCCTATGAAGTGTCCCACAGTGAGCAATCAGACATCTTTATTAATTACCACAGAAGAGAGATGGTTTCCTAAATACCGCAGTGCTGGAGAGGCTGAAGATCCTGCTGAGGCCACGTAGTGTGGGGAGATAGCGCCAAGCAAATGTCATGTCTGCAACAGAGCCCTTGTGTGTGGGTTAATGCCAGCTTCCCCTGGTGCATTGGACATCACACAAGTGGATCAGGAATGCTCGGGTTTACTCAACCCTTTGAAAAATTCGGACATAAAGCCCATGTATTTGCCTCCTTAATGATGTGCCAAAATCCTATGTCCCAGACACTCAGCCGATGCGTATCAATGTGGCTCTTTTCAGCCCCAGAGAGGCTTGCCAGCTTCCAGCCACGGAGGCTAAATTGCTACAAAATACAAATAATAGTTTACAGCACGGTATAATACAACTACAATTACATTTTAAAGCAATAGGCCTGATGTGCAATTATGTTATTCAAAACGTCCAGTTACCAAGATTTTTTATGCACCGTTTTTTGGAGAACAGCAGTGTCTGTCTGTCGTATGCTTATCTTACAGATTTTTCTCTACCTTATTTGTACGTACCTTTTTTTTTTTGGTTTTGTACCCCACAGGGTAATTCTGGACAGGGATACACTGTTCATATCAAGCGTGACACTGGAGGATCAAGGTGTTTACATGTGTGTGGCTAGCACGTCTCTGGACAGCGTCACCGCCACATCGCAGCTGGTAGTTCTCGGTAAGAGAATGTTTCCCTGCTGTTCAGGCAGCTCTGTGTGGTACAGAAAGCCATCGCCCTGCTGCCCCTTCCTTGCTTCTTTTGCCCAGTTCAGTTACAGAGCCTCAATCACCCAGTTTCACAGAGGTGTGAGGTACCTCTCGCTTGTTAACCTCAGTTGTGCTGTTCTTGTGCCGCCTGGAGTAGGGCCACCGATGCACGCTTTCCATTTATATTCAATCTTTGTGGGACCTAGGAGGAGGCAGCCTTTCTTCGTGGTTCAGGAGTTACCCACAGTGGCTGTAAGAGCTTGTCCAGGCTGGAAGGTGCAATAGCATATTGGGAATAGCTCTGCTTCTACTTTGAAGTCCTTGGTCAGTCCTTCACCCCACTTCACTAGCCATTTGCACACTAATTACTGCTTGGACTATTTTTTTGAAGAAAGACGCAAGGCCAGTATTTAGATGTCTAAGTCCTCTGAAGATCAGTGGAAGTTAAGCACCTAAAAGGATTAATTGTCTTAGCGAACCTGAGCATAAATTATTGTCCGGTGGCAAAGAGCAACTCCACAGCAGAGAAAAGCCTTGACCTGCACAGCCTGAAGCTTGACCTTACAACCTGCCTCCCTTTCTGAAGGACCACTTGGAATTACAGGGGTGAACTTCGGAGTGATATGCAGTCCTTTCCACATGTACCTAAGGGCATCAGCCAATAGCTAAAATTTTGTTTGGTGGACAGTTTTGCATCATTTAAATTTCATTAAATTTTGCTTCATTTTACATTTTAATTTATTTCTGGCAGTGACAGCAACAAGAACTAAGACAATCTGTCTTTCAAGATGTTTCACGCTTTAAATGAATGGTATTTTTCAGTAAATTAAGAAGATGCTATACACATTATTTATGGTACTGTGTTCTTTAGTGCTGTATAATTCAAAATGTTTGTAGGCTATTCGTTACATTACTTATGAAAATTTCATGAAGCATTTTATTCCCTCTTAGAAAGGTGATTTGCGGAAGAGGAAAACCAGTCTTCTGCTCTTTCCCCCTTGTTTGTCGTATGTAAGGAAGGTCTTGGTAGATTAACAATACCTGTTATTTTCAAAATGAAAAAATCAGGCTTCTTTTGCAATGAAAGGCTTGTGAAATGGCTAAAGAACTAATTATGGTGCAGATGGAGACATCAGAGTATGGGCAACTAAGAGCAAAAGAAATATTCAGTTAGAGTGGTGCTAAGTATTTGTTCTATGATACATGAACAGATAGAGGAGTGGGTATCTTTAAGATGCACTATTGTCATCTTTAAAATATGCTGAGTTTTAACTCAATATATTTAACAAGAATAGAACAGCAAAATGCCTGTAGATGAAATGGTGCTTTCATGATTTTTCCCAGGTACAACAGAAATAGGGGGGAGAAATGCAAAGAAAACTGAAACAAGAAGTCCAACCAAAATATAACCTTTTTAACTTTCTGATGTACCCTGAGATAAAACAAGAAAACTCAATATTGTTATTTGAAAAAAAAATCAGTACAAACACAATTAATTTTTCTCACAATGACAGAGACAGCTCGGTGGTGAAGGTGGCTGCTTTTCTTATAATGAATGACATTGCCAGCGAAAAATGTGCTTGGGACATTGGGGCAGGAGGAGGTCAAAGACCTGAAGTTGTGCAGTCTGGTTTCCTTGGTCTGTACGTTTCTTAGATCTTGAAACCGCAGCCCTGTGGCTGAGGAGAGGGAGGGAGCGTGTGTGACTTTGGAAGGATGTGGGGTTGCCATCAGCCCCCTCAGCGAGAAGTTACCCTTTTACATCAGGCCCTGACACAAAACCATAAAATGTAAAACTTCCCTGTTTCAGTTACCGAGCTAACCCAGCCAGACTGCCGGTGGTGAACGCCAGCCGTAAGGAGGCTGTACAGCTGTCGGTCTGAAACCGCTGTGTTCGCAAGTACAAATACCGGCGATTTGGCAGACGACCCGATGCACAGAGCCCCCCTGCTGCCATAGAGGAACAAGGTGGTGGTGCAGGTGTGTGTCCCACAGGACTGTGAGGGGGAGCAGCCTGTTTTGGTGGTGCTGGTAACCTCAGCCCTGTTCAGACCACGTCCCTGGAAAGGGAGCTCTGGTGGCACCAGGGTGGTCCTGTGCTCGGGGCTTGCTTGTCCCCGCGAGGTGCAGGGCAGTTATCATACCAACCTCCAACACCTCTGGCTCTGGATCCTCTGGACAGTGTGAATTGAGTTGGCAGGCAAAGAATTTTCTGGTTTCCTTTAAACATAGGTGCTGATGGCTGGGACAATGAATGTTATCCCTTCACTCATACTCTAAAGGGCCAAGTTCGGTAACGGTTGGAGCCGAGTCACCTTCTACTGCTCTGGTTTGCACCAGGGTAAATCCAAGTGATGCTAATACAACTTTCTGCTAAGAGCAATGTCAATATCTATTAATGATTAAATAGGTCTTAGTGTTGATTTGAAAAGAAAAATCAGTTGCTGCAAGCACAGTAATGACAGTAGGTGGAAATGAGCTTCAGAAGGGATATTGCGTTTAGAAGGGAGAAAGCAGGACCAGGAGATACAGTCAGGTGTTCTCTAATAAAAAGGATCTTTAAAAGCTTTTTTAAAACACTTTCCTAATCTTTTCCGTTTGAAATGAAAAGATGTTTTACCACCAGCGTCACTAAACTTGCTGTTCTCATCCCTTGGGAAATGCCAAGACAAACGGCAAGAGCTTGCCGTGCTCCTGATGCTTCTTCATTATTTCTCAGATGTTCCTGATCCACCAGAAGACCTTCAGCTCTCTGAAAATCAGAACCGGAGTGTTCGACTGTCCTGGAAAGCTGGGGCCAGCCATAACAGCCCTGTTAACGGTATGAAAGATTTCAGTAGCATCACCTTGTGCTGTTCAACATTGTGGCATGTCATGACTGTTAGGAGAAACAAACCGTGCTCACAGCCATACTTAATCGGTTTTACTATGACAGTTAATTTGGTGTAAGTTCATTCCCATTCTTGCTATGTATAAGCCATTTATATAGGCTCTGCCTTTTTTTCTTTTGTTTTGTTTTGGTGTGGGTTTTTTTTTCCTCCCCAGAGTCGATTATAGAGTTTGAGGAGAACCGGTGGGAGCCAGGGAGGTGGCAGGAGCTCACGCGAGCCCCGGGGAATGACACCACAGCCCTTTTGTCACTGGCCCCGTATATGAATTACCAGTTCCGTGTCACGTCGGTGAACGCTGTGGGAAGAAGCCAGCCTAGCAAACCATCGCTGCGCTACGCAACACCTCCGGCTGGTAAACACTGCCATCTAGTTTTCTGAACGTTAATATTTTTAGTGTTTTGCTGGGAATAAAAGTGTCCTCCTGTGCCTTAGAGGGGTGCCAAGAAGTCAGGGTGGCTTGTGCTGCTTTCGCTGCTCAGCGGCAGCCCAGGGATGCTGCGGTGAGGAATACGCTGCTGTGGTTAGCGGGGTGTTTCCTACCTGTGTCCCTCTACTGCTTTCCTGAGCTCTGCTGATTTCACACCGTTAAAGCCCGTCGTGGCCCGGGATGGACAAGCCGTTGCGGGAGAAGATCAGGGTTTATGGGGAGCCTTGCAGCAGCACAGAATTGCCAAAAATCTCCATTCACAGGGCATTTCGCATCGTGACAGAAAATGTGTCTCTGAAAGTCATTTTAGAGGCCAACTGTTCAGCATTTGCATTCCTTGGCATTTTTTTTATTTATTTATTTTTTTCCCCTTTACTTCAATTTCAGGTCCTTTCAGCTGTGTGCGTCCCACTAATGACATACCTTCTGTTTACTATCCCCATAGGGAGAAAAATCTCTTCCTCGTAATCCCCCTACATCTGGTGCTTTGGAATTCAAAAGTCACAGTTTCATGTTAGCTGGTAGCTCCAACCAACAAGGGCACTTAGGAATCAAAACAGCATAAACAATGTGTTTTGGTCACAGCAGCTTTGCTGATCCAAGTAATTAATCCCATGAACTTTTGTTAAGGTGTCTTTCACTCTCAGTAAGACAGAAATAAGGTTTTTTACATCTTTTTTTGTTTGTTTGCATTTGAGATATAAATGCAATTAAAATGCAGGCTATGCAGACTAACCTTATCACCTGTGTGGTTCCAGCTCCAGACAAGAACCCAGAAAACATCCGAGTTGAAGCTTCTGAACCAAATGAAATGGTGATGAAATGGGAGGTAAGGCGAACATGTCCCTCAATGCTACAGTATGGGAAACAGGTTCTCCCTTCAAGCGGCAGTTTCTAAAGCAGCATGGAATTTATCAGGATGTTGTTTTAATGTAATTACATTTAAAAAAAGAAATAACAGATCTCTTGATTTTATCTCCCCTTCCCCTACCTCTGTGTTTTGGGAATTAGCAAATTCCATAGGTAGGACCCTCGATGCTCCTGAAGTCAAAGGTAAAGGTGTTATTGACTTTAATGTGTGTACTGGGTTTCCCCCCTAGTATCATTTTTGCTTCAAAAGACAATTTTTTACATCTAACTTTGCAGGTTATTAAGAACTGTGGAAGCACAGTGAGAATTCCCCAGTGTGCTCTTCTTGTGTGCATCTTGCATACAGGGAAGTGCTTAAAATGACTGCAGCTTTACCGTGCTCGCAGGAGGAGCAGCCGGGCCGGGGAGGGGTGCTCTGTGCATCGCTCTGCCCTTCCAGCCTGGAGGCTTCAAAATGATGCAGATCGCTTCACCGAGAGAATGTGAGCTTGAATTTTTACATCAAGGACTGAAGGAATGTAGATAAAGCTCCTGAGCATGTGTGTCAAAGGAATTGCGTAGAGTTCTTGAGGATGGTTTCAAGTCTTCAAATTCCCTGGCTTGTAAGCTTACAGCTTCTGTGCCAACAGTTTAGAGAGCTGTGTATTGCTTCATTTAAGACAAATTTCAACAACTGTGGAAGGAAGCATATTTTTCTGTGGCTGGAATTAAACACAATTTACATGAGATTTACTTCTCAATCTGCCACTCAGAGCAAAGAACAATAAATGTTTCCCCATTGTGAACTGGTGGTCCAGGCTATAAGTACGCCAGAAGGAGATGGCCCTCTAGATCGATGGGCTTGGATGTGAACGGGGATTTTTGCTGTCCAGTGTAGCCCAGGGTCATGGATATATTCCTGCCTCTCCGAAGAAATGCAGAGCGGCAATAGCCAGTGTGGCTGGGAGATGCGGCTGTGCCCACCGCTCTGTTGAGCAGAGAACGAGCGGCTGCGTGCTGGGAAGCCTGTAATCTGCTGCTGAGGCAGGGCAAAAGTAGAAATGGAAACTGAGACTGAAGGGAGAGAATGGGATGGACAGGCTTTGATAAATCCTATTGAATCATTTAAATGTCGTAAACAGCATAGTCATTTATTTATGGTGTTTCCTGTATGCTTTTCAGAGAAAATGCTAGGCACTGAGCACGCTATTCCTGGCAGACAAAGGCTGGAAAATGATGTTAATCTGCCTATTTTGGATTAAGAGACCAGATGAGCATTAGCAACTAGTTTTTCAGCCAAGGATTTGCAGCCTTCAGGGAGATCAAAATAAGAGTCAAGCAGCGCTGCAATTTAACTCTAAACGAGGAGTTATTTTTTAGTAGGAATTTGTTATTTCTTCAGCTTCTCTTGCAAATCCTGTTCTCCAGGATCTTTGCCATGGAGGTGATTCTCCCAGCATTGCCTGATAGAAGGCTGCCCAGCCTGCTCACTCCTTCGCCGCAGTCATCCCAAAGGTCTCGTACCCTCAGAGCAGATAAGTGGGAATTTTTGCAGATCCCGCAGACCTAGGTCCCCCTTTGCAAGGAGCATCAATGGGGCATCGCTTTCTGCTGGTGCTTACAAGCCGATGCCGTTTCATTTCAGACCTCTGTGTACAGCTTGGGAACATATCAGTTATTATATATTTAATATGTACAATATATAATTAAATATTACTTAAATTAGGCTATATGGTGGGAAATACCCACAGCTGTTTCAGTGGACTGAAATAACCCTCCTCATTTTTATTTTTAGTAGTGCAGGTGACCTGTTAACTTTAATTAATTAAAGTAGTACATTTTCAGAGAAATAAACTCAACTGGAGAATGTCTTATGACAAGCCACTGTTATACGTCTTCTAATATTTTATAAATTAATGTTAATTAGATGGGAACCATGCTGTGATGAATTCTTCTGCTGATGGGTAAAAAAGAGTAGCGCAGCAGTTGCACATTAAATGTCCAGGCGTAGTTTCAAGCATTTGGTGTGCATTTAGAACAAATCTGAATTTTAATGACCCAACTTGCTGTGCGACATAAAATTCTAAGATAAAATGCAGATTTTAGCTGTACTAAAAGGCACACATAGCCTTATACCAAATTATGCATTTTCGTTGTGCTAAAAGGCGTGTGGTTTTGCAGCACGCAAGAAAGCAAAGAAAACCTGTGGCAAAACAAAAACTGCTGCATGTAGTATGCAGAAATGTATCTACTATCAATTAATTTGGTTTTAATTGAACAGTTTCTCTGCCTTTCACCCACCTTTCTCTTGAAGTCATGACATTTTTCTTCCAGTCGTCTTGAAATTAACACAACAGCGAAAACTTAAATCTTTCTTTCCCCCCCGCTACTTTTCTCTCCCACTGTTGTAACGTGCTCTCCAAAATTATTCCCCCCTCCCCTCAGCTGCTGTTTCATGATTACTGCAACAAAGGCAGACAAGATCTCTTTTAACTTCTTCCGCAGCCGTTGAAGCCTGCGGAGAGGAATGGGCCGGGGCTGGAGTACAAAGTCAGCTGGCGGCAGCGGGGAGTCGAGGCGGACTGGAACGAGGAGATGGTGAAGAAGCATTCTCTGACCCTGCGAAACACTCCCACCTTCGTGCCTTATGAGATCAAAGTCCAAGCAGTAAATAATTTAGGATCCGGTCCTGAACCAAACGTTACCATCGGGTATTCAGGAGAGGATGGTAAGTAGCGGAAACTTTCATGTAAAAATACGCTGCGTGGGGGATGCTTGCGATGCAGAACGATTGGATATAGAGTGATGGATTAGGTGTAGCCTGTGGCCAGAACTGCTTGAATGCCAGTGCTCAGCGTGGTGGGCTACATGAGATGCAGATAAGACTGATGCTGAGTGCCATGGTTGCTAACTTGCTGGAGTTTGAGGGGTTTTTCGGAAAGGTCACTTGTGCTTTCATTAATCTCAGTTGCTGGCTTAATCTGAGTACTTGTTTGAAGGCCACAGTCCATAAGAAGCCTATGAAGTGTAGCAGTCATTGTGTTTTACTTGATGGGAAAAAATTCTTTCGTTGTCTGGGGCCTGATTCAACAGTTTAACACTGTCAGAAGTTAAGTACTCTGGCAATTAAGCAGAAACACTCAGGCGCTGGGCATTGTAAGTGGATGTATAGACGATGCCGTGTTCCCGTGTAGGCTGGCTGTTACCTTGTCCACTGAGGACTTGAGGAACAGGTCCCCTTCTCCGGCTGGGTTTCTGTCCAGCAGCTTTCCGTGGCTCCTGGGTGGCACAGCCCTCTCTCAGGTGCCTCTCTGCAGAAGTCTGCCTCCGCTGTAAGGCTTTGCTTTGGATCTACTCCTGCTCCAAGCCTCCTCCCCGAGTCTTCTCAGCACCTGGCCACCTCTGCTTTTGGACTATGCCTGCAGTGCCTCACCCAGGCCAGATAAAACAAAGAGGCTTTCTCTTCTTGCCACCCATTCTCACAAAACAGATGCCCAGGGCTGCTCTGAAATCACAGCAACGGCTTGTGATACCCACCCTTTGCGCATGCTCTTTGAGCTGCAGCTTCATGGTGGGCTTTAATAGTCATGTCCAGTAGGAGAAGTGGACATGCGGGAGGATTGCCCTGCTAATAGAATTAATGCTGGTGTCACTCAGGATGCAACAGCCTTGCTACACCTGTGGGAAACTGGATAAAGTCACTGCTGAGGCCACCCCTACACCTCTGAACAGCAGCCTGTCCCCTCTGGTGTCTAGAGGAGATATTTGGAGGACTAGAAAACCTACCCAGCTGCAGTAAGGCAATGCCAAGCTGCCCTTTAGGAAGCAACTTGGTTAAGCACTAACACCAACAGAAAAAAAAAGAATATTTTTTGTAGGAATTAAAGAATTAAATCAGCAAGGGAATAAACAGCATGGTGACCAGCTGGCGTGGGGTGCCAGGCTTCCCTCATCCCAGATATACAAATGCTTGTCGCCTTTGCAGGTGGTCGGCAGGAGGGGCTGGGGGGCTGGCAGAGAGGGGCGAGGATGGCCAGCAAAGGGTTTGTGTTTCAGATCTGCAGATTAGTTTTATTCGTTAGACAGTGCTCATCCCATGGGGAATCTGAAGTCTTCAAGTTGGTTTTGTAAGAATGAAAAAACTGATGGTTTGACTGGCCTTTGAAAAGTCTGTGGTGGCGTAGCCAGCTAAGGCGAGCATGTGGCGTGTGTTTTGCTGCTTATTGAAATGACGAGACAGCCACGTCCTCGGTGTAACACCCCGCGTCCCGCCGCGGTTGCTGCCCAGCTGCAGTAGGTGAGTGGTGGGTGCTGCTGCTCCCACCTCTCCGCTCACTGCAGCTTCTCACAGGAGCCACTGTGGAGCATCGTGGTCCACGACAGGTTGATAGGAAACTGTCAGTAAAGTCACCGTGGTAGCCACAGATATAAAAAGTGTTACCAGCTTTACAGAGGGAAAGAAACCCCAGGGCAGGCTCTCTGTAGAGCTCCTCCCTTCGAGCGAGCGCTCCGGTGTCTGCCATGTCAGCCCTGTGTGGAACAGTTTGATGTTTACAACCTGCCGAGTGCTTCCTGGTGTTTCACCAGCGTAAGGTTTCGGTGCTGTGCAGACAGGAGAGTCCCCACTGCACACCCAGAGCGGGGCAACATGGAGGTCTGGGGGTGCATCTTCTCTCCCCCGTAGAGTGTATGGCAGAAGAGGTGGTGAATAGTGACAGCGGAGAGGAAGAAACCCCACAGCATGTTTATTTTCTTTGTGTGTCTGTGATGGATATAATTTTATATCTATCAGTGGAAAATCTTCACTGTGATTCAGTTGTCAATGGATCAAGGCCTCTTTTTTCAGATGCTATAATAGCACTCTGTGTTGCAGAGTGATTAAAATCCTACTGTTTAATGAGTTAGTTGTAAAATGAAATTGATTATAAAAAAACTTTATGATTGCCTTCTTGAGTGCTGTGTTAATAGTTTTTTTTTTTTATATTCTCACTGCTGTAAGCATTACTTGAAACAGGAAATCATAAATACTGGTGTAGAAATTCATATGTCCCAGTGCACCTGTATTCCAGCCCGCAGCAGAAAGCCCCGATACAGCAAAATAATGTTTATTGGCCCGTTTTACCCACTGGATGCAGGTGGAATGGCTTTTTTCTTGCCTGCGGTAAGACTGCTTGAACTGCCACAGCTTGAGCTGGAAAGCCAAGCCCCGTGGCTGTGAACAGTGTGAGATGAGCTCTTGTAAGTGTCTTTAACAGGCAGCACTTTTGTTTTTACAGTTCCAGATGCCGCTCCTTCCGGTGTGTCGGTGGATGTTGTGAACAGTACGTTGGTCAAAGTCTTCTGGTTCGGAATACCAAGGGACAGAGTTCGTGGACATTTAAGAGGCTATAAGGTTACAAATTTCTCTTTAATTATTTTGCTGTAGTTGAATAAGCTATTCAATCAATCCCAGATCAAGGGTAGATTGCGATCTCTCATTACTGGGAAGATGAGTGAATTCAATATCGTGTTCAGCCCCATGCAACATAATTTCTTATAGAAATACCAATCTCAATGCAGGTCAGTTGGTGGAAAACGAAAAGCATGCTGGATGGAAAAAGGCATCACCCAGAGAAACACTTCCTAACATTTGTAGGAGACAGAAACTATGGGATGATTCCTGGTCTAGAGCCCTTCAGTGAATTCCGCTTAACTGTTCTGGCTTACAACGCCAAAGGAGATGGCCCGGAGAGCTCCCCCGTTGTGTTTGAAACTCCAGAAGGAGGTAAGGCAAAATGAGAATATGGGGCGGAGGGACATGAGCAGAAGTTGCCCTTGTAACAAGGCAAGTTGATTTCCTATTTAAAGGGTTAGTAAAATCTCCAGTATTCATAAAACTCTTCACTAGGAAGGGGAACTGCAGGTGTTGAGCTAAACTATGGCCTCACTAAGCAAGCGTGTGTAGGGACGGCGCTGTTCAGGCTCCCTCTCTGAATGCTGCTCCCTCTGTCTTCCAGTCCCTGAGCAGCCACGGTTTCTAAGGATCCTGAACTTTGACAAGGACTCTGTCACACTGTCATGGGGACTTCCCAAGAGAGCAAATGGTCACCTTACTGGCTACATTTTGCAGTACCAGATAAGTATGTGTTTCACTTTGATTTTAGAATTTAAGCATTGTTAGTTAAAATAAAAAAGAAAAAGAAACAACAAAAAAAAAGGGGGGGACAGGGACGGGGTGTGTGTGTGTGTGTGTGTGTTATATGCACAAAGTTATTTAAAACAGAGGCTGATGAGAAGGGCGCTTTCTGAGATTCCTGATCAGAAAGATCCCTGATCAGAACAGCACGTTTTGGACTGCGATGTGCACACAGCCTGCTAGAGGGCAGGCTGAAGTCATCTTCCAGAGCAAAAAGTTTTCCATGCACTTTCCCGATACAAGGTCACATCGCTGCTATGCCCCATTCCATGTTTATAGACTAATTCAATTATTTCATATTTGTAAATTGTACCTAACATAGTAGTTAAGAAGACCCATAAACTGTAGGTGCATTTTACTGAAGTGAAACTCATTCAGTGCAAAATAGTTTGTAACCAGAGCACTTTAGCCATGTTTATTCAGATCTTCACATTATATCAGTGTGCACCTCCTCCCTGTAAAATGCCTCAGCAGAATCGCAGACAGGTACCACCTGAGTCATGTTGTTGAGTCATCACATTGAGAAACGACTAAATACCAGGGGTATTTCTTTCTTTCTTGCCTGCGAAAGACCTGAGTATCTGGGAAGAGACTGAATAGACAACCGCAGGCAAGGTCCAGTGTTGGTCCCACACTGCCACACCACCAGCTGTGAGGTGTGGTGACAGTTCAGGGTGTTTTATAGTTTTTTTGAGGATGGACCAGGGTTAGACTGTCCCCTGTTTACAAAAAAATAAAATTTAAAAAATGTACTTTTCACTTACCTCTGCTGATAGCAGAACTGCCCAGTTGCCTTGGCAAGCAGTGGCTAGAGGCTGGATCTTCTCGTTGTTTTGATGACTATAAGCAGAGAGTGGATCCATCTATGTAGGCGGGTTGGGAGCGGCAACCCCTCCTTTGGCTGCCAACTGTGCCAAGGCAGAGCGGAGCAAAGCAAACAGCCATCTGTTAACTTGCTTGTAAAAGTTTGCAGATGTTTGGAAGCCAAGCAGGAAGCCAAGCAGGAAGCGATTCATATATATTTCATGGTCTAGGAGACAGTAATTTTTACCTCCCACTCAGTCTGCGCATATCTAGAATCAGAGAGCTTTCTAAGAACGGTAATAGCTCACCAAATGAGATAAACCCCACTGAAGTGCTTGGCAGGCAGGTGAGGTATGCTTATTCAGGCTTCATCCTCCCACTTACTGCCGAGTGCCTCCCCTGCAGGAGCGTCCGTGCCTGTTTCATGTCCGTAGCCGTTAGCTGCTGGATCTGACTCGCCTGCCTTTTCCCTTTCAGTAAACGAAACACACGAAATCGGACCTCTGAACGACATCAGCGTGGCAAACCGCTCCACGCTCAGCTGGAGGCTTTCAGGTCTCAGCTCCAGTACCAAGTACAAATTCTATGTAAAGGCTTGTACAGTGAAAGGCTGTGGGAAGCCGGTCACAGAAGAAGGACTAACGATGGCTCAAGGGAGTAAGTTAATAGGCAATATGTTTTTATGTGGAGAAGCTCTAACAATAATGGGAAAATCTATTGAGAATATTCCAGGCTTGACATTTCCTTTGTAATTAGATGAAATAAATTTGTTTTCCTTTCCATGAGAACAATCAATGAACTTTTTAATGTAGCCATGCAGCTCTTCAGAAAAGTAGAGCTTATCTGTTTCATTTTGCTGTACAGGGCTGTGTTTCTGTTCCCAATGACCAACTCTTTTTAAGCCATACTAGAATAAGTGAATTGCATTTGGTCGTGAACAGAAAATTGAAGAACTAGATAATCTAATCTCAGGAATATTATAAAAATAAATTCCTCCCTTGCATGGAGATGGGGGACTTCCAGCAACATTGGGGGCAGGTATGTGACATGGAAAATCCATATGAACATAAAGTTGACTGCAGTGCATTTGACCCGTTATATTACTATTATTTTATCAGAGACTGGAAGTGTCGTTTGTGTGCCACTTAGACCCTATCCTAAACCACTGATGTTTAGTGATTTAAAGGAAAATTTCAAGCACTGTATGGTAGCTCATCTTTCATATTTAGCTGAAATGAAATAAAACGTACTGTGCTCAGCAAGTCTGAAAACTCTACAATACCGAGGAACAAGTCCTTGCTATTAATCAGAAACCATTGCTGTGCGCTTACCACGGGGAAGGAGAAAGAGACTGTGATAAGCAAAAGAATCCTGGCTTCATCATTTTTAGCAATGATAACAGTCTGGAACAATGTTAATATAAAATAGAACAATGTTTCATGTTGCACAACATCCTGTTGGACTTGTAAGTCACAGAATCTCTTCAGTTACTGTTAAAAGAAGTAAAAAGTACTTTAAACTCATCACGTCCCATTTCAGGCTCCAATCATGAACTATCATCTGTTTTCTCAAGTAGCAAAACTCCTCAACTGTCTTGTAGCCTCCAGTCTCGCTGTAGTATACAGGTACTCACATGCCAGTAACTATTAATCCATCAGCGTGATTTAAAATTGATCTTCATTAAGGAAAGTAAAAGATGCAGGGTTTTTTTCAAGCTAAAAGTATACAGTTTCATTAGTTAATTTTTCTGGCCTTCATTGGGCAGCTGGAATGATGTTTTCTGGTCACTTAAGTCAGTAACTTTGAATATCCTTGTCAGGTTTTGTAAAATGCATCCTTGCCTGATATGCTTAAAAGGATGGTAATGTCACCATTCGTTTCTCATTCCCTTCTTTCCTAAGACTTCGTTGCAGCAGTAGAAGCAACTGTTTCTTGTGAAATGCTTGTAGAATATAGTATAGTTAATAAAAGCCGCGGGGGTCCAGTTCTGCGATTAGATGCTGGTACTCAAGCCACTCTGAATTAGGACACTGCATCTGTCACTGAGATGCCATTAGAGTTTTGTGTCGTTATTTGCTGGCTAAATTTCTTGAATATTTTTTCAACTAAACATGATAAGCTGAAAAAAAAAAATCACTTTTTTTCAGTGACCTTCTTGGGGTTTTAAGCTGTGGTGTGGGAAGCAAAGCGATTGCTCAAAATTAAAACAATCTCTCTTTCTGAAGAAAGGAATTGATTTCAAAAGTCAAAGTTTATCATTAAAAATGACCCACATAAATGACAAATATAAAATGTGGTGCCCTCTGAAATGAAACTCCATGACAGAGCACTCCAAGTTTCTTTGGGTTTTGATTCAGTGATTCGATATCCACTGTGTTCTGGTTTTAGTAATAAAAACCTAAAGTTCTCATTGTTCATTGTAAGACTTTGAGTAGCTTCCACTGCTGTAATACAGCTTTGCAGGCTGTGCCATGCGTATTTCAGCATTTCACAATGGGTTCTGCCAGGAAAGTGGAGATGTTGAGGTGGAAGCTACAGATTCATTCACATTTTATCATCGATGTACATGATCTGCATCACTGCTATCGCTTTCACTTATTTGCAGTTACCCCTGCCACTATAGGTTGGGATACGCGAGTATGCATGTTTCACCACTAAAATCAAGTCTGTTTAGGGAAAATTGTTGTGCTCTAAATGATAATTTTACCAGCCTATAATTTATGTGCAACCCATTTCCTGATGAGTTTGAAATGGCATGAATGACTGAATTTAGTAAAAAAAAAAAATCTCTCAATTAAATAAATATAACTCCCAGTATAGATAAATGGGTAGATCATACCCTTCCTCTACAGCTGCAGCATCTTCCTCTGAGAATGAACCATTCAAATTCAGATTTTGTAAGGAGTAACACATTGCTTCACATCAGCAACACTTTACCAAAAGGTCAGTGAGTGGCTACTGATGGGAAAAGACCATCTCATGCTCACATCTCTATTTCTTCCTTGTCCAGCAGAGCAGTGCCACGCTCTGTGCCTGCCTGACGGCAGTGGGGAGCAAGCCCCTTGCTCGGCAGCGCTGCCTCTCTCAGAAGGGGCTGTTTCTGTGTAATTACTTCACTGAGGAAAACTACACTTTGGTGTTTGTCTCTAGGATTAAATGCAGGCCCACTGGAATTAGTGAGAAATAGGAGTAGGCAATACAAAAGCTTTCATTGATAGCATCCTTGTTGCATGATCCGACACGACCAGCATTGTCGGCTAATACGAAGGCAATGAAATAAAAGGTGTCTGTCTTACGAAAGATCATAAACAGAGCCGTAATGACTCGGATGTGAAACACTGATAGACAACCAAAGAGTTGTATCATTTGTTGATAAAATACTGTGGACAATCATGAAGAACCTGTGCAAAAGGATATTTGCATTGCAAAACAAATCCTAGTTTAAATTTTGTGGCTTTGCCTTGGTTTCATTCCATAGATGAAGGTATGCTGCCTTTAGGAAATGAGTTTTATCTCTAACTTTTTCATTTTTGGGCAGTATTTCTTAAATGACCTACAAACTAATTAATTTTCCCCTTGAAAATGTTGATTTCCCAATGATCATTAGCCCTCAGAACCGTAACACATAATAATGTTTTGACGTAAGTGAAAATAATTAAATATAGCAGCCCTTCTTCAACATAAAGCTTCTTTTCATCTGGTTACCAGCATTTCTTGAGGATTACTAAACACGTATTACATGTTGAGAATTATTACTGTGTGACCAGAAATTCAAGCCTTAATGAAAAGTTCATCCAGAGGAAGCCGTACAGCTGTAGTTTTATTTTCCAGAGAGGCCAGAGAATAGAAGTTCACCAGTTTCATTATATTTCAGTGGCAATTGGCACGTAAATCCCAGAGGCTCCTTGAAAATCCTAGCCAGAGGGTACTAACCTTTGTGACACACCATAAGATGAGGAGAGTAACCATTTGTAACAAAACTTTGCATGGGTTTAGTTCTCTTCTGTCAGACAGAGTGAAAAAGGAAAAATACAACTGCCTTAGCCATATGTAACCAGGGGTATTATTCCCAGCAAACCCCCAGAGCAGACCCTATGTGCTGGGAATCGGGAGAACCTGGTGAAATCTTGGGGAAAAGTTTCTTTTTCTGTCATTTATGCCACTCCACTCTGCTTCCTCTTTGGCTGGGGGAACTGTAGCCCATCAAACATCAAACACTGTTGCTAATTGCAGGCAACAAACCAGCCTGCCAGCCTGGCTGCTGCCCACCGGCTGGGCTGGGCAATGGGATCTGTGGTGCATTGCTGTTTCAAACTCCTATCGTTTTGAGCAAGAAAAATAGGCATGTTAAATATAATGTGCAAAATATATCGGTCTTGGAGTACTTGAAGCAAATTTGTGATTAACTGTTTGTCTTTGTCTTTTACACACACACACTTTGTCCTCTTGTATCAGTCTGCCCCAGTGCAGCCAACACAGAGGGGTAAAGAGTAGAGGAAGAGATGAACAAGCTGTAAGCTGTTGTCTTGTCTGAGCTCAGATTTCTCCTACAAATGGCAATCAGTACCAATAGATGACCACTAACTCACCTATAAATTCTTCTCAATAGACTTCACGTACAACAGGTTTACTAATCTCTATAGCTTAAAAGATTCCCAATTTAGCATGAGTTACCTCCAGCACTAAAAAAGCCCAGAAGCTTAAGGATACTTGCGATGCATATTTATACGCTTTTAATAGCCAGGCAGTAGGGGAAAATTAATGAAAGTTCAACTTTCCGTTTATTGCAGCAGATGTATTTAGACAGGTATGGTTATAAATTAAGATGTTGCCCTCAATTAGTATTTAGCTATTAGACTGCCAGGTTTTTTTTTTTATGTAAGTACGTTTTATAACAGATGTGCTAACTTTTTGAGAACTAGCGCTCTTGTAAGTCTTTGGGGGCAGTTTATATTGTTTTTCCCTTTATACCGTAAGCTTCTATAAAAAATGTGTGTTCTGTTGCTCTCATAAATCTTGAGGCCCGGTAGGAATATTGTAAAATTGCAGTTCAGTGTTTAATGTTCATGCGAGTCCCATGGTATGGCTGATAAATAGTGGAGGAAGATGAGAAGTGCTGGTGATATGCCTTTATTACTAATGCTGCTTCTCCCTTATTGTAGATTAAAAACCTAACCCAACTGCTTTCAATTTTCTGAAGCTAATTTCTGCAGCTCACTGACCTTTCAGTATGTTGGGCTTTTCCTTATCTGTATATCTTTGCTTTTATTTTTCAGGATGCTACACTGTTTTTTCTATTCCAGCCATCAAACTTGCCCCAATTAGCAATGCTTTCTCCTCTCTAGGTACTATATTGGGTGTGTAACACATACCAGAAAGAAATTGCATGGAAAGAAACTTCATAATCACCCAGCAGTGTACACCTGTACCGAGTTTTAAAGAAAAAAATTAAAATATTTTGTTTAGTGTTTTGGGCTAGGTGACATTAAACCAGCCTGGAGAGGCAATGGTAGATCCCTGGTCCCGGGTCAGGCTGGGCTCAAACCCTCATTCCCATAGGAGCATCCCAGCCCAGCGCTGCTCGGTGTGCCAGGGCAGCAGCATGGCCAGAGGGGCTGATACAGCTGAGCAATAACCTGCCAGAAAAGGGTTCTTTTTCAGCTGTATCAGTTCCCCCGTTCTGCTTCTGTAAAGAGCTGACTGTTCAAAAAGAAGAGGCTGGCCCAAGCTGGAAATAAATAGGTGAAGGATACAGACTGGTTAAGTTGGTTTAAGGAAGCGCACGATGACCCCCCGCCGTGGGCTGCCGCTGAGCTCAGGGTTAAGCATTTTGCTTACCAGGTATTCAGGAGAAATGCTTCCTAAGGAGACGTGTGTCGGGTGCAGCGCGGACCCTGCGGTTGATGTGTCATGCCTGAGTGTTGTACGGTGTTTAATGTGCAGTGGGTTGAAGGTTCAAATTCACTCTTGTTACTTTATGGATAGTGTTTCCATTTAAATATGGTTTTCTGATGTCTTGATTTTAGAACATGTAATTAAAATATACCTGTGGTATCCTGTTGTTTAATTTGCAGTTTGATTAAAAATTATGGCTCATTATGCTTCATTTAGCAAAAATTACCGATAGATGGATTAATTTATGCTAATAAGCTGTGCTTCAGTATCAGCAGTATTTCAGCCGTTTGTGTTCTCTCTGAGTCCCAATGGTCTACTAATTTAACTGCTTATTGTAATACATGTATAGTTGCCTTGGAAAACTTATCTTGAACTGCTGCTTTGATTGTGCTTGGATTCATCTTAATCTTTTTGGTTTTTTCCCCTTCAGCTGTCAACTAAGCCTTAATCTCTGAAAGCTTCTTGCTTTGCTTGTTTACTAGTTTAAGTATTATCAAGCATTGTTTTACTGTCAGTGCTAATCGGTCAAGTAGTTTTCAAATTATACTGTGTGCTCAACCCTTAGCTCTGACAACTTTGGGTAAAGCAGGCAAATTAGGCAACTGAACACAATTAAAAATTGATGTTTATTAAGTGCAGCCCCTCCCAATTCTCTCCTGCCGTGGAGGGCAGGCGCACCCCCATGTTGGACCCATGGTTTGACTACAGAGGTCTCCCGTGTCGACATGCAGTTCTGAGTTGACTTGGATGAACAGGCTTTTCGTGTTCAGGCGGTGGTTGCTTAACCTCTGTAGATGTCCTTTTTTCTGTTATCCGCAAATGCTGTTTTAACAAAGCTTATTTAATACCCTGCCATCTTAATGCAGACAGAAATCACAATAGGCATTTTGCAAGTAAAAAGGCTCTAAAAGTAGGGCTACTGGAATTTCCCTTCTACCTCCTAACCAAATATTAAACTCATCTGCAACATGTAAATGCCTAAACATCAATTTAAAAGCAAACTTCAGCTATATCGAAAACAGCGCTTTGTGCAGGCATTGTGGAATTTAAAAGGACATGGAAAATCAGTGTCAGCAGAGAAATGAGTACAAATCCCAATGTTAATTTTTTTTTCTGTGAGACACATAAGAATCTATTTCCAGATAACAAGCTGTCTGTGCTTCCCTGCTGAGTTCAGTTCAATGGGAGAAGCGTCAAACCCCAGATTATCTATACAAAGCAAGCCCACTTTCAAGTTGTAATTTTTTAAGCACGCATTAGTTAAAGCAGATCTGTAATCCCCCATCAATATTAACTTTCATCCTGGGAAATGTACAAACCCCTTCATAAACATCAGGATTACTTCAGTCTGCTGTTTATTTTATCTGATAGAATATTAAAAATCAAATAAGGGGAATGTTTTTTACTTTACTGCCTGCTTTGGAAAATCAGCTTACCTGATGACAAATGTTAAAAATCCTCGTGTGTCGTGTTTGTGTGTTATTTACGTTATTTGTAACTGCATTTCACAGGCTTTTTGTTCAATGAATACGATTAATCGATATGACTTAAATATGTACATTCCATAGGTAAAGGGATCGGCAAGATTTCAGAAGCAGTAAAACCCACCCAAAAGTTTCACCCCATTGAGGCGCTTGAGCCTGGAACTGAATATACAGTTCGTCTAGTGACTAAGAATTGGGTTGATAACAATAGCATTTTTGAAGATGTAATTGAGACAAGGGGGAGAGGTGAGACACGAAACCCTTCAAGGTGATAAAGATTTATTTTGAATGTAAATAAATGCTGAGTACATCTTACATTGTGCAGTGAAAGTGTACCAAAATCTTAATTTTGTTCGGTGATTTTTAAGTTGACCTTTGCGGCTGAATCCCACGGGAGCATAAATGCATCCGTGGTTCCCGGCAGAGCCCTGTGCTTGTACTTGATGCACGATAGCCTGGAACAATTACAAACCTTTACAAACCAGTTTTCCCTCCTATGCGATTTGGAAAGGGTAGTACTGTGGTACAATCCATTTTAAGTGTCCCACTCCAGCGGTTTGCATGTAGCGGGTGCACTTTTAACTCTATTTCTTTCGCAAAACTGCTTTTGCATGAGAGGCTTAACAATTCTCTGCTCAGCTTTCCTATTTGGCATTAATCCTTTGAGTCGACTGCTCTCTCAGAATTACCTTTCCAAAATGTCTGTATTGTGCCTTGTATGCTGCACGTTCCCCATAAATCTAAAAATGTCAGTCTCCGGACATATTTCTGTCTTGCTGTTCTTTAAGTTGAACACAAAAAGTAGTGATAGACTGATTTAATTAGGATCCAGCGAAGATCATGTTCTGTTTTCATCTTATAGGAGGATGATGCCCTTTTCCTCTGATTAATTTTCATCTTTTTTACTCCTCTTCTGTTTTGCAAAGCCTATGCTGGCATTTACGATGGAATTTCCACCCAGGGGTGGTTTATTGGACTGATGTGTGCCATCGCTTTGCTCACCCTGCTGCTGCTAACTGTTTGCTTTGTCAGAAGAAATAAAGGAGGAAAATACTCAGGTAAATGGATTTATTGTCCTTTCACTATGTTCACATCTTAATAAAGAGCATCCTTCAGACTTTTACCTCTGGAGGCTGCAAAGCCGCGAGCAGAAACATCCAATTAGGATTTGTAGCTTTTGATAAATATCCACAAAATGGAATCTAATGAACAAAAGTGAAACTGTGCTCTCTGGGCGAGATACTGCTGTGTGCTGGTCAGAGATCTTGCAGAGGCCTCCTTGAATCTTCCAGCATTTAATCCAGCCGTAGAGTCAAGGTCCTTCACCAGCTGCACCCTGAGCCGCACGGGGGCTGCCGGCTCGCTTCCCACCTGGCAGCTGCTGCTTGGCATCCCAACATCGCTTTCCATGGGTAGCCAAACTGCTTAACAATAGAAGATTTTGCTAAAAGTCATTCTTTAATTTTCAAAGCAGTGAGTAAGGATTCAAGCGTAACTATTTAAGTATAAATCTGGTTGCCCGGAGTGACGGCAGATGCCCCATCCCTGGAGGTGTCCAAGGCCAGGCTGGATGGGGCTTGGAGCAGCCTGGGCTGGTGGAAGGTGTCCCTGCCCGCGGCAGGGTGGTGGACTAGATGACCGTTAAAGGTCCCTTCCAATCCAAACCATTCTGATTCCATAGACACTTGCAAGCTTTCTTACAAAGCAGGGAATGGCTGCAGACCCTAGACGGCAGCGTGCTGTTGTGCCCAGCCACAGACGCAGTGTGAGCCACTGCCCCCTGCATTAGGCACCAGGCAGCTTGCCCATTGCACCTATGGAAAGAAAAGTCCACGGAGAACATGGCATACAGATCTGTGCTTTATTTTATTTGTACAGTGAAAGAGAAAGAAGATCTGCATCCAGATCCCGAAGCTCAATCAATAAAAGATGAAATCTTTGGGGAATATAGGTAAATAGGACCTGCTTTAACAAGCATTTTTATTTGTTGGGGATTTGTTTGTTTCCAGATGTCATCGTTATTTAGGACATTTTTATAGCATGCAATTAATGCTATTTTTCATTTTCAAAGCAAACCTCATAGGAGTGGGTAATAGTAGGAATATAAGGGTATATGCAGTATACTTAAATCCATCCAAGTCGGGATATAAGTAAATGTTGATGTATCAGTGGTTTTCACTTGCTTTTTTTTTTTTAAATTAGCATTTATGAATAATGTACATATATATGATAATTTGGGTTCCTACTGTAATGTCCACTGAAGTCAATAGGAAGACTTTTATGTCTTCAGTGGGTATCTGACACCCAGTCAGGCCTAAATCGTGTAATATGGGGAACGTTCATTTAGTGGAAGAGAATTTTTAAAAGTTTAAAATACAATAAGAGATGGCAAAAACCCAAACAAACGTAACTACAGAAGTTTCTGTAGGAGAACTGAAAATAATCACTTTGGCTGCTTTAAAATAACTAAAGCTTACAATGTTACCTAACTGTGGTGTGAAAAAAGTGCATCATTATAAGAACTGTGGTGGAAAACTGGTGTCACTGGCCTTAAGGGCGTAAAATTTCTATTCAAATCCCACTTATATATCCTACATTATTTGTACTGAAATAGGGTTTTTTTTCTGCATAATTTCATCTTTATTTAATTTTTAATGCTTTCTAATGGGACAAATATTTAGAAAGGTAAGAAAGTCCTGAGGTTAATAACTTTGACCCCCTCCTTTTCCCTCAAACTCCAAACTTGTCTTTTTTATCAATAGAAGTACCATGTGAAAAAAGGTAGCAAATATTTTTAGTGTATTGATTAAACACATTATTAACTAGATGCTGAAGAGGTAAAGTTCAGGTGTATTTCTCTGGCCTTCCTTAGATAACATTACCAAAGCTCTGACACTTAGTTGGCATCAGCAAGGGCCATAATTGAGTAATTATGTACTTAGTTCAGAGGCCTGATTTGGGGTTTTTTTTGTAGTCTTTTAATCTGTGTTCCCAATCACCCCAAACGTTGTGCTCAGGCAGGAGTGGCCAGTGGAGTTTCCTTTTTCCCTGAATTTTGGTGGGTCTGGGCTTGTCCATGAAATTGCCATTGAACATTGAGTGCATATGAGCAGATAAAGACACTCAGATTCTGCTTTCCTTTTTCCTTGTGTTTCCCCTTTAGCAGAGAGAAACTCCATCAGTTACAGTCAGATAACAACAGGACAAATTAAAAAAGGGGAAAAAAACCCCTTTTTCATTCATCTCAAATCAAACAGCTGCTCACAAAGCAGTGAGATACGACCTACACCTGATGCCCCATGCCACAACTTTGTATGGGTTCACTCACACACCTTGAAAGAAAAATGAAATAAATAGGCCCTGAATATTGCCCGCTGTTTTGTAAAATGAAAACATCTCTTTCTGTAAGGTGCCGAAGCTTGATATTGGCACTGGCACTGGAGTGGATCCCTCAGATCCTTTCCAGCATTCCCTTTTCTTTCCCCTTTGCTTTTTGCCTGTTCTGCTCTCTGCCCGAGGCAAAAAGGGGGAAAAAACCCCCAAATTTATGTTTGCCTTTTTAACCGAATCCATTGTGGTAATAATGACAGAATCAGGTATGTGGGGCACTCAGGGGTGTGTGACCTGGCAGAAGTGCCCCAGACCCAGCAGGACTCGAGGGGTCACATCACTCCCCAGGTACCACCCAGAGCTGTTTCCCTCGCTCTTCCCTCCTGCTGCTTGCTTTCACAATAAAAAGAGCAGTTTCCGTGCTTGCAATTAAAAGCTAGATTTTTGGAAAGGCATTTTTTTGTTTTGTAGTGACAGCGATGAAAAGCCGCTGAAAGGCAGCCTCCAGTCAATTAACGGGGACATTAAAGCCACTGAAAGTGCTGATAGTCTGGTAGATTATGGCGAAGGGGAGCATGGGATGTTCAATGAAGATGGTTCATTTATTGGAGCTTATTCTGGATCTAAGGAAAAAGGATCAGTGGAAAGCACTGGGAGTTCAACAGCAACTTTTCCTCTCCACGCCTAAAATATTAGCAAGAATGATTCGTGTTTAATTGTGATATTTATCTTGATTAGTACTCCGCAGTTACCCCATGTGATTGGAAGCAGGTTGCCAATTGAGCCAGTCAGGAACCTGACATCCAGGTAATACGAAAACAAGTCACTGCCACTAAAAGATGATTTTCCATCCTAATTTCTAGGTGTTTACTTCTAATTAAAACAAAACAAATAATTCTTTACTATACAAAATGTCTTAATCTTACCAAAACAGAATTTCTCAGTGTTACATCTGTATACTTAACTGCTACTCCGTGTATTTCTAAGGTTTGGAATATGTTTCTCTGTATAGTATTTTATTTTTTTTTCCTGTATGCCTGTGGTCACTTTGTACATACATGTATATGTAGTATTCTCTCTTGTACTGTGGCCTCAGCATTGTAGAGGTTATAACACAACAAGAAAATCAAACAAAACCAAGTAACTCTGCAAAGTGACACAATGCATCCTACTGAGAAAAACAATAATTTAAAATACTGGAGAAATATATTCTATATATTGTATAATGTTTCATAAAGAAATAAACTGCTTGTGATACTCTAGAATTACTTTAGTGGTTTCAGCTGACTGCAATTACCAATACTTAGAGATGCAACTTTATCCACAGAAAAATTGCTCTTAAAAGACAAAACTCTGGCCTTGTGGATGAATCTTCTGTCCAGTAGCTGGCACTATTTCCTTAAATAAGTTAAGCTGCAGTATCTTTCCTGTGGCAAGGCAAAACAGGGTTCCCATCCACCATCATTAGAAAGTATTTTAATTTGTTTTCCCGAGTCTCTGCAAGCTGCATTTCTAAGCAAAACGCTTGTTGTCTGTCTCATATCTGTATATTTGTGCGCTAGCATACATTTCATGGAGACGTTGTACATATGATATTAATATTGACACAAGTAAAAATCAACCTTCTATTATTTTGAAATGAGACACGTTGCTAGCATGAATCTGTATAGCTGTGTAGGAATGAGTAGAATTGCTTCTCGTTATGAGTTTGGACCAACAAAACTAGTTTTCAGAAGGAGTTGTGTGTATACAAGACATAGAAATCTCACCTCTTTCTAGTGTCACATCAAATAGACCTACCTGACTTTCAAGAGATCATTTATTTTCAAGCTACTCATTGTTAAATAAACAGAAGCGAAAGCAAAGAGAAAATATTATGGTATAGTTTCTTTTATATTTTGTTTACTGAATGCTGGTTTAAATCTCATAATTTTCTTTGCCTCTCCAACACTAACTCAGCAAAGCTGTACGGCACATTTTTTTGGTCTTTTTGTATTGGAATCTCCTGAATTTCTTTAAAAGCATTTGTATCTTTGAATACGCTTATTTGAGTAGAGCATCGATATGGCTTCACTTCTTACACTTACAAATGGCTGGCGCTTCAGTTGTAACGTTTTTTTAAAATAGTTACTGCAGGAGGAATAGATCCTAAAAGCCATTTTGCATCGGGAGAGTAATTAGGCAACTATCCCCAATGGCTCCTTCATGGCCTCCATTACTTCAATGGAAGAAAGAGAGGAAGCAGGAATTACTGACATGGTGACGAGTTTCCAGGAACAGCTACACTTCAGACTGGTTATTTGCCCGCAGAGGTGGGGGTTGTTTCCAGCAGTAACGCTGCGGTTCGCACACAGACCCCTGGGGCTTGGGCTCCTCCCCAGTGCCCAGTGCCTTCCCAAAGCAGTGGCCTTGAGAAGCTCGATGCTTCTGCTTATCTGTTCCTCTTTTTTTAAAAAAATAATTATTTATTTTATTTTATTTTAGCTTCTAAGGGCCTTTCGTATAGCCTTCAGTTGGGAAAAGCAAACCCCAAACAGCCAGCCCAAAACCGCCAGTGATGCCGTGTGTATGAGTGTAAAAGGATGAGTGGAAATCTGCCCTGAGTCACAAATCGCCCCACTCCATGCTGGTGACACAAATCATTCACTTTTTTAATTACTTATTAAAGGGGTTTTTTCTGTCATTCACTCAACCCAAATGCTGGAAAAGTCCAAAGTAATTTTCATTTTTGAAAAAAATCCTCAGTTTAAAAAGAAGGGAGTGTATAATTGGAGAAATGTGAGAACTGGCATCTGGCCAACAGAGACATTTCACACCAGGATCTTTCCCTGCTGGCTCTTGCCTGCTGCAGCCCAGACCAGGTAAATCCTTGGGACTGATTACAGCGGTGACAGCCTTTGCTGCAAGCTTGGGGCTGTTTGTGGTGTAATTCCTTCAGGAATCATTCGCACTAGCGCATAGGCAAGGGTCTTTGAAAATAGGAGCGACGTTAGGGAGCCAAACTGGGGTGGGATTCCCTGGATCCCAGCTCATGGGCGGTGTGGAGGGCTGGGGAGGGCTCTCCTGGTGGTGGCTGTGCCAGCAGAGCGCACCGGCCGCGGGGCACCGGCATGGGCAGAGCTGTGGGCAGGCACCCGGGGGGGGGGGCAGGATGCAACCCATCCGCAGTCCCAGTCAGCCGATTGCTTGTCCTTTGGGTCACTGCAGATCAACTAGACTCCTTGTCCCAGAAAATGCCTATGCTAACAGACACAAATTTCAAATCATATTATTGAGTGTCAAATTATCGAATAATGAATATAAATCCCCTGTGCTATCACTTGCTCTGTTGCTGCTAAGAGATGTTTATGACATTCCTGTGATGTGCTACTCATCTGTGCCGGTATGAGTGCTTTTTCTATTAAAATTTTAATTCAGATCCTTAAATCTTAATGTTGGTGTTTCATGATGCCTTAGGGCCTAAAAATCATGCAGTGACAAAAAGATGTGCAGTGGAATTTCTACAGCATGCGCTGACTTTTGAGGAATATGCCCAATGAATATTAAGCAAATGGCTAAAACTCCTGGGGAATCTCACTCAGCTGAGCTTTTTTCTCTTTCCCAATAATTTATTTTGCTTTCCCCTCCCCCCCCCTCTGCTGGGGTTTTATTTTCTATTGTAAGGGTACCACTCATACAGTGTACTTTGGAAAGTGCAGGACACTAATGGTTTTCTAGAGATTTGCTTTCAAAAGTAAACTAACTGAGCAAGCTTAGGTTTTCCTGAGCAGTTTTCTGTCATTGCCAGGAGATGGGCTGCATTTTTTCTAGGGCAGTCTGTTACAGGTGAGAGGGAGCATGGCCATGTAGGCTGAATAAAAAGTATCACCAACTGTACCACAGTTCTGAAATAGTATGTTAAGTCAAGTAACTTTTTTTTTTTTTCTCCCCACTCTGGCCAGAAGTGTTTATTGAAATTAGTTGCTGGAAATCTGTGCTGGTTTCATTAATGAATGCCTAGCAGGGAATTGCAGGCTGCCTGCTGGGAGGAGGGAGTCAGGGGTGGCCAGCCGTGTGAGCCTGCAGGCGTGCTGGGCAGGGAATTATTAATTACCGATGCCATGGCTGTTAGCTTGGTTACATTTGGTTACGCTGTGCCATTACGTTTTGCTGGCAGTTACAAGTGTGAGAGGGGAAATGACACTTGCAGATTTGGTATCTTAGTCAGCCCAGGATGCAATTTCATCCAGCAAGGAGGAGGCATTCCCCTGGCTCCAGGAATCCTGGCTTGCGGATTTAAGCAGCCTCCTCTGGAACAAGAGAGGGGTGGATGTTTCTCAAAAAGTTGTGCAGTTTTATCTGTGCAAAAGATGAAACAAATAAAATTAAATCTTCTAACTAATGGGGAAAAAAACCCCTATGTGATAGCTCCTGTGCAAGTGAGCCATTTGTGTTCACAGAGCAGCGTACCATTGGTTTGGTATGGACTGCAATCTCAGACCTAAGTATTTTTAAATATATATGTATATATAAAATGTAATTGCACAATCAAGACTTGTAGGAGTGGCCCCAGATTCATTTTCTGGTGAAATCTGGGGGGTTCTTGAGACCAGGTCCCCAGATTTTGCCAGAAAATGAATCTGGGGCCATTCCTACAAGTTCTTGATTGTGCAATTACATTATATATATATACAATAACGTAACAGCACCGGGCTGGGTATCAGAGCCCTCCTGGGGCTGGATCTTTAGGAAGGGCAGAATTAGGAACCAAATCAGAAGATGACTTTCCCCTCTGGATAAAAATATGTGTGTATATATAATAAATTTTAAAACCTTTGCAACTCAAGTTTTAAATGGATCTAATTAGCATATCATGTAATGATTTGTGATATTTGTTGTGTTCTGTTCTTCTTACACCAATTTTAATGAGTAGCTCTTTTTCTGATAACTGCTTCCATTGACTGAATGGGTCAGAGCCAATGCACTGAGAGGTTTTAATGAAAGTGTTCAGGCCGAGATTATTTTTGAGATGAAAACAAATAGTAGCACAATCTTTCTATGTAAAAGGGTGGGGATTTGTAACAGTAATTCCACATGCAGTTTTGTAAACTGAAGTTAGAATAAGATTCACTGATCCTTGCATGCTTCTGAAAGGAAATATCATAAGTTTTTATAGTCATTATTTTGCAGATGAGTGGTAAATCTAGATTACGTAGCTGTAAGCACGGATATAAAGAAAGGAAATTCTTCATGGCAAGAGCATTTCCTTTGTTTGACAATGGATCAAGCCCTCAGCTGCATCTCTGTTAACATTTAGTATTTCAAAATAAGGCGTATAAACCGTGTCGGAGTACCAGTACATGTTTACATTGCAGCTCTGGATCTTTCATGTAAAAGTCTTGAGTGGTCCGACTGATGTGTTGGGTTCCAGGCAGGCACCAGCGAGTGGGTTTGAGCCAAAGCACTCTGTCTGTTTCGTTTGTATTATTGTTACTTTAAACAAGATACTTTGTAACTTCATGAGAAAAGATCAAAGCAAATGTGGTGTCACCGTTACAATGTTGCTTTTTTGAGCAAAACGTTAGTGTGCATTTATTAAAGTTTAGAGAAACGTGTTGTACTGTAGTGGCTGTTTGTATCATGCATATGTGCACGTATGGTTTTAAAAGAGATTTCCATTTTACATGAAATACAACTTTGCTAATAAAAGTTTGACTTGATGTAATCTTCAAAAGCTTTACTTGTAATCAGCAAGTTTCTCTTTCATTTTGCTTTGGGTTTTTTTCTCCTGCTACCACCTCTTTGCTGGGGCTGGGGTTTAAGTGTCACCTGTAGCCCCCTCCTGCTGGGGGTCCGCGGTGGGTTTGCCCGGGCTGGGGCTGTCAGGCCGCGCAGACCACTGGCCATCTCGCTGTGATCTACACCAAAGCAGGGACGAACCTCAACTGCAAACACCCTGAATTCAAACGCCTCATTTATTCCATGGTATGATCATCTCCTGGATCAAACTACCATCCTATATAATGTTTGCTTCTATAACATGCTTTATGTACTCTCTGTCGGTTTAACATCGCATAACCTCCCAAGCACACGGAGCTTTAAGCTAAGTGGCATGTGAAATACCTGCAAAAATAACATTATCTAGTATTAAAATACGCTTAGCCATGAAACGGAAGACAAAAGCTCAACATATCAGGCATGGACAGAGGTGAAAGGAACTGATCCAGTTACATGTGGTAGAATATAGCTATAAAGATTAGCAGGGTGAATTTCTGCGCTTCATGGAAGATCACCAGAATAATGGTGATTTTATAAGTAACCAGGCACCTAGAAAACCAGTAATGCTCATTCTTTTCTTATCCCTTAGTTAGGGAAAATCCCACTTTATGCTAAAAGTCCGAAATCTATATGTATTCATTATACAGAAATACAACAGATGTTCTTTATTTGCCAAGGAAAACAGGAAAAGAGCAAAATACCTTAGTTCTTTTGTTACTGAGTATTGAAATGGTCATCTTGTCTTCCCCTCTTCCACACCTGTAATATTCGGTGTTAGATGCTTTCTTTAGCCTGCCCAGGGAGAGAGGCCAGCCAGGTGGGACACCCGGCTGGCGCCTGGAACAGCAATACTGCCGCTGCTGAGGACTCATTAAAAGCCAGTGGATGAATCCGTGGCAGCTGATATTGCTGCCAAATCCATTATTTATTTTTTTAAAGGTATTTAACAGAAATTTGAAAGATATAGGCAGTGCTCAAGTGTGGTACAAATTGCTCACAGAGAGAATAATCCGTGCCTTCCAACACCCACGTGGTTCCTGTACTATTGTAAGAGTATTTCACTCGGTGAAAGAAATGCTCTTGTACATTTTCTTCTTCCTCATGTTTTTAGCTACTTCATGTTAGCAGGAAGGTTTCAGAACTTCGTAATGCATTCTTCACCACAAATTGAATTTAATACATTTGGTGCAAATGCAGAAAGTAGGACTGTGCTAACTAGCATCCACCTTTCAGGGTGGCACCAAGGGCATCCCAAGGGTTTTTTTTGATCATTATTCATATTCTGGAATAATGAGATTGGCTCTTTTCTCAATAACATAATGGAGAGGGAAAAGTCTTACAATCACGTGCTTCACTGGAGTGAGAATAAAGATGCTGCTGCCGCCATCAGGAGCACAGGCTGCAGATCCCAGCTCACCGCATCCCACCACCTCTGCTGACACCCAGCCCACAAATCCCCCGGCGAAAGTTTAAGGAGGAAGTATGGGACCAATATATTTGTTTAATATTTTGCTTTTAATACCAAGTTGGCATTATTGGCATGGTTCTGGGGGCAAAGCATTGTTTCTAATGTTCAAACATTTCATTCCGTTCTTCAGTATTCCAGTGAATTGTCATCGCTTTTGGACTTTTGCCATATGTTAATAAGCCTGAAATGCAGAGAAGTGAGCCAGTCACCTAGTGGGAAATACCAGCAGCATCACTCCTTGGAAATGTGTAGGCTCTGCAGAGTTATAAACCTTATTTAACAAGACCTGTGTGGTGTTTTTGCCACGCTGGAGGCCTTGATGGCCTCAATCTTAGCAAGAACCACATCCCCATTTGATCTAGCTGAACCTGCCCAGAAGAGGTGTCACTGCCTGGAGGTAAGGGTATTTCTGTAAAAAAACACCCTGTCCCACTGCCTGGCCACACAGCACCCAGCTGGCAACACCTGCTGTGCTTCTTCCTTTTGCAGAGCATCTGTGCAGGCACAGGAGACTTTCCTACCTGACTGCAGGGCTCTTTGATTTAAAAAAAAAAAAACAGAATTGCCTGCAGAGTTTGTACTCCTGTGCTACAGATACAGCCCTGCCTAGGATTTGCAGCACAGTCCTTCCCATTTGCTTGCGACATCAGAGCAGGAATATTTCGGAACAGAATACATGCAACCATACATTTTGGTCATTGTTAATTTTTTTTTTTTTTTTTTTTTTTTTTGACTTTGACACCCTGGTCTTGTTTTGGAGCTCTATGACTTTGTATCACTATGCTTTTTCAGCATGCTTGCAGTACTCCTTGACAGAAGCCTTTAAAAGCTGGTGGCGTTGACAGCTGCTCTTCATCTGGGGTAGAGGTGAGAAGTGGCTGGTGTGAGGAGGAGTGGGAGGGTGCAAAGCAGCAGGCAGCCGCAGCTGGCACAGGGTGAGCAGGGAGCTGCTGCCTCTGCTCAGCACCTGCTGGGGTTACGTGCCGTGCACACTCCTGCAGACAGCAGCATTTAGCCAGAATAAGAACTGGCTCATTTTCAACTGCTGCTCCTGAAGGAAATGACATACAGGTGGTACTTCTTTACTAGTTATCCCAGTAACAAATCGGTAGCCTTTCCTCCTCATTTGCACCTTTATGACTGCAAAGTGTTTCCATCACCCCTTGATGGATGGGGAGGCACTGTGGGGGTGTCACAGCTCCCTGCCCGCGAGCAGGGCTGGGAGGTGAGGCGGTCTCCTATGTGTTTGCCAGACTGGGGATGGAGCTGGAGCTGCGGGAAGCCCTGTGTCCATGGGAAGGTGACCTAGACACCTGGGTGAGAGCATACCAGCGCTGGGAGCATGGCTTTGTTAGTGCTTTTACCTGTGCAAAGAGGTAAAAGCGATGTGGGAAGGTCGGGAGACTTTGCTGGGGAGGTTGATGGGGCTGTGATCTCTATCGGAGAGCTTTGTTGTGCTCGCACTGGTTTGTGGTGTGCGCTGGGGGCTGCTCCCCTCTCCCCCTCTGGGCAATGTGGCTGCTCTTCTCTGTTTATTCTGAAATAGGTTTGCTGTTATCCTTCATCCAGCAGGGCTGCCTCTCCTGCACAAACTTCTTTTTTCTTCTTCCTCCCAACTCCCTGTCGGGATCTGTCTGTATCAATCCCTCATCTCCCTGGTCCCTGCACATGGAAAACTTCCAGCCTGTTCGTGGTGGTGCCGCATCAGCGTGTCCTCCTCACCATGCATTTTCCTCGCTGCCTGTAATGTCCCTCATCTCTTCAGGGATGAATACGTGTACTGCTTACAGATATACCTGGGAGTTTTAAACTGCTGTGGGTCAAGATGTCTAGAACATTTCTGTTTTTTTGTTTCATGGGTTATTTTAAACGTAAAACTTTAAGTTAAAAAAAAAGAGAGAGATATGAATCTTCAGGTTTTAAGACTCTGTGTAATAAATGCTTGGTTTTTGGGTGAGGAGAGCATGACCTGGGCCACATCCCCCAGTTCCATCACGCAGGGCATGTGAGCCCAGGGCGCGCTTGGCCAGGCACCCCAGGGAAACAGGCTTCTCGTGGGAAAGCGCTGGGCTGGTGCTCAGTGTCTGGCTGGAGATACAGCAGTTTGTCCAATATGGTTCCTGCTTGCTCCTCGGGGTGATGTAAGGAAGATCTAAGCAGGCACTGAGGTCCTCACCAGCATGTTACTGGTGTGGGGACCTTCCTGAGCCCAGTCCCAGTGCAGGATTCAAGCTGGGAATGACTCGTGTGGCTCTCTGCTGTGTGCTTGCTTCTGTGGTGGCTGCGCACATGGTGGTGGAGATTGCTGATGTTTTCTTTTTATGATTATTTATTAAATGATTAAAAGCCCAAACACAGTTTCTAATAGAAGAACAGGTTACCATGTAAGAGGGGTGTTATCCTTTACGACTTCAGGCAGTCATTGTTCTGAGCATTTATTTTCTTCTAAGTGCAATTTAGAAGAGATGTTGTTAATAATAATAATAATAATAAAAAATAACTGTTATTTAGACTGATAGTGGAGTAGCAACTTCGAACAAAGCAGGAGTTTGTAATTTATAACTTTTTTAAAAAGTACACTTTTCCAAAAAAGATTCACAGAAAGTACAATTAAATCAGATCATTTGACACATTAATTTGCCTAATGCAAAAAAACTTTTTTAAAAAAAAAAAGTTCTTGAGGAAAAATAATTGTTGCAAAGGGACTTGAAAGTGGTAACAAGCAGTAGGGGAATAGCTCTGGAACACAGGTCTTGAGCATTTCAAGATGGGGAGGAAATCATCATGGTAGCCGTTAAAGCCACTTGTTTTCATTGTTTCTTTGTCAGGAGTAATGCGAGTGATTTTTGTCATAAATCTTTTCTTGGGAGGAGATTATTTGCTGAAAAATATTTGCTTTGTTTCATTTTCCATATCCATCAGTTGTTGAAGATTTTATTTCTTCTTGAAAAATTTTCACAAAAAAAAGAATAAAAGACAAAAAAACACCCAACCCCAAACAAACCCACAAAACCCAACCAAAAACTGTTAGTTTCTTTTGACTGCATTTTTTAACAACTTCAAGTATGCAGATTATCTAGTTCTTAGAGGTGTGATGGTTGCTCTTACAGAGCCTCTTAGCTGTCATGTTTTATACATTTTTTTTTTTCCGGCTTTTTCTGCATGTGTTATCGCTGCACTGTGCTGTGCTTGGCAGGGCTGCTGCTCCCCTGCGCGGGGGTTTGTCCTCCCAGGGCACCAGGGTCTCAGCAGCTCTACCTGGGTCTGACTTTTCTGGATGTCCCAGGCAGGGACACCGTAACAGTTCTGTTTGCAGATGGTTTCAAATAAGGAGAAAGGGCGGGGGGGGGGGGGGGAGTGTGGTGGGAAATTAAAGTCTACCTCAAGGAAGAAAGGTCAACAAGCTCAGTCTGTGATTTACTGAGAATTTTTACATTTCAGATATATTTTTTTAAATGAAATGGTTACAATAAAACCCCCTTCACCAACCCTGTGGAGCTTTGAAAGTCTGAACCCATGAACCCTAAGTTTCATAACGCCATGGGGGATGGAAGAAGAGCATGCTAATTCTTTAAATATGCAGGAATGTGTCTCTGTAGCTGACTCTGACTTTAAAAATCAAGAGCTTAAATGTCTGAGAAGCCCATATTTTGACTAATATTGGCAAACCTCATAAAAAATATGCATTTCTCAGTCCTATTATTTAGGAGTATAAATTTGTCTACATCTCTCCTTACCAAATGTTCTGAACATTAAAATTTTCTCACATCTGCAATTTAAGTTTCCAGTTAAGGAAAGGAAACTTTAAAATCTGGCTGGTTTCATCAGCCTGTTATCAGGGCCCATTGTATTTTCAGGTTTCTGTCAGTTTGACAAGACATAGCTGAATCCGTTTCTCCTTATAATCAAGATAATAACTACTAAAAATTGATGGATTTTGCTGCAGTTGAAAATGCAAACTAATTCTTGCCATAATTATCAAGTCTTTAAATGGTAATTGCACACTGTTACCATCTATCTGCTGTCAAATTTATTTCAGTAATTGACCTCCCAGTCCAGGAATTAGAGACAGCCTTTGATTATTGGTTCAATTAGTCTTAAAGCATCATGCCTCTTCTCTCTCTTTTTTTTTTTTTTTTTTTTTTTCCCCCCCAGGTATTTTAGTCTTCCAGCCAGTTAAAGAAGATACCAAGAATGTCACTAAATATTTCTTATCTTTATCACTTGCTATCTGTATTTGTTCTGTTCCATTTTAGCCGGTATGTATAGCTACATTGATGAGGTTTTTGATGAGAAAGTATTGACTGACTTTGTACTTTTACTTAGTTTCAACCTTTAGTGACACCTCTCTTAGGTGAGGGAATGGGTTTTGCTGCTGTTCTCTGGTGGTGGGTTGGGCTGCGGCATCCCCAGAGCGGTTCCCATCGGGGCTGGGGCACTGCTCTCAACAAGCTTCTGGATTCCTTCTGGTGGGGAGAGGGGAAAACAACCAAAAAAGTCAGATATAACTACCATAGGCTCTTCTGTATGCGTGCTTTCAAATATGAGGAAGGCAGAGAGAAGAATACATATTTTCAAGGACTGTTACTATAAGGGAGGCTTACCATGCAAAGTGACAGGGCTTGGTTTGGGAGAATGGAAGGAAAGAAATACTGTGTTCTTGATGTCACCACACGTGGAGATGGAGAAACATGTGCAGCTTGACTTGTGCCTTGCTTTGTGTAAAACAAATAATGCTGTGGATTTAAGCAGCAGTTTCTGGTCTGGTTTTACTCATCTAAATGAAAGAAAATGTACATAAACAGCATAGGGCCAAAAATAAGTTTGGGGTTTTTTCTCTCTTGTAATTTAGTAATTATTTAGGTGCCTTTTTTTCCCTTCATAAAAAGGAATTGAAGTCCTTTATGGATTCCCTGAACCAGCAAGCGTGCTGATTTTGTAGCTGGGAAATGAGGGAGAAGAATATGGAGAATAAAACTCCGGTCCAGGTGAAGTGTCTATGCAAACACTGTGCAAGCCCAGATTAGATTCTCCAGCCAAACTAATCACTGCCTTTGCTTTAAGTTGTATGTGTAAAGGTGGATTTTAGACTAAGCCATGCCTGATAAGCAGCTGCAAGGACGAAGAGGTTTCAGGTGGAATTCAGTCAGTATTGCACCTGACCTTGTCATGGGGGCAGAAAGAAAACCCACTTCAGTGGTCTTAAACCTGTCCTTCCCTCCCTTCCTCAAGCTTATTTTCCCCAGGTTTGCGCAGGTGTGTTTTTTTTCTTCCCCTACATGTTTTCCCCATGGGAAATTCAGCATATTCCATAAGGTTTTTGGGGAATATACTTTTCTGTTGTTGTTGCATGTACACAAATGAATGTTCATGCAGCAGTGGAAGAAAATGAATGAAATAAAACAGAAACGTGTTCTCTGGTTTCCGCCCTAAGATAAGCAGTAAAAAAAACCATAAATCCTTCTCCTGTATGTAGCAGATATGTGATCTAGGCTTTTTAATTATTTCTTTACAATGATATTTTATTCAGTTCTACCTTAATTTTAATCATCGTTGTGAGGCATCCCGAAGTTACATTTCACAATCCACATCCCTGCAGGCTGGTAATGAGAGCAGTGTAGCACAGCTATCTTTCATGCAGCCGTCTTCTGTAGACCAAAACATCTGCTGGTGATGCAAACAAAAGTCACGCTTGGCTTTTTAATTCCAGATGATCACCATTTGATAACTCTTTTCATAAGAGAAAATGACTGCTAAATATAAACAAATGCAGTCAGGATTTTCATGTTCTGCAGTATTCACCTGGCGTTTCAGCTCCCTGCTATTATCCCAAATCCCTTCTGTTCTTTGCCAGTCTGAGCAGAGAAGCAAGTGTTGCTGTGGTTACACTGGAGAAATAGGCAGATGCTGCAACATGCATGATGACTCTTCCAGGAAATGCTTCAAGATAATTATGAGTAGCGATTGTGCCAGGGATATTGCTTGTTCCTGTGTCTCTTCAGATAATAACTTTTATAACCTCCTTGGCTGTGTCCTCTGGAAGGATTTGAGGACATAGTGATTGTAAGAAATCACCTGAGATTATTATTTCCCCGTGTCTTCTCCCTCCCAGACTGAATGACAGCCTTCCTTGCACCTCAATAATGTCTGCCCTCTCTCGCCTCCAGTTTGTGAGCTTTAACTATATTTCAGTATCTGTTTTTTCTTTTTGGAACTTTTCCTGCTTGTGGATTTAAGAACTTCAGAATAGGTAAAGCACCTGAGTCCAGTGCTTAGCTGCTGCCTAACCTGCAAGTGCTGGACATCAGTTGGTGTGTAGATACAGCTATACTTTAACACTAAACTTTTACCCTCTCGCTGAGTGAGTGCACTCCAAAGCTCTCACTCGTAACGATGCAAAGCACCTTGTGCATGAGCTGAGGGAAAGATTTCCAGTGGAGGTTTGCCTGCCTCATCCTGGCTTTGCTTCTGCAGGTATGAGCAGAGCAGACCTAACCAGATACCAAGGGAGATGGATGTTGGTCTATAATTCTCCTCCAGCATACCTGTACTGGTGGGACTGGGATTCTGGGAGCAAGGACCCTGTGACAGGGAGACCTGACCCACCTGAGGCTGGAGCATGCCTTTCCAATTGGATGCTCCTGCCAGTGAAGGTGGGCAGCAAGAGTGGGTTGCTTAAAGAAATATGTACATCCCACAGCAAAGCAACATCTTTTAGTCTTATTTCAGCATTAGCTGCCGCTCTTCTCTAGCAGTAACATGCAAAAGCGCCAAAAAGGTACAAAAATTAATACAATTGAAAGGCACCTTGAGCTTCAGAATTCCTTGTTTGCTGGGACTTGGCTCCTACTGAGGCTGTGGAGGGATGTGCCCGGATCTCTCCCAATGCATTTGTGAGGAGTCCAAGTACTGTACCTAAGCTTGAGAAAACAGTGGTGGAAGCAGTCCAAGACATCTCTGAGAACTGGCCTTCAGTCAACTCGTTCATTACTTTATTAAAAAAGCATAAACAGGTAGGGAGTTCAGAATTCCTCCTCTCTCTAACTTAGCTGTCGCATCAGACTTGCCAAATATATATTTATTTTTTTTTCTCTTTACCCCTCGTACAAAACAACAAGCTTAGCTGCTTCTCTGAGACTATTCATTTTCACCACATCAGGAACTTATTAATTCTTGATGAGAATTCAAGCATTAATCAATTCTTGATTGAATTCTCCCCAGAGGGAAAGAGGAGAAACTGGGCCAGATTTGCCTTTTGGCTGCTTTGAGCTGTCTCTGACTCTAACACACACTGCCACAGTGGTATAATTGGTCTGCTCAGCTTCGGCTCCATATCAAATGCATCTTCACAGATAATGGAGGGCTCTGAAGACAATCTTCCCACTACAGGTACTGTCTGATGAGAAGAAAGTGGCCAGAGCCCCCGCAGTGCTTTACCTTCGCAGTCCTCCCGCGGCAGCCGCAGCAGGTACCAGCGAGAATAGCCTGGGGGATGCTCTAACAGGGGTCAGGCAGGCACAGAGCTGCAACAAGACCAAGGCAGTTAAAAGGAGGAGATTTAAAAATAAAAATAAAATGTATATAGCTTCCTCCATCTGGGTTTTGTGTGTTGCAGCCATACCTGCAGCAGGTAAGGGTGCAGGACTGAGCACCGGGAATCTAAGTCACATTTGGAGAGAGTCAAAGAGCCTGGATCTGCTGCTGGTCTGAAGTCGTGGTCAACGTAGATGCAAGCATGTCGGATTTCTGTGGCAGTCTGGAATCAGGCCCTCACTTGCTGTGGAGAAGTTCTTACATGGAAGCTGTTTGCTTCTAGTGCAAATCTTGGAAGTATACTGTCTGCATTAACGGCAAATCAATTCAGATTTTTAAACTGAGATTTCCTGGTGGTTTCATTTAGTCATGCTGTACTGAGGAATTTACATTTAGATTTATACAGTTGACCCACTTCCTTGTAACCATATTTTGCAGAAGGAAGTTTCCCTGTGAGATTTTTAGAGCTATTTAGATGAATTTTACTTGACAGCTCCATGTAATTTATTTTATGACTCCCTTGCAATGAATTAGAAATAATTTACCCTTGTGCTAAAATTTGCCCTATTTTCCTAGGGAGCAAAACTTCTTTTATTTTTCTTATACTTCTCATTAAAAGTAAAAGATGATTACTTCAGTTCTAAGGTGAATTAGACATGGCACAAACTCTAAAGCGGTGCCTACAATATTCTTAATTTGAGCTGCACGTTCATTGTCAGCTTGTGTATCTCTTAACTCGGGAGCATGGATTTTTTTTTTTTTCAGTAAGTTTACTATTGTTTCTTCAGAAAGGATTTTCTCTCCCCATCTCCTCCCTAAATATAGAAGTCCAGTCAGACTGCATTCATACTCCAATACATGTCCAAATTCTGGTGTTTACATTTCTTTCTTGACTGTCATACTCGGAAATTTGCTACGATACATCAAGCAGAAGTTTTGCGTGGATGACATTGCACATGTTTCCCTGACAAAGTGAATTTCCTGGTGTTGAGCTCTTACTAGGGGAGAAGGGCAGATGAGCTGGGAAAGCCAGCTTGCTTTCTGCATGTCGCCTTATCCCCAGCGTGCCCCGCTGCTGCCTGCAGGTAGAGCTGCTGCTGGTAGGGTTGCTGGAGTTGAGATCCATAGCCAGTGGTGCTTTGCAGTTACTGCCTACTTCACTTGTACATAAACCCTGTTTTTTTTCCAGTCTTTGCCTTTGCTAACTGCTTTGAAACCTACAGATAAAAGTGATTTATAAGAACCGCTGCTGCTATTATTTTTTTCCCTCATTCCAGAAAATAAATTAGAACATAATATTATGAAAAATATGTCAAAACAACCCAAGGAAATTTTGTTCCCATTAATTGCAAGAGGACCAGCTGTTTAAGTTCCAGGTGGTGGCTGCTCTCCTCCCCAGGGAGCGTTGCACAGCAAAGGTAGCATGTGGCGAGACAGGAAGGAGCGGCACACTGAGCATCTTGGTGCGTGGGAACTCCGAGGCAATTCTCTGCTCTTCTGAGGCGGCCAAGCCGCTCTCTTCCTCCCCCGTGTCCGTTCCGGAGCCAGCCAGGGGCATGGCAAGCGCTGACTGGTTTCTGAGCATGGGCTCTGAGGATGGACCTGTGATGCTCGATCCTGGCGGCTCGTTCCTTCTTTCCTCCTTCATTCTCATGCCGTTGAAAATAGGGTTCATTTTTATTCCTTCCAACCCTTCAAAGGCAACCTCCGCCACTTTGAAGCAACTGCAGCTGGAAGCAGTGACCTTGCCTGCACCAGCGTACCCATGCTGGCGGCACTAACTGGGGGGTGTGGGGGCTATGGGAGCTCTCCTGCCTGACCCAGAGACAGGTTCAGGAGGGAGTGGGAGCTGGGATAGGGACAAAGTGCTTGGGCAGAGCGCTGAGCTAACCTGACTGAGCTACTGAGACGCTGCAGAAGAGGAGCATGGGGGAGGGGGTTTAGGCTGCTTTATTCAGATTTTTCATGTTTCTGAATTGCGATGGAAACGTGGCCCTGGCTGCCCTGGGAAAGCACAGGGGAATGGGCTGAGCTGTAACCGCAGTGCCAGAGGCACAGAGCTGGGGGGCTCTGGGTGGCACAGGGAGGAGCAGCCACTCGCGGGTCAACCCTCTCTGGTTTTGGTCTTAAAGTAGCAGGATGGTTTGCTATTTTTTAATGCCTTGGAGCTGGCTGCAGTGCCTTTGCTGTGCCTGTCTCAGCAGGGTTCAGATACCCACCACGGTGGTGGTGATGATGGTCGCTGTTGAGGGTAATAGTATTGTAGCCTCTGGTTTCACCTGTGAATGGCTCTAAGGATTTAAATGGCTGAAAGATGAGAAATGCCCAAATTTTCTTCTCAAAGACCCTTTGCACTCTAAGCATGAAGGGAAACATCCTGGCAGTCACTGCATGTGATGGGGTTTGGGGTTTATGGGTTGCTGCCTTGCCACCTCTGGAAGGAGAGGACCTCTATTTCAACCACCCCCCTCTAGCTCAGCTTGAGTAGCTGAGCAGGAAGGGTAGAAAACAGCTTAAAAAAACAAACAAACAACAACAAAAAAAAAACAGCGGCGGACCGAGGGAGCACTTAAAATGAAGATGTCGGTAACGAAATGGACATTTATCAAATCTAGTGACCTGTATAAACAGAGGAGAGGAGTTGTAGCTGGTCAGTTATGACCATGTAAATTTAATTGAATTGGTATTGCTTGCAGGAAATAGAGAGTACTAAATATAATAATTAGTAGCTTTTTTGGAAGAAGCAAGTAGGCAGAAGGCACAGGGAAATGACACTTAGAAAGGAGTGCATTACCCCTGTCAGTCACACACAATTAATACAAATGAGCCATCAGTGTTGGAGTTCAGTTTTCTAATAGCTAAAATACAAGATGGGGCACTTGGTCATGTCTGCTAGGAAAACAAATCCCGCAGGATCTTTTCCACTGTCTGTTTTGCAATGTGTGTTTGCAGGGTAGGAGGAGGTGGGCTTAGGGGAGGACCAGGAGGAGAAACGACATCGCCGGGGTCCTTTCCTCTGAGAAACTGATGCGGAAGTTCTCAGGCAGCTGCTATGAGACTGCCCTTGGTGTTTCTTAAGAACGGTAGCTGACATTTCCCTAACTCAAGATGCATTGCAACTAACTGAAGAGAGCTCTGTAGTGGATCCCGCCTCCACGGCAAGAGAGTGATTGATCACTGAATAAAAAACTAGTGGTTGCTTGGCGCAGGGAAGCATGGTTTGATTGTGTCTAGTAGGTACTAATGAGGGGGGGGGAGTCTCTGTGGTTTATTTACTGTTGTCCAAAAGATCCAGTTTCACAAAGATAAAACCAATAAAACTCCCCTAATTCCTCCCCTCTCCTCCCTGCTCTTGGTAGAATAACAAATGGTGAATGGGGTGATGAGGAGCGTACAGCAGGGAATATAAATGACGAATTGAACATGGTAAGATTGACAAGCAAAAAAGCATGAGAAAATGTGTGGCCAACAAGTTTAACCCTATTTCATAATGCCCTTTAAATATGACAGGAGTGAAAAAGAAGTTTAACAGTTGTGCCAGTCCATTTGCAGATGGCCAAGGGGCTGTCAGGGTGCCTCTCCTCTCGCTGGCGGGGAGGGAGGAGGGCAATGCTGCCTCGCAGGGGAGAACAGTTTTGATCCCACTAGTGATTAAGAGGCAGTTAAACAGCAGCTACTATCATCAGGCTCTGTTAAATCAGTAAGTCTGGGTAACTGGCACCTAAAATTTTTAAGAGCCGTCTGAGCTACTCTTTGGATCATTAATGTTTATTTTTAATAAGTCCTGGATCGCGAGGGAAGCTTCAGTAGGCTGGAAGAAAGCTCGTGTTCTGCCATTATTTAAAAAGGGTAAATGGGATGACCTGGTAATTACAAGCCTGTCAGATGAGCGTTCAATCAATATGTGTTTCATACCACCAAATGTAAGGTCATATATCTAAGAATAATGAATGTAGCTGATACTTGCAGGATAGGAGATTTTATCCCATGAAGCGGTGTATGGGAGGAGAATACCGAGCAGGTCTAGGGAGAAACTCTCTGTCACGGGGGAGCTCCAGGCGGCGACGCGGCTGTCCTCCTTGGGTGTCTGTGATTCATGCAGCCGCTTGGAAATTCAGAGGGAGTTCAGGGAAAATTCACCAGAATGATTAAAGATTTTGCAATCCAGCCATAGAAAACTGGAGTCTGTCTGAGCCGCAGAGGAAAAGCAAAGGACTTCCCCAATCGGTCTTTAATGATCCGTGCTGGGACAATACTGGCAGAAAATAGAGTGGCTGCAGCTTGAATCCAGAAAGCTCAGGCTACGATCAACATGTGCAGTGCTTGTTAATTACTGTCCAGGTGAATTAGGATTGTGGCAAATTTCCACTGCTAGAGTTCTTCGCAATAATCTTGATTTGCCCAACCGTTGTTGGCCTCTAAATGGGAAGGGACCCTGGCTGCTCTTCCTACCAGGCAGGCTTTGCTGGCGTGCAGGGCTGCAGCCGGTGCGGGCCAGGGTGCTGCTGTCGGCCGCAGCTGAGGATGTGCAGAGCTGGGGGGGGGGGGGGGGTCTGCACCGGCACAGCTTTCGGCAGGACCTCTGGAGTTGGAGCAGCCACCCCAGAGGAATGAGAAATGGAGGTCTGCAATAAAATGTAAAATTGATAATCCACCCTTCAGGTGGCCAAAATGTGTTTGACCACTGAACTCAGAGGTGATTCCTGCATAAGCTCTTATTTTATTATTTATAGCTGGCTAAATCACCACGCAGGCTACAAGGCTATTTTTTGAAGGTGCAGTGTAAACCTAAATTGAAGCCTATTTTTAGCACCTCTCCTGGAGGTCAGGATGTGTACAGGTCTCTATGGACTCTGCAAAATCTAAAAATATTTTCCAGTTACAGTGGATTTTTTTAATTCTCTTCAGAAATTCATGATCTTTCTGATTTTAAAGCAGACATTGAAATCTGGTGGTGCTTTTCTAACTCCCTTTCATCTCTTACTGTTGCTAATTTTGTCAGTTATCTGCCCTGGTTTTCCCATTTAATGAGTAGTTGGATCTTCTGTATGAAAATACTATTGTGTTTTTGGAACTTGGATTGTGCATTACCCACACAATTTGCACATTTATGTTGGGTTTGTAAGTTGTTTGTATTATAAAAAGAAACTGTCTCTGCCTTTGGGGCTGGGGGAGGACATCCTAGAGTCCTGGAGGAATTTAGTATGGAAGGGCTTTTGGAGGCTGCACAGCAGTTAGCTCGTCTTGGTTTCTCCTACCCTGATTTTCCACCGGGAGTTAAGGAGATGTGGAAATAAAATGGTGTGGGGATAAAGAAGCTTTTGAGAAATTTCCTGATTAATTTATATTTTATAAATGTGTGTGTGTTATATATATATAAAATAAAAAAGTATTGTTTGAACTTTAAGCGAAGTGTTGCCTTTCAGAATTTGAATGACATTTAGGTTTGGAATTTAAATCTATACTACGTATTTTGGAAGATTAAACCTAAACAAGGTACATCATTCACTAGGGAAAATTCCAGGTTTCGACTTTTGTAGTACACTTCCACTCTCGATTTAACCACTCTCCCCCAGGTTAAATTTCTTACCTTTCATTTAATTTCTAGGTAGGTAAAACTTCATATTGATATTTCTCACAAAGTAGGCCAATATTTGTTTCCTAGACCTAGCTCCTAGTGAAAAACACTTGAGGATGCTGAAGTCCCTCGGTGCAACAGACAATGATATTGGTACAAGGCTGCTCTGGAAGTACGGCAGGCTCCGAACGCCTTTGACAACCCATTCGTCTCGTGCCTGCTGTGCTGAGGTTACATATTCCTGCAGCCTCTAGAATATCTGTTTCCAGAAATTCACTTTCACAGACTCTCCTTTGACTTTCTCTTTCTCTTTCCTCAAATTTCCAGTTCTCCTCTTTCTTTAGGGAAGTAAGCCTTTGAAGCTTTCTCTGTCTATTCATCCTATTTGTAAGATTATTAAAATATTTACTGGATACTTTCATCTACAACAAGTCTATGAGGGCTACTAGAATTAGCATGTATTTGGGAGTCTGATTTGGCTCATCCTCGTGACTGGTAAATCAATTTCTGCTCATTTAAAGCTGATGAACCTGATTATCAATGTTCCTCTGGCAAGGAAATGGAATTCTATTGATTTGGGTGGAACCATCTCAGATGTATAAGTTAACTTTTAATCAACAAAATGCAGCTCAGTGGAATATAACTGGTAGGATAACATCACTTTCAACCCTAAACAATTAAGAAATACTTTTTTTTTTTCCTCTGAGTACTCACCATTCCACAGAAGGTAATGGTTTTCTTTGTGCTCTGTATCTCTTTAGTGTTAAAAATAAGCAATCTTTTAATTCTCTACCAGTGGTTGATTTGTTGGTTTGGTTTTTTTAATGAGTGCTTGCTTGTTTTTAATCACTAAAGAAACTACTGGCGGAAGGTAGGATCTTTGCAACTGCAGCATTGTCCAATGAGACCAACAATATCCAGACTATTATTGGTGGATGAATCTTTGTCAAATAACAGTCAATTCGAGTTATTGTGGACAAAATTTGTTCTCTGGTCAGCTGACATATTATCCTCAGCTTCCAAGTCCTAGAAAAGATAAAATATACTCTTTAAGTATTTTAACATTTACAAATTTGCTTTCCAGAATTGAGCAAAACCAGAATCAATGAGCAGCTAACATCCAATTTCGGTGAAACATATGGAAGTCGCTTTTTAAAGGGTTCCTAATGAAGTCTTCATTATTGTAATATGTACATATTTTGAGTGTTGTCAGGCTGTTTTTAATTGGTGTTAGTGCTAAAATACATCAATTGGCAAATGACTATGGATTACATGGAGTTGTAATTTAGTTCAGAGTTCTGGTTCCTACTTGAATCACTTGGGAGTGAATTATCAGAAACTTAATATGAATTTTTTTTTTCATTTGGGTCTTGTTGTTTGTCTGGTTGGGGTTTTTTAATGTTCTGGGCAGCTATAGCCAAGGGAAACAAGTAAAATGGAGATTACATCCCAGAGTATACTGACCACCAGGAAACGATTTTCCAAGGAGTGTCAGTCACAGAGAACCCCTGCAGCATCCTGGCGTTGTGGCCTGTGAAACTGGGATGTTTTGGAGCTATAAATGGAAGATCAGGAGAATCTGAGTGGAGGGGAGGGGTTGTCTGTTACTTGGCACCACCAGCATGTACCACCATGGGGTCCTATGCTGCTTACTAGGGTGAACTGGAGGGTCTCTGTCATGAGAAAATGATGGCACTCATGGTCTCCTTCAGTGAAGAAGCAGCTGGGAAAAAGGCCCATCATTAAGAATAGAAAGAGCAAAGAGCAGGGTCCCAGCCCTGGGATCCCTCCCAGATCCGGCCGAGCTGTGCCGGGTCGCTGCCGCGTTCATCTCTCTCCTTGTGCAGGCGCTGGCTCCTGGTGAGCGCTGGGCTGCTGATCAAAGCACGCGCAGAGGGGGTGCAGCTCAGGTTTAAAGGCTGTAGCCCTGTCTCTCCTTTATATATTAATATATTCCTTATATTTTATTCTCTACTAGTTATTATTTTTATCGTTCCTATTTTCCCTTGAAGGTGGTAATTATTTTATATTCATGCTTCAGTCATTATCAATTGATGTGATCATTTCATGCTCTGTAGCTTTGAATGCTACAGCAGATTTCCAGCTGGGATGGCTCTGTTGTGCAGTACTTGTCTGTGGCCGATGCTACTGCCACAAGAGGTCTCATGTGCAGACATGTGTTCAGTTTTTTAGTTTACTGTCCTCTGACTTAGCTCAGTCATTTTCCAGCATTTTGCCACTACTGTTGCAGAGATAAAATAATGACCATCCTGATTTTTTGGGGTGTGTGTGGCCATGTTCCACCTGTGTGTGACGAGAGACGTTACAGCACAGGACGCGTGGGATCAGGTGTTCAATCCATGCTCCTGTGAAAAGGACGGGTATTTTGTGGAGAACCTGGTGCTGCCCGAGCAGGGAGGCTGAGGTGCTCGTGGGTCTTTGCTGCCCACACATGTATGTGGTTGGACTGACCCTGTGGTCTTGTCTCCTGGGTCATGAGATGCTCGAAGCTGATCCAAACCTTTTTGGGTTGGTTATCCTCAGTCTTCTAACATACCTAGTGCAGAGAAAATCTCTTTACGGCGATATCACTTTCAAAATAACTCTTGGGTTTTTTTTCATGGCATAGAGGTGCCGTTACAAGGCTCAGCAGTCATCTTAATGTGGATTTAGTGCCCACGAATACAGGACAAGGAGGAAATACCAGTCATGTGTTTCCAGCTACTTGTTTCCAATAGTTAAGCTGAAGTATGCTAACAGAAATATTATTGATTAGCTTTCAGGGTAAAAAATTGTCTGCACAGATATGTTCAGCATCATTGTATATTGACTAAATGTTTTAAAGACAGATAAGATACACCTGTGATAGGCATATCTTCTTGTCTGGAGCAATGGCTTTCATTAACTTTATTATTAAAGTGAGCATATTAATACTGAAGTCCTAGAGCCCTTCTGCATACCTGTGTGATCAGAATTTGAATCTTACCACTTACTGATACCTAACTCAAGTTTTCCAACAATATAATCTTCAGTATAACATGTTTCATGCTCTTCTGAGAGACAGCTCATTCAGGGAAACCTGGAGCAGAAAAAGAATGAAGCTACCTGCCCAAGCAACTTTGACTAAGCATGAGAAAAACCTGTTTCTTTCCCATTTGTAATCCATTATTGTTTTCACAATTGGTTTGAAAATGTGAGCATTGCTTCGCTTTCCGTATAACCTGATCCATCTGCTATTTGCTGTGTATTGCTCGAGATCCAAAAATGCACACTGAAACAGGGGTGACATTGTCACTGCAAGAGAACAAGGATGGGCTCGCCCTATGCTTGTCTTTGCTGTGTTGCACGGAGGTTGCCGGGGCCAGCTCCATTTATTCTAGACTTTGTGTGCAGTGCAATTTGGCTAGTTACTGTGATGAATTAATAGGCCAAGAAAATGAAGTGCTTTAATCATAATTGCATGTTCATGAGCCAAATTTCAAGGCAAGGATTTAATATCTATAAGTGCAAGAGATAATAATAATGGCGAAAGTTATACTGTAAGGAGTAATTTTGGTTTCTAAAATCATTTTGAAAAGGCAACCCCACTCAACCAAGTAATTTGTGTAGCTACATAAATATTCCCTGTGTTCCTTAAAGCATTTCTTTTTCTCCTGGAGTCTGCAAATTACACTTTTATGAGATGCTGTACAAACGAACTACTATATCTGTTCAGAGTATGATAATATCTCCTTGCCTTTGAATGAAATATTTGGCCCTTGAGAATCTGGCAGTATCTTTCCTCATAAAATACCTGAAAATTGAATAAGATCTTAAGCTTTATTATGTACATATAATACTGGTACCTGCGGGATTATGTGTAGTAACCTTATTTACAGAACCTTAAGATATATTTGCAGAATATATTTTAGGCTGGGGCAACTCTGTAACATGTGTTTATAATCTCTTCTTCTTACATGACTTGATCTCAAAAAAAATCCCAAAGGTTTTATCTCAGAAAAAGTATGCAGGTCCCCAGTACAAACTGTGTATAACTTTAAATGGCAATGCTTCAGATGGCAGGGACAAAATGCATACCTGGTGAAATCTAATAAGTCAGTCTCTTAGGCTGTGTTGTTTCCAAGTCCTTTGTGCTCAAAATGCAAAGACATTGTAAGGAAATGTAGCTTTTCTTATAAGAGAAAATATACATATATCATGGATGCTGCATCCACAGGGATTCTTCTTTTGAAATTGGAATAAGGCCATGGATTTTTAGGCACCAGAGGAATACATTAGAGACTTAATACTGATGAGAAGTCTTTACTTCCTTCCAAGAGTGCATTTCTTCTACTCTGGAAGCAGGACCTCCTCTGGTAAAGCGTTATGGTAAAGAAGCTGCTCCTTGGAATGTTTGCAAAGAAAACCACTCCCTTTGGAAGGAAGGGCGGGGGGGGGGGGGGGGGGGGGGTGTGTGTGCGGGAAGAGATACCGCCTACAAATGCCTGTATTTGGAATTAGTGAGTGCAGCTGGGGAAACATAAAAACATTGCTTTGTCGGAAGAAGTATCCACCTCATCCACTCTCTGCGTATGAAATTCTTCTTGGCCAAAGTCTGGAGAAGTGTTAGGGCTTTGCAAAGTGGTGTTGTGGTATTATCCATGGGGATGCTGATGTAAAAGGGCTTTATCAAAACTTTTGAGGAATCAAAATACAGGATAAAAAACTTTTTGTCTTAGCTCAAGAAAACCAGAGGTTTCCAAACACTTTTTTCCCCCTGATCCTCTTAGCAGTTCCTTCACAGATAAATAATTATGTTATGTTTCTGGTTTTGAAACACGCAAACATGATCACTTTGGTGGTTTTAGTTATTTTTCTTTACTAAGCTGTTCTTTACAGGCTTTTTAGAGAGCTGGAACTGAATCCATGTCCAATCAAACTGATCAGCATTTTTGGGTATGACTTTTCAATCACAGTGTAATGTACAGTCATTTAATGTAACTTCATACAACAAAGCTGTTTGGATTATTTCCTTAAAATAATCTGCAGGATCTTAAAGAGCGCTTTGGATAGCTCAGAAGTCTCAGCACTGTATATATTTTTCATTACATTCCTGCTGCTTTTGTAATGTTTCCAAAGTGTCAGTGATGGGTACAGTAACAGAAGAGGGCCTGCAATTTACTTCACTGAGAGAGCAATGCTGTCTAAGGTGAAATTAAAATAGACTTCACTTATTTGTGGAATTAATTATTAAAATGTGCTCAGCAATCACTCATGTCAACCGTCTATGCTTCCAGGAGGTTTTTTCCCTCGTGTAAATGCCAACAAAACAATGTTAGGTGATACTGAGTTGCTTTGCATTAATGATAGCATTCCCTTCTTGTGTCTGTTGTATTATTTAAAATGTGGCTTTTGTTAGTTATTCAGTGCAGTGCATTTGTGTGGGACAGAGTAAACCTTAGTCATTTTCATCAGCATCTAAACTTGCAAATATGAATAAGGGGCCGGGGTGTGTGTGTGTGGGTGGGTGGGTGTGAAGCGCTTTAATTTTCCGACTCAGTTTCCATTTGGTTGTTGCCAGATGTCACCTTTTGAGTTAGACTCAACAAGTTTTCCTAAATCTTGTTCTCAGGCCTGATTGCTTTTTCAGGGTGCTCTTCTGTATGTATGGGGCAGCTTTTGGGTTGTCCTGCGCTGGGTGATGTAGGAAGAGCCGGTGCTGTCAGCGGGTAGCCCTTCCAGGGAGGGGGCAAGGGAGAACTTACCAGAGTTTCCTGAGATGAAGCCTCGTTTAAGGATCACTGAAATGAATTGTGTGTCAGTGTTCTCACAAATTGCACCTATGTCACACAGGCTTCATTTAAAAGCACATATTTGTTTGTGAGCATGTTTTAAAATTGAAGAAGTTGGGAGCTGGATGTGAAGCGGGACATTTAGAAGGCTCTCTCCTGTGAAGAGGCAAGTTTAAGGGTCTGAAGTTGTGGTTTTGTTTTGTTGTGGGTTTTGGTTTTTTTTTTTTTTCTTTTTCAAGAGATGATCTTTGAAATCTTTTCCATCAGTTCTCTCCACATTCCAATTTCAGTTTTATAACACCCCTCACTGTGCAAGACTTGGCAGGAAACTTGCCCATCTTGCAGAGCCTTGCATGAATAATTCATTTAAGTGTCATGCTGATTCTCAAAAGGCTGGAATATTTCTTTGGAGAAAGTGTTTAATAAGATTCTTCCAAACAACACAAAATATAGCTTTGTATGAATTTTGTGGCGTAGTATCTCTTTAAAGGTTTTGCACAATCAACGATTTAATGAACTGAAAACCAAAACATATGGTAGTCGCTTCTACCTATTTGTTTCCTAGGCTGAAGTATGGAGATGAAGCTGCTTAATTGGGGTCAGAAACTTGAATCTGTCAGATCTGAAGACATAGGCAAAAGTTCAAGAAATAGGATACGACTCCTTTTTGGCTCCTTATATTTATATCTTCATTGGGGTGATGCTATACAACAAAACCGGAGAACGAGGCAGCCCTTCTGCTTATTTTTCCAAACCAACAGGAAATATCACACGGCTCCTGCAAAATGCTGTCACTCTGAAAGGTTCCCAGCTGCACGGTGTCCCGGATGTTTTGTTCAACAAGGTGTCATTTAGCCCATCAGGTAGAGGCACAGAGGTGCTTGTAGTCCTCTGAAGAGTGAGTTCCGTGACAAATTACGGGTATTTAGAAGTTAATGAAGCCTATTAAAATGGAGGGTATTTTTGCTTTGTATGTTTTTCCTTTCGTAGAATACTTTTAATTGGGCTTTGGTGATGTAAGAGGCTGATTTGAAATGGGAAGTTCCTTGAAACCTTTCAAAAGAACCCCATCCACTTGTTTTATTTTGCTTATGCTATTTTAACATTATTACAGTTTTTAACCAGCAATATTTTACCAGAAAAAAAATAAAAGCAAAAACCAAATCAAGAGTCGGCTGGTGTAGTTAGAATACAACGCCACATCAAGCTCATCAGTGGTTGCAGGAGCACCTTTCAGAGTGTATTTGGCAGCTATACAATTGGGGTAAAGTATTTAGGGTTGCTCTGAGGATGGGAGACCATTGTGTTTCCATGTCTGTTGAGAAAGAAAATAATTCACAAGAGGAATGTCTTTGGTATGTAATTGGTTCTCATTAAGTGAATTAACTAGGCAAGCGTTATAATGTTGTCATTTCAAGGCATTTCATCAGAAGAACTTGGCCTCGGATCTAAATCAGGGCAGAGACTCTCACTGGTGTTAGTGGTGATGCAGCGCACTCGAGCCGAGTGTCAAGATTATGGGTCTGACCTTGTCAGCAGTGAGTAAAGATGAGGAGACAGCCAGAGCACTTTGGGGCATGCTGACTTTCATGCTGTGACTTTGCCCTCTACGCTATTTCAAAGCTGGAGCGAGTTACAAGATTTTTCAGCTCTCCAGTTCAAGAGTGGGGAGCCCTTTCTCCAAATTTTCCCCCAGCAGCCCTGGAGCCGGCTACCCAGGGAGCTGCACAACCTCTCTTCTTGGAGATTTTCAAGACTGAACTAGGAAAAAAAAGCCTTGACTGACTTGATCCAGCATGAAGAGCTCCACATTGAGTGGGGAAATTAGGTTCTCTCATGGTCCCCTCCAACCAAGACTTCTATGAGCCTATGAAATCTGCAAGGCAAGAGTCACTTAGGGCTTCAGTGAGGCATCGGACAACACCCAGGTGTGTGGGACAGATCGTGGCCCATGGAGTGGGGTCACGGAGTGTCACTCCTTGAATCGCAGTGCAAAGATGCCAGAAAAGCTGCTGGATCAACAGCCTGCCTGGGCACGCGTGCCTCCTTCCCCCACCTCCAGCATCCAGCCTGCTTCATGGTCAAGCCACGAGTTTGCCAGGTTCCAGGACTTGCGCGTTCATTACTGCTGAAATGTATTCCTACACAGATATTGCTCTCTGTAGTGCCTTCCAGGGAGCTCATTTAAAGATGATATTGGTGATTGGTGGTTTTCAGTGTTGGTGAAGCAGTTTTCATAATCAGAATCTAAGAGAACTGAACTCCTTCAGCTTGCTGATTATTATTTTTTTTCCTAGTTGTCATTTAGTTGAAATTAATATTGTAATTGCTTTCTCTGGAGACTCTATAGTTTCATGAACTCTCATTTACGGAGAGAAATATGGATGATGGGTGACTAATGATGCTTAGTTAGGCATTTTTGTAAAAAATAAATACAGAATCTGTCAATCCACTCTCTGTCAGAGAGAGAAACAGCTCCCATTTTCACACAGTCTCTTCCTTCAGGGTATTCTGTCTTGGGAAGTACTATAATAGGGAGAAGTCTATGGGTTTTGACTTCTTTGGCAGTTTTCACCCTTTCGCTTGCAAATACCCTTCCAGTTTTCTGATAACATTTATGGGGGCTGAGAAGTGCATCTCTTACTGAAGACGATAGAGCAAACTTCTGGGAATGACATTGACCATGGCATGTCGAGTCCATATTCTCTGATTTTACCACTAAGGATAATAAAAGTTGAACAAACAATATCTTTAACCTGAGAAACTCAGCTTAGCTGTATTGATTAGGAGGTTGCTATGCGGATTTAAATTAGCTGTGTCCTTAATTGTTTAAAGAAAGCGTACTGGTATGTCTAGCTCCCATCTGCATCTTTTGCAAGCTGCTTGCTGACAAATGTTGTGTTCCATGTCCCCTGCCCTCCCCCCTCCCAACCCCCCCCCCCCTCAGTAGTCTGGTAATTGGTTAATTAAGTTCAGATTCCTCTGACTGCAAGATTCAAAAGGACACATTCTCATTTTACTTATAAATACACAAGCTTTTCTTTCCTTCATATTATCTCCTCTCTTTTCAAACATTTATTTCTTACATTTTCTTTTCTTGTGAATGGCCTTGTTTCCTACTGCTTATAAAAGAAAAAGCAATGGTCTACTTCCCAAGCCTCCTAACGGGTCAGCCTCCTCTGTTTTGAAAATCAGCTGTAGGCTAAGAAGGTGCAGGGGAACAGAGGGTGGGGTATGGCAGCATGAGCGATCAGCTTGGATCCAAACAGAAAAATTCATGACCTAAATGAAGTATCTCCCTCCAGATGTCAGAACAGTGAATAAATGTTTCATAAACTTTGCTTTCCAGGTCAGCTCCAAACCGTGATTTTATGTTTGTGGTTTAACCCTTACCATTTAGCAAAAGTAGCATGGTGAGATTGGACAAGGAGCACGGGCATGTTCCTGGACATCCCTGCTGCTGGGAGTAGTCACATCGCTAATGCCTCCAGCCAGGAAAAAACTGTGCTTGCCTGATACCCCAGCCTCGAGGATGAGGAATAATATCAGATGGGTTTTCTTTGTGAAGAAATCTGAGCAAATATTCTCCAAACCCCACGAGAGTACATCATAGCAGGTTTAGCACTCTGGGGCAGCAGCAGCCAGTAACAACTGCTGACACAGCTGTGGTTGTTCCTCCGGGAGCCAGCCCGACCCTCAGAGGGGTCCCGTCCACCTCCCTCTGCACAAGAAAGCGTGTATTTTTACAGTGTGATAGAGGAAAAGTGGATGGTGGATGCCTACATTGAGGAAGTCAGAGCACAAAACAAAAATTACATTTATTGGGTGAACACTTTTCCAACGACTCCACCCTCGCAGCTTGTTGAAGCGCTCGGTGCTTTACCTACAGGTGAGGGGAAAGTCTCTTACTGCTGCTGCATCCTCAAAACCAGAAACGCTTTCATTATACGTACTAATCCTCCACTGTTGAGTAAAGATGCCTGGCACCAAGGTTTCACTGTACACAAGATTCATCTATGTACTCCAAATTGGCCCCTGTGATATTTTTTTGTTTGTTTTTTTGTGGCGCAGGGAACTGTATCATGGCAACCTGTGTCTGAGAGCCCAGCCTGAGCTCGCTGTGCCTATTATTAGGAAGCCAAATGGGACTGCACACCAAGCAATTTTAAATAGAGCATAGAGATTGTCAGCAAATTCTGTTAACAAGTGGCAGAATTTATGTGCTCGTGGACTAGTCCCTACATTGGAGATTGATGGTATTCTCCTTTCATGCTGTGCTGTTACCGCTGCTTTACAATTAGAGAGAAGCTGGCATTAAAAACAGCTGCTACCCATGCTGGCCCATAGTTGCCAAACTTTTCGCTTTCTTTCTGCCAAGTGCTACCTTGCCAGCAATACCGTTGTGCTTAAATGTTAGCTCCCGAAAGCAATGCTTGCAGACATTAGTGCCACTGAATCAGCACTAATACTGACATTTCACTTAGGGAAGGATTTGTGAGGAAGCAGCATCTCCAGGAGCTTAATTAGCATGGAAGTGCAGAAAAAAATTAGTGTCCTACAAAAGAGCATGGTAAGAGGTTATTTCCTGTGTTTTCCTGAGATTTCCCAACATCTGTTCTGGATATGTTATTTGGGAACCTGTGGCTTGGTTCCAGGCTGCAGTCCTGCACTGAGGTCCCTACCTGCTGGTGACAAACCAGGACACGCAGAGCCCCAGCGTGGGTGTCCTAGTTCCTACCAGATGTACAAAATCTCCTCCTGTTCCTTTTGTCCATTCAGCTGCATTTTTGCGAGCTGTCATTATAGTGCTGATGATGTGGTCAGATGCTCCAGGTGGGTCGGGGGCTGTGCCAAGTGGTGCACGATAGTGCATGGAGATGAAGTCCTTGCCTCCAGCATCCTTTCCACGTGTTTTTCACTCTATTTAAAATGGGTACCAATAGATGAAGAAGTTGTCAACTATTCATTTCCACTTCTCACTAATGGTTACTGTTTTGGTTTGGTTTTTTTTTTCTGATTGCTTCCTGAGCAATGTAATCTCCCTGTTGTGACGTGGGCAACACTTTTTCATGGCACAGAAAGAAAAACAGTGGCCAACTGCTAAACTCACTGCACAGGGGTGATGAGCTGGGGGGCAGCAATGCTCGTGAATGACATGAACGCTGACCCTTTCTATCTTCTAGCGATGTTCTGAGATGAAATACCTCGGGGGATAGCCAGGGACATTCAGCAGCCAGGATGTAATGGACTTGGCTTTGGCCATTGTAACATGTTACTGATACTGGGGAGCAGGGTGCTGTGTAGCTCTGTGCTCTGCAAAACTGCTGAAGTGATGTATCATGTCAGAGGAGAAGATACGCTCATCTCAAACACAAAATCATCTTCCGAATTCGTCGACTGTTGAAGACATTGCACACATGCAGAGGCAGGTACTCATACAGGGAATATGTGGATGCAGAACCATTACCAAAATATTTTTTCTATTCTAATTTATGTGAAAAATATGAATAGTGAACGCTAGAACTAAGGTTATAGATTGGTAGAGCAACCTGCAACACTTCTCTGGAAAATGGACTCCCAGAAGAAAAAGGTTATTAGTGCTTTTTTCAAATTTGGCTGAATCCTACTGCTGCATATAAGCTGGAAGTTCAGTCAAAAAAAAAGAGGAGGAATTAAATGTAAAAGATTATCAACAGATTCCAAAAATTGCTATGTTCATTTCTTTCTGTTCTTCATGGAGCAATGTGTTCCTTCCTCCAGGCAGTGTTTAAACAGGCTGCTGTCAAGTTTTCCAGCTCACTATTGGATTTTTTTCTCTCTTTGTAACTCTTCTGCTTTCTTGTAGTTATCTTTTAGGTTTTTAAACTAATAGAGTCTTTATACTTTTCTGTGGCTTAATGCATTTGTGACTTTCATTCAACTGCAAGCAAGACCCTTATAGCATGAGCATCCCCAAGCGTAATGCCATTTCTAGCTGAGACGGGATTTCCCTTCCACCTGGATCTGCTGGGTGCAGTGACAGTTGGCAAATCTCTGGCTTTGCCCCACGTTAGCACTTTCCTTATTAACTCCACAAGGATATCAAGCTGGTAATATGTGTGTAACAAGTTCTAGATATGAAGGAAGGTGCTTGGTGTTTTCTGTTTTATTTCGTTCAGCATAAGAAGGGCTGCAAGCAAGTTTGGGATTATTTACTTATGCACCCATGGGTTCGGCTGTACCAGTTTTACTCATTTAAGAATTTCTTTACTCTTCGAGTAGCCAAGTGTTGTGGCATGGGCTGTTTGCAGTGAGACACTTTTATCTTAACATACAGCTGCAATATAAAACTGTCAACCACTTTTTTCCCCACAACACATTAAAGCCATTTCATTTGATCAGAAAGGGGGGAAAAACAGAGTTTAGCAGCAGTGCAGCAGGCAGAGCTTTTGTTTCTGGGCTGAACAACAGGGCTTAAGATACGTAAAGACGCTTTTCTTTTTAGGCAATATTGTCAGCACAGGTTGCTGTTGCTAAATTTCCCTGTTGTCTGTCACTTTGCTTAAAAAGGTGGTGTTGGCGGTTAAATTCCTGTATGTTCTTGCCGTCCACGCAGAGCCCTGCGCTGGCTGCGGGCGCGCCGCGGCTGGGCTGGTGCAGGCAGCGAGCGGCAGAGGGCACTGAGCTAACAGCAGTCGGAGCAGGCTGGGTTGTCACTTGGCTTCAGCACAGTCTGAAAGGATCCAAGATTAATCTGTTAATATCCTCTCATTCCTTTTCCCTCCTATATCAGCGTTAATTGCCAAACAAGTGACAACTTTCTCCGGTATGTTATACTGGTACATTATACGCTGCTGCTGTAGACACGGTTATTTGCAAATTCGCTACAGACTCCTCCGCAAACTGGAGAGGTTTTTATGTTGCTTCTGTATGCATGAATACAAATAAATAGAGGCTGCAATTTCACCTATATCAAGTCTAATCTCCATGCTATTTAAAGCAGCCTAAATATTAAAACCAGATTATTGGAGTATTCCACAGCAATAGTTTTATTTATCATAGTTTACTTTCAAATAAACTTGTCCACTTTCTTTGGTTTTATTTCCCTCCAAAAGATGCATTCTTCTCAGGATTACAGTGGGGTTTTAAACTATGCATTCACAACTGTATTTAAGAAATGCTTTATACCCGTTGTCAGCTGGGCTGATAAATGCAGGCATGACGGAGACTTGGCAGAAATGGCAGTCATAAACCTGGCTGCAGAAAGCACCCCTTGTAAACTGAGTGAGATTGAAAGCAAAAGGCCAGCACGCTTGCGCTGGGATGAAGGAGAAGGCAAACAGGGACATAAGCTACTGGTGGTGTTTCCCCAGATGCCAGGGCAGAGCAAACCTCCCAAGCAATGGCAAGGCATCACGGTGGCTGCAGATAGGGTTGTAGGCAATCGGTGTCAGCAGAAGTGATGGAGGCTGGCATGTCTGGAAATTGCTCTGACAGCCAGGGCCCTATAAAATTTTAATTTGAGAAATGAACCTGTTGTAAACTTTGAGAGTCAAGCCCTGCAGCTTTTACTTGAGCAAGATTTTTGCTAAGGTAAATGAAAATAGACTTAAGGACTCTGACAGTAGCTGGTGGGCAAGTCCCTGTCTTGTGTCTGGCAAATAACCCTTTGTAGCCCTGACCTGTGTCTCAAGATTGGGATCAATAAATAAATATCAGTTTGGTGGAAGCGTGTCGTGAGTGACACGGCATTATTAAAAGCCTTTCAGGTTGAGCAAAGGGCAGTTCTGTAAAGTTAGTCTCAGAAGTGCTGGTCTCCTACAAATGGTGTTTCTACTGCCTTTTATGTATTAGTCTTACTAAGAGCATTACAGCAAATGTAACTGTGTCCTGAAGAATTTTCTGAGATTTGGCTCATTCATTGTTTTTGGAGGAGTTTTGAATGAAAGAAACCTTATTACTGAAGGTGCAATTTGGAAGCTTATTGAACATTGTGGCTCAAAGCAGAAAAGGGATCTCAGTCTTAGCTATTTGGGATTAAACCCCAAAATCAAACCCAAATGAAGACACTTAAGTGGGACCACTAAAGACAGCATCTCTCGTGCTTTCCTCATCACTGCCATATAACAACTAAAATAGATAAATCTCTTGAATAGTCAAAAAGGGCTTATCCCCCCAGTACATGCTAAAAGCAGCATTTTTAGCATTTGTTTTGGGGAATTCCTGTCTAAATACAGATCATACTCTTAGGAGTCAGCAAATAGTTGTCAATTAAGGGCTCATCTAACTTTGGAGTCAGCTTCAACAGAACAATATCACTTTAGTGTTATCTCAACTGATACAGATGCCCAATTAATATGTTCAAACTGATCTGTCCAATAAACATTATTTTCAAACATGGATGTAGCATTTTCCTCACTGATGGGTAGTGCACTTTTGAGAGCACTAACACTTGTCTAAAATACAATGTTCATAATGCATCGTCATTCTTTCAAATATCTTTTTAATGTAAACCAATTTAAACTGTTTTGGGTGCAACTCTACTGTGCTTTTCCTCGCTGGGGGCTGCTTTATCCCATCAATATGAGGAAGGCTGGATTTTGTGCTTCACTGTGTTGCATGTGACTTAACAGCACCCATTTGACAGAGAAAGCTTGCTCATAACTGTGAATGTTAAGCAGGATCTGGCCTCAGGTCAAGCTGGGATGCAATAGGTCAGACTTCATCTGTGGTGGCTTTCTGTTTTGTTTGCTTGATTTAGTCTTGTTTAGAAAATGCCTAAAAAGAATTTAATAAACTGAACTAGGTCACCTCAAGTGAGGTCAGGCAAAGTGGGCTGGCCAGAAAAATCCCTGATTTAAGCTGTCTTTTGGCTTATTTGTGGCAAAGGGATGCAGCCCAGATTTTCTGCTGTATACAGCAGCTGTTGGGCTCCGGTTTTGTCCACAAATCTCTGCCCAGTTGAGGTCCTACTGCACGATCTAATCCGTGCTGAACTTGCCAAAAGTGTATGCGATTCATCTCATATTTACATGTTATATTAACGTGAGAGAAGCAGTAAGTCCATCTTTATAAGGCTTGAGCAGAAAAATGAATGTACCTACAGCTGCATGTATAATCCTGCAGGAGAGAGGTGTGTGGGTGATATTTAACAGATATATCAGCTACTGTGGAAAGTGGAAAAGTTCTGTATGTCTGAGTCTCATCGCTACAGCAAATGAAATGCATAACTTTACCCATGATCCAAAGAGGAGAGAAGAACTGGGTGTTTCTGCTGTGGACAGACCAGATGGGAGGGAGAGCATGCCCAGGCGAGCATTGTTTGAAGTGCCCTTCTTCCATATGCTAGTAACATCTGAAAGGAAAGCTAAAATATTTAAAAAAAAAATGGAAAGAAAGAAAAAAAATACATTTGCAGCTATTGTACTAATAACTCTAAGTTGCAGATGTTTGGAGGAGATATTCAAAGAGGTCCTTGCTCTGATTTTAAAATTGCTATGAGCTCAAGGGGAGGAGTATGGCATCAATTGTCTGCAGGGGCCAGTGAAGAAAATGCATCAAGGTCTTTGTTCTTACTGTGCTTGGTTTTCGTAAAATAATGTTAGCCTTCCTAGCACACCGTACTGCCATTTTGCAGAAAGCAAAGATACAGTTAGGAATAATTGCTTTAGCCTTTAGTTCTGAGTGGAGTTTTTTCTTTTCCTCCGCGAAGCAAATATAAAAAGCACTTGTACTACTTTAACATACACTACTATCTTAGAAGAAGAAAAATTCAATAGAGATGAAGATAACTGTTTCTGTCACCAAAGAAAAATATATACTTGATCCAATCTATGCTAAACTTTTCTTTGCAGCTCTTGAGAAATACTAAAAAAAAATCTATATATCACACTCTTGGGCAGTACTTGATGACATTAGCCTTCAGTTTTTCCCTCTGTTGTCCTACTAACAAAACCAAAAAAGATGGAGTGTGAGCTTATGTATCAGTAAAGGTAGAGCAGCAGAGTTCCCATGCACCTCATTTTACAATTTGCTTTGACATGTAGTGAGAAATAACTGAGCACAACCTTTACTACAATAATTGGATTTTTGCCATCAGGAAAAGCTTGTTACAATTGTGTCCTCTGAGAAATAATGCACTTTTTAGGTTTAGTTTTATAGAATCCATTCTCTGTAACCTTAGAGGGCTCAAATTCCAGTGAGAGAGGTGTGATGTATGTGGGCTGGATCCTTCCCCACCTAAGTCAATAGCCTGTCATCGTTCTGTCAATAGCATTGGTTGGTTTACACCACCGCAGCCTAAAAAATCGTTTTGTGAGACACATCTTAAAAACACAGACTAATTTTAGAGTAGTCTCCTTTGTCTTCCTCTTTTTGTTTTGCTTTTTTGTTGTTGTTGTTCTTCCTTCAGGTCATACTGATTTGCTAGTGATGTTTTTCCCTTTGTGCAACTCCCCTGAAACAGTATTGGAAAATACAATTAATTATAAAATTTGCATGGATATTGCACCTGAAAACATGTCAGTTAAGGTATAAGAGGCAGAGCCTAAGGATGAGTGGGCTTTGTGAGCTGGGGATAGGAAGTTCCTTTAGTTTTAGGATCTCAAGTGTTTTAAAACTGCCTGTGGTACTTCCCTCCATCATACCTGGGCTCCCCCAGTCCAAGAAAACAGTATAACTATAGGCATCTCATTAAGCATGTAGGTAATTGCATAGATTTCATTAGTACTACTAAATACTACTTTACCATAAACTTTGATTATCATCTACAGGTATTTTGAGGACGATTTTTGCCATTCTCCAATCTGCTGTTGAAGCTGATGTTAAAAATATATAAAAATTTGTTGCTTCAGATTTTGTTATCGTACAAATCTATACTCTTACTAACATTGCTGATATGATCTCCGGAACTTTGAGTACCTGAGAGGTAAAACCCCAAACATTTATTAAAAAATATCCTTAAGATTGTGTTATTATTGAAGGTATTGTAACTATGTTTTAGATTATAACACCCAGGAGGCTATTATGGTAAGTTTGGATTCTTATTTTTAAAAATAAGTAGTAAACTTTTTCATTTAGAAATAAGAATCTTGTGTGTAAGGAGTTAACAAAGTTACTCAAAGTATGTGAGCTGGGGGATTAAAATCTAACTGCAAGGTCCCTGTTAGAACAAGAGGCAGTAATAGCTTATGGAAGTATGAAAAGTCAGTGGAGGATGCAAGCGCCTCAGCATCTGCCCCTGCACTCACCCTGTCTTCCAGGTGCCGTTTTGGCCAGTGAAGCAATGGCAGGGAAGCGCCAGAGGCAACTCCAGGACAGCCCTTTCTCCAAGGAAAGTGATCCCGGCAAAATGTGGCTGGATGTAAAAGACTGGGATGACCTCAATGGCTGTACCACTGGTACCTGTCGGAGTGTGGCTGCTGTACTCGGGAATTCCTCTGACAGCAACCTGTACACTCAGGACTAGTGTTAGAGTAGCAGAAGGCAAAGCCCTGAGCTGGGTCTCCAGTGGAAGCATCAGGCACGTGGTAGGTGAGCATTGCCACTGCAGAGCTGTCTGTGTCTCTGGTGTACCCAACAGATTGTCTTTTCAGCAGCACCAGGACTAAGTATCATATGAGGAATAACTCTGGTTGACAAAACTACATCCACAAAATTACAACTCTGTGGTGTATTCTTGGACTTCCCAGATAGTAAGTTCTCCACAAACTAGTGGGTCTCTGAAAACTTTGGCCTCTCAGAATGCTACAGCCATCTAATGGAGGGAATCTGGTGACACACGTTTCACATTCACACCTCTTCCCTTTGGAGTCAATAGCAAATAGCTCCCACCGACTTCAATGGGAACAGGATTGGGTCTTGAATTATTAACCACGCCGGATAATAGGAACCTGTTTTATTTAAATATAACCGATGTGAGAGTGGAAGCGTGAGGCGGCAGTAACAAGCCGTTCTGAGTAGAGGGAGAGGTAGTTAAAGTGCCTTGCGCTCAAAGTCAATTTGAATTTGCTTCAGACTTTGCATAACCTTCTCTTCAGTGCTATACAAATGTCTTGATAGACTCATTAAAATCTGGAAAATGGGAGAGAAAATCATAAGATCAGAGACTCATGAAAGAGCAGATATAAAAATCTGTAACTGGAGTGTGAAGTTACAGAGTGGATCAGTGAGAATTTTAAGTTCCAATTTCTTTCATTTTGTGGGTTTATCACGTACTAACTGTTACTTCACCATTTTTATGAAGTGGAACATAGATGTTACAACCTCTTTATTTCAATTTCTTTTTGCAGCATCTTCCTTCTGCCATTCTACTTGTGTAACTTGTGTTGAAGATCCCTGTCTTTGACAGAAGACCCAACGTCAGTAAACCCATGAGAAATGACTATTCTTGCATGCTCCTTCCAATACATTACCTTGGTGTCCAAAAGAGGAGAGTACTCTGATTTGGAGGAATCCCTTATGAGCTAAATGGCCATGTCCTCCTTCTAGAAAGCACAAATGCAATTTACCCTCATCAAAGGAAGTGCATTAATTTGTTTTTCAGAAAGCTCTTCTGACTTGCAGCTAAGCACTGCTTCTCATGAAATCCTATTTCAACTACCCATTCTTGTCTCACTCCAAATGGACAGTACAACTGGCAGCATCTCATTTACTGCTACACAACCAAGCCAAAATGATTTGCTCCTGTCTGCTCTACCACAGAGGTTAAAACTTGGCTCTTATCCTTAAGGATACCTTGAAACGTGACTTTAATTCTGATGAAAGAATTTTGGTTGAAACTTCTATTTACACCCCAATTTGATAGAGAAAAATTGAGATTTTCCTTATCATGATTGTACAGTATGGAACAAATTGCTTCAGATTATGATTCCCTCCACTTTAAATTGTTCCATTGTTTAGACTAGAGCTTGCTGACAGTTTCTTCATTTATCTTTTGTAGACTAATGCTGCAGCGGACGTATTCGAGGCATTAGGTTGGTGCTGATTTGTCAACCTTGACCTTCTGCCACATTAGCTCATTGCAAACCTGACACTCTTCATTTCTCAGCTGTAGATTTTTTTCTGAGCTCTCTGAGCCAAGATTACCTACCACTGTTTATGTGAAAGTTACATGGACACATATCAAAAGCCATCGTGCGGTGTTTTCTTTTTCACGTTGGATCCCTATTCACCAATGTGTATTCTATATCAGAAACACGTATCTCATCATCCATAGCTCGTAACAAAATTTAATTGCTCTTCATCTTAATTCTGGTTTATTTTTATAGACTTGGTCTGGCTTAATAAAAGCTTTTACACAACAGACCAGCCCATGCTTGAAATATAGGCCATTGAAATGAGCAGTGAGTTCTTGCTACTTAGTGATCAGAAGTATCTGTGTTGGATATACTGGTGGTTTCTTCTAAAAATTGGCTTTGGTCAACTTTATATTTAAGCTTCATTTTAAGAAAGGATTGCAGTTGTTGCAGCTGAAATCTGAGGAACCAGTCTTGCAAGTCTGCAGCTAATTCAAGCGTGTAAGTACTTCTATGAGTGCTGGAAGGTGATCCTATGTTCACTTTAAATTGGATAAAACTAACCACCATTTCAAAGCCACCTGGAGAGGCAACCAGTGTGGTCTCATCAGCTTCTTTTCACCAGCAAGCTGGCCTCACTTCTTTATGACAATTTGTTGCAAACTTTGCATGTTCAGATGTTGGACCTCACCTTTGGTCCTGATGGGAATTAGCACCACGGGGGAATGCTTACAGCAGTTGTCCCTTTCCAAGGAGCGCGGTGTGACTCACCAAAAGCTGCCTCTCCAGTGTCCTTGCAGGGAGGCGCCCATGGGGAAAACCCTCCATTGCAGGGCAAGCAAACAAAATCCACGACGACAGCACTCACAGGCAGGGAGAGTGCTCTCCCAGACCAATTCGTTTTCATCGCCTAATGTAAGCTCACAAATCTTTAAAAATGCCACTGCTGGAAAAGAAGGGCTCATGTAGCTTGTGCAAACCCAAAGCATTTGGGAATCAGCTGCTGAGGGAGCAGGAAAACAAAGGTGCTGATTGCAAGTGGTGAGAGAAAGGAGGCGAAGCTCATCCCATCAGGGAGGTTTATCAGCGTTGTGGGCTCAGCTCCTGGATGAAGAGGAGCTCTTGGAGGAGAGGGGGGTCTGCGCCACCCTTTGCTCATCACTGAACCCACGTGCAGCTGCTTGGCTGCCAGATGCTCCGGTTTTAATGGGTAAGTCACAGCTGCATCGCTGAAATTGCAGTACATAAGACTCAAATCTATGATGTTAAGACCTGATGTCATCTTTTCAGTTTACAGATTATTCCTCTTTTCAATTCTTTAGAATGTTTTAAGTTGGTCCTTTCTTTTTTTTGCCCTGTCTTTGTAGAGACCTTTGTGAGCTAGTGGTCGTATGTGTGATTAGTCAAGGAAAGCTCAATAAAATAGTTCAAGTAATGCAGTCTTTAACTGAATAACACTCCCATTGAAGTCAAGGAGAATGTAGTATGTTTAAATACCACAGAATGTAGCCCTAAATTTAATTGTGGATTGCAAGGTTTTGTTTCCCTAGGATAAGCATTTTGTTTTATATAGTGATAGACACCCAAAATGAAAACAAGGGTCACCTTTAACCTGGACTACTGTCTCAGATTATTTACCCTTACGGTACTTCATCTTTTAGTGTGGGCTGACCTGACAAAATATAATAATAAGACATAAATGATAACTCTTCCTCACTAAAAGTTACAAAAATAAAACGATCTGCCTTTAATGAAACACTTGAATTTTTTAAACTTTTTTAACAACACACTCAGCTTGCAGAGTCTTGCAAATTCCTAGGCTTCTGCAAGCAAATGCCATGAAATAAGCCACAATTATTCTGCAAATGTGGGGATTTCAGTGGTGTTACCCAACATCCAAGTTACAGTCGTCGATTCTGCTTTTCTTGAGTGGCAGTGACTATTATTACTTGCTTCATAGTCAGTGGGGAAAAAGATTGGTGTGAGTATGTGTGAAGACAGAAATAACCCTCAGAACGGGGCCAGGACCTTGTGCTTGGCAGAGGGGCTGAGCCATGGACTGTGACAAGCAGTGACTGCTGCTTGCTTTTAGGGCCGGCTTTTGCAATCATGGTTCTTATTTACAAAGCGAGATTTCACATTTTCTTGTCTGTTTGCTCTTTTTAGGGATCACCAGATGCCACATAAAAACCCATCGACGTCTTGATGTCTTGTGCAGATAAAGAAGGAGGAACATTTGTCCTTGGCGACTGGCGAATGATAAAGGAAGGTCAGTAAGATGGTTGGGAGAGATTTCAGTGGGAATCAGGAAACAATTGGCAGTTTATGACAGCCTAAAATCAGGCTGACTTTCAGATAGCACAAGGTCTGGGCATTTCCAGAAGATGAGTTTCTCATGACTCTGCACTTACTGTGACGATGAAGTGTCGATCTTTATCAAGCCTGAGCTATCTACATAATCTCCTTCCCTGACTGCTAAGCTCTCTGAACAAATCCTTCAGCTAAGGGGACAGAAATGTAACATTTTCCAAACTGTTTTGAGAAAGATCCTTCTCCCCCAGCTCTGCAAGCCATGGAAGAGGCCACGCTCACCACCTTTTCGTCTTCAGCGCTGCCCAGACCTGATTTTACTGCTGGCGCAGGAGAAAGCTGTGGTTATGCGATGGCCACTTGTTTACTTGTGGTTGGAAAAGAGAATGATAATTCCCCTCAAGAGCACATAATCTCTCTCATTGTTTCTCCTGCTCTAAACTACATAATGTATTGATCTTTATTGCCATTTTATTCCATGTAAGACATAGACGAGGCCATGGGGTGTTTTACTTATCTCTTACACTACAGTAACTGTCATTTGCGTCAAGAGTTGTAAATGTCCAGGCAATTGGAGATATAACGAAGCAAATGCCTCCTAAAATGCTTTCATATGAGAGCTAATAGCTGTAATGTATGTTTCTTGTAACTTAGTTCAGTCTAAACTGATAGTTAATTGGATTGTCATACTTACGTGGGTAAGTATTCAAACATGTCTAAACCTCACAAAACCTCCTGTACAGAAAGAAAGACAGTATTAAAGGAAAATCAAAAACAAACTTTTAAGCATGTTTGCACAGCTAGCTCAATAAGCACTTCTGCTGATCTGCATGAAACCTGTACAATTCAAATGCCGTTATTCTTTTTGTCAGTGTGCAAGCAAATTCTAGTACTAGTGGAAAACCTAAAAATATTAACTTTACTTAATAAAACCTATTAAAATTGGTGGCATGAAACTGAATTATTTCAACTGGAATATATACACCGGGGAAAAGCAAGATCTTGAATATTCACATTACAGCTCATTGAAAAGGCAATGGGCTATGCAACAAGATTGACAACAAAGGGAAAAATGATGAGGAAAATTGCCTTACTTATCTGCTAGAGTGCTCTTGACTGCCAACTGTAATTTTATGGTTCATTATATTAAAAAATACCATTAATGTTAGTACTTGTGTATCATAATCATGCGAAGAAGGGAAAAAGTTCATTGAAATGTGCTCCATTTTTAATCAAGACACTATAATTGTGTGTTTTTCAGGCATCATCAATTTCCATCAATTTTACTGCTGCAAAAATAACGTGCTGCTATAGTTCTTCCAAAGGTCAGTTCCTGCATGAGGTACATTGACTGCAGGGATGTAAACTGTAAATAAACAACGACATAATTTGTCTTCTGATATTACTTGATTCATTATGAGCTTTAAGTGGATAAGTGAAGAAAATGGAATCACTGGTGTTAAATTTTGTAGGGCATCAGATAACTTAGAAATTACAGGAACTTCTGTTATACAAATGTTGTTATATAAAATGTCAGGCAACAGCCAATATTAGTATTGCAGAGCCAATATCACATAGCAAATGTATCTGTCAACCTATCTGTGTGCTTTCAGTAGCTTTGAAAATCACAGAACAGATAAAACTGTCGGAGATGGTGGCAGGCTCTGCGCTGCAAGGTGTTGCATGCCTTGTGGATTAACAGTCTCAGACCAACTGTGGCCATCAGGGAATCCGGGTTCTACCCACCTAAAGGGGGACAGCGGCGTTACTCACCCAAACACCCCATCCCTTTTTAAAAAGGGTGTGCAGGGGAATTTAGTGGCACATGCAAGTATGCAGAAAGTTTTGTGCAGGACCAGTTTTCTGAATTAATGATTGTGTTATCCCAGCACAATGTCAGGGAGCGAGCCCCAGCACCACTTCATTCCCAGTGCAGCCGCAGAGTGGGGGAGTCCCTGTGCCAAGGACCTACTTCTGAACAAAGCAGAGATGATTCCCAGATGATATTTTCCTAGCTGGGGCATGCTCAGACTTTCCTTATTCCATGGTCTGTGATTGAGACTGACCTTGAGCAATAGCTGCTCTTTTCTCCTGGGAATGTGCTCTGAGTTTTGAAACCTTGGCAAGTTAAATTTTGTTTATTGGCCAACCAAGTACAAAAAAGTTCGTGTTAGATACATTATCAACATTTTTGTGCTGGTTTTGGCTGGGATAGAGTTAATTTTCTTCACGATAGCTGCTATGGGGCTGTGTTTTGGATTTGTGCTGGAAACACAGCTGGTAACACTGGGATGCTTCCCTCACAGCTGAGCAGCGCTGACACAGAGCCGAGGGCTCTTCTGCTCCCCCCCCCCCCCCCCCCCCCCCAGCAGCAGCAGCCTGGGGGGCACAGGGGGCTGGGGGGACCCAGCTCGGACAGCTGACCCCAGCTGACCCAAGGGACAGCCCATCCATATGGCACCATGCTCAGCCATAGGAGGGGGATGGGGGAGTGATGGCGTTTGTCTTCCCAAGTGCCCGTCACGCGTGACGGAGCCCTGCGGTCCTGGCGGTGGCTGGGCACCAGCCTGCCCGTGGGGAGTGGGGATGAATGTCCTGCCCTGCCCTGCCCTGCCCTGCCCTGCCCCTGCTCTGCTTTGCTCCGCTCCGCTTTGCTTTGCTTTGCTTCGCTTGCATGCCCAGCTTTTACTTTGCCTGTTAAACTGTCTTTGTCCTGATCCACGATTTTTCTTGCTTTTCCTGATTCTCTCCCTGGGGGCAGGGAGTGAACAAGCAGCTGCTGGGGTTAAACCACAGAAGTGTTTAAGGGCTATCCTTCATTGGGCTGCGCTTTATGGCCAAACTCTGTTGTAGTCGATCCTTCATCCCATTGAACACCCCTCACCTTCTTGCAGAACTGCTACCAGTATTTCTTTCCATGCTTGCTCTTGCAGTCCTCAATCTAAATTTCTCGTGGCACAATCTGTATATGGATGCCCAAGACTGAGGACATCTCTCTGCCTTTCCACCCTTGCAGAGAATCCCAAATGCACTGAGTCCCTGTTCTCCGTGTCGAGCTCCCTGGGACCCCGTCGCTGGGCTACGGTACCGCGTCCCCTTGAGCAAAGCAAGGAGGGCAGCTTTAACTTTCATGAGCCTTGTAGTCTACTTTGGTCTCAGTTATTGCGGCATCACATGAAAGGAGCAGCGGCACACACTGCAGCCAGGAAGAAACACATTTTCCTTCTATTTTCTGTCTTTTGAAAGATTCCACCTCCTTAAATAAAGCGAGAAAAGCCCAGTACACTAGCAAGGGCTTCTGCTAGGTAGCTCATATTAGGGCAAACAGATCATAAACCCAGCATTACTTGGATGATATATTCATGTACTATTTCCTCTGTGCTAGTGGAATACACTATCAGATTTGTGTTGCTTTGATGATATATTACTTGATAAAATAAGGTCAGCTAACAAAAATCCATTCCAGTGTCTGAGGCACTCAAAGTTTTGTTGGTGGGGGGGAAAGTGAAGTTTGTTTTATTCCCGAGGAGTGCATTCTTCAGCGTGGTGAAGCAAAGGGTGCTAGGCCTGAAGCTGAGAGGCTTTACCGAGGCTGACAAGCCCTCCAGAAACCCCATGGCTTAGCCAGGGCGGGAGCACCCAGGGAGCAAAGTGCAGCATTTGCTGCCAGCTGAGACCTCTCCTGCAGCTCAGCAATAGGCCTGGAATAGCCAAAATTCACTCACATTTATGTCTATTTTCAGCTAAACATCAGCATACACCCAAGACCTTTGAGGTGGGACCATCCTGCAGCGGATGCTGAGCAGCTGAGCGGTGATGGTGGAGGAGCATCTCCACCCCCCCCCGCCCTGCCCCCAGCAGAAATGAGTGTCTTGGGTGGTGCTTTGCAAATCTCACTGTAAAAACACAGCGTTATTCATAGTGTATGATTAGGCTTTCATGATTTCCTTGTTATAAATATGTAACACATGCTACAGTGCAGAATGTGATAACGTATTCTAATGTGATCTTTAATGCTGATATTTAAAAACCTGTCTCTGAACATGCACAGTTTAAATTTCACATGAATGTACATCTACTATTTTTCCTGGTTTAAAACATAAAGTCTTTTAGGCAAAAGGTAAGGTTTTTTTTATGTCATTCCATTTTTACCCCTTTCTTCAGCTCATCTGTCTACGGCTAAATATTTTCTTCATCTTCCACAGGAAAAATGAATTATTCTGAAGCAATGAGCACTGCAGTGTGTGTGCATGTGTTTGCTGGTAAGTCAAAATACAAATGCTGGGAGAAGATATTCTCATTTGTTTTCCGTTCCACTTTTTAAGTGATATGTTAGGAAGCAATCATAATAAAGAGGAGCTGAAGGAGCTGAAAAAATTATTTCTCAGTTAGACAGCAGCCTGCTGTTATTTCTAATCTAAGAGGCACTGGATAGAGGTCATCTTCTGATCAATGAAGTGAATTTCATTTTATGATGCTGAAAACAGGCAGAGAATGGTACAATCAAGTGCTTTCAAAGAGAAAGCAGGAGCATTCAGAGAGTGATGGAATAACCATAACAAAACTAAACAGATTTATTGTTATATATAGCCTGTTTTACAAGGACTCTGTAGTGCAGAAAGAGGATGTTGCCCTGCTTTAGCCCCCCAGATATACAGAGTATTGCCAAGATTTATAATCACTTTACCTGCCCAGGACAGTCTTCTGGACAAATGGGGTTAACGTAGTGCAGTGCTGCGTTCAAAGATTATCTCTCATAAAGGATAAGCAGTGCAGTTTCCAAGCTGAACACTTAAGCTTGTAATGCAATGCGACTTTGGGGAATCCCCGTGCCCAAAGGATGCTGACAGCTTTTCTGTGTCATGGTCTCTGGGAACTCTGGCACAGCCGAGTTCCTCCCTCATGCACTGGCTCCGAGGGCTGGCGCTCTGGCTCCCTGCGGTGTGTGCCCGTATTTTGCTTTTCAAGTGGAATTGACTTGGCTGTGTTTTATTCATGGCACTGATATGACTTTGGGTCACTAAATCATAATGGATTGTAAGGCCTGATTAAAATGTTTGCTACTGAAGTTTTATAGTTAGTCTGGAATATTAAGGATGGACATGTTGTGGTCATTGAGCGAATATTGGATGTATGATGTAGCCTGTGCCATAGGTAAGCCTTTAAAGCAGGGTCTGCTGCTCTGTTCAAGAGCTGGGGAAAGGGACAAAGAGGTCATCATGCTTTGGAAAGTTTGGTTATAAATGGCTGTTCAGCAAGAAGTTAAAAATACTTAACACAAAAATACTGAATTTCTCCATATGCACAATTGTCTATGTGAAATGATCTGTCATGTAGCAATCTCAATCATTTTCTTGAGAGTTTTGATAAAATTTATATTGGTAAGAGCAAGTAGATGAGCAAGAGGAAAAGACTGCTGAAATACAGAAAAGGGTAAAGAGATTTGAGAAACACTATGTGCCAGGTGTCAGGGTGCACTGGGAAATCATCCATTTCTGAGTGTCTGGCTTACTATTTCTGTCTGATCTACCAGTTATAAAAGAAAGGTGGCCTGCAAGTAGTTAAGATATTAAGAGCAACATTACACCTATACTTGTATCCCGTGCAACTGGGCATGGAACTGGGCTGCTCAGCCAACGATGGCAAAGAGTGAATGGTTCCATACGCTCATAGACCAGTTACAGAACGAAACTGTGGGAAGAGACACCTGAAACGGCAGAGCAGCAGCATGCACAGGAGCCCAGAACTGTAACTGATTTGCTGCTGTTATGTCTGTCGGAGGGTGCACCAGCAAGGTGCAAGAAAAGGTGAACTATTCTGCTGGCAGTGAAATGTAGAAACAACTTTCTGCTTTTGTGTATGCCTCATGCAAAAAATAAGGACTGCTATATATACTTATTTGAAAAAGTAGTGTTTGCCCCAAGTAGTAGAGTTTATTTTTCATCAGAACACATAGCAGAGCTTTTTTTCTCCAAACTTCACAAACTATCTGCACCATTAATTGAAAGCTAAAAAGAGCATTTGTTGTTAGTGTGGATTAGTCTGGAATTCCCTGGCATCTTCAGATCCTTGTGCATCAAAATGGTAGTTTGCATCAAAAGTTTGAAGAATGGCTCAAAGTATTCAGGAGTTCAGACAACTACAAGAGCGAATGAGCTAAAATGCCTCCAATTTCTATGGCTTGCAAACTTCAAAAACTGTAATTGTGCTGGAAGTCTTTGATCTCAATATTACTTTTCTATTGCCTTTGAAGTCAAAAGCGTAGGGCTATTGCGGTGGGATCCTAAGATGTCAAGTGTTAATTCCCTATAGTCACATTTAAGGTACATTCTATTAGCTATTGACCACAGGGTGCTAAGGAATGTGACCATATGTAGAAAGCGTTTTCTTATTAAAGAAGGTTTCACACGTCGGTAGTTTCAGTGCAGATTGGTTTTTACCACCAAAGAGGTCACTGCAGACCACTGGTGCGTGGGACCTCTGCAAGGTGTTTTCTAGAACAAATGAGCAATCGCACATTTTTAATAATCAACTGTTACAGCTAAGCAGGAGTTAAAATGATGTCCAAAGTTGCATAGCAAACAGCAGCATATATTATTTTTGGACCTTATTTATGGAGCCCTCCATGGGGGAAGCTGGTGAGGGGCTCGGCTGGAACACCAGGAATCTCTGCAGGCTCCCGAGATAGGAGCTTAACGCCATAAATCGGTACCAGCATCTGCCTTCGTGCAGCAGAACTGGCAAAGAAAAATGGAAAGGGGCTGCATTCATACGACTTGTAAAATATTCATTTACGTGCTGTGCTCGAGGAGAATTGATCTCGAGAGAGCGTGTGGTTTCTCCATCTCAGTCAAATTAGATTAGAGGGAAGAGCTGAGTGGGATAAAATGTCACAGGGACAGAAAGGGGGTGAAGCGGTGCGGGACGTGTGCCCCCCTCTGACCCTGTGGGCAGGGCAGGGGGGGCACTGGGAAGGGCTGGGGCTGCAATGGGACCGGGACACGAGCCTGCCCCGCAGCAAGCATCTCTGGGTGTTGATTCCACAAGGTGGCAAATGGTTGCAATCTGTAAGTAGATTTGCTCTTCAGTGACTTGTGTCTGCCAAATTATAGCAAGGTTAAATAAGGTCGGCACTGAGGGAAGCAAGGGTTACTTTCGTTTATTTGTGGTATTATTTTCAGTATATGGTGAAGGAGAATGCAGCGATGGGCGCAGCAATGGGCACGGTGGGATTCATGCTCTGCTTCTCCAGCCATGCCTGTCACTGCTCAGCACTGCTGACAGGCACTGGGCGCACTGCTGTGATGATACACAACTCCAGGGCTTTGTGGGGGGCTGTACATGTCTGGATTGACTTTATTTCAGCCTCTTGAATGCCAGTTGTTGGGTAGCTCCCTCCTCGGTTGGCTTTCTCCCCATGTGTACGGCCCCAGCCAGCTCCCACCCCATGGTTTTTTCCTGTTTAAAATTCTCTTTGAAGATTTTAAGTGAGACATGCTGTTGTGAATGGGGTGTTCTCAGTCTTTTTTTTTTTTGATGCTAAGGGATCCTGAAGTGTTTCTAACAACAGACTTTTACATAGTTAAACTGAGAAATCTCTTTTATAACATTTTCAGCTACTTCTGACAATAATGTCTTTACCTTGGGAACAAAGTATTCATGATGATGTCAATAAGGACAGCAGCTTTGACAGCAGTTTTATGTATCAGCATAGATGTAGAGAGCTGAATATTACTTGTATTATCAATTGGCTAACGCTTTCCATGAGAAAGATGTCTCTTTGGAAAACGGTGCCTTTTATGAGTGTCATCAACTTCTGTCAGGCTTGACACGGCTGGGTTTGAGGTTTTTCTTGTTTAAATTTGTGATAAAATAAGTGAGCATTTTCTGAGAAATGGATGGTGAAAAAATGTGTTATGTTCAAATACAAACTGCTTCCTTCTACTGGTTTTTGTGAAAGTGCTGAAATCGTGGGGGAAAAGACTTAAGTAACAGGATGATTTGCCATGGTTTTATGTTAAAACAGCACAGGTACAGTTTGTGCAGAGGCAGTGACTTACTACAGCTCTAAATACCTCTCCCTTTGAAAGCTCTGGGGTTTAAAAGCTTTGGGCGGAGTCTCTATCGGCTTTTGGGTAACCCAATGGCAGAAGAACAGGGAGGGCAGTGAGGGCAGCGAGGGGAGGCAGGCAGCTGTGAGCACAAAGCCTCTACGAGCGCGTAGTATCATACCAATAAGAAACAACTTAGTTGTAAGCGTGAGGAATGTTTATTTTTCTACATTACGAAAGAAACCCAACCCTGTATTTCTAACAGTGCAAATCAGTATGGGTTCATACTTTATTATTTCAGTTGCTTGATGGACACAGAAAGAAGGCAGGCGTACTGACAAGTTTCTTCCATTTCAACGTTCTCGGTGTTTGTTGGTGAGCATAGTGTAGGAAAGAGGACATAACATAGATGGTAAGTTACAGCTCACCACCAGCTTGTGCCTGAAACCGGTGGCCAAGGGCCACGCTCCTGAAAAGCAAGAAAGCATCATCACGCTTCTGAAAGGTGACACTAAGTGTTTCCAGAACGATCACCACCGCCTTGCACGGTGCAGGTGTGAAGCACTGCTCCCAGCTGCCGTCCCTGGCACCGCTCAGGAGGGTGTGTGGTGCTGGTTCAGAGCGCGCTGCTTGGGCCACCTTCTTTTCTGCCTGTATGTCACCAGGCAGGTGGGCTGTCCGGCGGCGTGACCCGCCAATGTCCCTCTGTCTGCACACTGTGCTGAACCACAGGTGGGGACCAGAGAGGGGCTGCTGTCCTCATGAGATGCCTCTTTCTCTGAATATTTACGTATGAGAGATGAATCATGTGAACACATCACTCAGTGTAGTACGTTCCTGTAATTAAATGAGAGCTTTATTGAATAAATTACCACAGTGGTAATTATATGTGTAATATTTTTGCTGTATCTCCAGCAATTTCTTTGACTTTATTGCAGATTTAAAAAAATGACCTTGTCTGTTTTCATAATGCCTGACAATTTAAGAAGAGTGAAGAAATGTTAATTGCGGGCTGTTCAAGAAGTCTTTAAAAATGTTGTCACTAACAGTATTAGCTAAATATTGAGACAGTACTATTACTAATACTTCCTGCAAGCTCTCAGTGCCAGCCATACCCCTCATTACCTTTGGAATCACAAACGTACCTGTATGAGCAATGGAGCTTGCTATGTGCAGCAAACACTGGCAGCATAGTAGGAAAACATTGGTTTAGTCTACAGTATCCCCAAATTGATTTTTCTTGGTGAAGTGGAGAGCCAGAAATTATCTGCATCCAATCAGCAAGGTCCTTTATGTAAATTAATGCAGAATTAGAATAGCAGGGTGTAACATGATGACATTGGCCTTATTTTTGTATATTAGCCAATGCTTGTCAAGTTCACAATTGCCCTTTTTCTTTGGCTAGGCTATCTATATATGCACACAAGTACAAACTTGCCCATTGAATAGTTAAATTCCAGTGAGGTTTTATTTTTATTTACTGTTTTCTCCAATATATGCACATCTTTCAAATCTTTGCAGAGCTGCATCGATTCCTGTGGTATCATCTCCTGGTTTATTGAGTACAAGCAGTGACTGATTGTCCCTTGATACCTCAGGAAGACCTGAAAGATACAAGAATGTAGTTTTAAATAGGCTACGACTTTATTAAGCTACCACCACATCTGGGAAATTATTTGAAATGGTTGGGAATTTCTTGACAATTTTTTTTCCCACTGGAGAAAAATGCTGATTTGCCAAAACCCAAACTGTTTGCTAAGCAGAATTTGATTCAACATACCCAATTAGGAAGAAGCAGAAGCCAGTGGAATAGCGGGTTGACACTGTTAACCGAAGATTGTGCTTTTTCTTGTGATGGCAATTTTTCAAAATTTTAATGAACTTCTACTTAAAAAAAGTTGAAACCAATTAATTTGACTGACCTGACAAAAACCAGAGGAGCTGTTGGTGGGTGGAAATGTGAGATCACAAATTTACACTCTGCCTCATACGCAATTTCTCTGCAAACTGTTGAGAACTTGTGGGACAAGAAAACACAATCCATGCTCGGGGGGAATATCCTTGCCGTGCTGCCACTGCTGATACCCTCCACTTGCCTGCTTAGAGAAAACCTGGGAAACTGGGAGGAAAAATCAGCATGTCAATGTAAAGGCACAAACAGCCTGGTTTCCTCCTCCTTGATTTCTTCTGGTTGGTGTCTTCTGCTTTCCTGGGAGCAGCTGGTTTCCATCGCCCTGTGCCACAGAGTCGATCTCAGGGTCCTGCTTGTTTTCAGCTCTTCCTTAGCGTGTGCCAGCCCACCCCTGGTCCTGCTTAGCTTTGCTGACATCTTCCTGAGCATCTCTTTTTTTTTTTTTTTTTTTTTTGCCTTGATCCCACTGAACATTGCACTTTTGTGATAAACTGGTATTGATCCATTCCTAATAATGACTTTGCTTGAAATTAGCATTACTGTGATATCACGATCCTGTCAAGTTAGTTTGAAAACAGTCTCTGGTTCAGAGAAGACACTTGAATTTCTGTAAAATCAGAAACTATCTTCCATTAATAACATTTTAAAAAAATAATTTACACTTGTGCTAAATAAGTTGCAGGAAGGATAGCAAGGCTTTTTGCTATGGTTTGAAAAGCTGTAGCAAATAACTTCTCCAGTGAAAGAAATATAACCTAATAGCAGCTTTCTATGGGAATTCACAGTATTTCCCTGTTCAATGGTGTGTGAAAATACATGTGCTTTGTATGAATATAGAAATGAAGAAAAAATTTATCAAGCAAACATATCGGTATTTCTTCAAGAATTTCTGTTGCTTTGGAAACATTATTCTTTTTTTTGATCTTCACTGATCTGTTGTCTGATGCATAAATCTAAGATGGGAGAGGAAATACTTCCCTTCGTTCTATGATAAAGAAAAGGGAAGAAAAACGAAGCATTAAGATGCCAACATGTTTCATCTATTTCAGTTCTGCCCGAAAGAACTAGATCCAGCAGAACGGTTTCACCTTCGCAGAAGTTATTGCCTTACCTTCTCTGCCTCTTCTCACAAGTTTTCCTATTTTTTCCCCTTAGTTTCTTTGTATTTTACCTTTCAAGTGAATGTAAAGCATCTGAGGTTATACAGAAGGTATGTAGATACTGATTTTTACTGATCTGTAAGCTGTATGTAAGGTTATGCAGAAATCAGTGCCACCCAGCACTGAGGAGCCCCCGGCATGCCAGGCTAGGGGAATGTTTTTAAGAGGGATGTTCTGCAAGTGCAATTAGGTATTTATGTACCTCGAGAACTTATATAAAGCCTGGAGACGTCTAAACACCTTTTAAAAATCTTCACCTATGTGTTTATTGATAAACAACCTGAATAGGTCTGTCCTAGAAGGTTTTTGCCCCAGTGACTCTCTGACCTCATCCCCTCCCGTAGGGGTGAGAGGGGGGTGGGCTCCCACCTCCCTGAGCTGCGCTGCGCCAGCCGCTCTGCCCAGGGCCATTGGGCAGGGGTCTCTGGGGAGGAAAACCTAGCTCAGAAGCGCGAGACATTTTTCTAGCTGTAGCTAGAGACTTCACACGTCGTAACGGCCCTCGGCCCCAGGGCAGGGGCAGCCTTGATGGCTTCTGATGAAAACTTCTGATGGCTGTTTGTCCAACCTTCTCGTACACCCCAGCGATGGAGGTGGAGGTGCCATGGCCTGGGCTGGCCTTACAGCTGGGCCAGCCAAAACCTCCCTGGCAACAACCTCCCTGTTGCCTAACTCTTGACACCCAAGCCAAGTTCTTTCCTTTACCGTTGCCACCACGTTTTAAGTGAAACCTCTTGTGTCTCTGCTCTGTCTTCATGACAGATTATGGCCAAAACACCCCAGTGTTCCCCGTCAATGATGCTAGTTGATCTCTGCCTGTTTTCTTTGTTTTCCCTTGTCTCCATCCTTGGCCAAATCCAGTGCACTGACTGGTGTCGTTCAGTGCACCGAGGAAGGTGTGCCGAACTGAGACAAATGTAGGTGACACTACAGTTGCTGCAACAGGAGGTTCCTTGGTGTGTGGAGCAGAGGTTACTCAAACAGCTCCAGAGGCTGCGTTGGGCACGTGCACCAGGTCTGACAGTATTACTGTACCGCAGATGTGCATCTCTGTGCGAGAGTGCCATTACATTGCTCGGTACAGCCACAACGTTGTTATTAGGCAGAGTAACCTCAGCTACTGTTTTTCCTCTCCTGTTACTGCTATACGGCACCAGAAAATTGTCTAAGATTTTGGTGACTGTAATTATTTTGAATTCTGTATTGTTAACACTGTGAGTGCATTTAGGTTAGGCTGAGTGACACACTCATTTAGGTTAGCCCCTTTGCTGTGTGAAAGAAAGACATGGATGGATAGAGGCTTACAGTTTAGGGAAAAGATATGATTATTCATTTGTCTTTAGAAAAAAACTAAGAATCATAGTAATTCTTCAATATATTGTCTAGGAGAGAAAGGCTAAAGCTGTCTTTTAGAAAAAAAGTAGAATGCGGTGTCTGTTGGGAATTATTTTACATTGAAATCCATAGTCAACCAATATCCTTGACCTAACATACGGAAGGTCCATAGTTAAAATACAAAGTAGCTGCTATTTTAAAAAGCAAATATAGAAGACATTTAGCTCAGCAAAATATTATTTCTAAGCTTTGTACACGGACAAGAAATCCAAGAGTTTCCTGTAACCTCTTTGTAGTTGATAACATGAACATCTTTCTTCTGATGCAAATAATGGCTATTTTTAGCATGGATTATATAGCATGGTATTTTTGATGCTTAATTTTTGTTGTGTTTTGTTTTTTTGGTTTTGTTTTGTTTTCTGTAAAGACATTTTCTAAAAAAGAAATCATACTGTCAGCAGGCTTTTGGGATGCTCCAGGTCCTATCCAACATCACATCATCCTGGCTGTCTGGGGCTGGACACAGGGCACTTTCGGGGATGTGCACCTGCTTCTGCAGCCTGCAGGGACCCCCTGGTGTGGCTGCCCCTTGCGCAGCCTCTGTACACCCCACCTGGGAGTCCTGCTGCACCGCTGGAGGCCACGCAGCCTGCTGCTGAGTTGAAAGCGGCGGGGTAACCGCTTAGCTCCTCCACGTAGTTCTGAAATCCAGCTAGCAAGCTTCATGGCAAGCACACGCCTTGCACACTCATGCAGACGTCACACTTGGAGAGAGCTTTCTGCAGAGACCATTCCACATGTTTCTGGAGCAGTTCTTGGATTGACAACATGCAAACAGAACTTGACATGAGGCAATGAAGAAATACTTGACTGAATGTGACAAGAAGGTGCTGTGGCTGCCTCTAACAGACAGCAGTGCAGCCGCTGTGATTTCAGGCAATTGCCTGTAATGAATGGGAATGTGCTGAGCCGTGAACGAGGGGGGGATGCACACACGCGCTTCTGTGATCTCTGCCCACCACCTTCCGAATATTTACAGCACAGCAGATCTTCAGGACTGCAAGCTCATTACCGAAATGAGGATTGCTCTGACCCTGCCCATCAGGAACATGTGCCAGAAGCTGTTGATTTGGGCTACAGCTCCCGAGGGTAAAGGGAAAGGATGCTTAAATGTGAACTTTGTGCTTGGCAAATACCTGGACAGATGATAAGTTGGTGTGGCCTCTAATTTGTGCTGGGCACGACCCTCCCAGGGGTTTCAGCCTGTAGTGGAGGCCCAGCAGAGAGCACGGAAATACCCCCTTAGCAGGCTGGTGAGTACAAAACATCTGCTCTGCTATTGAGGCTCTGATCTTCAGCCTTTTTAATTTAATTAGTGCACTTAACCAGTCTACTTTGAAGGGAATATTGATTAGTTCTCTACCCCCAATATTATTGTTCTTTCTCTGAGAGATGTTAGTAGAAAACACAGTGTCTTAGTTTAAATACAGAGGTTTGATTTATTTGAAGCCCCCTCCCCAATTACTTAAGCTTGTGCTAAAGCTTTCAGCTGCAGACATATATTGGAGTAGCAGGGGTGTTCTTCCTTGATTGAGTTTCTACTTGTACATTTCCCAAAGCAAATAGAACTGGACTGGAATTGAATTAAGAGGGTTCACACAGTGTTTCATATTGGTTAATTTAATAGGTATAAAATTCACCTAATTAGTGAATGTCATACAAATCTATGTCAGTTTGAAAGATCTTTGTTATGTATACAATGTCTCTCTGTTACATGTGTTGTGGTTTGTTTGAATGTTATGACACGTGATTACTTTTTAAAATAGTGAGCAAATTTGATTGTGTCCATGTTTCTTAGACAAAATTTTGCCCACGTTTTTTGGGGGGAAGAAAACATTTTGGATGACTTGATAGGCACTTATCAATGACGACATCCCAAATCACTTTTAAAGTATTTAATGTTTTGGTCTAATTTTACAGTTGAACTCTTAAGTGGGCTCTACAGAAATCAGGTTACCAGCTCCCACTGAACTTCAGTCCAAGGAGTTTCTCTAAAGCCTACAGGAACCTCTGATTTCCAGTAGGATTAGGAAAATAATCAGATTACATTGATTTTAGGATTAAGAAGCAAGCATGGGAAATGCTTATTTATTTACCGGATTCTGATAGTCTCAGTGTGATTAAGCATAATTATTGTTATTTTACTCATCTTCTTTCCAGTTCTGGCAGTTATCAGATGTACGCATCGGGAAACAAAAAAAACCAAACACAGCCACGCAAAGTGAACACCCTGAGTGTAACAAAGTGTGACGTGAAATACACAGAGAAAACGAGGATGGGCTTTTGGTCCAGTGGAGTTCCTCATCCCTGTAGCTCTCCAAGTGGTAAGTCAAAACAAGCTCTCTTTCTCTCCTTGTTGTTAATTAGAGATTCAGCGCAGTATCTGGGTGGAATTCTCCTGTTGTCCATCAACACGCCAACACTGTACAAGAAATCTCAGTTAGTCATCGGCTTCGTAATATTTCCCTCTGCTGTACTGCAGAGCCCCTGTGTCTGAATGACTTTGTGTCAGTAAAAATGCAAAGCCATTTTCCATTTAAATATTTAAGTTAAGCCATTTGATAACGCAGGCAACAAGGACTGGTAAATCTCACCCACTACCATGAATATAACAGTGACAAATACTAGTAATACTTCAAAGGAAGGTCAGCGCTCCAAACAAATTACACTGGAGCCTTCAGCTGAGGTGTTGTCCCTCCAAAGCATGGATATATGGTGGATACAAAATTTAAGGATATTAAGTTATTTAGCCTCAGTTTGACTTCATGATAGACAGTGGCACTGAACTCCACAGCTTGCAGCTTGATTGCAGACCATAAATAGTGCATATGTGTCATATCAAATACATGACCTAATTTCATTTATATTGAGAATAGGAAACAGGAAACTGAGAACTTTTCCTCTTTTGTTTCTTCCTTAAACTTTCTGGGGGAAGGGAGAGGATGTAGTTGAAACAAAAACTGGTTTTGTGGAAATTTCTCAGCTTTGCTGGAAGTTTCAAAGACCAGCTCTGTGGTCCATGATGGTTTCTGCATAAGAAATAACATCCTCCAAATGGGATTATTTTCCTGGATAAGGCAAGAAAGCTCTGTTTTCAAAAGCTTGCTGTGAATCAAGCAAATGAAAGACTTGAAAATATCAGGTAGGGGTGTACTCGCAGTTGACAGTATCATGAGGTTTGTGAGATTTCAATGATAATTACAGCTAGGTAACTTTTGGTTCATTTTCTTACCGATATTGATTAGCTGACTGTGCAGATGTTGCAAATGTGTGGCATGAGAAAGCCTTGCTAACGTTCATGAACTGCAAGGTGCTCGGGTCAGCGAGCATCACAAGTTGATGATTCCCAGTACACACTTTAATGAAGTCTGACATATAACTTCAGTGTGACCTTGTTTTGTACAAGAGCAGTAATATTGTGAGTTACATCAATAAAATCTGAATAAGGGGGTTTTTTTCACCGAAAAGAGTCTCTGACACCTGCACCGCTATAAATATTTATTGGAAAAACATACCAAATGGTGTCAGGTTTATTTTTGGTAGGGCTAGGGCTGCATTTGGGTTTATGCCACAAGGAACAATTTAGGATTTTATTTATGAATATATAATATTAGAAACAGTAGTTTAAATTGGAGCTACAATTGTAGATATGGGAGTGCTTCCACGTGCGTTTGCTGGAGATATTTACAGAAGCTGGAAAGGGGCTATGATTCACCAGTGCTCGGCTCACCCAAGAAGTTCGGAGGTGTATTTCAGTGCAGCAGTGCACTCCGAGCAGGTCTTGGTGAGATGCTTTTATAGGGCCTATGCTATATTTAAATGTTTATTTTCCTTTGGAATATCCCAGGATATTATCTGAGATGAGAAGTATTTTGTCCTCTCTTAAGAAGAGTTATGTGATCAGGGGACAGCAGTTCTTGTTGGTTCAAAGAAGTAGTAGCTGCATAGTCAAAATATGGTAGCACAGATTTTAAATTCTTTTGTATTTGTTTTTTTGTCATTTATTGTTTAATTTTCTTTTTCTCTGGGACATAAAGCTTAGGAACAAAGTTTAATTAACTTTAGTTTTGGCTGCTGGGGGACTGCAGGGATGTGAACACAAGTGCTGATTGAAGGACTGTGGAGCTCTGTTTTTTATTCATAGTTTGGCCTCCCTGCTTGAGCTTCATTCCTCTGTCATGTTCCTGAGAACTCTCTGGGGCAGTGGATAGTCTGTTCCACAGTGAACTGCTTAATTTGAGAAAGGTGGAAATTACAGGGAATCATCAAAAAATAAATCTGGAGAAAGGTCACTTTATATGGCTTTAATGCTCTACTTTTCAGAAAGAGAAAGCCTTTAAAACTGAAAAGGATGCTTCTTAAATGTATTCATTGATGAAACCCCATTGCAAGGGAGGTGGAATGATAAAGCAGAACCTTCAAATGGAATCTGCTCTTTTCTTGGAGTGTTTTGCACCAGGAAATCTGTGCCGGTGTCTGCACGATCCTTGAAGGGATCTGCTCACCAGCTCTGTGCAGTTTGCTCCGCCGCAGTCATAGAAGACTTCTCATGTCAGTAAAGCATGAGTCTGGGGGTGGAATCTCCTCCAAAGAAAAAGCCTTAGCTGGCCAGTTAAGATGATAGGTTTCAGATAGGTTTTATTTCAAACAGAAGATGCAATGGGGCCAAAAATCTAAATCCAAGCTCTGTCTCTGTGCAAGGAATAACAAAATCTGCAGCTGTGCAGTAAAGTAGCGAATGTTGCACTGAAGATGAAATTCACTTCACCTTTTGTTTCTTGCCTTAAGATTATTCTATATGGATTGAAAACAGAATATGAGTTGCTGGGAAAAGGCTGTAAGAGCCTTCTGAGTGTACAGATAGTATGGCCGCCTCAGGAGTCTGACAATTCCCAATGCATCTTCAATAAAACCACGCATGCAACTGCAGCGTAAATGACCTGCCTTTGCTCAAGAGCAGTAATAATCTGGGTTACATCAATGAGGTCTGAATCAGTCTTGGCACTGTAGAGATTGCCTTTTTTGACACCTGTATGGCTCCAAGGACTCATTGGAAACTGGTAAGGAGTTGTGCTTTTTATTTGACTACTCAATAGATTCCCACTACAGTCGCCTTTCAGTTACGCATGTAAATACATCTGTCCATCTGGCTAATGACAGGGCTCAAGCGTCCTGCCCACAGTCCCGCATGCAAACCCTGCCTCAGCCCCCTCCTGTGCGAGGGCAGAGCAGCTGCTGCACCTCTGGGGAGATGAAACCTCTGCATCCCGATTCCAGCGCCCAGCGCATTCGAGCCAAATGTAGTCCAGCCTCCACTCTTCTGCTTATTAAAGAGCATTCATCATGGCACAGTTAATGTAGCACAGCTGCATGTGGTAAAGTTGGTATTTGTGTAAGCGTACAAAGATATATGCCTAAACTATTTTTCCAGCATCATTATTTTTAGCATTTATCTATTGCTCAAATGTAATATATGGGCAGGTATTGTTATTTTAAGAGCCTTTTTAACATGCATTCTGGACACACTGCAAACAATATTTTTAAAATATCTACATATATTAAAAGAAATATGCGACTGTGTTTCCTGAACTCAGTAACAGCCACAATCTGGCTTTACCTTTAATATTGCTTCTTTACTATCTTAATGATGCAGTTTCCATGCAGGCAAACTTTGATGTGAGCATTGTGCATATGAATATTATTGACAGAAGCCCTTTGTTTCACCTTTAGTAAGAAAGGGAGGAAAATATGTAGGAAATATCATGGCACTTATAAGTTAACAGAAACAGGATTTTGCTTTTGTGTTTGGTTGGTGGCTGTTTGGTTTTTTTTCCCTAATGCTTCAGTCGGTGGCATCTTTGGCTCACCGTGTGCCATCTTAGCTTTGCAAAAGGCTCTGGAGTGCTTTATGTTATTCAGCAGCCTGTGTGGATGCTGAGAGGGGCACGCAGAGGTTGGTAGGGGTAGGCGTGGTAGGAATTCTGTCATATTTTGTATTTGGGCAATCTGCAGTTGGAATTCTGACATCACTGTTCATAGATGCACTGTGCAGACCCCTGCCCTATGCGCCAGCCGAAATGTGATTCCCTGTGCCACTCTCCTGCTGCCCTCTGGTTCACACAAGGTGGCATTTTCCAGATCTCCCTGCTATATCTGAACAGCCCCACAGGACTAGTGCTAGGTTGCCTTTTGCCCATGTGTTATAAAGTCATTACAGGAATATGAAAGATGCTAGGCAAAATGAGTACGATTTCTAGATTTTTTCCAAGCGTACACATTTGTTTGAAAGAACCGGTTTTGTCTTAGCATGCTAGCATCATAGGTTTGTATTTTATTAATACACCACCCCAAAAAAACCAAAACTGATGTGGTAGAGTTGCAAGTGTACAGCACAGGATGATGGATGGTTCGAGGAGAGGCTGGGCTGTCCCTCTTGCAGACACATTATTTTGAAGTTTAAACGATTAAGGATTTAAAGGAATCCAACCCCTGATGATGTGCTTATGTGACTACAGAATAGGACCTAATTTACTAATCAGACATAAGGAAGAATAGAATCTCTAGCAAGAGAAAAAGAGGAAATTTAGCACTGAAAAAGGATAGAGAACAGAAGAGAAAATAAGTAAGGATACAAGAGATATAATCTACGTTCTAATAAAATATACATGCTTGTCTTACTGCTAGTACTTCTCTTATTACACAAGTTTTACCAATTTCATGTAGCTTGCACCATAAAAAGTTGCCCACAGTTACAGTGATGCTTCTAGAAGGTGAGTATATGTATGTCAGGAGAAAAAATAACACTCGCATTGAAGGATGATTTAAGATTATTCTTCCACACTTCTGTGTGAGATTGGATCTATTGTAACCTTCCTAAACCTTTGTTACCTTTGTAATTTAAACTGACAGGTTAAATGCTAATGCAATTGATAGGGGTGAACAACTGGTCAAGGAACAACCTGATCTGACTGTATAATGCATCAGAGAATTGCAAAAATATGCAGGTCAGATGTAATTTTGACAGAAAATGGCTCGCTGCAAGGGTTTATGTTTCCCTGGATAGTCTTAAAAAGAGTTGGACTATAGTAAGTACCACATTGCTTGAAAAAAATATCAAGTTAAACTTAATGGAAAAAATCCAAGTTCTCAATATCCTCAGATTTCATTATCAGTTTTTATTGGAGCTAGGATAATAAGATTATAGAATTAAAAGAAAAGTTATACCCATTTTCTTCAGCTCAGCAGTCCTAATGTGCAAAAGGAAAGCGACACTCATTCCTCACCATAAATACACAGTGAAAACTACTTGGAAGAAGAAGTGGTCTCTGGCCACAGACAGCCTGACTTAGTCCTTACCAAAGTAGAAATTCTTTTACTTCAGCAGGCGCAGGGTCATGGCAGTTACCTGTAACAGTAGGTAAAAAGATATTATCTCATGAATTAATCCTGAAGTTAATGGTTTTCCACCTGGCATAACAGGTATGTCTGTTGAGTGAGGTCGGGGTGGGAATCAAGTGCCTGGAGCAGCTGCCCACGGAAGCAGCCTGTCTTTTCCAGGTATAATATGTATTTAAGTGAAACAGTAATACCTGGGAAGATTAAAGGCAGTTCAACCTAGCCCATCTTATTTTCAGTTTAGGGAGCTTCCTGAAAAGTAGGAGACCCGCATTTAAATCACTCTGCGGACTGGTTGAGATGAACCTGAAGTAGATGGAAAGGGTTACGTACCTGGAAAGGTAGACAACTTGCATCATGTCCAACAATACTCTGTGAATCCCACCTTTTTTTCCCTAATATTAATATATGTGAATTCTTAAAAAAGAGCAGTGCTTTTGAATACAGATTAATTTCCATTTTGTTGCATTGTAAGAAACAGTTTACTCCAGCCTGAGGATTACCTGGGAAAAACCTCTTCCACCAAGGACACTGGAGAGTTCTTCTCTGAAACCTTTCTGGTCAAGAAGAAGGTGCGTGAATCCAAAATTTGTCAGCAGTGACATTATACCAATGTATTTTTGGAACCATATTGCTTAATAGAGTATTTAGTTTGTTTGCCTTTAAACTCTGGAATGCCAGAAATTGCTCGGACTGTTGCCACTGCCAAGCGCTCCTCAGCTCCCCGCTCCAACAAGGCGGCACAGGCAGGTAGTAAATTGACCAGAACAAAGAGAAAGAAAATAAACATATAACCTCTCCCTTCAAGAAGTTAACTTATTTTTAGTATTTTACTGATTATTTTTTTTACTTTTTTTTTTTTTTCTCAGTGGAATTTTTGGGGTTGAATTTGTCCCTTTGTCTGAGCAAGTGTTCACTGTATTCTTCAATTATATAAATGTTTTAAAAGGAAAATAGAAATGTAAATTGCCTCAGTGCTTTTAAAACCTTAAAAGTAAAAATTCAGTGACTACTCTATGAAATGGAACTATCCGTGCTGCTTTAACCTGCAGAGTAGGTTAGCATAACATGAAATCAATTATTGTACTAGACATATAAAAGCTGTCAGGTTTAATACTTAACTGCAGTATCTCCCCTGAATGTTTGATTTCCAATCACCTGTGTGAAGCTCCAGAAATACAGAGACATCAGACAGATTCTGGGGTAAGAATTGTATTTGACTATCCTGAGTTACAAAAGTAAAATCTGGAATGAATAATGCACCCTGCCAACATGACTCCCCTTTTAATCAAACATTTCCTAGTCCCTAAGGTAAAGCAGAGCACAAACTACAGAACGAATATTGAATTTCTATTCTGCATTGTCATAATTGTGACACCATTCCGTTTCTTTTACAGTTTGTCTGGAACCAGTTCAGCTTTAGCTGGAATATTACTCTCATCCTCTTCCATCTTTTCCCTTGTCTTTTGTGTGTGTGTTTCAATGCAGAGGCAGAATCAGGAATAGAGGAAAAGCTTTGACTTTCACCGTTCTTCTTCTAAACATTATTATATACTTATTACACACAACGAAAATTATTATTAGACTTTCTTCTGATATGTGCTTTACTGTGCGACCTTGTTATGGCTAAGATTGCAATCGGTATTTTTTTTTGCACTGGTAGCGGAGATCAGGGACGGTGAGTCCTTCATTTGAGAGTCCTGAAAATGATGGATTAAACACACATTAAGCATTGTAAAGTGCTAATATTATGATAATGGGCACCGTTTCGAAACCGAGCTGGGACCGCTGTCTGGTGTGGTAGGGAAGGAGCAACAATTGTGACCCTGACTCCTTTCTCCTGCTGCGCACTCCTGCACAGAAGGGGAAGGCTGGCACTCTGAGGAGAGGCATCTTAGAGCCCGTGTCCTTCAGGCAGACAGCACTGTGCCCCCCAAACAAGCCTAGCAGCCGGGACAGGTTTCTGTGAGCTGCTCCTTCGCACATGCCTGTTTAAGGTATCTCAAAAGTAAAACAAAACAATCTGTAGGGTCTGGTTTGAAGCGCTCAGTCACTTGACAGCTTTGGTGTATTGCATCTAACACCAGAAACATTATGCGCCTGCGGTCCGGTACCAAGAGTGATAAAAACACGGAGCAGGAGAGATATTTGTCTTGGTGTATTTCAAGCTAGAAATGATGAGCCTAAATTGATTCCTTCTCTGAAATACAAGCTCCATGTTTAGCTCTTCTTAAGAAAAGAAGAAAAAGGAAAAAGATAAAAGAAACCAGGATTTATCCTCAAGATCAACTCTCATTTTCTTTCAGAAATTGCATTCTAGACAATAAGTAATCATTATGTGGCAAGAGACCTGAGAAACTGATTTTAACTTTCAGGTAACGTATTAGGGCTATAACCAAATCTGAGGACTATTATCATAGTAAAATGACTGTAATGCTTCAAGGCTCTAATAGTCATCACCTTTTTATCATTCGTATTACCATCAGGTCCAGAAACAATGAATTTCTCTAACGTTATTCTACCATAACCTTTAACTATATGCATTATTTCAAACATCCGAAATAATCCTTTATATGACACAGTAGAATAATACATTTACCACTTACCGCACAGTAGAGTTTGCTAAGCCCAGATCAGTGCAAAAACTTGTTTGTTCTGTATATCATGAAAATACATTTGTTCTCTGTCGTGCTGTGGAATGACATTTAAGTGTTATGTAAGTTGAAGGAACACCAACAGAAAACAGAAGGCTCATAAAAGCCTAGGAATGCTCTTTCAGTTATATCACCATTATAAAAGTGTCCTGCTTACCTAGTTTTGGGAGGGCTTTACTTGGCTAGCTCTCACATATTTTACGTGGCACATACAACATAAATATTCCACGGGTTCATTATAAAACTGTGCTTGTGATACACCTTTCCAGTGTCCTTCGTGTTTCTTCCTAAAATGTTTATTCCTGTTACATCAAGTAGATGCTAATGCATAACACTAGCACTATACATAGACCATCTTGATAAATAATCATGTGTATGATCCAGCGATTTTTCACATAAACACTCCTATATCGAAGTTACTGCAGCCCTAGGCCCTGAGCAGATCAAATTTGTAAATACAGCACTATATTTCTTACCTCCATTGAAGTTATTATGGTAGTGGTACCAGCATTTATTTAGACTGTTGATATAAAGGTTGCTAGCCACACAAGCAATGCATATTGCATTATGGAATTTTGTAATAAACTGCCTGAAATATGACCAGAGATAGAGGATCTTGCAAAACATCAAGGAAGCCCCGAGGCAGAAAGATTTCTACTGAGTACAGAGTGGTTTGGATTAGGTCCTTGGAGAATACTACCTCTAAAATAACAAGTCTGAAGAATTTAATTGTGACTTCTTCAATGTCATGGTGTCACTCTGAAAACCAGATGCTTTAGTTCAATGAAAGGCCTCAGCAATACAGAAGAGTTTTTTGTTAAAGTTTAACTAGTTCAAAGAATTTGAAAATTCCATTTCTATGACATGAGGTATGGCTTTCAGCTGTACTAAAGCGCTTAACACAATTGTGAGCATGCAAATAGGATACAAAGGTTTTGATTCTTTACCTCTCTGGGACTGGCTTCTGCTCCTCCTGTAGGAAACTTGCCCAAGAGATCGCTGCTTCCAGACTCTGGAGCTTCAGCCTCCACTACCAGTGAAGGCTCCCAGAGAGGAGACCCACGGTGCTGAGTCTGAATTAAAAAATGGTAGTGCTCCAAAGCGATTGGTTATCCTTTCAACGTCGCCTCTCCCGCAGCACACAGCTGGTGGTGATAGGAAAATATATTAGTAAATCTAAATCTACTGGAGTAGTTTTAAACTGCATTAAGGAAAAGGGATTCAGATACAAAGGATTCAGGCATCGGATAAAGGACAGTTATTCTTGTGCCAAACAAAAAAAAATTATTGGACTTCTGTTCTAATTTTTCTGTGATTTCTTGTATGACCTTTTACAAGCTACACACAGTCTGCCCAAGGAAATCACAGAATGATTTCCATTGGCTTCAGTGGATGAGAGATTAAGTTCCTAATTTCTCTTTGAATCAGTTTTCTCATTAGTAAATTACCAACCTCAGAGCTTAATGTGTCCAATGCTCTTCAGTATCCTTGAAGGGAAAGCGATATTGGAATGTTAACTGTCCTCATTGCCAACAGTCACACAGCATACAAATCTAGATTAATATGAGCATTTCCGTGGCAGTGACGGCGCTGTGTAATCTGTACCCATGCTCCCTCTAGCCCAGAACAACTAGGCAAAAGTAAAAAAGTTTAAACATTTAGCCGAAGAGAAAGCTGGTTTCTCAGCAGGTACCTTGTATTTCCTGCGGGTTTTACTATATTTTAGGACAGATTTTCATTGCTGTCATCCTAGCGCTGTACTAAAATACTCATTTCATTCACAGAGTTAATCAGCAAGTTCACTTCACCTGGATTTGAAATTTCTGGAGCTGAATGTTCACCTTTTTTCAGTACTTAAGGACTTACAGTGTTCAAACAGCATTATGAACTCCGAGCTCAAGGAGAGGTAAACATTCTTCATGCTAGCAGTGGGCACCTTTAAATATAAACATCTGAAAGCAAAAGGTGAAAATTTCAGAGTAACCTTCAGTGGAGAAGAAACACAAGACTGAAGGCAAATTTGCTGAGGAGCTAAGTATTTCAAAGGCGGCCAATTCTGAACATTAAAAAGGCCCAGCAGGAAATCATTAAATCTGAGTGATAAAATGGGTTTATTTTAATTTGCTAGCTTGGATGTTCATTAACAATGAACGGATTGTGCAAAATATTCATCTATAGCTTGCAGCATGACTTAGCTAGTAACTGTATCAACCTAGTCAGATTTCCCATCAGCAGTTTCTGTTGGATTGTTTTTTATCATATATTATTTGCATCACCAAAAGGTAACTTTTTATATTGTTTAAGTGCCAAGGGCTAGACCTGCTAGAGTATTTCAGTCTCTGTAACTGTGACTTTTGATTCAAACATTTAAATGAATGGCCTCAAATCCTCAGCTCAGATGTCACCAAGCCCTGGAGTTATTGGCTGCTGTACTGGCCATGCAGATGAGCCCGCATCAGAGCAGGTATTCCCGAGCTGCGATGCCTGAAGGACTCAACCGAATAGATATCATGGTCTGGACTTCATGCAAAACACAGCCCCTAGTGTCTTTCCCACCTAGAAGGCAGTTAAATGCATCACTGACCTGGAAAGTAGCAGACTGAGGTTGCACTCTGCTCTGCTTGAGGAGGGTTGAATTCCTGCCTCAACGTCCTCTGTGGACTAGGTCATCAGTTAACCATTGGGGACAACTTCTTGGTATTTCTTTTGAAGTTATTCAACTTGCATAAATTCAACTGCTACAAAGTCTTCATAAACTCACTGGAGTAGGAGTAGAAAGCAGGTTTTTTCCTTTTCCAAGGTGCTTTAACCTGTAGTCACAATGGGCACACTCACCATGGAGCACTAAATCTTGCTTTGTGCCTGCTCTCACGTGCAAAAGTAAAGACTAGGTAAATCTAGGTTTAGTATAATCCATTATTTGAAAGAAATGCTTATCTCCCTGATCCCCACACTCTGCTCCAAACCTACATCATTTTACCATCACCAGTTAAAAAGCCCATCCTTGCTGTGTCTCACATTTGGTCACTCGTGCCCACCCTTTCACACCAGCTGCGTGCCTCCAGTATACTCTTCTTAGCCCTCTAAGCACGAGATTAGCCCAATCTTTGACTCACTAGTTACACAAAATTCTCCAGTGGCAGATTCGGTTGTACCCTGGGTGCACAGGTGTGACTGGTGCTATGCATAGATTTCATTCCAAATGACTCCAGCCCTTTATGGGTGATAACTAGAATGGTAATTCTTAGACTGTGACAGATGGTACAGATATTTTGGGAGACATAGATATCTAAGAGTTTAGGCAGCAGATAAACAATCATTTTAAATGTATTAGTGATATCTAAATAGATTAAAATTGCATGGAAGTCAGGACAGGCTTCAAAACTTGCCCAAGGTGCAAAACTAGAACATGTGAGGCAGAAACAGAGACACAAGTCCAGAAAGATTGAAAGCATGCCTGGTATGCCCATGCTACTGTCATTACTGGGATTATAGGTGCCCACCAGTCTACACTACTGTTTTATTTTCTCTTGGTCAAAATATACCTTGGGGCACAGTCTTGAGCTGAGTGGAGCACACTGCTGTTCCCAGGAGAAATGTGCAGAGGCTTGAGTGGATCTCTCCCTTTTCCAAAGCAGCATGAGGTGATATAAATCACAACCCTTCCTTCTTCTTTCTATTACTTGGTATAACTAGTGATGCTATATTATTATTTTCAAAAAACATTCATGTGCAGCCTGAATGTCCCAGCTGGAACTGCATAGGTTAAAGACTCAAATCAATCCTTCCTTGTAACAGCCTGGGGAGCAAGCAAGCAGCTTTCTAACGCAAAATACAGAGGAGAACTCCGACCAGCTAAAAAGATAAAAATGGTACAGGCCTAACACTCAGTCTCATTTATTCTATTGCTTGCATTTCTGGTATTATCCATGTTGTACATTAGGCACTTAGCCCTAAACTGAACTGGGCACACATGCTTACACTGCATATCTTGTACAAAAAGTTTATTCATAAATACCTCTGTCCTGCAAGCACATCAGGTCTTCTGGGTGAGAGGTGGAGGTGTATATCCAGCAGCATTTCTTGGTAATGAGTCATTATAGCTTCATCCCTGTGAGAATCATAGAATCATTCAGGTTGGAAAAAACCTTTAAGATCATTGAGTCCAACCAAATAGAATGTGCCTTTTCAGTAAATTAAAATAGAAATATCCATCTTTGCTGTAGAGTATCACCTGACATGCTTGTTGATTTACTCAACATTTTTCATTCCGTAACTCTTCCAGTCTTGTTCCAGTGATCTCATCCTGCATTTGTTTGATGGAGGTTACCAATCTGGAAAAGCCATCTACTTCCACCTTCATTATTATGACTGATATTTCTACCGCTCTGTTTACTTGCCTTTAATCGGCTCCAAGGCTAACATTTATTTTTTGTCTCATCCATAAGGAATTCAGCAATACCCTCCCCGCTATCCCCCACCCATGTAGTGGGAACCTTTGCATGGCAATGAATCCTTTGCTTGACATTATTAAAAATTTTAACTTCTGATCTGGTGGTGCATCAAGAACTGGAAATACCACATGGCGTAGTCAGAACAGCTCCGACTGATGCCAGCCACAGCCTGAGTAATTGGTCACAAGAATAATTTCAAATCGAAGCAAGTGATCATCAGCAACTGCTCAGCTTTACTGCTTGTTATCCTAGGATTCGTTCCTGGTCCCAGGGGCCAGCAGGCATCGTGAGTAGGGCAGAAACATTCCTAAGTTATTTTAAAACCCATCAATTTTCAAAAGTGTGCTGTGTTGAATTAAAGCTTGTCCAAACTATTCAACCTGGTCATATTTCTTCACCATCAGTGCTGTATATGTCATCTGTCGTTTCACCACCTGTTAATCCGTCTGTGCTCTAGCTGTAGATTTGATTTATAAAGATGCCTATATCTTACTTGTTTGCAATATGCGACCTTTGTAGCTTTTTTTTCCATTACTGTTTGTCTTTTCATGCTACATCCACCTATTAGTCTAAATTCTGAAAGACAGGGAAATATGAAAAATTCTATTCCCACAACTGTCATGCACATTTTTCTACCTTTTTAACATGAGTTATTGAAATCACATTGACACAACAGGATATTGTTCAAGCACATATTTTGATTTACAATTTTTCACCGCCCTCATTCATTTCTATCAAAAATGAATTTTAACAATGAGTGATATATATATATATATATATATATAAACCTGATGATTTGTATTCATAATCAGCTAAAGTTACAAGGAATCTCCTGCTGTGGTTAGTCAAGTTAATGCAGTCATGAGCAAAATTATTATACTCATAACCTGTAATAGTTTTAATAATGTTATTTCTATTTCTTTCAAAATTCTAGGAAACATTAGCCAGATAAATGATGCCTTTTGATTACCAAGCATGTTTCCTTCTTCAAACATCAGCTTTGGACTGTAAACATCAGCTCAAATAGGGTTTGTGTGTGTGTGTAGTTGGTTGGGTTTTGTGGATTTTTTTCTTTTTTGGCTATTTCAGCTTTGTGCCTCGGTATGTCTGTTCTTCTGTTCTACCTCTATGTTCCAATATGCTAGCAATATTTTTCCTTTTACTGGCTCATTTAACCTATGCAATAAAGATGCTTGTCATGTCATAAGGTAAGTATTTTCCCTAGAAATTACTATAGAAGTTCGTATCAAGCTGGACATTTCTATTGATTTTTGAATTGATATTAGCAGGTCTGTTTCTGCCTTCTTCTTAACAATTGACTTTTAGACCTCCACATTTCTTGAAAGAAATATTGCTGTAAATTGCGCTGACCCAATGTAATTTTGACCTGCTTTTTTTCTTCTCTTATTCCTCAGTGTTCTACTATTCTAATAGCTTTTCTTACGCTCCTTACAATTAGTTCACAGAAAATTAGAAGAGATAATGGTTAATGAACAACTGCCAATCACTGTCAGTTAAGTGCTACAAATGAAAAGGCACTTTCAGAAGTCAGAGAAATGAAATAGTATTACAGGGGCGATGAGCTTCCTAGATATGGGGGGGGGGGGAACTGGGAGGAAACTGAAATTTTCCTTGATCAAGATCCTTCTGAGACCTTCACACCTGCACCTCTGGATGGCACTCACTCAGGTCAAACCTTGAGGGACCTTTCTGTCCCTCAATACATGCAGTGAAATGGCCCCATGTCAATTTAGGCCAGTAATACTGTTAGAAATAATCTCATGGTCTTTCATAGCCTTGTCTCAGACTCTTTAAAAGATACGTGAAAAAAATGGTTCCTGTTATTAAACCTGTGTAATATTAAAGTATCAATATTTATACTCTCATCACTCAGTGCCTTCACTGATGTTGTGGCCAGCACGCTGAGAAGGCCAGTTTATTCTTAGTCTCACCAGCACAGAAATCGCCAGCGTCTACCACATTAGGATAATGATTTTCCATGTATGATCATTGCCTTCATTTCTCCAAGATGAAATGAGCAAAAAAAGTAAATTAAATAAAAAACATTTTTAAGGCTCAGTAATAAGCAGGAGCTACGTGTATTTGCCTACATGGACATTATCATGTGGTGGATTTTTTACCTGCAGTTTGGAAAAGGCAAAGATGAGAGTTTCTTGATAAATGACTGAACAGGAATATCACTTAAGAAAGCAGCATTTCAGGAACACTGGAGAATAATCCCACTTTGGTAGACTGCCTGTACTCCTACAGTACACACTGAAAATGGAGAAACTTTTATCCTACTTTTCTTTTGGACCTAAAAATAGTCACAGCAAATTTAAAGTGGTTACTTTCAGAATAAGATCCCATACAGGATAAAATGCTCTAGCAGGGTATTTCTATTACTTATTTCCCTAACCAAGCTTTAGTCAGAAACATTCCCAAATGTGGTTTAGAACTGTTTTCATCTAGGAAAAAGATCAATTCTGTTGTGGAAACACAGTGCACAGCATGGGATCACACTAATCAATTTGAGCAGAGCAGGCCTGGGTAAAACTATCCGTTACTCTGCAATCCAGCAGCATCAAAGCTCATTAATACTTTACTCAGCTTTAATGAATGTATTAGAGGTTAATATTTGTGTACAAGATACTCATAACTCAATAATCTTATCTCATTTGCATTGATTAATAGGAAAGGTATCTGCCTTTGAGTCCATTGATCATAAAAGCTGTTAACCCAGATTTTTAGTACGTCTCCACTTACCTCCAGGGAAGAGCAGCAGCCACTATGGGTGTGAGAGCAGGTAACAGACTCGGGGTAAAAAGGCCTTTCCAGATTCCAGGGGACTGTGAAGAATTACAACAAAAGATATGTTTTAAACCACATGTGAGCTGATCTAGAAGATGATAAATGTCTAAAACTGAGGAGTAAGTGCCCTGGATTATGAGATTCCCAAACTTTTCCAGCTTAAATCTCCTTTACAAGTAAAGCAGTAAAAGTGAACAAAAAAAAAAAAAAAACAACAAAAAAAAAAAAACAGGAAAGAAAAAAAAGAGGAAAAAAGAAAAGAGCCTAAGCATGGACTAATCCACTCCGTACAAGAAAGAATTTCCCTTACTCTCTACCCCACTCCACATATATAAACCCATGTGTAGTGCAAGCCTATTTATTTAAATGAATCTGTGGGTTGTTTTAGGTGGGATATGAGTAAATAAACCAAGTACTTCTCTAATGCATGTTAGAGAAGAACAATATTTTTGCAATTTCCCTCCTACAGGCTTTGTGCTCTACAAAGAGAAATAAAAAAGTACTTCATCCTCTTCAGCAGCCTTGAAAGCTTTTGCTTATTCATACCTCCCTACAATAGAGGACAGATAACCGTGCTGAAAAGGGAAAGCAACATTCAAACACTGTGGAGAGAATATGCAGTTAGATGAATTCCATGTGAACAATAATAAAAAAAGATATGAGGAGAAAGCAGTTCATTCCTTTGGAGACTCATCTTTTTAATGCTCTATTTCCACAGGATCTTCTAATTGCTTCTTGTGGGATTGAAGTGTTTTCTCTTGCAACCTTGGTTTAGAAATTTGTTACATTTGTTGGTACGTTGTTCTTCTGCTTTTTTATTTTTAGTTTTGAAGAGTTGTTTTCTTACCCTTTTTTTCCTGTGATATTTTCCCCGTATCTCACATTTTCTTGTTCACGTTGTTACTATCAATGAAATTTAAGCTTGTATGATGCTGTGAGGCTGAATCCTCTTTATTGCCATACTTTCTTATATGGTGGGACAGCAGTGAAAGCTGCTGGTTAATCAGTTCTGAAGTCCTACATGCGGGCAGGATGATGTGCTATTAATTATCCAGTGAGGTGTACCTGCATGATTAACGCGAATTCATTTTCCATTCTGCACTCTATTGCTTCTCTAGTTGCAATATCTTTGTTAGAACTATGCAGAAAGGGAATTAGAAGGGGAAGAAGGCACGCTGTGTAAAATCTCAAGCAAAGAACACACAGTGTGGCTAAAAAAGGAGGCAAGATCAAGCAGCAGCGCTGCTATTCCCAGCCGTACTGCCCAGATGTTTCTCATCTTTTCAGGCACAGCTCTTTGTTGTCAGCTGCCACATGACAGGTTGCAAAGTTAAGGCCTAATATGTAATTAGAGCAGTCTGCCACGGAACGGAGAAAAATGAGGAAAACAATACACTTTCACCTCTTTTCATAGAGATTTAACTGGTCGAAAATGTTCCTCTATTTTGCATAGGGCTGAGTAAATCACTCATCATAAATAATGTATTAACCTAATTTCATCACTTTTACTCGGTGAAATGTTCCTGACTAGATTTAAAAGTATTTCTTCTGAAAAAGTACTGGTGCTTGAAAGCAGATTACCAGATATTTTATCTGCACATGATGGCTGCATACAAATACATAATGCTGTAAATTGAGAAAGTAATATTACCTCTCCATATACTATAAGAAGCATTTAAGAAATAAGTTCAAAGAAAATATTTATAGCTAAAATTAGCATGTTAGGAATATTTTATGCAACTGAAGCTCACTGATCAAGTCCTTGAGGAAAGTCATTGTGAAGGACTCAGGCTCAAATAAAAATTAATTATTTCTTAATATGCCAGTAAAATTATTGCTATCACTTGATCTGTTTTAATTAACAGAGGCATAGCTTTCTGGGATAGACAATATCATCTCAGGTATACAAAGGCCATACACTTCTACCCAGATATCAAACTACTCTAAAACAAATTGCCTATGTTTAACTGAAACGTGTCTCAGGATTACATCAAATCTTTTATTTCCCTTGATGCAATCCTGTTATTTCCCTTGAAGGTCTCTGCACAGAAGGTTCAAACAGCAGGAAAAACAACTACTGAGGTAATGCAGGAAGATACAAAATGAAAAGTATGTCCAGATCTCTGCTGGAAAAGAAATTGCATTTCTGGTAAGCAGCAGAGATCAAACAAGGCAGAAGGAGCCTGACTGCCCATCAGTCTATTAAGGGCAATGAGAGTCAATACAGGATCAATATGTTTTGGGTACGGCCTTGAAAGAGACTTCTAAATGTTCATAATTAGTCATTCTTGATTAGTCATTCTTGAAAGTGTCAAAGTAATTCACACTGAAACACTCTTGCATATGTGAAAACACGTGAGACTACAGCCACAGCTTACACGCGCGTGAAATCCAGGCTGACCAGCAGCTATAAAAGACAGAAGAATGACAACAGCTAAAACCCAGAATATATGATATCAAGTCGTATGTGCTTTAGACTTGCAAGAGCATGTATTAAAACTTTCATGCGAATGGTTGAAAACCAGTTGGTCTGGCCTTTGGGATGGCAAACATTATTCAGGATCAGCAGCAGCCATTCATTCTGCTTGTAACCACGTGTCAGACATGCACATTCATCCTCTGCTGCACCCGAACAACAGAAGGTGGGAGACCTCACATTTAATTTGAGTTTTATGATAATATTATAGTTAAATAAGGACTAATATACACCGTAAATAAGGACTAGCTGCCCCCTAGGAGGATTGCATAGTCTGTAAGGGTTCAAGCCAAGCAAGATTCTACTATTGTTTCCTTTCTAAACCAATATCACAAGAGTTCTTTCTGCTAGGTTCTTTGTGAAAGCTTGGGGTGCACAAGTCTGGGATATGGTGAGTTTGGACCCCTGTCTCTATATGGTGTAAATGAGGTTCTGCTTTTAGCATCTGGAGGGTCTCACCAACAGGAACTCTGTTTTGTAGTTAATGATGTTCAGAAGACAAAACCCTGTTGCTTTGTTATGAAAACTCCCTTCATGCCAAGCAAAAATCAGATCTAAAAATAATCTGGTGGTCTGTTTATTATCCTCTTGGCATTAGTTCATAACTCTCAGGAACTGTAAGTGAAGCTGTATGGACGGGTTGTTTACAACTGTTTGTATCTCTGGCTGCAGATACTCTAAACACACCAATATAAAAGCGGCTATTGCTTATTCACTGCAAATAAGCCTTTACTTTGCAATTGATAATCTACAAACAGATTTACTCTCTGAATAGTTAGCAATCATCAAAACAGCAACATTTTTTTAAACCAGGCTGATTCCTGTTTTAATGACTGACGGAACTAAACAATACGATTAGTTCTTTAGTTTAGTTCCTGCTTTTTACTTTCCTGTGACATTAGATTGGCATTTGAGATTTAACATGAGAAATCTCTGGTGGTTTTAGAGGAAAACCCCAGACAAGGCAACGGACTGAAAGGAATAAAACATACCTTCCCCCACCTCAGGACGGGATTGTGCATAAACCCTGCTATACATGTATATAACATAGTGCATACATTTTTACTGTCTTCTACAGGATACTCAAACTCTCAGTCTATTTATTAAAGATCAATTTTTGTGATATCATTGATCCACCAAACACTGGACCTGTCATCCTCGCTCAGGAGTAGCTACAGTAGCAGCTGAAATACAATCCCTTCTCCTACATTTTGCCGTGGATTAAGCCCTCAGTATACACACAATAGACACTCCTTTTGTGAAGATTATATGCCACTGGTATCAGACAACAACAACAACAACAAAGAACAATAATAAGGTAATGTGTTTAAAAAACATCGAAGAATTCCAGGCCAATCATTCTCTGCTCTATGCCCAGAAAGATACCAGAACAAATAGTCATAAAATCTATTTAAGCACTCAGAAGATAAAACTGGTAGGAAAAGGACCATGGATGCTTTGAGGACAAATCCTATCAAGCTAACCTAATGCCTTTTGGTAAGAAGGTGGGAAAGGAAGGAAGATGGATAGGAAAGATGTCTGCAGGAGAGCAGCTGTGGTGGAGACAGTAGGAGTGTCATTAGCAAAGAAAAGCAGACAGCACATCAGGAGAAATGAACAGGAATAGCATGTTTTAAATGTGAAGTAATTCTTCAAGGCTACTCATCAATAAAACTCCAGCCGGAGCACGCTGGCCTCCCTGGCTATTCTTTTACTTCTTCATCTGATCATCCCCAGCACAAAATCACCACCGATGCCTTTGCAATCATAGTTCAGTTTCCCAGCTTTTGCAACAATTCCTCCATGATGGCTCCAGCCTTTTCAGGAATCCTCTTGTAAAATGTATTTCCTCATTTTCTTTGTTCCAAATACTGTATCTTTTTCAAACGCTCTTTTCATGGTGATTGTAATTAAACTACCACTGTTTTTCAAATGTCTTTCTGCACTCAGGCCCTGTTCTAGCTAAATATACCATGGGCCCTGGAGTGAAATTAAGTCAAAATACATCAGCTCCTGAAGTTCTCACAGGCTTGCATGAGTTCTTTTGAAGTTCTGCACAGTTTGCCAACATATTGCTTATAAAGCATATATAAAAATGGTGACCATTGGAAATATATTGGTAGGCTTTGATGTGTGGGAGCTGAATGAAATTCCATGAGACAGAGGAGATCAAATAATTTTCCAGTTGTTCCAATTCCAATACCCAAGAAAATTTGCTTGTTGAGCGATAGAATCTCTTCTTCCTCCTATTGACAGCTCATTTCCTGCATTGGTAGCCAGTTCCCTACAGAACCTACCAGCTGGGGCCGTCCCCACCTTCACTACTTGATACCAACAGTGACCCAAAAGTAAATTTTAAGGGGTTTGTTGCAATGTTCCTTAAAAAAAAAAAAAATACAAAACTTTAGGGAGCAATTCAAGGGACGTCATGTTTATTTTTAGTTGCAAGAATCAAGGTCCCAGAGAAAAATAAACCTTAGTTAAAGACATTTATCTTAATTTTCTGATCCTAGTTCATATTTCTTGAGAATTATGAAAGCTCAGCTATGGTCTTGCACTGTTGATTCCATGGACTTATCTCCATGTGTAAACATCTGGAGAGTCAGCGCCAAAGGTTTCTTTAAATTAGTTGCTCAGTAGCCAACAGATATTTGTTATTATTTTCATGAAGTCCCATTCTCATGAGATAAATACACAAAGGCAACTTTTATATTTCACTTTGTTGAATCCATTTTATGAGATCTTCAGGCTTAGTGGTGCTTCGTTGCTTTTTGTGGAGGCTTTTTTAAAGATTATGTTTTCATCCAATTGTCCTTCTATAGATTTACAGTAAAAATAACTAAGGACACATTGTACCTAACCCTTTCATAAAAAGTGATTGAAAAGTTCAGCTGAATATGCTCAGTGCATTTTTTTTTGCTTGACATCCTTCACAGATTTACTTCTTTCCATTATATCTAAAAATATTGTTTTGTTTAAGAAGAAAAAAACCTATCCCTGTGACAATTTGCATAATATGTTAATGCTGATATGCATCTAAACATCTGGATGGCATTTTAATATCTCATTCTCATTCAAACAACTAGAAACCACACAGATGGCAGAGACAATTTTAAGAGCATTGTTGTAAACAAATAAGGCAGCCAGGAAATCAAACATGCTGCAAGATAGGCTTTAGAGCCTCTACTGCTTTCTGTGTGAGAATATGCATCTGACATGTTTTGACTGCAGGAGAGAGCAGCCTTCTTCAGTTTCAGATAAACTAAGAGGTAAATGCAGAATTTTTAATTGAGATTGGGGATCATTTCATGGGAAACTCCTTACCCTGCCTAGCATAGCTGGCACCACAGATTATACTCAGCACTTGTAAGACTAAGTTGTTTGAGGCTCAAGATGCTGCTGGGCAGACTGTGTAGTTTATATTATCTTATTTTCAATTAGCCATAGAAATATGAAAAATCCTGATTGCTTCAGGAAGAAGACATGCAAATTCTGTTTTCATGCTTTACATAATAATGTACCTTCTAGTAGTTATTTGCTCCTGTTGTTATAAATTCATTTACATGAAGTTGTATAGGACTCAGTAATCCCCTGCAGTTCTCTTTAATCTGCCTCTTGTTTGTACCTCTGTATAGGTTTGTAATCTTGCTGAACTAGAGCAACTACTGCACGCGTGGATGTTTTGGATGTCTGCTCAATGTGCTCATGTAAGAGCTATACAACAGCCTTTTCTGTAGGTGGAGCTGATGTCTCAGCAGATGCTGCAAATTAGTGTATCTCTCTGGATTGCATTAAAATTACTCACTCCTATTTTATCCAATAATATAATAAACTGATTATTTTTTCCTTCACTCTATAGCTGCTCTTGGATATCTTAGAAGTTATGGCTACAGATTCCACACAATTAATTCCACTGACCTTACAGAATTTTTCAGGAATCCAGCTGTACTCTGTGAAGTACGTAATACAAAACTCCAGGACCTCCTCCTTCATCTCCTGTAACCAGGAAAAAAAATTACTATTTAAATTCTATTTCTTCACTATGTAATTAGAAGTAAACGAAAATATTACAATTGCTATTAAATTTTAAATTACAAAACTAGATATCTAAGCCTCTACCAGTAACCCAAGGAACATTTTAGGTAGCAAACACCAATGAGATATGTGGAAAAACAGTTAAAAATTTGTGTCCAATTCAGTCTAGTTAACTGAAGACCATGGGACTCACCTGAGTTCAAGAGAATGGGATTAGAAGCTTATGGAAAGCTGGTGGATAACCACCTCAGAAAGCAGCTTATTGAGGGAACTCGCTAAAACAGTAGTTCCTAAAATGTTTCTGTTTTTCCTCTCATCTCAGAACAGTGGATTTGCCTATGGTAAATGCCACAAAATCTCAGAAATGACAGACAAAGCTAATGGGAATTCAACACAAAAAAAGGCCTTAAGTCATGTCTCTTTAACTTAGGAATAAAAAAAAAAATACTGCCACATAAAATAACATGACAGAAGCCTTTCAGGGTGAATGCTGAATAAACCAGCTTTCCTTCATGACCACCAGCCTGCTCCCCAGCTGACAACCATTCCCATTAACCTGCGGGTGATGCCCACTCCTGGGTGATATTCTTTCCCATAGACGTTTCTCTCAGGCTCCATCTCTCACACTTTTCCTTCCTTTAAGAACCCCTCTGCACCCCAGTTATGTTGCCCTGACCAAGCTGTGAGGCAGGTAGCCGCAGTGGATTGAAGACTGTCCCCATAATTGGGACCAGGAGCCCTTGGCAGGCAAACTGGAGGCAACACGAGTTGGAATTTGGGGCAGGAAATCTTCTGCATTCTAATGATGCTATGAAAACTTTATGTGCCATATTATAAGTTTGCCTTTAAAAAAAAAAATCAATAAAATTTTAATCCTAAGCATGCTTACTTTGACAAATTTAGTTAGTGTCTGGCAGAAAAGGGAGGATAAAAATAGTCATTTAATTTTTAGTCTGCAAATTGTAAGATTGCAAACAGCATTTGCTCTCAAAGATGATTCTTTACTTTGTTCACACAGCTGGATTTTTGTGATGTCTGGTACATGGCTTAAAGAAAATCATGATCTAATTGTTCATACTTCAAGCCTGTTGATGATGGAGCTATTGTGGCAGCCAGAATGGATGGAAAAACATTAATAACAAATAGTGCGAGTGCCTCCCTCTGATCACAGAGTGCTGGAAAGCAGGAAAATTATTAAGTTATGATAGGAATAGTCAGAAAGCAAGAGACAGACACTTTTAAAGCACAGATTTATCCTTTGTTCTTAGGCAGATGGGGCTGATGCATTCTCCCGCCAGGCTTAGCAGGCTGGTAGGGGCTGAGACAGCTCCAGCAACAGGAGTGCCTAGCTGAGAGGTCATGATCAGTGCCATGAAGCTTCAGGATGTGCCTCCACCCTTCCTTCTCTGCAAATTGCACTTTCCACTCACCCTGGTTTTACAGCAGCGTGCATTAGTGAAGTGGGTTAGAGAACCCAAAGTTATTTTTGAAGTCCATCATTTTTCCAAATATCAATCTTCCTGCGTCTCAAAAAATGCAACAAGGAGACATCTTTATAGGATTGCAAGAGCTTTTGGTGAAAGGTTTTCATAAAATATGTATGAATTCATTGTATATACACAGTAAAAAAAGAACAGATATATCACAGAAGATCATATTTTTGTGTCATCTTTGGTGAGAAAATATAGATCAATCGATTCTAAACTCTTGTTTTGCCCGTACAGAAACAGTACAAAAAGCACTGAGGTAACTGATGTTGACACCACAGGAAGAGTTATTATCTAATGAGGTTTCTCTATTCAGATCTGTAACTCACACAATCCCATACTGAAAGAAATTCATTTTGTTGTCTACTATTCTTTATCAATTTGGAAGAACGGAAAAGGTGTTCCAAGTCAGTCATTTAAACTGTAGTCACATTAAAGCATTTCAGCTGAAAATTTCAAGAACTTTTATGTAAAGAATGTGATGCCTTGTTCCTTAAACCTGTTTCCAAAACGAATGCATTTTTTAGAACTATTGAAATTTCTTCAAAACAACATAGCTGATCATTCAGGCTGCATGATTAAATTTGAGGATTCAAAAGCAACTGAAAACAGGGTATTAAATTAGCTGATACTGATCTGCATTGTAAGTATAAGCCCCACTGTTTGAATAGGTGGAAAAGAGGAATCATAATGTCTGCAGATTACTTAAATCTGCTATTAATTTGTGCAGCCCTAGTTAGGTAACAGAAGATCAGTTGGTAAATTGAGTGATAACAACAGCCAATCTTTTAAATATCTTTTAAAGATATTATAAGGAATCTGTATTCCTTAATTTCTGTAAAGAACCTGTCACTACAGGTATGTACACAATAGCATTACATGGAGATATTAAGATTTCTATCAGTGTTATGACAGTGATTTCGAAAGCTATATTGTTAAAAAAGAGGCATAATTAAAAAGGGATGGGGGTTCTTTGAAGTTGTTCCAGGCTTTAGCTATTTACCTTAACCGATTAAAAAAAAAAAAAAAAAAAAAGGTGGGATTGTCTCCTCCATTTGCGTGCCTAGAATAGCTCTTTTGGAATTGCTCCAATATTTTCTGTAATTCTAGACTTAGGACAGCTGCTCACCTAGTAAAGCTAATAAAATTTCACCCAAAGTACATTGCTCTGGTGTGCAGAACAAGATGAAGGCAAAAAAAAGTATCAAAATGCTTGCTTGATCTCACTACCTTGCAGCAAAGCTACCCCTGCTCTCAGAAATGCTAGGGTGTAGGGTACCGCGGGATGTCTTTGAGTATAATGTAGTGCCAAGGGAAAAAACAAATGAAAGGGAAGGAATGCACTTTCCCTGATGGGATTTAATTGTGCCATCGACTCTTTCTCTACAGGATCCCATCTCCCAGCCATCCTGTAGCAAATGACATGCAAAATGGTCTGTGGTGCTACACTAGCTACACTACAGCTGCGTGTCAGTCTAGCAATCAGCTGTGGAGCCCTAAGGATGGGGTTATTTCAGCTCTAAATCAGGTTTATTTGGGAAATTGCTTACTTCTAGTATTGTGTCTGTAGCATTTGTGGAAAAGTCCTCTTTACGGACCTGCCTCCTACCAGCTGGTCTTCTGCTGGTCTTCAGACATGCACGTGCGTGTATCTGCCATGGAGCAGCCACCTGCAATACATTCACAGGTCAATTTACTGTCAAGTGGTTTGGAGTGATTCTGCACTCAGTTTGAGGTGGAGTTGCCCTAAGCAGCTGAATTTCAACGACTAGTTTCCTAGAATTGTACTTACAGTAAATTAAGCCATTTCAAAGGTTTTTCATTTAGACACTGGCAAGTGTTTCTGTACTTAATGTTGTTTTGATTGGGATCTGCTCTATAGGACTTCTGTGTAGCTCTTAGTCCTCCCTGCAAGCAGATGGGGAAGCAGAGGTTTCTGTAGCATGTTCTATAAAAAGCTAATTGCAGACATCGCAACTGAGCCAGGGTGATTTCCAAGTCACCCCCCTCCAACTCAGGATCAGGTTTGGTGCAGTCAGTCTCATCTCACCTGTGCCTCAGTGGGAGCCCATCCTCTGACAGCACAGAAACTGTGTATTCTCACTCAAAGCTGGGTTTTTTTCAAAGCCAAAGTTAATGACACTTCCCTACCGATGTGCTTTCTCCGTATTATTAGATTTCATTTCTGGTACATCCTTCCTTTTTACAGACAAGCTGAACAACCCTCACACCTTAAGAGGCAGAAAAAATAGATGCACCTTGTCGTATTATAACTCCCCTCCACTCTTGATCACCATGCAAAACAAGTAGTGTCCTAAACCGCTATCAACTGAGCAAACTCATCCTGAAAGAACAAGAAACATTCCTCAGAAATTAATATGAAAAGTATAAATTTTCATCTGCATGGATGAAACTCCATCTGAAGGGAGTGAGGCAATGCTTTGTTTATGTGTGTGCGTAATGTATGTATGTACAGTACCTGTAACAAAGCTGGTACTTTTTAATTTTCTTAGCTGTTTTTTGTTCAGCAAGATCAGTTTTGCCCTCCTTTGGGAGATGGATATCTTAATCATATTTATAGCATTTACAAAAATCATTCATACCTTATATTTGATGAGATCTGAGGTATCCAGTAAATTTCTAGAAAGAAACCTCTTTTTTTCCCCCACACATAACAGGAGATGCAACTGCATGAGATTATATGAAATTTAAATGCATTAGCTGTTAGCCAGAGTGAATTTTCATATAAATTAATATTGTTATTGTATTTTAATAAAGCAATAGCATTTATGGAATTATGTAGACATCAATTACTTGGAGGTGTCTTGGAACAATTATTGACTTCATGCATCATCTGCTTCTTCACTTCAAAATTTGTTGCAGTCTTCATAAATACCATATATCAGCGAGCCATAAAACACATTTTAAATGCCTTCTAGCCCATCACAGACACTGTTAGAAAAAGCCCCCTGAGCCAATGACATCCTAATATGTGACTATGTAATTAAAATTTTGACATATGCAAAGAGTTGTAAAATAGATAAAAGAGTATGTATTGTAAATAGAAGTTTAAAGGCTCTGAGCAGATGGTTTGTTTGTGAAAGAGGTATGGGGAGCGCCAAGAAATGACAAACAGATGGCTTAGGTGTGAAGGACAGGCAGGGAAATCTGGAAGAGTTGAGGACATAATGGACAACTCTCTGGATTTTTGCACACACTAAGTGAATCACGAGGCTTGAATTGGAGGTTAAACATTTTACGTGTTGCTATTTGCATTTATATAAATGTGTCAGTGGAAAATGTCCCACAATAAAGCCTGATAATAACAATCAAGACAAGTCATGCTACACAGGCTTTAGGGATACAAAGTCTGTTCAAACTGCAGATATCGCCTGAGCGATAGCACAGGCACTTCTATCCCAAGTCATATCTGTGGGCTGAGCTGTCCTAATTCAAACAGAAATATCCAGAATGGTAGCAAAACCATATTGCCAATATTTACAGGTGCCTGAAAAAGAGTTTTAGTAATGTACTAAATGAACTAATGTTTGCCAGCTGGTGCTTCTTGCTTGTCTACTAATGGTTATATTAGCAGTATGCTGAGTGAATTCAGTTCAAATTTAGGTGTTTATAAACCAAAACTGTGACCAAAAAAGGAATCTCATTTGGGTGGAAAGATCAGATCAAGTATTATATATTTTTTTAAGCAATGGCAAGTCTTAAATCATGACAAGATTAAAATTGTGATGCTGCTAAATCTATTCTTGAGTCTAATTTTCTCTTATGTTTTGGCTCTCTCATATTTGCCAGGCAATTTTTGAGAAGTGCATTCCCAGCTACAAAACAGAACTTCTACACACAAACAGGCAAAAGATCACTTTTAGTAATCAAAATCAAATTTCCTAAGAACTGTGAAAGTGCAGGGATTTTGAGAGTGCTCTTTGATCAGATTCTGTGTGAAAACTTAATCAATGTAGTAAAGGGGAGATAATTTATGGACCTTTTTGCAGAAGTCCATTAGTTTTGTCAGCAGATATTCATTCTGAAAATGGCAACTGAAACCAAGAAAGCCTTGGGCACAGCCAAACAAACATCTTTATTTTATAGCAATGTCTAGTGCCCAACTGAGAAAATATAAACTCACAGGCATCACGAAATGATCATCCACGTAGCTTTGGGAAAACTTGACTAAACAGATTTTTCAAAGCTATGGAGAAAGATTTCAGGGATTACTCCAGAGAAAAAGGTAAAAGCAAGATAGACACCTTGTATACTTGTGGGAATTGTGCTCTTCCCACCTTGCCTGAACTGAAAACCTCACCACAGCAAGTTAGCCTAGCAGATCATATTCATGTGCCTTGCTATTTCCTGATGCCCAAGTATTCCAAACTGATAAAACCTACTGTAAAGCACTAAGTGTTTTTCAAAATCTAGCTTTTCTAGTGCTGAAAGGAAAAAGATAAAAGCCTGTCCAATACAGACTACTAAAAGGCCACAACCCTTCTGCAGGTAGTTACAAAAATGTGCAAGTAATTACAAAAATGTAAATCTTCCAAAATAGCTTAATGTTGTAAGTTATGTAATCAATGTTTATTCTTTTCTCTTACTACAAAAGGATATTTACATTTCAAATGGCATTTATGTTTATGAAAAGTGAGTTTCTGCAACGCAGTTGTTACACAGGAACCTTTCTTTAGGTTTACCTGAAGTTTACTTTGCAACCTTTTAACTTGCAAAACACCCAACATAAACATTACTTTTGCATTGTGTAGTTTCTTGCATAAGAGTATTACAAATGGAATTAGCAGTAGTGTGCAGTGTAGATGCTATGGTAGTGGGGAGAACACAGGATAAAAAATAAATATGAAAAACATGGTCTTTTCTAGCTACTATTGTGTTATAGAAAGGTTTGACATTGTTTATTACAACTATTTGAAAGACCATCTGAATATGGTTCCTCCAAGAATCAAACCACAGTCTTACTACAGTGTCCTGTAGTAAATATTGTTCAAAACAACTACCTATGCTTGTGTGCTGGTTTTGGCTGGCATAAGAGTTAATTTTCTTCACGATAGCTGCTATGGGGCTGTGTTTTGGATTTGTGCTGGAAACACAGCTGGTAACACTGGGATGTTTCCCTCACAGCTGAGCAGCGCTGACACAGAGCCGAGGGCTCTTCTGCTCCCCTCCCCCCAGCAGCAGCAGCCTGGGGGGCACAGGGGGCTGGGGGGACCCAGCTCGGACAGCTGACCCCAGCTGACCCAAGGGACAGCCCATCCATATGGCACCATGCTCAGCCATAGGAGGGGGATGGGGGAGTGATGGCGTTTGTCTTCCCAAGTGCCCGTCACGCGTGACGGAGCCCTGCGGTCCTGGCGGTGGCTGGGCACCGGCCTGCCCGTGGGGAGTGGGGATGAATGCCCTGCCCTGCCCTGCCCTGCTTGGCTTGCATGCCTGGCTTTTGCTTTTCCTGTTAAACTGTCTTTGCATGGACCACAAGTTTTCTTACTTTTACCCTTCTGATTCCGCCCCCATTCTGCCAGGGGCAGTGAGCGAGCAGCCCTGGAGGCCCAGTTGCCGGTTGGGGTTAAACCAGAACAGCTTGTCTTTGCAGAGTTCCCATGCAGTGGGTAAAGCTAATTCTGGTTTTATTGCCTTACAAAGCCCCAAGAGTTATTCCAAGTCTGACCTGTGGAGCAATCTGCCTTGTAAGGTACATGTACCTTTTAGATATTATCTATTTTTTGAACTTCATCTGCATTTATTTTGCTTACTGGGTAATCTCTTTAACCCCTGACAAACTGCTTTTCCTCTGCAAAATTACTCTTTTGTATATGTGTCTCTGCCTAGTTAATATTGCCCTTCCATTCCTCAGGCATGCCAAGCAGTAGCTAGCATCCTCCCAGCTGTCACTCCTCTTTACAGTGACAATCCCTTCTCCTGCCAGCTTCTCCCTGATTTTCCTACTCAAAACATCTCTATTGCTCTGCTCTCCATTCCTATGGTACTACAGTTTGCTATCTTGCAGCATAATTCCCATCACCAAGCCATACATTTTTCCTAGGATACTGGTAAATTTATCTGAGATCTTCTTGCCTGGGAGCTGCATATTTGAGCTATACGTTATTCTCAGAAGGATGAACTTATTTGACCTCATCTTTTTCTTTTTTTTTTTTTTTTTTTTTTTTTGACTAAGAGACAGACTGTTACTTATGATGGGTTTTTATCTCTCTCCTGTATTCTAGACTATCCTGGTTCTTCTCCTTGATTTCTTTTATCTGCTAGGTATCACACCATACCAGCTGTCCAAAGGAGATGAATTTTAGTAGGACTGTTTGTGCGATGACAGCTAAGGTTGTGTCAGAAAAGTATTACAAATGACAACCTTAAAAGTTTCTAGTAGCCATAAACATTTGCTCTAAAATTCTGGGTTTTGCTAAGGATATTTTTTTTATATTTATAAGTCCAGCTAGGCCTTATTCTAATTACGAATAACGTGCAAATAAAATATATTGGTATAGTCTAAATACCTAATAGAAACAATAGAAGCATATAATAAATATGTATATAACTATAGATTACTATTATTTCAGTGAGAATATTGCTCTCATGTAAAAATGTTATTTGAATAACAAACAGCATACCTACTTTGGGATATGTATTTTTCAAGAAATATAAAGCATAAAAATGATATTCAGATATAATTGGTCCCCAAAACTAAAACAAAAACTCACCTCTGCCTAGCATCTATGTATGTGTCTGAACTTCCAAAAATACTTTAAATATCCATCTAGCAATACCTACTTCTGGGGGAAGCACAGAGAAGGAAGACAGAATCCTCAAGACAAATGTAAGATTGCTGATGCCACATCATAAGATTGAGAATTAAAGGAAAGTATTAAAGCAAGCCCAGTCAGAGGGCAATAGAGGAATTAAAGAAGAATTGAAACAAAGTGATAGACCCTCTTTCTGCTTTCCAGTGAATACATTTGTGAGGATATCAATGCTACAACCATTTGTTTAGCTTGTTTTCTAGGATCATAAGGACTAAATATTGAGGTTTCTAGTACAGATGGGAATTAAGAGCTGTAGAGCTCCCTTTTCTCCCCGCCAGGGCGGTCAGTAGGATGCACTGCAGGGGAGCAGCCTGTGCACACCTCAGCACAGTCCCTGCCAGGCACAGCGCGGGGGGCTGCAGGAGGGAGGCAGCTCCAAGGAGGAGAGAAAAAAGGAACTTTGTTTTGGGTGTCTGGCAGTCATAATCTTTTCTCTCGCTTCTATCAAGGCTGTGGCAAAATCATGGTAAATTTTGTTTTGTTCTGTTCTCCTCTGTGAGGACAAAAATCTTAAACTCATTCCAGTGAGGCAGGCTGTGCCCTCATTTACACTGAAGTCAATGGTTTCTGCAGATGACTTCGGATTTATAGTGCCCTGAGTGACAGAAGAATTTGACCCATAATTTTTTTAAAAATAGTTATGGGTTTTTGTACAGTCTTCCTTCTGAAAACTCACTTTACTCAGCCATCAATATTCACACTTTAAAGGCTTATTTTCATCAAGTTCCATCAATGACCTTTAGAAATTGGTCCCTTCAAATAATAAAAAAGACCTCAATTACAACAACATCTGCCTCCACCTAGCACTTTATTTGCCTTAGAGAAGGGATGGAATGATGATTAAGTTAATGGATAGGTCATTTTCATTTTTCACATTTACCATGTAAGTGGTTCCATGAATCACCATTTATCTGGAGCCCAATCATGGAAGGCAGTGGCAAAACAGCCATTGACTTCCACAGGCTCTTTTCCTGTTCACTTCAGAACGGAGTGGAGTACTGGCATTAATCAACCTTTACAACCCATACGATAATATATTTCTCTTTTCTTAGGGCCTGAAAATAAACACTACTGTCCTCAGGCTCCTGTTTGTCTAAAATCTCAGTTGGCTACCTCAGTTTTTTTCCATCAGCACTCCATTAGGCAGCATCACAGCCCTACATGGCCACTTGCAAGCAGTAAACTGACAATTGTGCTCCCTTAGCTGGGATAAAACAGAGTGAAATGACAGCAGAAGAGAATAATTTCTCTACCAACTTATTCTTTTTTTACTAGTCCAATGCAAATATATAACTGAAGTGATATGGCAGTGATGGAGTGAGACATTACAGTGTCCCAGTCTGTGTACCTGTCATGCTGCAGAGCGTTGCACAATCCTGCTTGAAGGGACAGAAAACTGGGGGGGGGGGTGGGCGGGTAGGGGGGTGGACTGCTGATGCTGACTGTGGCAGTGAACCCCCTAAGTGGCAATGAACCCTCTCCTAAGTGGAGAGGACGTGTAAAATATAGGATGTGAAAAATTTAAGAAAGGATACATATGAGACATAGAAAGAGCTGAAAACAGAACAATTTGGGATTTGGGGAGGAACCCAGCTTCAGTCGGGAGAGAAAGCCATGAAGTCAGAGGGTGAGCCCCAGCCAGCCACCGCTGCAGCAGCTTGCCTTTCCCTGGGTCTTCTGAAAAACCAGCCTGCAAACCGACCGCCTTGTTCACCACTCCAGTTTCATCCTTATCTTTGCAGAGTTGCCTCAAAGGGTTCAATTCCCTGACCTTACTCAGCTTTGCTGGTCTGTTTTTGGGCTTGCCCAACATAATGCTGCGAAATTCCCTGTGTATACACAGACATTTATATATGAACACATGCATACAATAAGTATAGATGTATATATATATACAGGTTGAGTTTGAAAATACAGACTGAATCACCCACCCCCCTACCCCCCCCCCCCAAAAAAAAAAAAAAAAAAAAAAAAAGGAACAAAACCTTTTAGCAAATGAAAGTTAAAGACATTAGGTTGTCAGTGAACAAGAAAACAGGTCCCCAGTAGCATGTTACAAAGCAAATAAAGTATCAGGACAGGGGGGTAATGGTTTTAAACTGAGAGAGGGCAGATTTAGATTAGATATAAGGAAGAAATTCTTCACTGTGAGGGTGGTGAGACCCTGTCCCAGGCTGCCCAGAGCAGCTGTGAGTGCCCCATCCCTGGCAGTGCTCAGGGCTGGGCTGCAGGGGCTTGGAGCAGCCTGGGCTGGCAGGTGGTGTCCCTGCCCAGGGCAGGGGGTTGGATGGGGGATCTTTCAGGTCCCTTCCAACCCACACCATTCTGTGATTCTATGATTACCACTATGATTTATCTTCTATTACATCATGTATTAAAAAATGAGAGAGGAAGCAGAAAAACTTGTTGTAGTGCTGGAGATGACACTGTGAAACTTTAAAAGTCTGAGAGTGCACTGCAACAAATTAAACCAAGTAGGAAGCAAATACGCACAAAGCACAGCTCTCTTTGGAACAGAAACACATTACAGCAAGAAGCTGTTTGACCGTTCCATTTGTTGACAAAGTTATAAAGATCAAGATCATTAGACTGAGTAAGTAGTCAAGATTTACAAGAAAAGGAATAGTAACATGAAAAAATAGAGATGGAGGGTTTTATTTGAACTGACAAATTACATTTATTATTCAAATACTATAAACCATCAACTGGCTAACACCAGAAGGAGCCTTGAAAGGTGAGATATAAAAAGAACTTCAACACAAGTCTGCAGAGAACAATATGGTCAGCATAAGGGCAATAAAAAACAGCCCAGAAAGTATTCTGAAAAACTTACGTGACCTATAGAAAGACACAAACTGGGCTGAAAGGCGTGATTTTGGTACAAGCCGCGGCTGGGCTGCAAGGTGTGCAACAGCAGCATTTTACTGCTAGAAAATGCCGAAGAGGAGAAGCTGCCTAGAGCACATGTGTTTGGTTAGCAGCACAAAATCACTTGTGTCACAAAGCAAAGAGAGAGACGCATAAAATGAAGTGTTTATGATGAACATGCTGCCTGCGCCATGGGACCAACAGCAGTAACATCTTCAACAAAGAAATACAGAAGCTGCAAAATTTAGTTGCATATAGACGCATACTCAGAAAAATGTCCTTTCATCCTTACTTAGAGCTTTGAGTGTAGACACACATGCACACAGCCACACACCGTGTGTGTGTATACACATGTTTATATATGCATTTTTTCTAATGGCAGAATTTTGCCCTGTGTCCTCTGGTAGTGTGGAATGCCAAAATAATTCAGTATCATGTTGAAATATATCAGCTGTAAAAAGCAACACATCTGGGGATGTGATAACGTAAACAATTCTAAACAAAATTTTATTTCTACAGAGAATCTTTCTGTTTAAGCTGCTTTTCCTTATCCTTCAAGGATATGGCCTATATTCGTCTGAAGATAACGTATATCAGTTCTAAGTCACATTTATGAACTTCATTCAAAAGCCAGGACTCCTCTGAGTTATTAAACCATTAAAGGCCTCTGTCACTTTTCACGTCAAGGTTAATAACCAAATGATTAAAACAGTTAAAGTTAGAACTGCAGCAGTAAAAATGCAACATTGCCCCCCATTTTATGAGATTCAAGAACAAACCTAGATGGTTTTAGATGTGAAAACTGTGTTGAACTGTTTGTAATTAAAAGGTAGCTGTTGGAAGAGGAACTTAAAACATTGCTTGTAATGATATCAAAAGGAAGTTGGTTGATTCTTCTTTCCCATTTATCTTGCATTTCATTTAAATACTTTAACAATCCTCCATTACTTTAATTTGCCAGAGTTTCTTTAAACTAGGAGTCTGAATGTGCTTCCAACATCAGAAGTGCCTAATCAAGAGCAATGATGCATCCGCACTGTGAAATTAACAGCTGCTCTGCTCCTGACAAACTCTGAAGCCAGGTAGTACAAAGTCTCCAAGAAAAACATACCGTACGCACCGTTACTTTGTGACTTCCAGGCTTGCCAGCGCGCAGAACAATCGTCACAGAGGACCATGCCTCAAGGCGACATTAACTCCTGTGCTGGAAGACCCTGCTGGGAAATCCTCAGCGTGGTGGGCCGTTTCCCGGGCTAGGGGAGAAGCTTCCAGAATGGAGTGCCCCAGCAGTGTGGGAAGGCGAGAAGAGAGACATTTGAGTTCACTTTGACTTGTGCAGAGCTGCAAATTCACAGTTGGTGTTTCTTTCAGTTACTCATGGCCTCAAGCGCACGTAAGAGCCATGACTTATATTTTCGTTTTGTGAGCAGTCTAGAAAAGGATCCCTCAGTTTGGGCTGATGTCCCCCTGGCATTTTCTGTCTCCCTCCATGTTTTGTGGAGGGTAACCACTCAGATATTTGTAACTCAATCAAGTAATGCTAGTTCTGCAATGATCACTACTGCTGCATCCTGATAAATTCTGGATTTCAGCATCCATAAATAGTTTCCTTATTGAAACTACACAGAATTATTCCCGTGCTTATATTTGTGTGCGAGCATTTTGCTGTTTAGAAACTTATTTATAAAAAGCTAATCAACAGCTGAAGTTAATATTACATGAAAAAAAATTAATCTAACTCACCTTTTAAGTTACTCTTAACCTCCTGAATTTCTGCAGTTGTATTTGAATCATGCAGACATGGCTTCTTCAAGTGTAAGCTATTCTGAGGAAACTTGACAAAAAAAATGAATTCTACAATTATATGTAAATTTTTTTTTCAAGTTATTCTTAATAGGCTGTGGAAACTTGAAATTTGCTGTAGAAACATTTGCTGTAGAAACATTTTCTATAGAAACATTTTCCTGGAGAAGCAGCATGTTGAAATTCATTCAAGAAATCTTGCTGACAACTTCACTCTATTCTATTGCTGTTTCTATTTTGGGACAGTTTGTGAAGGATTTATCTGGTTTGTGAAAAGCTAAAAGATGGTGGTGTACATTGTAAGATGATACAATGAATTTAGCTTTTGCATTACCTTTCAGACTTGTGCACTATAGCAATCTTTCAGTTTTATGATTGGATGCGCTGTATCAAACATCACCGTACAACACTGCAGGTTTCTGACACCTTTAGTTAGTTCTGTGTTGCTCTTAAACATTGTACTACATCTAGATGCTGAGTTCTACTGCGACACAAAAATCTGTGAACATGTAGGTATGATATAACCGTACGATATAACCAAGTGACCAAAAAACCAGCGGTGTTTGAGACAGGGGCCTTCTCATTTAGGTCACAGGAGTCGATCATAAGAAAACCATTATTTACCTAAAACATATGTAGCTGAACAAAAAGCAGAGCAAAATTCTTATTGTGTATCCAATCAATTGTTCATGTTTAAAGAATGAAAAAAAGTCATGACCTTGAATGAAAACTAGGCTTTTGTGCACACCAAAATAAAATGATAATTAATGTAACCAGTACCTCTAACGTGTCATAGCCAAAAATGCCCATTTGTTAATAAACTGCATCACTTGTAGTGTGTTTCTGTGTAAGAATAAACTCCCTTAAGGAAGGTTCAGAAAACAGGAAAGAAATAGTAAAGATAAACCCCATCGCTCAAAATCTGACTTCTAATTTCAATTTGAAGTAGATAATGTGCATGTAGACATGGCAGTATTTGTCTGATAATTTGCTAAAAACAACCTACTCAAATTAACTTCTCATTCCATTAGCTTGCTATTGTTGAAGACAGCAGTATAACGTTGTAAAAGTCACTCCCTCTATGTATATTGTTTCTTTATAGTAAAATGCCATGATTTATTATTTTTATTTCCCGTCACCTGTTTCTTTCCTCTGGAGGAATAGCTGATTAGTCTCACTTCAGGCAGCTTCAAGCGGAGAGACAGAAGCAGCTAAAACAAGCTAGGAAAAAACACTACAGGAGCTATTTTGCTCTCTCCATAATTTGAAAGAGCTCTTCAGCCACTGTGCTGTTAAATTCCACCGGGTTCTGCTGGAAGAAAGAGAATGCTGCAGGCGAGGCACTGAGGAATTAACTTGGCTTTTTTTCAGCTGCATCTCTCTCCTTTTTGGAGAATATTTTTAGATTAAATCCTTGTCTAGCCTAAAATAAATCTCATACTTGAGATATATAACAGCAAATCTTATTTACTCTGTGTGGTAGTGAAAAGTCTGTTACTCAGGCACTGTGAGAAAACGGGATTCCACTCATATGGTAAGATGAGGATTGAAAATGATGGTACCAGAGCAAGGGCATCTTGCCTCCTGACATGCCGGTTAACATCTGTGCTGGCAAGCACAGCTCAGGAAGAGGGGACCTTAGGGCAAACTGGCCCTGTAGACCTGCTGATCACAAAACACACATTTCATGGCCACGCACCAAATGCTCCACCTCCCTGTGGCTGGACCATAAAGGCATGTTCCTGGACCACATCCTCCAGGAGAGACCCAGCATGGGTACTGTGAGATGGCAACCACAGTGCAGTAAGGGGAGACAAGCAGGAGGTGTGTTTCAAAAGGGCACTGCTGCCTGGGCTGAACAAAACCACTAATGCGGATGCACTCACTTTGGTTAAGAGGTGCCGAACACCACCACAGCAAATTATTCAGTTGGTCAGATGCGATGAGGATACTGTGGCACTGGCAGCAGAAACAGGTCTGCTGAATTACTTTCAAGTGAGGTGATAGTTTCATATGACAAAAAAACCCCAAAGAAACCAAACCAACCAAACAAACAAAAACCAAAAAAACCCACAACCGAAACCTGCAAGGAAAGTGTTGCACAGCTTTGCAAGTTCCCCTGGTGAGACTGGTGGAGAATCAGCTGATGCTCATGTGGTGTACTGGGATAGGTGGCATTGGCTGCAGGCCAGTTTGGGAGGAGCCCAGCGTGGAAATACAACGTCCCCAACCTGCACCTACCTGAGCCTTGAACTGACTGCCAGAAAGAAGAGATAGAGATCCACATGCCACAACTTCTAGTAGCATCCGAGCACCTAACTGCTCCTCCATAATATGCACTGACACCCGGTTCAACCTTGCTTTTATGTGAGGCTGTGGAAGAGAAAATGATCTAAGATATTTCAATTTCTTCAACAAAGCCCACTCAGGGAAAGAAATGATAGCTAAAGAAAACAAACCCAACTCTTCTTCCCAAAACCTCAAAATAAGGCAACTGTAGGGATAAAATCTTCATGTTATGTATTATAATTCACAATAATTACATTTATTATTGGCTTATTTTAATCATCTTTAGACACACTAGAATAATATTTTGCTTTCAAATTCAACAGAACATAGAGTTTTAGATTACTTATATTTATGAAAGGAATTATACAATGTGATGTGCCAGCAGGAAACAGGATATGCCAACCCAGGAGATCTTTTCCCACTTCTATTTCTCTTTCAGTGTTCCTGTGTTCCTACTTAGGAGGCTGCTATAATAAAAGTGGTACTCATAATATGCAATATATTTTTCCAGATTACTTTAATAGTGCCAAAAAGATAAGCAATGAATAATCATAATAAAATATATGTAAAGGGGATCACAAATCTCACTGATGCAGAACAGGAAGAATTTATTTTCAAAGTGTTGCTAATGACTTTATGCCTGCCCCTTTGAAAATTGCTTTGAGCTTAGTACTATCCCTTGGAAATCCAATTCATAAATTCACAAGCAGCATGAAATTCCAGTAGGAAATAAAACACTTTTATTCAAATGTATTACAGCACGTTAATGCTGTTTCTTAGAACATAAACTGAAGTAAACAGTGAACTGAAACACAAACAAGGAGTGACCTTACTATACGGTTTTGAAAACTTTCTGGGTTAAAAGCCAAAGCTCAGCACACAGACAATTCACAGATTATGAAAAAATGGATCCAGATGATATTCTGCGGCTAATGCAATCTAAGAGAAAGAGGCCCTCCTGTGAGCAGAGCATCCCTTCCCTGCATCAATACAGGGAGCTGCTGCTTTGGTGAGCTGCAGGGATAGGCACGATGTTTCCCAGCCCGCTGCCAGAAAAAGCAATATGCAAAGAGCAGGTGCTACAGACTGGTGCTTTGGCAACAGCGCTGTGTCATTCAGCAGCTGCTGATAAGTGATAATTTTTCATGGGAGCTATCTCAGAAGCATTTCTCCAAGTGGCTGGTTCTCGTGACTGCCTCTGCTCTCATTTTGCTCTGAGTGCTCCTCTTAAGCACACTCAGCTGATCTGCTCTGCTTGGAGGGTGACAGAAAGTTGCTGCATTTCTATATATTGCTACTAAACACATACTGGTGTGTAACAGGACTCTCAAAATAACTGGTAGCCTACTTGTATCATGTTTTCCATGGCTCTGCTGAATACTTTTTGCTCAGCACAGATGCAGAAGGCTTCTCATACTGCCCAGTATTGCCAGCACAAGTTGGGCTGCCTCATGTCAAGAGCTGCTCACTCCCTTTTCCTTTTTTTTTTTTTTTTTTTTTAAGGGATACCAACCGACATTCTAAAAGAAAAATAAGGGGAAGCAATAGAGTTATCTGAGATTGAAAAAAACAGGTAGCTCAGAACTCCCTTAGTAACTGATGGGTGTGATGGGCCCTGAGAGTGCCCAGGGCCTGAAGCTCCTGTCCTGCACCCCACGAGGTGTGAGACCACTTGGGGACTCTGCCAAGCACTCGTGTGAAACCACTGGTGACATGATAACAGAGTGAAATGGCACCTCTTTGGGAGGGGGGGAGGGAATCCTTAATTGCAAACCGGAGTAATTACCTTTGAAAAAAGAAAAGATTAATTAACTGCAGCTCCTGTAGGTCCTGGGGAACGGGAGGTTGTCAAGCCCCGTCCAGTTCTTCAGACAAGAAGTGAAAGATCAGCCACCTGGAACGGCACCACCAGGGAAGGCTCAGGAGCAGCGGACGTGTTTTTTGTGGGAAACTGCACATCTCTCTCATCTGCAATTCTTTCAAAATATTAAACAGTAAATGAAAGTGACCTCTGCTGAACGCCAAGACTTATGCAAACTTTTTCAATAACCAAGAAATTCACCCCTACATAGCTCACTTTTAGTCACAATTTAGTATTTTTTTAGTAATTGTTTTAAGTGCCTGTAAAAGAAGAAAAGGCAAGTTCATCAAGTAGGATGACTGAATTACTGGAAAGACAAAAAGACAAAAAGACTAAAAGAAAGGTGGAAATCTCAAGAATTTGCTGATTTGGGATCAATGCTAAAAAATATGCATTTATCCATAAATGCTGTCTTAATAGCTCTATAGCTGTATGATACATATCTATTATCAGTGTGTTAATTAATATGAAAGATTATTAAAGCTGCTTATGTTTCTAAACATTTTCACAGGTGAAAAAAAATATCTTGCTGAATTATAAACTTTCCTCTTGCAGTTTATTGATCTAAGTGTTACAGAGTAAGTGGTGAACTCCAGTTTGTGTCAGGGACTGTACCTGTCTCCTGGGCTGAGATCTCGAGCGCTCACTCAGCGCAAGGCATCTGCAGCGACTCAGAACATCCTTCTCTTCAGTCCCTGCTCTGTTACCTGAGGCCAACAGGCTACAGCCCGTCCCTGTACTTCTCTTCCCTCTGGGGTAACCTGCAGCCAAACAGCCTCTATAAAATACTATTCATTTTAACAAAAGCATTGTAGAGAAAATCTGCTTCAAAAAAAATACAGAGCTAAATCTTCCTTCAGACACCACTCCTGGGAACTGGGAAAGGTCATTTCCTTCAGGCTTTTCCACAAGTGCCCACCAGCTGGGGATGCAAAGCTCCCAGCCCTGGACTTCTAAACTTTCCCTTTGAGTTCCAGGGTTCAGACTGGGTAAAAACCTGATTGTCACTCAAGAGACAAAAGCAGCAAAATCTTCAACATAAACTGCATGAGCCCTTGCCTGCCGAGAAAGAGCCTAGATGTTCCTATTCCAGTTTGATGGCAATGAACCAGTTTTTGTATTTTCCAGTTTACTCTTGCTTAAACCTAGGAAATCAGTGATCATGATGAATAACAAACACTGTGATACATTTGAGAAATGGCCTCTCTTAATAACTATGTGGTACTTTGGTATTCTTGCACTGTAGCCTCTGAAGAGTCCAGTGCATTATTAAATATCAGTTCCAGTTCTGTCATTTCAGGCTTAATGCAGCTGAAGCTGCCTCTGTGTTCAAAAAACAGGTCCCGAGATAATCATTTGAATATACCATTGCTTAAAATTAGACATCTAAATTCACTTTAAACATCCAAATAAAGTCAGATGAGTTCTTAAAAATGCTAAGAACCTGCAACATTCATAGACATCAGTGAGACTGGATGATACCCAGCATATTTAGCAATAAAGAGCTTTGTTTAAAACCAAAATGTACAAGCTTACTTCCTAATCATCAGGTACCCACACTTGGAATATCTTCTGCAGAGAACTCTGTATTTCATACCCAGAAATGTTTTCATTTCCTGGAATAGCTGTGTTTATTACTTTAATAAACTGAATTAGGAAATATGATTATTAGTTTCCTAACTAGGCAGAATTAAGTTTCATTAAAAAATAAAATCTAGGATTCCAGTTTATACTTGACAAAAAGACATTTAAAATGCTATAAAAGCCATATTCCTTTTTCTTTTAATATATAGGTAAAGAAAATCCTTCCTGCATTAAACCTAGAGCTATTCTTAACACTTCAAATGGACTAAAATATCATAAATAAAACTTTTAATTAAAATATCTAGTATATAATATTTCTACACTTATTATGTGTATGATTTTTTTCTTCTGTTTGCCGTAGATCACAGAATAAAAACTGTAAAATGTCTTTATTAAACTAGCAGGGTGATGCTCTAAAGCTATTACCTTGCCTCTACTGTAGAAAGGGAAGCTGCTGGGCTCAGCTGCTGTGGTCTGCAGACGGTACTGCTGCCAGCGGCCACCATCCCTTCTCCAGGAGCAGCTCGGTAACACGAACACAGGCTGCAGCATCACAGCAAAACAACATCAATACAAAAAATAGCATCATACCAAGAAATGATGTCTTTCCTAGATAAAATTAGCATGTCTCACACACAACCAATTTAATGACCATGTTAGAGTCATGTCGCAGTTACAAAAGGAAACACCAGGTAGCAGCATTCTGGGGGCTTATTACTTTCAGATCTAACACTCAGACAGTTAGGTCATGACTTTTTCAAAGCAGGTATCAAGTCAGTTGTACATCCAGAGATAATGCTGCTGTGGCTCCTGCTGAGGCATTATGGTACCTCACTGTCTGGCTGGTCCCTAATGGGCATCAGCTGACACCAAATCCGCAGCAGCACGATCTGCAGCGCAGTGAGCGAGCGATGCAAACGGGTACAACGTTAACACTGGAGGCTTCAAGGCAGTCTGCCTGCTGCGAAAGAGGGTCAAAATACAGCAGTAAGAAAAACGTGCAAACTTTTGTTCTCTTGTGTACCTGACTTTGCTATAAGGCTGTGGCCTCCCCATGCCCACGTCCCCGGAGAGGCTGCTTGGGAAGCCCACCCGAGAGTCCACTGATGTCCACCTTGCTGGGGCTTGAGCCTGTGGCATGGATGACCCACACACGCCTGCTCCTGCAGACAACAGGCCAGGCGAAAGTGCAGGGTCGAGTGCAGTACCAGGTCCTGAGCAGGAGTAAACCAGCTCAACACAAGTCCGACAGCACGCTGCCCTTCACTGGCATCCCCTCGCCTTACCTGTTGGTCTTCAATACAGCAGAGCTAACGCAGTAACACAGGGGAGTTTGTTGGGAATCTCACCGAACAAGAGAGTTACACCATTAACTAGACCCCCCGCCCCATGACAGAATTTTGTTCAAACTGAACTTGGAAAGGCAAAAGCAATAGTTACTGCGATGTGAGCGTCTCTCAGCGCTTTGCTTGTCACATGCCTTGCAGACCAATTCCAGCTGCATTTATTAATGAAGAACCACTGAAGCACGAGCTAATTCTTTTATCTACACTTTTGTCCCAGGAAATTGGTGTTTAATTGCCTGAATGAAAAAAAATTGTGGGTGGACACCGTAGCAAAGATAAACCCAACAATTCTCATCACAGAAACAGTTAAAAGCCCTGTTTATTTCCACACAGGAGCCAGCATAATATATTTTAAAAAGTCACAGAGCTGCTTTGACCTGTGGGTGGGTTATTGTGTACCAATTTCCACTTGCAAAGTTTTCAAATGATAGATTATCTCCAACAAAAATGGTTGTGGAGCTAAGCTGAAAAGGTTCAGTTACTTCTAAATACAGATTCAGTACATGTACATTTTATGCCATGAAAATTACTGTATGTATGTTAGAAGGAAGTTGTGTAAACTTTTTTTCCCCAGATTCATAATGAAATCACTGCACTTTCCACTTAATTTGAACGTTGCGGGGCTATAGTATGGGAAAAGAGAGAAAGCATTAAATACAGTTTCTATGACAGTAGTTAATAAAAGAAGAAATATTGAAAAAGCTTTAGGAGAGGTTTAATAAGTAACTAAATGACCAAACCCAAACAAAGTACTTACCACAGGGAAGTCAAACTGTGCCAAAGCCCTGTTTGCAAATGTTGAAGGCTTAATGACACAGCCATTTAATTCTTCCCTCAGACTTTTCTCTTTTAAACTCTATTGAAGTGTGTAGACAATGCAGCTTAAGATAAAGCCACCTTCATCAAGCCAGGCAAGTCAACTCACTGAAATCGGTGAAAGGATTTCAGGCATAATGCAGTTTCAGACATTAGGATTTTAAAATTGTATCTTTTATTTTAGAACAGATCTTAAGACCTTCCAGGACCCCAATTGAGCCCAAAGCACATTCTTCCCTCTGGTAGTTTATCAATAGTTAAAATGGTAATTAATTTATCCAAAGCTCTTAATCTATCAGAGAAGCATAGCTTCAGAAATCACAGTGTCATAAAAAGCAAGAGTATGTGCAGGTTTTCCTGAGCCTTTGAGCCTCTCAGAGAGAGGTAGCACTTATGCAGGCAGCAGCTCAGTCCGTGTTCACAGGTCATGTGTGGTTCACAGGTCATGTATGGCATAAGCAGAAATGCAGTAGAGTAAATCCCAAGGAAATAAGAAGACATTCAAGAACAAAATGCTTTTTTGAGGTTTGCTCCATGTGGGACCATCATAGGTTCATCATGCACTCGGCTGAGGGGTTGTTTCTTCCTTCTGCAAGGGAGGGAGGACAGACTCGTGCACCACTCCTTGCCTGCTGTTAGAGGAAGGCATTTTTGCCTTTTTGGTGTTGTTACCACTGCGGCTGTGCCTTTTCAGGCTTCATCCTTGAAAGGATAATAACAGAAGTGATGAATAATGCTGAGGAGCTGAAGACACTGTCTTCACAGGCACTGAAGACCGTCTATTTACAATCTCAGGTTTTAGTTTCACATCCAGTCTTCACAGAAGTAACAAAAGGACAGAGCAGGACATTCAATGCCACCAGGCAAGGATGGAACAGTAAAATAAGAACTAAAACTAAAATAAACCAAACCTGCACTATTGCCTAGAGCCTCAAACCACTATTTATCTTCATGAAGAAAATAATTCAATGGAGCATGCAATATCGTCCATTCTTACGCTCTTTTAAGAACAACTCAAGCTCTGTTAGGAACAATTCAAGCTATAATCTCCCCATATACTCACTGGCCCAACGCAGACATTCCCATACAGAAGTTATCTCCTCACCTATTTTATGCCAAAATCCTGCTGAAATTAAAGGGAATTTGACAAAAAAAATATTACAATCTATCACATAATCATCTTCATGTTACAGCACGTCAGACCAACATGACAATAAATGGCTGAGTGGAAAGAAACAGCAGTTTAACCTGATATCAATATGTAACACTTAGCACCACAACGCAGCTTTACTAACTCCCGCAATGGTAATTGATTAAAGGTAACGTATTTAAACCCATGTAAATAGATGCATTAGGTGATTACAAAAGAATCACACTGTCTTGTCTATTTGCATGAAGAGCACAGGAATGATTTCCCAGCTCGCTGAGTTAGTAAATGAAAGAAAAAAAAAAAAAAAAAAAGAAAGTTAAAATAAAAGAGAAAAAAAATCAAGCTGCATGTGGTGGAAGCCAGTTAGTAGAAACAGACCTGTGCCACAGAGGTAGAGATTTCCCTGTCAGTATGAAGGTATGGCCAAAGTCCAGGCAACAGGAGGCAAAACCCAGAGGTTTTTTGTGTGCGGTATATTAGCAGGGATGTACATGAACAGAAGAACAGATTATTTATCTTTTCAATATATGTCCCCAGCACTGTGTGCCTCTCAGCCTTTCAAGCAGTAGGTGTTCATGGAGCTGCTGCTTTGTGCCTTAATTCATACAAAGGGCAGAAACAGTCAGACAGGCAGGTGAGCGGAGGGGCCGTGTTGCCCACCCAGTACCAGGCTGCTGGTCTCGGCAAGGGGGATGGCCAAGCCCCGCTGGGTTTGGAGGGGAGCAGTGAAGGGGCTGCACAGCAAGGGGGGCTCTTCCCACAGAGCAGAGCTGCAGCCTGTGGCCGGGGGCTCTGGGGACCTGCTGGAGATGAGCAATGCCTACTGGTGTTCTTAAGCCATGAAGCCAACAGCTGAGTAACGAACTGAGAGATAACCCAGTGAGGAGAGGTCATGAAAATGAAATCAAGTAGCTTATGTTTGCTTTGACACAAAGAGGAGTTGATGGCGGAGCACTGCCGGGGGATGAAGTACTCAGGTTAGAGAACCAAATATTCCTTACTGAATTATTTCGAATGTACAAGAGTGGAACACAATGGGATTTGTCAAGGCCAGGGAAGAGGATGGTGTGTCCTTTCCTCTGTCCCAAGCAGAACTCCCTCTGAAAATCTAAAATCTTCCTTGTTTGGTTTTTTTTCTTTTTTTTTCCCCCACTGAAACAGAACCTGCTGCATTGATCAGGAGTTACCAAGAGCTTCTGTTTACACAGAAACCCCAAGGCAGGGTGCACACAGAACTAGGATAAATGGGCAGTTATAATAAATATTTTGATTACAGCTAATTTGTCAGCTGCAGCATACAAATAGAAGACTAATTAAATGGGCCAAGATGCAGCTCACATAAGCAAAGTCAAGATACCAGGTGTTAGAAAACAAACTGAGAAAGAATTGCCAGGTTTTGTATTTTCCATGACTTAAAGAGGCAAAACTGCTGATGATCTGATATGTTTCACAAAACTTGCTGTGAACAGCATGGCACAGAGGTTCAGGCAAACATGCTGTAATCAGGTGGTGTAGAATGTAAAAATAATTAGTCAAGGTTTATGGAGCCTACCAGCTAAACACAGGAAACTGTGAAATTATCAAAGACACTGTACACAAGTATAATGACATGAAAGTGTCGTATGGCATATCCAGAGAGCAGAGCTACAGGCCTTCGTAGCACAACTAATATATCTTCCTTGCCAGTTAAGTCTCGTGATTAGTCGTTGTAAGTACAGCAAAGCATGGATAAAGTAGTTTACTTGCACTCTATCAGCCATTTCCTTATTTGTCTCATGAACTATTTTCTCCACTTCTGCTTTTAACCCATTTTGAAAGAAAGACCTCTTGAAAGCCATCTATGGGACTCACATGCTTTTTTCCCTTCAAACAAGTGGGCTCTGAACACCAGAATTAGCTTTGAAAACATCCATCTTTATCTTTCCTGTCTCTTGCCATTAAAAATATTCTTTCCACATCACCAGTAATTTTCATCAGCCAGGATCAGAGAATCCTGCACGCTGGGGAGGAAGCACAGAAAGTCACCTAAACACCAGTCACCACCCGGTCCTGGCAAGGCAGTTGTATTACCGTACAGGTAATGCAGTGAGTCATGGAGTGCAAAATATGCACTTGCAGAAAGCTTTAGAGCAAACAGCCATCCCGGGGGAAGGTGAAGACTAATTAAAACTAGTGCTACAAAAAGATGTTACTGTTCTAACATGTGTTAGCATGAGCTAGTGCACGAGAGAGCAATAAAAGAAATGTCAAAGGAAGTCAGCAATCGTAGAAGAGCCTGAGCTAAGGGATGCTAAGACAAGTGTCTGGGGAAGCAGGGCAGAAGCTGCTCTAGCAAATAGAGTTCTCTAAAAACTTAAAGGATGGGGGAAAGAATGTGCAGATGAGTCTTTGCCATGGTGATAAGACATGATCAGTGCTCAGAAGCAGATGTTCATATGTGAATGGATGACGCTAACAAATGAGACCATTTGATTTGCATGTAATTATTGTCCAGGACATGGAATCACCTGTGTGTATCCAAAGTCCAAAGTAACACTTCTCCAAGATGGCTGGAACTGTGCTGGAATAGAAAAGAGGAGACTTAAGATTTCTAGTTCCTCGCCCAAGGCTCCATCTGCAGATCGCTCCCCAGTGTTGCTGGTCAGCTATACAACTCACACTGTGCCCACCTTCATGGTAGATATTTCGTTGGAAAGCCCTACTGGGCCTGCTTGCAGGTGTGCAAGGCCAGGCTTGTCTCCTTGCTTCTGCCCCTTCTGGCTCTGAGATCGCCAAGGCAGACACCTGCCTGGAAGACATAAATTCTCTAGCAAATACACCTTGACAGCTGAAAGACTGAATTCATTCCCAGTTCACATCCATTATGATACAAAGCATAGCTGGACCTTTCATGAGAGAGGGTTTTAGGTGGCAAAATCATCTGGGTTCCAACCAGTGTGCTGCAAACTGAAGCCGAGTGAGCACTGAACCCTTCCCGTAAAGGAACAAAGAAATGCGAGTCCACCTTCCCCTCCTGCCTTCAGCCTCCTGGGAAAAGAAAAAAATAAATAAATTCCCAAGTGCCTGAAACTGGCAAACATGCAGTGCCAGTGTCTCTGAAAGCAGTCTGATAAATCTTTTCCCATCTGGTTGATCTTCAGCTAATTAACTGACATAGTAGAAAATGAGCACCAGCTAGCTGTAGCACTCTGTTCTCCCTTTCCCTGGCAGGAACGAAATGGATTCCAGATGATCAGTAGTTCCAGCATTTTCAAGTAAGCCCAATTCAATGCCATCAGTCCTGGGCCAGCCTCCCAGCAACTTGCACACATCCTCATCTTGGCTTATGAATCCAAAGATCATCACTGGAAGGAAAACTTGCTAACTATGCTGAAACAGCAGACAGATGTGTGTAGTCTCCAATTCATGGTATGTTGGAGACCGTGCCACCTGCAAATAATAGGAAACCAGCTGAGCCACAGGCATGCCTTTTCTCTGAAGCCAAGGACAGCCTCCAAGCTAGCCCATGCAACCTAAAGGTGTAAAGGCCATCTGCAGATGCAGAAAGTAGAATTAGAAGTAGCAAAAGCATGTGTGCCACCACTGAGGAAAACCTGTAAAAGCGTAAAAGCCTCCTTGCATTACTTTACAGTCGTTTTCATGTATGCAACTCTGCACAACACACGATGGGCTTTATTTTGTTCTCAGTTCCAACTGTGTAAAGCAGGGTTAAACCCACTGAGGTCATTAGATGGGCTGCAATGAAACCGAGGTGTATAAGGCTCACATCTAATGGAGGTTTTCTTTATTTTTCTGCAATATGTAATTTAAAAAATTCTTCTGGCATATCTTGTTTTGTGGTCTTTAGTGGATGCTAAAAAAAAATACACGTATTTCCAGTGCCAAACTATGATAATTTCAAGGATATTTTTTTTTCTCCTTTCATCTTAAATTATTAAATTCTAGCAAAATGAGATTAAAAGCTGTATTAACTAAGGGGAGTTCTATATGTCTGAGTTTTAATTCTGTGTTTATCAAGTTTGGAAATAAGAAAGCGTAAATAAAATATCTCCATGGGATGCCAATTCACTTCTCTTTCTTTAATACATGAAATACAGTTGTGGAATACAGATCATCTTCTAGATAGAAACGTCATTTAATATTTATTACTACACCATGCTGCTCTGCAGATGTAAGGAGGGTATCCCCACACTTCTTGATCTGTGATCTTTTAGGGTCTTGATCTCAGAATGTACACCACTAAACGGTGGTAGAGCAATATTTATTTTACCCTGACGAGCAAAGTTCAATTTAAACTACATAAGTTTGGATGTTTCCCAGTCTCAGGCTTTTAGAAGCACAAACATAAAGTTCATTTTTCTTCATTGTAACACAAGCAGACAGCTCTGGGAAACCACTTTAAGGACTTTCTTCCACTATGGAAATGGGAGCCTTATCAAATTAGAAGAAATCCTGTGATCCTGCAAGGCCAGATTCATGCAGGAATTGCCCCTGCAACAGGCTGGGAAGCAGAAACTGCTGCACAAAGGGCTGCATTAATCAGGCTATAAAGAGCTTTCCAATAGCTTCCAGGAGAAAATAAATTTCTTGTTGTGATAAAAAAGCAAACTATAGTTTTAAGAAAAATGTAAATGTGCTCCATTCTTAATAAACACTGATATTTTTGATGGATTGTATGCATGCTGAATGATTTTGGTAGGTGGGTGACATCCTGTATTCTTCATGAATGTTTACTTGTCCTGGCTTAATGGGTTCAGCTCTGCTGTATCTATGCATATAAATGCACTCATACATATATGAGTCATAGCACATTAACATAACTTAATACAGTGTGACATACCTATATGATAAGACTGATAATAGGTAGTGATTTTTAACTACCGGTCACCTCTATCCTCACTTTGTACACTTCAAAAAATGACAGTTTAGAAGAGGCAAAAGCTAATTTGCTGGCAGTAGTCACCCTGGAGTTACCCTGTGCTCTGAATCTCTAATGCGTTTTGAGTTATGGTAAATAAACTTAATACCATTAAGGGCCTACTCCATCTCCTTGATTGATATGACACAAACCCTAAGCATGTCAAAGGAAGAAACACTGTTGATTTCAGCAGCTTTTCAAAAGAGTGATTTAGAAAACAGTGGGACTCTCATGCACTGAACACTTTTGAAGATCCAGCCCATCTGAACAGGAGGCAGAACTGTCTTAAATACTTATGCCTTTACACTCCCCCTCAGGTGGTAACAGGTCTTCCTTCCAGCATGAGAAACAGATGTGAATAGGAGGATATTTTTTAAAAAAACAAACAAATAAAACCCCCGCAGTCACCCCAAAGCTTGACTGTCCCTCTAGCAAAGGTCCGTGCTTCAATAGCCACTCTGGTTTCCGGTTCAATAGCCACCTTGGTTTCCAGTTCAATAGCCACTTTGCCTGCCTTCCTATTTAAAAACTGAATAAAATGCACCGACAATTACAACAAGATTCCAGGTGTGGGCCAGTATTATAAAACGCCTTCACTTCCTCATTCCTACTGATGCCAGGCAGAAGCACATACTACACTTTCACTCATACACATGCTTTACTACCATGTAAGAATTTGTGGCATTTAGCCCTTTAATTTCTTTTGGTTTGAAGAACTGAGCATACGCATCTGCTCTGGGGCTGGGCAGCCTTGCAGACCCTCGTGGGGCAGCATGACCAGCAGATACAGCCCACCACCAGGCCAGTGGGCTTCCTTGGACACCTCAGGACTGCTCCGTAGTGCCCCAGCGCTGTGCACGGGTGCACCCTCCTCTGCACAGCCCCCTTGAACCAAGGCCAGGCTGGACAGGGCTTGGAACAACCTGGTCTAGTGGAAGGTGTCCCTGCCCATGGCAGGGGGGTGGAACTAGATGGTGTTTAAGGTCCCTTCCAACCCAAACCCTTGTACGATTCTATGAATTTGTTTGTCTTCCAACAGTGGGCCATTTAAATCAGGAAAATGACCACCTTTCTCAAATCTCTTGCATGATACTGACTTTGGTCTTTTGGGTATGTTAGCAACCACTCTTTGAAACCGAAATAATAGTTAGAATTAATTCCAATTAAACCAACACTTATAAACTGCATGCTGTTGGCACAGCAGATCTTGGAGCAGTAGTTGTCACAGGACTGATCTTATTGTGGGTGGTTACGTGAACTGTAAACCAGGTGTCAGTGCTGTTACTTCAGCCTCTAATTGCAGTGTCATTAAGCATAATGGTACGTTAAAAGAAAAAGTGCATTTTTATGACAAAAAGGTTAAAATGGTCTCATTGTGAATTTCTCTCTCTGCACCCCAAAGTGTTTCTTCCTTAACATCAAAAAGTAATTTATATGCTTGACTGCTCATTTACAGACCAAGGGAATTGAAGCAATCCTTTACCTTCTTCCCATGCAAAAAAAGCAAACAAAACCTTTCCCTCATTATTACGTATTGGCAAGGCAGGCACCAATTATGCTATGAAAAATATATCAACACCCTCCCCCCAAGACAAGGCAGCCTTACATTGCCCGGTGACAGAAACAACGAGCTACCAGCCAGCAAACTACAGGCTATTTCTGTCTTATGCATGAACCGAGCACCCAGGATCCCACCACATTCCGTTTATTTGGTTGTTAAATTCTCATCAAGCTCCATGTGCTTTTGTTGGAAGCATCAAGAAAGCAAGGTTTGAAACCTGCAAGCAGATGGAGTAACTAGGACCAAACCAAAATGTCCTAACCTGTTGAAATAGAGGTTAATTCAGCTACTGTCTCCAACCGGTATTAACCCTGAGCCAGCCTACAAAGGGTCCTGTTGACACTCAGGCAGCTTCGGTTGCTAAAATAGACTTTCCAGAACATTATATATATATATATATATATATACTTAAAGAAATTTCCAAGGCAGACCTGGTAACTAAAGCATTAGGTCCTGCACAAGAGATAATATAGGAGGTGAATACTGGAGGTTAAGATACTACAGTAAACTTGATTTTTATGAAGGAGCACCACGGGAATTTTATAGTCAACACTGGGAAAAGATTTTTTCTAACAAAGCACTGGAAACTTCAAAGTGTTTTCTATTTTCAGAGGTATACACACCCTTTGGTTACCTGTACTGAAAACCAATTCCTGGTTCTGTTCCCCTTACCAGAGTAACACACATCCAATTACTTTTTTACTACTTTAACACAAATCATTTAATATTAGTAATGCTGTGGAGCACTGATACTGTAGCCAGTGAGGTGCAAACCCTGAACAAGAAACGCAGAATGCTAAGCAGAAAAGGCAGCAGATGGATTCAAACAGAGAGAGGCAGGGTGGGCAGTGGGGGAAATCCTCTGCTCCCCTAGTAACTTTTGTAATTAAGAGTGTGGTGCGTGTCCCTGAGCCTGCTGGTGCTTCTGCCCATGCGGTACCTGGAACTGCCTGCACTGTTCCAGCTGCAGTGGGGCCTCACATATATAGGAACAGTTTATTTTCTCTCTACAGTGAGATTCCTCTGTGAGCAGGAATTTACAGCAGTCTTTGTAAGCAGGATTTCATGTTTTAGATCACTTTCCTGCTGACTTACAGGCTTATGTTTTCCTCTGTAGTATCACTTTTTGTAGTCCTCGTCCAGCTATTATCCCCACTTTTTATGCTCAAATTCAGCATAAAAGGAGTTCTGGGGCAAGGCCATGTGCTGAACTCCTTCAAACTTCCATTTTCCTGTGGAATGTTTTTTCACAGGTGCTACTTGCTCCTAAACAGATTAGGATCAGTCGAAAACGCTCAACATCCTTTAGGATATCTAGAGTTCATACTGTTATATAATTAACTCTCCTTACCACCTGCATTTGTCTAATTCCAGCAAAAACAACTTTCTTGCCAGCGACCTCACTTTTGGAAGAGCGAAGAACACAGTGACTCAGCCTGGGGGTAGGTGAGAGCAGTCACTCCAGCACAAAATTGCTATGCTTTGTGTTGAGGATATTTATTAGTAATTGGATTGTCTCTGAAATTACCACAACAGTGGATAATCTACCCCCTAGAAAAAACCTGGATATTGTTGGCTTGCTCCTTTATAGCAAATGGAAAGAAGGTAATTATTATACATGCCAAATGCATCGGCCCTAACGCGTGCATGTTCAAAGCACTCTGTATGTCATTTATTTTTTCTTACAGTCGTCTGGAGAAGGAGCATCCTTTAGAGAGAAAGTCTGCAGAGGAGATATGAAACAAGTCTTTCTTATCTCACTTGCCCTAAAAATTCTCAACTGGTTTTAATTAAACTAAGCAGAGGGTGGCAATCCAGGCAACATTTAGAGTACTAGGAAAAAAGACTTTGTTCAAGAGGTACAAGAGGTGATCAGCATCCCTGCTTTGCATCAGCACAGCCCATACACAAGCTGAGCACCATGTCTCCAGTTTGGTGGTGGATGGAATAAGCTGCAAGGATTGAATTTGGCCCTGAACGAATGTGGAATATTATTCCACATTTCAGAGCGCATTGGGAGAGACAACTCTTTGTGCTCATATCTTCTCTTTTTATGCTTATCTTTTGGCAGAGGTGCTACAGAATATGTGGCACAGCTGAGGAGATTTTCTGCAAGGACATTTTAAGCTCCCAGGTATGAAAGTTGCTAAAAGTCTACTATTATTATTGCCCTTCAGGAAAAACATCTGCAAAAACTCTGATTGCATTCACTTTAAGGCTTGCTGTTATATTTATAAACAGAACTGCTGGTGATTTGGGTTTCTTAGAAGCCAAGTTCCTGTTTATCTGTAGGAAAAAAACCAAAAAACACAATACAGAAGAACAAGTACATTTCAGAGGGATGTCTTAAACAGTACAACTAGAAAAAAGTTTCCCATCTGCTACAATTCCATTAAATGCTAAAATGTGGAATTTTCAAGCTTGTGATTTGGGTGGTAAAGGTTTAAGCAGTTCTGTTCACATTTACAGTTCGCATCCATCCAGGCATATGGGGATTGCTTATAAATGCCTGAAAAATGCCTAAATTTGTACACACAGACAAGTTCATTTTTATTACTAAATCATATTGACACATAACCCTCTACTTGTATGTCACAGACTTCTGAGTACACAAACATCATCTGATAGGGAAGTATGCCATTATTAAACAGAAATTAATTTTAAAATATTATATCATAAAAATAGCTGCTATGTAACTCTGATATAAATCACAGTATTTTCAGCTTATGCCTGCCTGTATAATAATTGTAAATTAATATATTTTTTCCAGAATTAGCTCAGTATAAAAAATGGAAAAAAAAAAAAAAAAATGTTCCCTTTTGGTTCCAGTCACATAATGGAATATTCTGGAATGGTCAGCTGGTCTTTTCATTAATGGATGCACTGTGTTTTAAGCTTACACCTACTTCTTACATCTTCACCCAGCTTGTGTGTAGTACAAACATGTGACAGATGCACTCAACCCCTTAACCAAACTAGCAATAGTTTGGTACAGGCTCCAAAGGAGGTAAAGGCCTGAGCCATGGCCAGGCCAAGAACTCACAAACCCACAAAGGAACAGAGTGACCCAGTGCGCATTGAAGCATATGAACTTGGAACACTGACCATGCGATTAACACATGAATAGCGGGTGGTTTTTCCAAGACTCATTTATCAAGGAACAAAGCAAGCTGTGGGTACAAGGAGTCTCATGCATACCTTTCCATTGTATGCAATTTGACTATGAGCCAACTGCTTTATTCCATAAATATGACAGCCCAAGTGAGCCTTCTCTGAGCTCTCCCTGCTCGGCAGCGTGGCTGCATGGCGGTGATCTCCCCTTGAGCTGGGACGCTCCTCAAGGTTGCTCCTCGAGGCGGAGAGACCTTTCTACTAACGACAGATATTTGGATGAGTCCAAATCGAATTCTCTCTAAATTGCAACTGGACTGCACACCAGTGACTCTCCCCTTGAGCTGGGACGCCTCCCTCTCTCAGGTTTGAGACTCCTCACCTGAGTCTAAGGGCTTCTTCCTTACCCAAGATAGAGAGACCCTTTATTCACTACAGATCCTTGGTAAGTGGCTGATATCATGCTAAATTAATACTGATGAAATCCATCTAGTTAATTTCTTTAGACATAAACCGTTGTCCAAGTCTGAGACTAAGGCTGGACCCAGCCGCACCTAAGCTCCACCAGGAGTTTAGAAAGCAAGGGGGTCCCTTCTGAACCTCGTGACTCAATGGGAGGTTTTCCTTACCTTTTGCATTTCTTCCATTAGACATAAACCGTTGTCCAAGTCTGAGACTAAGACTGGACCCAGCCGCACCTAAGCTCCACCAGGAGTTTAGAAAGCAAGGGGGTCCCCTCTGAACCTCGTGACTCAACGGGAGAGCTTTTTCCTTACCCTTTGCATTTCTTCCATTAGACATAAACCGTTGTCCAAGTCTGAGACTAAGATTGGACTTAGCCGCACCTAAGCTCCACCAGGAGTTTAGAAAGCAAGGGGGTCCCCTCTGAACCTCGTGACTCAACGGGAGTTTTTCCTTACCCTTTGCATTTCTTCCATTAGACATAAACCGTTGTCCAAGTCTGAGACTAAGACTGGACCCAGCCGCACCTAAGCTCCACCAGGAGTTTAGAAAGCAAGGGGGTCCCCTCTGAACCTCATGACTCAACGGGAGGGTCTCCCTGACCCTTTTGCTTCTCTGGTCTCTGTGTAAACCATTCTAGCTTGATTCTAACTTGATTTTCCTTTGTATGTTTCATCCACATAGTAGGTAAGAGCGAATCTTGACATTGGACTTTGTTAAGTTGCACGCTTACAACATCATATTAAAACCACTTTTGCTAATACCTTTGATGGTGATTCTTTGAGCAATCCTAAATCACTCATTCACGACAAAACAGCACCATAGAACCTGCATAGAGGATAATTATGTTCAGCTTCCATAATACTGCCAATAATTACTTCCAACAAAAAGATAAGCTATTTTGTATCTTCACCGCCAGTGGAGGGGAAGACATATCCTCAGAAGACATCATATGCACTAAAAGAATCCCCTAAACCTGCACTGTTTGAACAAACGAACAACACTTGCACCTAGAAACTGAATGTCCACATGGGCAGGTACCGAACGGTAACCTTGGGCTGAGTAATAATAATAGGGGTTTATATGTTAAAATAGAAAGCTTGCAAATGTGTGCCTGATTAAGTTAGCATGTTTTTTGCAGATGAACGTTATCACTTGGTCAACTCAAAGATTAGTGCTGGCAGTTAAAAGAGTTTAACTCAGGTAGGTATGCATGTGGTATATATGATCGTGGTATTGAATTTTAAGTGCAATCTTTTGGCAATCTCAGCTTTGCTTCTGGCTATTTGTAAATGATGAATAAAATACCATATTCTATATAACAGGAGAAAAAATCCCAACTCAAAAATCCTGCCTGAAGTTATGAAGAACAGTCATAGTTCAGTGATGATAAGGACCTAAACAACTAAATGAACTTCTAATGGTCAACTAGCAAAATGAATTTCATGTCAGGATATAATCCTTTTGGGACTTCCCGGTAATTAAACACAAAAATGAAATTGCCATCTTGATTATTTTTTTTTTTTAAATATTGGTAGTTTTTTACTAAGTTCTGGTAGTTTGACAGCCCCTCAGTTCTATTTTAAATAAAAATAATTCAGAAATATGATTATATATTATGAGATACAGCTGGATATTCCATACCATTTAGTGTAAGACCAGAGAAATCTCTAGCAAAGCTAGATTTTCTGTTTCTACCCAGACTGCAAGTAACTGAAACAGAAATCAAGTGTGTGGAATGTTACAGAAACACATTTCTTCCCTTCACGCTTCTGAAGAGCTGAGACAGCCCCCAACGCTCCCAAATCATCGGAATTAAGGCAGGAAGGGAGATGCGGTCCTCTGAGGAGCTTTTGCGGTGAGAAGGCTGCTATGGCAAAAGCTGTCAGAGATGCAAGGTGAGTGCACACCTGCTGGCAACGTTCCCCCTGTGGAGATGCTAATTGCAAAGCAGAGATGGGAAGTAAGTGAAATGAGTGTGTGCTTCAAGGCAACAAAGAAATTATGAAAGAATTATATGATTAGTGGAGTTTTCCTTCCTGAAAAACTACCAAAAGTCTCCAGGTGTGAACGGGCTTGCTCTGTAGCCAGCAGGCTGAGCTCCGCTCTCCCAAGCGATGCAGTCGGGCTGGGAGTTGGAGACTAGAGGGACTGATCTTGACACAGCGATGGCTTTAAAGCACAGGATTGTGCTCTTGTGTTGGTAAGGAGGAGAGCTGGGTTCCTGTGTTACACCCTTTGTCTACAGCAATTTCTATGCCTTATTAAGAGCAAAACAGAGCAATGATCTTCACAGTCTATTTTCTATCTCTTCCTCCTTTTGATACTTCATGCGTCACTTGTACATTTTTATGCTGGGCGGGAATGGAAAGTCTATTGCTTACAGCTTCTTCCCAGTCTTTCATTTAAACCAAAATGTTGTAAATTCAGTTATTTTCATTTGAAATCTCTTAACCTTTAACATCAAGCTCTATTCTTGCCTTGCCTAAAAATATCTTAATAAAAACCTTAATTGTATTAAATTACCTAATGTTTATTCTATGAGATACTTCTTCAGGGTGGCATTTGCAACAACATGGGAATACTCACAAGACAGTTTTCTTTTGATTTAACAGCAGTATAGACTTTCCGAACACTGAGAAACACATGTCAGCATGTGTACTGAGGTACTGCCACTTTTTTCTTCTTTTTTTTTTTTTTTGAGACTAGGGTATAAAAAAAATATAAACTTTATGATGTTACTTCTGTGATAAATGTATTTCAATTACAAACCCCATTATTTTATTGAATATCAGTGTTCAATGCCACAATGGTCACTGGAAGGCATTTCTACCTCCCTGCACCCGGTGTCTTTCTACCAACCCGGCATACAGGCAAGTTTTCCACACTCTGTTGTCCATCAGATAGATTGGAAGATGTGCTGGAAAACTTTGATACCTGCATATAGATTCACCAAGCCTTGAGAAGAAGGTCTTACTGTTATCCAGTTAGCTCAAATTACAAACTAATCCCAGGTAAAATGTACCTACAGGTATTTATAATATCAAAAATAGACCACATGGTAACAAATAGCTTCGAATAAATAAAAAAAAAACTACTTTATGTCTCCTGAGGCCACATCAGAAAGTCATCTCCTGTACTTAACTTGCTAGTAAGCACTCTCCTTCAGAGAAGCATAAATTTTTCCCTGCCTCTCTTCCTTCTTTTGATAGTGGCATTTTGTTCTTTTGTAAACCATCTAGGATACCAACATCTGATACCAAAATACCAGTGATACCAAAATTTGTCTACTGCTGGTTCTCAAGAGAAAGCAGAGCCTACAGCAACCAGCCACTCTGCAGCATTAACAGGTTTGGGGCAATGGATATTTCATCTCTTACAGCGCATGCTGGAATACATCCAAATAGCCTTTTAAAATTATAATTGAAGTTTTATATATGTAATAAACTGTCTACTGAAATGCAAATTAAAAATAATTACTATGGCTGTCATATATCTGTCTTCTATAGGCACGAGTTGTCCTACAGCATAACAACTGATATCTGCTGGAGACCTGGGGGATCAGTTCAGCTTCGATGCCTTATTTCTTCAGAAAAGGGGAGCAAGAGGAAAGCAGGCTGCAGGAACATTTACCCGCTATTTCCATTTAGCCATTCAAGCTTAAAATCCTATTCCTGGCCTTGCAGGAGTCGGTTCGTGGACCCCTTAAACACGTAACTGCAGATTCTCTCAGGACCGAGTAGAGCAGCATTCTTGTTTCCTCCTAAAGCATGGTGCAATCAACTATATTTCACCGTTTATGTTCCCCCGTCCATTTTATTATTCTGTTTCAGATACAATGTGCTCAAGGAGGGATTTCCAAACTGTGTTACATCCCTCACCAATGGTGATGTAGAACTACTTCAAAGCATTATGAAAAGGCTAATTAAATAGCTAAATTTCTTCTCAAACATATGCATGTGCCCCAGGTATGGAGCCTGGTACTGCAGTAAAACAGGAACAAATTAAATCTGGCAATCCACAAGTGTCGATGATGCAGGCTGAAAAGGACAAATTTGTGGATTGTTGTGACAGAATGACAATCTGAACAAAGAGGTAAAGGTCATTGCGGAGCAGCAGGTAAGAAGTGCATTTAGCTAACCTCATGCCATCTAGTTATCCAGAAGCCTTCACAGCAATTGAGGAACAGAGGCTGAGCACTAGTGTTTTGGTTGATTATTTAAAACACTTTGTCTTTCTGAACAACTTTGCTTTCATCTTTCCTGAATTCAGCCTGTGCCAGCTGTTCCTCGTCCATGAGCTCCTTTCCTGCAGGCTCCATAAACCTGATGGAGAATGTGAGAAGTTTGCAGAGCTGATACATAAACTCTATCTTTCCAAGAAAATGCCATCTGTATTACATACTAAAATTAACCAAGGCTAATTGGTTGCCACACACAGAGCATGATATGCTCTGCTTGATAAAGTAACAAATGTATTAGTAGATTTAAACTGTTCCATTATTCTCTATTACAGAAAGCGTGCTCACCCTATTAAACCCGTGGCATTAGAGCCGCACTGCTGACTTCTCAACAGGAAACGAGGAGCCTGCTCTCACATGCTGAATAAGGTGACCCAGTCTGGCCCCAGGAACTACAGCTCAGAATTAACCAAAAGGAAAGAAACCGATTTAAAATACAAATTCTGACCTTTCACATCTCTTGGAAGTTATTTGCAAATAGAGCTTCATTTCTCTAAGTCCCAGAGAAAGCCATGGATATTGAATAGTACAACTTTTGAATTGATTTGTGCTTCCTACGGCACCACTGCTATTTTTCTTCACATCCTTGATATAGAATGACCCTGGACACCACCGGAGCTTGACAGCTGGAGAATTAGGGCACTGTAATCCGTCATTTCCCCTTTTCTGGGTAAGACAAGGAGCGAACCAGAGACAATGTAAAGGACGGTTCAAAGGAGTGAGCACTTGGTGTGATTACCCCTTCTGCGCCATCACGGCAAGCCGCTAACACAGGAACTGCAGCCTCTGGTTCATCCCTATTCCCTTCAGCAGCCCATGAAGCAATCAAAGAAAATATCTACTTTTCCTAAGAAACTCTCACAGAATCGCGTGTTAGCACACTTGGTATAAAATAAGAGCCGAAATATATTTCTTTACTGTAAAAGATGCACAACAGAACTTTTAAATATATTAAATGATGCTATGTTGGATAAAATTCCATTTTAATTTGAAACCAGTTTGATATTAAAGGCAAATTTCAAAAGTTGTTATCTAAGGTTTAATTGTGTACGTTATGTTTGTAGCCTTAGGTATTGCATGTAGTTCTTTAATATTTCCTGTAATATATTGAGATCATAGAGCAATCATTTAATTCTGCTTGAGGAATGTTCCAGAGTTAACTATGGGAAAGAAATGTAGAAAAATCGGGGGAAAAAAAAAAAAAAAAAGTCTTGGCTGTTGAGTGAAAGATGTGTGCACACTATTTTAAAGAGGCAAAACTCAGGTTCTGCAAAACACTCACAACCTTTCCTCTACCAGCAATGAATTTGGGCCCATTTACAGGGAACATTTCAAGCCTTAGCTGTAGTACATGGAGAGCGTGTGGACTGGCATTAGTGCATTACCGAGTCCACTCTTGACAGTCAGATAGCACATTAAAAATAGAAGTGCTTTCAAGGCGCAATACGGGTGTTTGGAACAATATCAGGTACTTTCCTTCAAAAGCGTAAAGAATCAAACAGGCCCAAACATTTCTATGGGGCAGCACCTTCCCTCTGCCTCAGAGTGGAGGAGTCATGTCACAGCTCTGGAGAATCCCTGTCCTTTGACATGTTAAGGGGGGAGCTGCAGAAATATTGCAAGCATAGGCTAGGAATAATCAGATTTCCAGTTGTGTCAAAAGAGCTGGAGATGTAGTGGGGAGTAATGACTCCCCTTAGTTTCCTTGGCATCTGCCTTTCTACAAACATGAAGGTATCCAAAGTCACACAGTTTCAGGAGATCAAAATTTACCCATGTCTAAGGGGTTGTGTAAAGCCAGAACCATCTTCCCTGTGCCTCAGAAATCATGTCATGTTGCTCAGTTCCAGCCAGGGGGCTGCCGTCCCCTTGGCTCCCCCTTGTAAATGCATTTTTTAAGGCCAGCAGCCTTAGGTCCTGCTCAAGCAGGTGAAGAACACCACCTAACACGGCTAATGGGACAAAAGGGGTCAGACAGCTGAAGTGTTAAAGATGAGCAGTCAAGAACACTGTCAGAAGATCTAAACCACTTCAGACTCCCACTAACACACACACACACACACACACACACAGAGGATTTCTGCACATAGACAAGCTGGTGATGTTTCTCCAGCCCAAATGCTTCTCACACCGATTGCTGTTGAAGTACTGCATGAGTGATCCAGACCTTGCCACAAATAATTTCACCTTTCCAACCTCACCACATTACCCAGTACAAGGAGTATTTGACTTTCAGTGAGACTTAGCCTCCTACAAGCCATTTTTCTGAAACTAGTAGTTAATGATACAATCAATTTGCTAAATTGCTTAGGAACTTTTGAAAATGCCAAATAGCCCTACTTTTTTTTTTTTTTTCTCCCCTGATACGAATTCTTTTTTAAAAAAAAAACAACAGACAGACAGAAAGAGAAAGCCCTGAGTTTCAGCTATTTCTGAAATTACCCAGAATTTCTACCCTGATTTGAATGTTACTAGCTATGCTTTTCTTTCATCTTTAAGCAGGCAAATCCAGGAAGATGCACTCAAAGCATATAACACATCTTCCTTTGATACCCTTTGTATGACCTAACTTGTGCAAACCCAAGCCTGATCAACACTAAAGCTAAATAAAACTGCAAGTAATGCACAAACAATTCAAATTCATAAAAGTGTCTTCCAGAAAAGGATTAAATAGAACAATAATTTGATCCAGCACAGGAAACACAGTTCCTTATTTCCTCCAATGCACATGGAAGGATTTCTGAACTAGGACTTCTGATTTTATTAAATAACCAGAGCCCAGGAGGGCAGCTAAAATGCAAGCCTGTGGAGGACCAGCACAGTGTCACTTGACACTTTATTTTCAGTTCCTCTGATTGTTTATAGTGCTGTGTTCACAAAATGTTTGTTTAACTTAGAATGTTTGCTTATTTAAAAGCAATCCTTGCAATGAAAAGTACTGCCTGGTGTCTGCATACTTTATTGTGAATTGAGAAGAGGGGACACAGGAAAGCCAAGCTATGTTATTACAAATACTCTACACTAAGCAAACAAAAAGATACAGAGTTTTCATTTTTGTTCAATCATTTTAAATGAATGCAAACTTTTTTCCCTGTCATTTGATTTTAAATTAGTCTAATCAGACATCTGCTAGGATCTGTCTGAATTAACAAAACTGAACACAAATTTTATATGAGCACTGAAGTACTGCTTTCTTCAAATCACATTAACTCACATGGACACACTGTGGAACTAATTGAACATCCCTGGCACAATATTCTAGACTTTCTGATTTAACTTTTATTATAGTCAGAAGAAATAACAGTATAGAAGGAAACATGTTGCTAAGGGCTCAGCAGCATACAATTCTGAAGTTGTTCAATAAAAGCAGACTGCTTATCCTACTTCATTATCTTTATTATTTCGACTTTAAGATGGAAAGAGAATTTCCTTGCAAGTCAGAAAAGTGGTTACTCTCTGAGGTCTCTGTTCTCTTTTGAATAGCAAGGTATAGTTTACTTCTTGGAATTCCAAGGGAATGTTATTTTTGCCACTACAGGGAATTTTGGTCGTGTGGTGATCTCCTCTTCCTGTGACACAATGTGGTTGCATTTTTCAGCATTTACTAAAGGTTTTGAAATTGCTCTACAACGTTGAGAACTGCTGACTCTGGACATATTCCGAACCAAACATCTGTTGCAAAACTCCTGAAATGATACAGGAGCTGCATTCAGTAACACAGGTGGTCTTTTCAGGTCTATGTTCCTGTCCCATCCAGTGGATAGGGCTTTCAAAAACAGATAACAAAATTGAGAGACTATTTTTGTGTGTGTTTGTAGCACAGATATTCAAACCAACATAATGATCATCTGAAAATCCCACTAATTTCAGCACTCAGACTGCCAGTTTAAACCTACGTGAAGTGATACTTTAGTATGGTTTAAAAATAGTTCTGAATAAAACAACATTTCCTTCCTTATTTTTAACCAAAAGGGTTTATTACGATGACTTTTAAAGGTATCTAAAATTTCAAATTGCAAGTTCTGCAAGTAGAATAACCACAAAATTCTGTGATACACAGTGAAAGAAGCATTTACCTAAGAGGTTTAAACTCTTTCCATCTTTATCTACTGCTGGGTGTCCACGGGCTTTAGAAGATGAGCTAAAAAAACAGCTTTCATTCTTGGGGCATTCTTATTCTTCAAGGTTACTGTCAAACTGCATAAGGAACAACTGTGAAGTTTTCATGAATTTTTCAGGTACTCAATACCTCTATCATCTCTTTAAAAAAAATAATTTTAAAAAAATTGAGCCCAAATGTCCCCCCTCCTTTTTTTTTTTTTATGAGTAATAGGAAACGAGGAAAAAATCAATCATTAGCAAAGTAAAAGATGTTTAATATTGATTGTTCTTCTGAAGAACGAGGAAGCTTTTCTAATGGTCTTCAGGGGACATGGCGAGGGGACAGCTTATAGATTTGTTTTCCTTTCTGTATTCCCAAAGGAATAAGGAAAAGATGAGGCTATGATAGATTATAATTCTGCAAGGAATGACTAATGAGTAACTGAACTACCTTTGTACTAGTAGTGGAGGAAGTAATAACTAGAGTAATTGGGTTTATTGGGTTTCTGCTTAGCACACATCCAGTTCTCTCTCAAACATCCTGTCCCTTCAAATCATTTAATGCTCTATGTCTTCCCTTTCATTGTTATGATGCCTGACTAGTTATTTCATAAAAACTGACCTTGTATTCTTAATCTCATCTACCTGTTCTGAATAGTTCATCATCTTTATTTTGCTTCTAACTGTTCAGTCAAACAGTCCACGTAAACATAACATCTTAGTCTGTAATGCCAGCCCCTGTCTGACTCAGAGAGTGGACATACATTAATATAGCCCAAACAGCTCAATTTCTTCTTCTCTGAGAAACCAGCTAAAGAAACAATACAGTCAGATAAATTTTGTACAAGTGCATGACTCTTGCACAAATCACAATGGTTGCTCTGTGTTAAAATTAATTACAACTTCCTTTTCAACTAAATATTGGTGGTTTTTTTTTAAACAGGTAGGAAACAGCAAGAGTTATATGCAAGTTAGAAAAATATGGTTATTGTTTGCTATGATGTTTTTTTTTCTAAAAGGCTTTTACACTCCTGCTGTGAAAATACCTCTCTGCAGAAATGTATTCTTGCAGGGAAAAAAAATAATCCCACATTTCTGTCAGTGACATTCCACTTCCAATTCCCCAAGAGCAAACTAGACATTTCATTCAAGCCTAATGACACAGTAGCTAGTTGTTCCCTAAAGCTGGGTGGTTTGCATAGCGAATTTATTCCTCCTGCAATATTATGTCACGCTGTTTCAACAGGATCTCCCTTTGGGGAAGTTTTCAGACCCTGCTCATGCTCCGAGCATATCTGGTACTTGTATTCACAGATTTCCCAGTGGTGGCTCATTTCACAGTCGCTGCAAAGCCATGGCTCACGGTTTCTTATTTCTACTACATATGCTCTAGTCCCAGTTAGCATCATTCCCTCTTGAGGGAAAACTAGAGTCCAGAAGGTGTTTGGACTATTACTGTCATCATTCCCCCCAACAATAATTTCAATGCCTTGTGTATCAGACAGATCCTTTTAGGGAAACAGAGAGACAGTTGCAGAGCCAGACTATATCTTCCACCTATACAAAAGGGAGGCTGCATTGCTTACCGCCTTTCTGAAAGGCTGTGAGATGAACTGATGAAAAGTATTGCTAGAAGAGCTATGCACACTTTTGATACTCTGCTTGCTTTGTGGGTTTATTTTCTTCATGTCTTTGCACAAAGGAAAATAAATTTATGAAACCTATCCAAGGCCTGACAATTGCCACTTGACCTTCTAGTTACAGACTATGCAAGGCCACTTCAGTAAGACAACCTGCAATTCAGCGAAGGAAGAGAAACATGCACAGAGGATTTCAGAATGTATGTTGTAGTCACATTTGCTTTTCAACCTTTAAGGTGCAGTTTCTTGGGATGAGATCCATTTCCATGCAACAAGGTCTACAAGTTGAATAGTCCTACAGTTTCTGTGCAATGGTTATGGAAGTTCTTTTTGAAAAGTTAGGCACCTTCTTCAGTTCAACTATAAAGTGTGTTGTTTACAGACACGCATAAGAGTACACACTTGTGTTTTCTACATAAAAGCATTTGAAATAGTCCATCCTCACCGAAACTATATAATAAACATATCACTGAGTCAGTCAGCTATGGCAGTTCAGAGTTTTTTTGAGGATTAGCATTGTCATCACAGTTGCAGGCACAGCCTGAGCAATCGTACTATGACCGTCTGCCAGGTCTGGTGTTTACCTCTGACAATTAGGCTATGTAGTTTCCTGCAAACTAAGAGTAATAATGAATAGATAATACAGTAAAAACTTCCAACATATAGGCATTATTAGGAGGCTTAATTCATTCTAGAACATCACTTTGAAGTCTCTAGGTGCAAGGCAGGGCTCTGAACACAGGCTGGTGAAGTCTTGCTTCCCCGGGAAGGCACAGAAGGGTCTCATTAGCATCAATTTCCCCATAACAGAAACTTTGGATGGGACACTGACTAACACTGGTTCTGTAGGTTTCCAAACATTTTGTGTTGTATTTCAACAGTTATATGGGCATCAAAAGACACAGAGCAGAAAGAAAAAAAAAAGTATTTCTAACAGAGAAAAATAACATACAGTAAAAGAGATTAATCTAGCCTCACATAATATAGCAATTATTCCAGTTTTTATACTTCCTAGAATCACTGCAGTTATCCAATGAGTATAGTCTTATAGCGGCCTTCCTCCTTTATCCACTATATCTTGAACTGAATCCTCTTCGCTTTGTGCACTAGCATCCTCCAGCTCTGTTAACAGAAAGATTTTGGCACTTCTCAAATCCACAGAATCTGACTGCAGCAGAAATAATACGTACAAGACTGGGTGCCTTCAATTACAGATAATAACCAGTGAAGGTAGGAAAAGGGACCGATGATAATAAGTATAATAGTAACTGTATTAGGCCAACAGGGTCAACAGCTAATCTTGCTGCAGTCTGAAAAAGGTTATTTTAATACCAGTAATTGGCCCCAACCACCAGCAACAATTGATGTGCTGCCACTTTTACCTTCTCGCTGCTCACCATGTTCATATGCAGCTGCACTGCAAGATGAACACAAATTACCTGCTCAAGCCAATGAAAGTGATTGCTTCTGTTCATGTTATTGATCAGTTGTGTCGCTTATACAAAGCTTCAGTCATTGTACCATCTCTAGCTTATTGAAGATGAGTTGTCTGTAGATACCACAGTATTCAGAAAGCCAGGGAACAGGCTAATTGTTACTATACTGGCAATCATTATTATGATTATTTTTCTTCATAACTAACATTTATATGATGCTGATCATGCAGTTACCCTATATGACAGTTTGCAAGCTTCACAAAAGGTTTTGCAAACTGTATTTCTGAGCCTGAAAGCATTATTATGACTTAGTGAGTACTTGTAATGTGGCCTAGGGCCAAAAGAAAGACAGGATCATCCTTAATAAGTGTTGTACAGCTTCTTTTTCGTTCCAGGCAAAATGTTATGCCTGCCCGATCACACAGAGCATCCAATGGGACCTACAGCCATACTGGCTGCGTGGGGAGTCACAGTCAGTGAGGGACGTGCCATAGGTTTCCAGTTTACCAGCACCATAACTGGAAATCAAGAAAGTCACCAAGAGGGGCTGCGGCAGTTCACAGCTGTCCGTGGACACAGGTCACAGCATCTGAAGAACGACACGGTCACCATCTGAGGAGGCTCCTTTTCACTTCCAGATTTTCAGGGAATATAAAGCTCCTAACACACCCCTTCAGTAACTTTGTTAAATGGAGTGGATGTAAGACAGAATTATGCTTTTGTACAAATACTTCATTACTTGTCAGAAGTATTGTTGTCGTTAATGTTTTTTATTGGATTCCAATTCCTCAGCAGGAAGGAGTGGGCAGAGAAATGCATACACTGTGTTCCTTTTGGTGACCAGGCAACCTCTGCCTGAACTAAGACGATGTCTATACAGACCCATCCTTGCCATCACAGACATTTTCTTAGGTACCGGCATCTTCTGGTGGGATCTAGATTTTAGCTCCTGTTGCTGGGAACACATTTGTCTGTTCCTTAACTTTCCTACCATTTAGCACTGGGGGAAAAAAAGCCCGCATATGTTTAAATGCTCCTAGATTTGAGACATTACCTTATGAAATGCAGAGTAATAACTAACCATATTTAGATTTATACATTTAGAGAAAAAATTCTGGGCTGTAATACCTCAGGGAGACACACGATATATAATAATATCATAACAGAATAAGAGCCTGAAATCAGGGTGTCTTGAAATTTGGGAAGCTACGCTGGGCAGGGGTTTGGCTGCCTCAATAGAAGGCGTTTCCAGTTCAGAGTCAGGTGCAGTTATGTCCTATCATTTACTAATTTGAAAGTTTGAGCGTTTGACTATCCTTTGTCCCACAAATGGGGGCACAGGGAGCTAGTAGCAGCCTGTTTGAGAAACCTGCCTTTTTCACAAAATCAGAACACATTTCTTCCCAGTGCTTTAATTTCACATTTATGTGCTAAAGGTGGAAGCAATTAATTACAGAGGTTTCAGTGGAGTTGAGAGCTCTTCACTGGAAAGCACCTTAATATTGGGTGCAAATAAAACAATTCAAGAACTTTGGATTCACTCCAGGAGTAATGCTTGTCTCCTTTCTTTATGGATACTCAGAGTGCACTGCCCCCACTCCTCAAAAAGTATGAGGAAATTATTTTTTCCACCTGATTATTTGGCCAATTCCCCATAACGGAGATAAGAACCCCAGCATATGCATTTTGCAGATTACTCACCTCTGTTATCCTTGTACTTGTAGACTCACTTTCTGTAGGAGTATTTCAGCCTAAACAGCTGGAGTACTTTTTTAACCATGTAAAAGATAAATTAAATTTTAAATTAGAAATTTCTGTTCAGCAAGGAGAAATTTAGCTGTCTATCTTCAAGCCACACATGAGATGACAAAACTTTTTAATTGTACTTGTTAAACTCCTCACTGGCTTAGCTAGAAAAACAAAAACAAACAAAAAGCAACAAAGTGTGGGATTTGGTTTGGTTTTCTTTAAAAAAAAAACAAACAAACAAAACTCCACACAAAAGTAGCAACTTGCTAGGAACTCTGCCACGAACCTCTGCAATTCCATGACCTTTGGAAGTAAGGTACAGTAACTGTGAATGCAAAAGGTAGGTCTGAGATGCTTCTGTCCAATTTTCTAATCCATTTTGTTGGAAATGTTGGGGTAAGAGGTAAGATTTCCACCAAACTTAAAAGGATTGATTTCTATGTTTAGAAGATGGGTCTAATCTGGGAGTAAACCTGATTCCCTCTACTGATTCTGAATAAGACCCATGGTAACTACTCCCACACATCAGAAAGAACAGAAGTTATTTCCAAGTTTTGGTAGTTATCCAGTCTCTGGGGTTTCAGGGACTGGTTTTCAGTTATTAATTTTAAAGCTGGTACCATCCTGGATCTGTTGCCTGACAAAATAAAAAATATGTACAATACGTGTTTACTTTACCCTGCAGATAGCAGAACCAGCTCAAGGAGCACAGCTGGGACGTGTTGTACTGAAGTCCTGCAGCAAAGATGTCAACAAGCAGCTACTGTTGGGGTAACTTGACTGATCGGCACTAAAATTTTTGAACCCATATTACCTGGAGTTCTGTGTTGCTCCCTGCCAAGTACAGCTGATTTTTCCCATTTCAGCATTCCCAAAGGGGACCCACAGCAGCCACCTTCCCCCAGTGCAGCAGCAGGATGTAGGCAGGCACATTGTCTGCCACCACTGCCCATCCTGACAGTACTTGCTAGCATTTCTTATTAATTCAGTGAAAATGGACTTACAGCAGCTATGCATTTCTTCAACTTTACAATGACTTTAAGTAATGATTTGGATAAATCTGGAACAAAGTAGTACAGAAAGGCATGTCTTTTTAGGAATTAATATCTATAAAAAAAAAAAAGAAAAGAAAAAGCTGTTTATTAAAGCTCCTCTCAGAGCTGCTTCTGACTGCAGTTATAGAGGCAAAATTCCAAACTCTCACACATTCTGCAGGGTATGTGAGAAAGTGGAAATGGAAAGATAATTTATCACCTTTCTTTCACATTTAACTGTGGGCTTACATGTTGTTTTCTGCCTAATTGAATGCAGATTAAAAAGCAAAGTATGTTAGAAGCATTCACACCACACGGGTAAATAAGGTAGCAAAAATGTATTTTTTTGCTAATTACTACCATAAAAACATGGGGGTGTTGTCCTCAATTCTGTTCTTTATTCAGATAAAGGGGAGCACTTTCCAAACAGTGATGACTATTCTATATTTCAGTCACATTAAGTGTGGTTTAAACATGGTTTGTTTTTTAGATCAAAAGCTTAATTCATAAATAAAATTAAATGGCTCATATGTTAGAAGGTGCCTTCAGTCTTGCAGTTCTTCATAAACAAACTGGAAATATAGTGGCTATTACAAGTTGGGGTTTTTTACATATGTCCCAGGCCTGTTTTCTGAGCTCCAAAAGGAGAGGGGAAGGCACAATTTCTGGAAAAAAAAAGAAATAGCGATGCACTATTCAAAAAACCTGGACTTATAATATCCTAGTGCATTTTTATGTCCTTTTCCAGACTATTTTTTCCTGAAGGATGGAAGAAGGCAAGATATTTTATAATTCCCTTCAATTTGCACTCTTTCAGTACCACGCCCTCAGCTTGCATACACCAGAATAGCTCTGATTTTGCAAGCTGAACTGTATTAGCTTTTGCTACCTGGAGCTTTGGCCAATTGGCTTGTTCTGGCGAGCAATACCCAACTCCTCATCCACACCATAGTGGATATAGTTTCCACTTTTGATCATGCAACCATCGTCTTTAAGCCTCTGTCCTCAAAATCACCCAAGACCAATGGATGCTTTGTCTGTTATATCCAGCTCACTGACCCTACAGCAAAAGCACACACTTGAGCGGAGATTTACAAGCTGTGCAAACACAGGCAATTCATCCCGCTCCGTGCCCAGTCCGAGCTGCTCCCTGCCACACAGAACCTGCTAGCTGCTGCTTTCCTACAAGCAATACATTTGCTTTTGCGTGGTTCCTTTCCAGTGGGAGCCCTCTCTACCAGCAGACATGTGGCGTCAGCGTAGCTGGTGATGTTGAAGTTGGGCCAAGGCTTTGCTGAAGGTGTAGATCAATGCACGGCATTGTTGGCTGCAAGTGGTACATGCTTCCCAGTCCTAGGCATGAAGTGTGGGAAGGCCAGAGTAAGGACATACTTCTATATCAGTACCAGGTGGTGATTGACAGCCGGCAAAATATGAGAGAGTTATTCTAAAGACTAGATTCATTGTGGATTTTGCTCCAGGTCTCTTTATGTAATTGGAATCTTATTAAAAAAAAAAAAAAAAACAACCAAAAAAAAGACATAAAACAATCTTTGTCATTCAAAAGGGTAAAGTTGTCTGATAGATCATGAAGATGACAAATGGTTATCTCCTCAGAAAAATCTGATGTCTGACAAAATGATGGACATTGTAATTAATGACATGAAGGGATTACGACAGGTTAATGAAGTAAGCCTATCTCACTACATGAGCAAAATATCATCAAGACTTTTTAGGCAGACGAATTACAATTCTCCTCACATGCTACATTTACAGTACTTACAAACACCCTTTAAAATGATTACAAGTTTTATCTGGCTGCTCAAATATACTTACAAATCACCCACAAGCTTTCCCCTCGGTCTTTAATTGCATATGCAAAGCCAAATATAGTTTCCACTTTTGATCATGCAACCATCACCTTTAAGCCTCTGTCTTCAAAATCACCCCCCAAGACCAATGGACACTGTTTACGTTCAACTCACTGACCCCACAGCAAAAGCATGCACTTGAGCTGAGATTTACAAGCTGTACAAACCCAGGCAATTCGTCCCACTCCATGCCCAGTCCGAGCTGCTCCACGCCACATAAGACCCACTAGCTGCTGCTGTCCTACAGCAAACCATGGTGGAAAGGATAACCTCCATCAGATGGCCAGGGGAAGCAACCCAAAGAGCTGGTAGCAGCTACAGACAAACTTTTGGTTAGGAGAGCTTGGGACATCATCTTAGGGGCCACGTCTGTTTACACTGCCATGTATAAACTTAACTGTAAATTGACTTTAACTTCATTGAAAATAACCAAACTAGATATCTGCTTCTACTGTTCAGGCTGCTCAGCTTAACATTGGCTAAAAACTTTTAAATTATGCATAAGATGTATACCTTTTCCTTCAGAAATAATATCAAAATAATAAAAGTTGTGCACATGCTTAAAAGTGATAAAAGCTAAAGTTTTGTGCTATTCTGAGGCTCAGATCAGGTTGTACTGTGATAAGTATTAAGTAGAACATTACTCCCAGAATTTATTAAGTGAAATTAGGATGAAGCATATTATGACACTTCAAAACAGCAATCTCAAAATGCACTCACAATAAAATGAGATAGTTCTTAGTGATAAAAAAAAAAGTCAAAGATTTAAAATGTTGTCTTGGACTCACAATACACCCATTCTGCAAATAAGTAACATGCTTGTGGGATTTATAACTCCTTATGGAAAGCACTATAATTTACTTTTTAGAAATTAAGCCCATTTGATCTTGATATAATTTCAAAGAATATATTAAATCTTATTAAAAGCAGAAAATAGATTCCCCCCCCCCCCCCCCCCGAAATCAGTGGTAAATCTTGAAAAGTAAGAAATAATGAAAAGTGGGTTTTTTGCAAAAGCAGAAAAATCTATGAATTTAACTGGAATTTAATAAAGTATCTTTGGAATATGCTTCATCAACCAACGTGCTTCTAAAGCAACCATGCTTATAAGAGATAATAAATAACTCCTTAATCCATGGTCTAGAAACTTTTCTGTTAACACTATCATGCCTTTCCAGTTACCATTAGCATATCTACTATTTTCATCTGAAACCATTTAGAACTCGGGAAAAAAAAAAATCTGAACCATAGTTTTAACATAAAACACATCAAGTTTCAGATGCATATTTGCATGTAAGTTGAAATTAAATTTCTTCCACATATTACAAGATTGATTGTCACCTTTATTCAAACTAAGTAATCATCTAAGCCTAATCTTCCAAGATATCTTGGCACTAAAACTGCAGAAAGGTACTCAGTAGGAGTTTCAAAAGCAGCTCCCTGATTAACTCATTTTAACATCAGTGCTTTTATTTGAGTAATAAAACCTAAATAATTAAAGATACACAGACAACCACATATGCAAATAAACATGTCATTACAGTGCTCTAGACAAGTGTTATGCACCTAGACTTTGAAATTTCCATTTCATAGATCTTTCTATTCAAGTGTATGACTATTTTGAAAATTTAGCTCTTAGGTTTGCATGTTTTCATGGACCTATCTGCAAAATAAAGATAATACCTGAATAGTGTAAAGATTAAAAGACTGTGCTGTGCTCTGACACCAGAGTAAAAGGTGTGGTAGCACCTGAAAAGATCAGAAGCAAGACACTGCAAATGAAAGCATAAAGGAAATTAAGAATTGATATATCAGAGTTGAGAAAATTGGGAAGAACTAGTGTTTTTTCTAAATTGGAAGAGAATAGTTATGTTTTTCACCAAGAGACACTGGCATGTCTCATAAAAAATAAATAAAAACCCCTTTTTTTTCTTTACAATAAAAAGGAATTCAGTTGAGGCCCTTTCTTCTCCAAATGTAAGTAAAATAATTGTTATTTTCACTTCCTCCGCTACTTTGCTGATACAGCTATAGCTGATGTAGCAGCTTTGCCCCCCCTCTGTATTTTCAAAGTGAGCTAGTAAACACTTTCTCTCAGGTGTCCCGTTAGCTCCAAGAGCAGAAACTGGAGATGTCATGGTCTTTGGAAAAGGACAAGCCAGTGCATTACCTTGAATCCCCACAGATCTGCCGTAGGCTTTGCTTCGAGAGACAAAGTGAGAGATTAGGGGTAACAGAAATGATGGTTATAAGGGAATAATCCCTCTGGACATTTGCCTTCCTGAAGCTTAAATCCCCCTCTGCCTCCCCCTCCAGCTTTGAATCACTGAGGACTGGTTCAGCATCAGTTTCTCTAAATAAATGTTCCAGGGTGCAAAGAGCAAATCCTTCATTACCTTTTATGAGTAACTCATTTGGTGACCTTGAAGCAGTTACACAACCTTGTATTGCAATTGCACTGAGCCAGAACCAGGGGTGAAATGAGGACCACACTCAAAGCCATCTGCTACAATTCATCTTGTCTTTGGTAGACTGATTGCAGTACATGTTGCAAATAGATTAGTTTGTCTGAGAGCAATCTATTTTTGGTTATCAACTTGTAATTTCAGATTACAAAAATATTATTGTTTAAAGGAAATGTGAAATGACCAATGTAAATTGTTGAAGTGTGATATTAATGTCACTTTGGCCCAAGTCGATATTATAAAACAAGATCTCTCTCAGGCTTTTGAGAAATGATCCATTAGAAGCAGTGAAGGGCAAACTCAAGTGCTTTGGAAGCTGACTGTGTTTGCTATGGAGCAGGAGAGGTGGATATAAACTTCACCAGATCTCTCTAGAGCTTCTGCATCACCCAAATTGATCAAAAACTCATGAGAACAGGCTCGCATGGGGTTACCCACCCTTACTGCCAACATTCAGCTGCCATTGCTTCCCAGGATGAGCTCGAAGTAGTCTGAAACTTAAGCATCTCATAACCAGAGTGCAATAGTGTACAAATATGATCAGTGCCAAAATAAAACATCTGAATATTTCAAATAGAGGACATTCAATCCAATAACAAGTAATGTCTACCACTTGAAAATTCATTTACTCTGGCATTCTCAAGCACTAACAATAGTCAAATCTGAACTATTATCTCAATTTTTATTATCTTAATTTTGGGTATTTTGTGCTACAGTGAATATTGAGACATCACAGTATTTTTAGACTCTGAAACATAACTCTTTGGCAATGGCATGAATATTCACATATTAAAAAAAAAAGGACAGGTGGGAAAAACTTGTGGCATCAATACCTTGAGAAATATTTTAAGTATTTTGCTAGGCCTGGCTGGTTCTAACTTTTTCATACTGACTAGTCTCAAAAAAGTCCTTCAAGGTACTCATTTTCCAAAGTACTGTACTTAATCTAAGCCTCACTGAAAAATAAGCCTTTTGCATGAACTAAATTATCAAAATCTCCTTTGAAGATTTTTGATAGTTTTGCAAAAGTGTACTTGAATGCTCGTAATTCAATGTTACCCTTGACTTGCCAACACTGGTTATTCATTGATCACGCCAGGTATCTTAATTTAAGAAGACATAGGGCTGTAAAGAGCTACTATTCCAGTCTCATTGTCACCGAGACAGCCCAGTTTCTCGACCACTATGCTGGCATTACTTAAAAATCAAAAAGAATGAGATGACAAGCAGTTGAGGCTTTTGTTTCTCTGGTTTGCTTGACCTTTTCATAGTTGGCCGAACATTAAGAGGAAACCCCACACTGTATCAGGCAAAAGGATACAACTGATAAAAGATACCACCTGAAGCGGTGGTACTCCTGCCTTTCCCTACTAGATGCATTTTTATTGCTGTCAATATACCTTACTCTAATTTTGTACGTATTCATTATTACCACTTTGCTGAAGTCGCCAAATTTCAAGTACCATGTGTTTTCACTTCAAAACCCAGAATAAATCTCAATTTATTCTTGAATATGGAGCTTTTAGTCTCCAATCTTTGCCCTAAGTGAATAAATCAATTTCTATTTAAACAGTAGTGTCTTTCTCTCGTTGTTTGAAACTGCAAGAACAGTTACACTTATTCTACACAGAAAAAAAAAAAAAAAATCACCTCATTGGGTACTTTACAGACTTTGGTGCCAACTGGATCACTAATTTACTTTGTCAAATCAAATTAATCTTGTCTCAAAACTCACTCCATTACACTCAATGGATCAGAGACAAACTGCAAGTAATTCAGTGGAAGGCCGTGTTCAGATTAAACAGTGCATTACAGAAAAACAATTGAAAAAATTTATAGAATTAGTTTGGCTAGTGGAAAGATTTCCATTCAGAATTTATTTTCAGAGATGGGTCTGGAGTTTTTCTGCTTCCTTCACAACTGTCCCGTATTTACAAATCTTTAGTTATGCAGTTTATTTTTAATTATAAACTGGAACTGAGGCATCATAATATATATCTCCAAAAGAAGTCCTGTCTTAATTGTACAGAAATCAATATACTCTTTTGAAATCACAAAATTGGCTAAGCCAAAGCTAAATCCTTTCTACAAATCCTCTTCTACAAACACTCAAATATGCCACTTTGGATGCAACATAGCTATTTCTATTCCAAACAGCTTACTGTTCTCAGATTGTTTTCTCTTTAGATCAGTAAAACGTAACAGAATAAACAGCGAAGGTAAAGGAGACCAGCTGTGATGGAGGCTGAATCATCCATGGATGCAAACAAGATCTTTGCATTATTTTTAACATGCTGTCCCTACCACCAAGCTTTAAAAAAAGACACTGTTTTCAAAGTTCAGGGTTATCTAATTAAAGTTTACTTCTTCCTTTTAGAGGGATAAGACATGAAACAAACATGCATAATTAAAACCTTATCCGCCATGGTAAGTCTACACTAATATTATATAACAAGGCTTGCAGGATACAGATAAATGGTAAAGCAGTGTTGGGCAGAACAGTCCTCAAGTTCCTTCATTAGTAACATTTAATGGCCTTTACACTTTTGCAATGAATTAGATGCGCTCATGTCTGACACTTAAGAAATTAACAAGACACAAATCATCTGTAAAAGACTTTTACTACAGTGACAACTGATTTTGGCTGTCTTCACTTGCAAGGAAGAAAATTAGTCTTTTGTGAGCAGCCCTGAAAGCACTGAGCAAGAACCATCCTTTTACAAGAGAGCTGGGAATTTAGCAGGAGCACTCAACCCTTTGCAGAATCAGACCTTTAATTTTTATTCTGCAAGAAGAACTTGGAAGAATTTGCTTTAGCAGAATTTATAGATATGTACTTTATATGCACAGTCCATAATACAGATGAATAGCGCTAGATGTTTACGGTATATTTAAGTACACTCATGGGACTCATCCCAACTCAATTCTGTAATATCAATTTTGTTATATATTTGCTGTGGGGAAGATGTTAATAGGCTGTTAAAACAGTCACTAGAAAAAAAAATTGTATCAACTTCATAAATCCTAAAGCATCTGATTTCAGTTTTATGTTTATTCTTTTCACTAAGATAACCAAAGGAAGAGTTAGATTCCCAGTAAATGTTTTATAGGTTACACTGTTTTATAGTCTTGAAATGATGACACTTGGTAGTTAATTTTGTTTCATAAAAAAAAAAAAAAAAGCAACATTATACCTATATCACGTCTTCAGCTTAACTGCACATTCTGTACTCATTGCTTTTTAAGGAATCATAATTTAAAGCTGGAATTTTCATTTGCCGCCTCCTTTTGAGTTTTCTTGAGCAAAGCACTTCATCATTACAAACCACATTATTATATGAGGGAGATTAGACTGCAGGGTGGATTACCCTACTCGGGTCAGCAGAATCATTGCCCTTTACCCATGGTAATGGGGATGAGAAAGACCGCCCAGATACAGCAAGACTACAGAAGACCAAAACACACAAAACAAGACAGCAAGAACCTGTTCAACAGTTCCACATTTGAAGGACTTGTATGCATGTTCCTACCCATGCAAGGCAAATACAGCTTTAACCAGAAGCCCGCACACAGGCTTGCTGTGACAAGACTTGTGGCACGTGTTGAATCCAGGGATGACAGAAGGAAAGGTCTGCCCGATTCACAGTTTCAGTCGCCACCACAGCAAAACAGAGTTTTGCCCCCCGTCTGTTTCCACCAGTTGAGGACTTGACTTTTAGCTTACAGGTTTGGCTCAGGATGAATGAAACAGTGGGTAAAATACTATAAACATACATGGCAGGCTTACATCCTGCTCACAGTACCTTATAAATTACACAGAAGGCTCTTGGCCATGCTGTTATGGTTTTTTTTCAAAATTCTTGCAGGTCTTTTTTTTTTTTTTTTTTTTTTTCCAGCAATACTTACAGATAACACAGCATGACTCTACATACATTGCACATTGTAAGTCACAGGTTTAGTCAGTGGCCCTTGAGGCCAGATCATCCACTCCTTACTTGTGTCACACACACCCAATCTAATGTTTGTCACATTCTCCTCTTTCTCTGCAGACTCTTTTAGGATGTCTGATGATTTTAATCTCTTAGTTGTGAAGATTTAGAGCCCACTGTGCAATGCAAACCCAGGTGAGCTTCGCAAAGCCTTCAAAGCCAGAGATTGCCAAGAGCCCTTGCACTTCTTTGCTCCCTATGGAAGACATACATACTACAATAAAGTGAAGAAAACAAAGCAATTCCACAGCCAAGAACCAGTAAAACTCACTGAAACAGAGCTCACCACATCTGGGAACAGCAATGAATAAGAGAGCTAAGTGCTACTAAAAGAGAAGGAAATTTGCAATAAAGCATACTCCTTGTAGCCACGTGGTCCAGTCTCTCCTGAGGTACCAGCTCCCTGTTTGTGGAGAAGAACCGTCATTTTCCAGTGAAATGCCTTCTAAGCAAAAAGCTCTTCAACAACTTCCTTCCCTGTTCCAAAAGCATCTCAAGAACACATTCAATGGGATTGTTTGCTTGCATTCTGAGTTGACTGAAAGAATCTGTCTGCAAGGAGGTGAGTCTAGCTGAAGAAGGTAACTGCCTTGCCTCTGCTTCCTTTTATTACAGAGCTCTGCGAAGCTGCATTTTCTCCATCTTCTCTGCACAGGCTCTTCCTTTTCTGCCACATCACAAAGTAGCAGCTTCAGTTTTTTAGTCACAAGGATGCTAAGGGCACTGCTGCACTACAACATATTTTTAGTTCATTCCACTTTGCATTGAGCTATAGCCATAACTGTCAGGGGATTACAAGTTTAAATTGTGATTCAGGCTCTGTCCCATTATGAGACACAGTTTAGTTGTTGGGGTTTTTTGGTTTTTCTTCTTTGACTCTCTTTCAGCAGCCCCGTTTCCTTCCCCAGTTGCACCGCAAGGTCATACCACCGGCGGTGCTGCAGGTGGTCCCCTGCCTGGCTGCCCTCTGCACAGCACCCCGGGGATGAGGCCAGAGCATGATGCCCCAGACAGGGGCACTGGGTGGGCTGGCTCTGGCATGTGCCTCTGTTCTGACCAGCCACTTTGCCGGGACCCGAGGCCACCTCCAAGCAAAGCACAAAGAAGCCTCTACCTGGGCATTTTTACTTCTTTCCCCCCACCAGACTAGGAGGCTGCAGCTGGGCCACTGCTGCATGGATCTCAAGTGTTTGGGCATCCCTTCACACTTTGGAAGTTTTGCAAGTTCTTTCTCCCTTGCATGCCTTCACTAGGAATAAATGTTTGATACTTTGGGCTGCCCTTCTCTCCTGAACACCAAAATGCTCGGCTGCCACTCTAGAGAGAGATTCAAGTATTTTTGGACAAGTTCACTCCTTGACAATTCTATCCCTACTTCTCTCAATTTACACCAGGGGTAACCCTGAGTTATTTCCAATACAAACAAACATATAGCCTCTCCAAATTCAGACTCTGCCTTGTCTGCCTATCATAGGAAAACACCAAATATGGTTGAAATCAACGTTTATTTCTAAGGGAAGCAGCAGTAACTCTACAACCATCAAGGACTTCATGCAGTATTCATTATTAATGAGTATTCATGTCAGTAGTGACAGAAGAACACACAACCTTCTTTGAAGCTACGAACTTCAGTCCCCCAAGCCAATATAAAAATCTCATTTAGCAGTGTTTGGCTGTGTGAGGAATTGGGAGAACTTGTCTAAATATGATTTATGAATTCCATTGTGCTTTTACACACTACCTGTATTCTTATATCTTGTGACTCTCTGTACTGTCTTATGACTATCTTTTATTGTATTGTGCCTTATGGTTCTTACATTAGGACACAAGAGAATAGTTTTGGTACATCTGCTCTTAAATAATTGATAGTTAAGGACTACAAGTTGCTGAATAGACCTGATCGAGGGAGAACAAATGACTTATGGCACTCTAGATAAGCCAGTTTTCTCCAATTTCCTTGCAGAGACCTGGGATTTGAAAGGTTGTTTTGCTTCTGGTAAAGCACAAACAGATGAGATACTAGAGCGAGTTCTTAAAAAACACAAAGCCTGAGTCACTCACTGAAGGGACTTAGAAAGCAAATCCACTCAAAGAGCATTTCTCATTTCTAAGCTGTGGTTGCTAACTTGGCACAATACTGGGCTTCATAAAGACATGGGCTAGCCCCAGCTGAACTGCCTAGCACAGCCCCAGTCCAGTGCTCGTGAGCACCTGCGGCTTCCCCAGGAGAGCACGTCTCCTAACCCTGCGTGGGCTGCCACCCCATCCCAGCCGAGGAGAGACCACCAGCCACACCACAGCCCACACCCCGTCTGCTGACGAGTTCGAGTTCTGAAGCTCACCCAGCCATTCTCTCGCTGCTGCTGTTCTTCATGGGGGCATCTCAGCCATCCATGCAGGAAGGAGGAATGTACCCCTACTGAAGCCATGGCCTTTGAGAACCTAGCTTACCTTGCACACCCTGAGCCTAATAAGACATGCTTCAATTAAGTCCACTGCACACCAAAATGTTTGGGTTTTTAAAATAATTTTAGCTACAGGATTCAGATTTGCAACTTAGGTTTCATTAGCAAAGTCATAAGTGAATAGGGTTTTTTTAGAAAAAAGTCAGAGCAGCAAAAAAGCCCCACAACAGTCAAACTAATTTTGAACACCGGCAATGAAGAACACATGTTTGCTTAGCTTTACTTCCCAACTTGTTAAAGATACAGTCAAAGAAAGGCAAGAAAGATCCAGCCATTATAACTGATAGAGGGTAATGGTCTTTAAAAATTGCTCGTGTATTACTCCTGGACTAGTTGTATTATAGGACTTTTCATGGTTAAATAAACAAATAATATTTTATTGCTGACAATTTATACAGGATTGTATGTTCTTAACAAGATCTCTGAGCCTTCTAGTCAGTCCATGAAAGAGGATGAGCTGACAGTACAAAGGAAGAGCAGCAGCAGAAAACAGAGCATAAATGATAAAACAGAGTTTGAAGCCAAACCACGGTGGATGGTTTTGGCACAAGCATCTCTTTCATGTGGGAATGTTCCTCTTTGTAAACTTAGCCAGGAGCCTTTTAATTTCAGCAAAATGGAACCATCTTTAACATCTTTATTTCCTTCTCTGTAATACAATCATTTTGCCTCTAAAAAAAATAAATAATCCCTTCTTACTGTTAAAGTTATTTTTGTGGAAGCTAGTTAATTTTGAAAACAGGTGGACTTGCTATCTTACAAAACAATAAGAAATCCTGAGTTTTATGAGACACCCACACTGGAGTTTCGCATGCTACTTTGCAGACACAAGAGAGCCCCAAAGGTGTAACCCAAAGACATATTCTTACTAATACTCTTAGTGGAGGAACTTCCACTGACTTCAACCCCATACAGAGACAAGGGGGTTTGTCAGACTACTGTGACCCAACATTTTGCTCTAATTTTGCTTGGTCAGAGAACAAAACTGTTGAGCTTCCCCTCTGTAGCTTAAGACTCAAAAATTGAATTGAGCTAACCTACAATAAATAAAGCAAATGAATGCAATGCTATTTTGCAGGCAGAAGCTTCAGTTCTTGCAGCTTCCATGTCATCATTTGATAACTCCAGAAGCACTTTGAACTGATCTCTGTGAAGGACTGAAATTGTTAAAAAGGCTAAATGAAAACACATATACTTGCATAAGTGAGCACCAAATGACATTAATTTCATTTTTACTGTTTTACTCTGGATAGGTTTAGACTTTTGTATTGATTCATAAAAATGCAAGCTTTTTTAATGACATGAAACAAAAATAAAGGGGCTTTTTTTCAGCCAGTGGAAACAGTAACAGCCATTAGAAATCAATCCTTTTACCAGGAGATGTGTCTGCCTTAGCTGAAGAAAGGAGTGAATAAGTATTGTCCAGCAAAGAAGGGACAAGCATATGCATTTTTAATGTTTGAAGTGCTGTAGTAGGAGTGCAATTTTTCCTTCTACTACAAGGAGAGCTTACTGATATTTTTATATACTTTTGTAGACTTTGTACCCTGTTCTGCCTGAACACAGCAAATATTCCAAGAATAAGCTAGTAAAAGGTAAACAAACAGGGCTGGGTCACTATTAGCCCAGCTGATAACCTGACCTAAGTAAGAAATTTTAAATACATAATTCTGGTATGTTTTCTCAGATCTGCTGCAGCATTATATTCCCATGGAATGGCTGTAGGCAGGATGAAATTATATTTGTATTTATAACTGTGTTTTGTATAACAGGTAAACAAGAAAGGTGTCATTTCCCACCACCACCCCCAAAAAAAACCCCAAAAAAACAACACACACACCACAAACCACCCACCACCTATTTTCTTACAACAGTACGTTAAGAACTACACTAGTCAACAGCTCAAGGACTCTACATTTCAGCGAGGAAACCAGCTAATAGGACATGGACACTTTACGACCAAAAGTGTTACTTATTCTGGTAACCCACTCCAAAGCTTCTACTTTTGAAACTAAACCCCCCAAAATTTAAAAATTAAGTTCTATCAAGACAAGAATCTAAAAGCATTACTGCAAATACCTTTTAAATAATTTAGAGTTCCATACAAAGAATTAATTTAGGATGCTTATTTTTAACAGCTTTTTTGTGTAGCAAAATGAATTCAGACACTCAGAAAATGAAGGGGTAGAAAACTGGATATGAATAGCAATAACAAAGACTGGAAAAGGACATGAAGACAGCTTTAATAGAGAACATTTAAAAATAGTAAGTTAAGAAAGACATCTTCTGCACAAAACCCAACTCTATGCAGGGTGACATCAGTTCCCACTAGAAAGGGTGAGAAATTCTAAAGCTATTTACAGTCTGTGAAATGATTGCAGTTTTGAGACAATTTTGGGAGAGAGATCCGACAAAGTTATTTTACAATGACTTTGTTCTGGTTGTGTCAAATAATTACTGCAGATATAACAGCACATCTGCTGTATGCTGGAACATTTCAGTTTCTGTGCTATTACTGAATACCTGAGTTTTGATTTAGAGAGCAAATGGGATTTGTCAGAACTAAAAAAAAAAAAAAGTCATTCCTAAGAGAAACTGGAATATATAAAAGCAAATTAATCAGTCAACTACATAGCAATTTGATAATTCTGTTTCAGTAAGTCAGTGCCGTTCAGATATGATTGATTCATGTTAGTTACATGGATGTGTAATCATTATCCTTCAGTATTTGTAATAGAGAACTCACATACTAGTTTGAATTGCAGGTGAATATAGTACTTGTTATTTATCACTAAGGGATGATTTTATTACTAAGCTCCAATGCTATTTAGCCCAGAAGAGTAAGTTTTTCCTCTTAACTAAGACCCTGTGATAGAAATCATTAAATAACCCATCGTTTTACAACAGAACGTACAACAGAACGTGAGCACACACCAAGGGCACTGGCAAAGATCTGTCCTTCACAATTTGAGAAAGTATTAGAGTGAGTGCGGTAAGAAGTATCCTGGCCTCTGTAAAGTCAATGGAGTTTTGATACTGACTTCATAGCACAATGAATAACTATGCCTTGAGCTCTAAGGTATGCTGAGCTTTTTGCCTCTCAGCACAAAAGAGAAGCAAATGGTGATGGTCTCTCATGGTGCAGCACTGCAAATAAGTGGAAATCTAGCCACCCAGCTGAGCTTTTCTTTGGTCTGAAAATTCAGACTATTCTTTAGACTATCCTAATGAAAGCAAATATGTCCGTGCACAAAACATCTCCCATTTATCATGCCCCATCCAGGGTCTTGCTGTGATTTTTGTGGCTGTAACTCATGCCCAGCAATCTGGTTCCATTCTGAAACCACTGAGCTGGCAATCAATTTCCCACAGTTATTTGGGATGAAAGCTAAAATCTAAACCTGAAACTACTAATATATTACAAGTACATACTAAATCTGTTAAGGGGCTGACAGATCACATTAAAACATATGCCCTTAAGCTCTAGGTGGCATGGCAAGTGACTTCTCATACATGTTACCATTATTGACCTTGGGATTGTACAATTTATAAGAAAGCAAAAAACAGGGATTTTTTTTGCCTTGCATGTAAGCTAAACCAAAAGGGGAAAAGCTTCATGCTGACACTGTAAGAAAAGTTGTCTGTAAAGCCTCCTAAAAGTTAACATTGTGCATGAATTCCCCGATGCTAATTTAAAAGCAAATCTGATCGTTCTTTTGTTGCTTTCAATTTTTATCGCTATGTATTCCATACAGATGAGTCAGACTGCAGCTACTAGGATTCTGGTGCTATAGCAGTTTCCACATATAAACACACTTCAGCTCTCCCCTGAGGATCCAGCAACTGCAGGATACACGTCAATGCCTGAAAATCCTGCCACAGAATCTTTCTCATCCAACAGTCAATATTGGTTTGAAGGTAAACACCCAAAAGAAAGTATTATCTGTGACATATGAATTTAGTTTACTACAATGAATATTTACTGCTAAACAAAAGAAAGAAGAGTCAGGAATGAACTCTTGGAAAGTGGTTATGCTGCAGGGAAGTTCAAGTCCCTTACAGCTAGTTTTGGCATGGGAAAATTCACACAGAAAAAGCAAACATAGTATTTAACACAATAAGCAATTTTTATGAATCTTCTCATTCTTTCCATTTATAACACACTAAGGACTGTATTTTAATTCATGTTTCTCCACTAGTTGAGGCAAACCATCTGCTTTCAACAACAGATGAGCCATTCAGAGGTTGTTCTTGGCACCGTTAGAGTAGCAATCTGTAAACCATGGTGGGGAACCCAGTGTCCTAACCACTTTCTCCATAGGCTCAATTGACCATCACCAGGCCTGCTCATTATTTGCTTCTTCCTGGAGAAGAGCATCAAAAAGAGAAGCCAAGCCACAGAGGCTATACAGATGGCAAATTCATTGTGGCCCAGATCCAGAAGTCAAACGCGCAGTGCCACCAATAGCAGGGGATGCAACATGGAACAGTTTCATAAACATTACAAGTGGCATTAGTAGAACCAGCAGCATTAGCTAACAACTGTCCTTTGGATTAATCATTTTACAGAATGTAATTGTGATCTTGTTATGACTCCAAGCAAATAGAGAAGCATTTACCGAGAAATGCATTATAACAAAAGAGTTCGGCTTTGGCTTATTTTTAAGCTCAGAACACTGAACAGCGGGCAATTGTCTCTGATCATATTTCAGACCTATGCCCAAAGACAGAATCCAAACCATCAGTAAAGCTGGACTTGGTTCTGTTTCAGTTCACATTCATATAAACTGGGAACAGCACCATTGAGTTTCATCAGTGAAAGACTAATAAAAGTTTTATCAGAATCGAGTGTATGATTTAGAGCATATTTATTTTGAAGGCTGTGCAGACTTACCCTGTTGGGTCACATTTCCAGCAGCAGTAAATTGGTACATATTCACTGAAGTCGGGGAAGCCACAATAATTTTGACCAGCTGAGGAGATGGCCTGTTTTCTCAGAAAAGATTTTGAGAACAGAATCTGAGAAGTTAATCACACTTCATTCTAGGGGGAAGCTCTGCTTCTGTCAAATTCCCTGTCTGCAGTGGTTTTACAATTTTCTTGCTAGGTTTCCTGTTTTTTAAAAACATAGTTTGTGAGCCACTTGCAGATTTTTTCTGACTGTGAAGCCAAAAAAAGAAAAGGGTGGCAGAAAGAATTCTTTCAGGTTGGTCTTCGCTGGATTTAAAAGCCTTCAGAAAACATTTGAGGTAATCCAGAAAGATTGAAGAGTACAGATGTACCTCCCAGGATGCAAGGACTAATGCATGTAATAACTGTATTTCTTTAAAATTACTTTCTCAGGCAGAGTTAAAGGCATAGATGTAACTAAGGGATTGGACTCAGGCCAAGTTGTAATGGCTCTGCTGTTTATCTTCCCCTCCCAGCAAAAAGAGCAGAACAAGCATTTTACTAAGAGATTTAAGGTTTGCTTTCATTCCCTCTCTTACTTAGACCTCCTGCCCCAAACATTTTTGGATCACACAAATCAAAAACTAAATTGACTAAACCACAGCAAAAACAAAAAGCCCACTGCTCAGTCTATTTTTATTTTCTTTGTCTGCTAGAAGGAAAGGGAAGGTAGATAAGACAAAGTATTCAATATTTTAGTGTTAATATATCAAAGTGGGAAGAATAAAAAATTGTAGGTCATACAGATCACAATTTAGCAGTGGCCACTGTCACCAAGTTGACAGATTTGCCTTCTATAGAAGGTATTTTCTTAATGTTCTTATCAAGAGAGCACGAAGCAGATTCTGAAAAGAGGGGGCTTATTTTTTTTCCTCCCTGCTTTTCATATAAACACAGATTTTCCTGCTTACACATGAATCTTACCTGAAGAGACCAAAAAGGATACCGCACGCTAGATACATCCTCCTGCTCATGGAGGATAGCTCTCTGCTGTGCTTATCTGCACTCACAACAAGGTAGTTAAAGGCTTCATCCATGCTGCCCTACAGCCTTTCTTCAGTTCACACCTATGTCCAGTCATTAAACACATAAGGAGCAACCTTTCTCCTTAGATGGCCAATATGAGCCATCAAGTACTTACCCAGAGCTTAGAAGAAAGTTTTGGGACCCTGATCTTGATGTTTTAAATTGTTCAAGTGGTAAAAGCAACCACTTCTGCTGCTCTCCCAGCAAATGCTACCTGAAGACTACCCTCAATCAAGGCACATCTTACATCCTATAGACCAGGGGTCCTCGAACTTTTTAACCAGGGGGCTGGCGCGCGGATGAAGTGGCAGGCAGTCATCTGTGTCTGCTTGGTTTTCCCCCCCCAACCCCCGGCCGGGGGGGTTCTGTAAATACCGGGGGCCAGATTGAGGACCCTGGGGGGCCATATCCAGCCTGCGGGCTGTCGTTTGAGGACCCCTGCTATAGAATATAAACATGCCTCAGCCAGCACACAGGACATGGTAGAAAGAAAGGTGTGTGGTTTTCATGCCTCAATATTTTATATATTTCTAGTTGATAGGCCTTTTCCAACCAATAACCTGTTATATCAGCCTTCAGGGCACTAATTTACAGATACCTTCCCAAAAAGCCTCAAATGCCTAGCACAGAAGTGATTCAAAGCTACTTTTGCTACTATTCTTATTCCAGTCTCTAAGTACAGCAACAGGCCACGAACTTTGGCTAAGAGGTCAGACCATTTTTTCTCCTACTCTTTTTAGCCATGCTATTCCAGCTTATTTTCCAGTGCCTCCCCCTGGGCTAAGTTCTGCCTCTTGAAATTCATGCTGCAGAAAGCAAAATTTGGCCTCTTTCCACCATCTTACAAAGTAATTTTCAAGGTTAACCACAGGAAAGGCAGATGAATTATGTGGAAACAGTCACCTGCAAAGACCTTTTTCTTCAGGTGCTCTTCCCCACCCTCTCCATTTGCTCAGCATGCACCGTGTCAGCGAACAGACACATCACTCTATTGACCAGAAAATTGGTCAGAGAATTTAGGTTTATGCACTACAATAGCAACTAGCTTCACAACATGACTTACATGGAGAAGATATAGAAGAAAACTCGACTACATTCCTGCCAAAATCTCTGGAAAACAAAACCAACCCTGCAGTACAATCCTGTTTGTAAAAATGCTTCAGGGTGCCTATGTTCCAGAGCTGGGAGCATAATAAATTAACTTAAGTAGTAGATGCCTAGAACAAAACCCTGTGGGATACCTGAGCCAACCCAACAGGTGGAGAAATTGAAAACAAATTGATAGCCTTGGGACAGGAAATATTAGAACCAAGCAATTATAATGCCAGACTGTCTAGTATGAAAGGCAAAGAAAGCCAACAATGATTTGATACAGCACCATGAGTAGCACACATCAGGTGATGTCCCAGAGCTTTTCACAGAAACAGAACATCATAATCATAGCACACAACTGCTGAAGATAAAGACAAAGCAGAGGAGGGGGGAACAACCAACCAACCAACCACAAAAAAACAACCAAACACCAAAAACCTAAATCCAAACCAAAACAGCAAAAGGAAGAATATTTTTTTTAAAACCAGAAAAGAGTGGTTTCTGCAATGTGGGAGAAAAGCAGGCAGCTGATTTAAATATATGCCTTCATAGTATCTATGCTGAGGAACTTGGGTAAAATGAGTTTTGTTTCACATGATTTCCACAGCACCCCTGGAAATCAAAACTTGCGCAACGGTTTTGTTCTCCAACAGGCACAGTAAAACAAAAGGACATGCTGCTCCTTTCTCCCATTTTCATTATTTTACCTCTACAGTCTTCCAACCTGCATGCTACCTAAACGCTGTTCTTTTGGCTCAGTGCTGCAAAAGGGGATGGTAGACCTTTCATTTTAATTTTTGTTCTATATTATCTGATGCAAACAGGCACTTGAGCCACTCTGCCTCTCCCCATAAGCTACATGTGAGGTACGGATTCTGCAGAATCAACTCCTGATAGCTTTAAATTGTGACCTTTGATTGAATACACCTTTTGTAGGAGCTGCTACAAATCTATAATTAACTGCAGCTTCAACTTCACTGCCAGCTTTGTGCTATTCTATCTCAATTGTTAAGACTTTCTGCTTATATGTGTGTTATTAGCATTAAGGTTCAGAAAAATGAGTGGTTCAGCTCCACAACTGGCTGCTCAAGGCCCTATTATAGGGCAGAAAAGTGCGCACGTGGCTTTTTCTGCTTTGCCCTGTAGGCTACAGCAATCCCAGGGCTTGTGCTTGAAATAACATGGGTGCTACCCTGTCTCTGAGCTCCTGGTGCACAACTCATCCCTACCTTGAAGGGAAGAGGTGGCCCTACAGTAGATAGCAAGGAAATGGCATTAGAATGCACCCTTTCAGGACATGATGCGCGCTGTTCTCTCTCCTAAGGAGCCAGGAGCTTGGCACTGGGACCATGCATCTAAAGTTTCCCCAAGAAAATCTTCCTCACAGATGTATTTGGAAGGCTTAATATTTTGAAAGCAGCTATCCAATAGAAAGTGCCAGAGAACCACTCTCTATAATTACAATTTTACCACTTGAAAAGCTTGGCTATGTCATAGCGGTGGCTCAATTAAGCTGAAATGCTGGACTGCTCCTGATGGTGCAACGGTTGTGAATAATATCATAAAACATTTGCTAGTCCCCTGGAAACATGCTGATTATGGGCAGAAAGTACACTCTATTTTCTTTCTCAGCACTGAGGCTCAACACATTTACTTACATTTGAAATCAGGACAGCTACTGTCTTTTTTAATACAACTTTGTCATTTATGCTTCACATCAAAATAGCTCTGCTACAGGCAGCACAGGAGTAGATGCTTTTGGGAGCCTGTTTACTTCCCAGAACAAAGTCTCAGGTAAAACTGCTACAGCTCTCCCTGACTGCTGCAAAATTCAAGGCACTTGTCTTTGTGGGACAACAGAGAAATAAATCAAAGGGAGCCAGGAAGCTCTTGCAGAACTGCCGATTAGACTGCACTAATTAAAAAGGCCTGGAATTCAAATGATCCTACAAGAGGAAGCTTGCCTACAGACAAGATCTGATTTAACAGATTACTTCTGCAAGCCTTAAGACTTTTTACTATGCAACTTCATGCAGGAGTACATGCAGGGACCAGATAAGCATTTCTGGATAACAATCTAAACACAAGAGCAATCACCTCATCTGCTGAGACAGGTGAATCAGGGCAAGGGAACAAATTAAAAATCATTCCCCATGATACACAGCTCCTTTACATAGGCTGTGGAAGAATTAGATTCACCCTTTCCTACTCTCAAAGCACAAGCCAAAGGCAACAGAAAGAATTAAGTGCATGTAATTCCTTGTCCACATTAAGTAGCAGGTTACCTACCTGGCTTCTGAGCAATAAACAAAACAGGGGTCAACTCTTTTTGTCAAACATATTTTACTATTAGGGTTTTTTTTCTGGATCTTTTATAGAGTGGCTACATACTCATGAAGAAGTTAAAGGCTTTGACCAGAGAACATTTCCATCATAAATAGGGATTATTCCCTCATCATAAGGAGTGTAAAAATAAGCAAATACTGTGGACTTTCAGAATAGGTGCCTTTAAGAAAATGTTGGCTCCAGCTGATTTCTTTAAGTATGCTCATTTTAACAGCATTATTTGCCATGCTATGTAGCTATGATGCTTAGCTATTACCTCAGTAGGGTTGTCTGTACTTACATTCAAGAACATAGTAAAATTATACTTAGCATAAAATAAAGTTACACAAACTGTACACTCAATGCCAATAACATTCTTTAGGTCAAATGCTCAGTGCCTCTGAATCTCGGCTTCACAAAAGGATACCCGAAGGTCACGTGCACCATGCTAAACATTTCCTAACTCTAAATGAGAACAGCGAGTGTGCTGTTCAGTAATCCCCCTAAGCCTTTGGGGTTTTTTGGGGTTTTGTTTTTTTTTTTTTGACAGAGATATGCTTCATTTTTTTACCCAAGTGCTAACACTATGTCACACAATCCTCTGCACAGCAAAACTACCAGTTCTGACAGTTCAGGACAGTCTCTGAAAACAGAGTTTCTTGCAGGCAGGACCCTGCATGAAATTTGCTGTTACAGCTCAGTTTGGCATTAACATTATCCTTGACGAGATATATCAGATAAAAATGTGCAAGTAATCATTGGGTCTATAGTTTGCTGTAAGAGTGTACTGACCATGTTCATTTTGGCCATTCAGCTGGACAAGGGACCCTGGGGGAGCATAAGTACACATTAAGCTGTTGTAAGGAGATATAAATCTCCTTTGACTAGATAGCCACTAGCCATTAAGTGGCTACGTAATAAATGTTAATCATTTTGGACCTGATTCAGGATTAAAAGGGTTAGACTTACTTTTTTGTTGTAAGTTGTGAAAGGTTGAGGATGCCCTGAAATTGTTTGGTTCAATTGGATTGGATTGATTGGCTCAACTGGATTGGAGCCAAATGGATGCTGTAGTTTGGAGCAGGATGCATGCAGCCCAAAGCAGCAGTTACACCACTATAGAAACAGAGTTTCAAATGATACCTAGATCTTTCCTAAAACACACCCCTCAATTTTCCACATTTCTGGACCATGGGTGATATTTTAGCTCCTTTTACAGATTTATTTTTTAGTTAATTCAGCACTGTAAAGCCATCTTTAAGGCATGTTATGAGCTTTCTCCTACATTATTGTCCCTGAAAAATATTATGTGCTGGTTATTTGGATGTAAAGGGGCAAGTTCTTCCTCCTGCCACCTCCCCATTCCTACTCGTGGCTATTTCCATTCTCATAGAGAATGGCTCTCCTGCCCTCTTAAAGACAGATGTACTGAAACAGAGGAGACGACAGTAGCTGAACGTCCATACAATCACTTCCTAACTCTCATTTCTCAGCACAGGACACATCATGTCAAAGCATCTTGGTAGGCACTGTCTACACTGCTCTTGTCCAAGTTTAGCGGTTGGCAGTACAGGATAGATGTACTAGTACTGCTTGTGGAAGCCAGGCTTTGCCCCACCTGATTTGCATTTTGCTTCCCCTAACAGATATGTATTTTAGGACACGTTATATGCTTTAAAGTGCTTCAGAGCTGTCGCGCTCAACACATGTCATAATCTCACCTTCTCCCAAAGTGAAAAAGCAAAGGCTGTTCTGGCTAAACCTCAAAGTTCTTTTTGGGTGGGAAACAATACCAAGTAAAAATAGGTGAGTCACCACCAGTGAGTCACTGCCCAGCCTTTCAGGAGCTACCCACTTTTCCAGCATTGCCAGTATACCAGTCCTTCTCTTCAAATATTAAATTCCATTTATACTGCTTCCTTTTTTTTTTTTTTTCCCCATAATTAATCCAAACTTTTATGAAGCAGTAAATGGTTAAGTACAAAAAATTATCCTCCTAGGCTGTTACCCTTACAAAAATATGCAAATAAGATGACATTTTCATCCATTTCATTATTCACCTTGCTTTTAGAATATAATCTACTGGAATTACATACCAGACCACTCTTCGGGTAGGACCTTTTTTGTATTTCTACAGTGACAATCAGCTAAACACAGTTACTGAGCATGGGTAGAGAGGTAGTGTTTAGGGAGTAATTCTACTGTTCTTGGTAACTTAAGTTTCTTTATTTCAATTATTTTAAGCCTTTATGCACAGTCTACCCAGAAGGAAGTGTGGTGTTAATGTGAACAATGTATTTATAACCACTTTGCTTTAGCTTGGAAGTGACAAATACTCCTCGTTTCTAACATTCCCTCAAGCTTTCCATGGAGTGAGATTTCTTTTTTTGTATTTTAAAGCCTTAATCTCTGTTCTTTTACTGCTAACAATGAATCTTTATATATTATATGCAAACATGCACACACGTAAAATTGCCAGTCCAAAGCTGGAGGCAAAAAAATTAAATTTTATTGATGAGTGATGCTAACTAGATTTGACATTTCACTAAACTTGTTAAAACAATCAGAATATTTGCTATCATTAAACCCAATAAAGATGAAATATCCACTATTACAAATTATACCATGCAGCCCAAGATTTATCTTCTGCATTATGATACTAAAACAGACCGCCCTTATAAACTTTTAGCATGGTCCCAGAACATGGGCTTGTGTCTAGACTAACACCTACTGCAAACACATTTAAGGGGCTAAAAATTAAGTCAGGGTGCATAAACACATTTTATTTAGTTCTGGAATTTTACAGCATTGAAAAAAGTGTATAGGTTGGTATCACTCACGAATCTGCAGTCTTTTATTTTTTACTAAGGTACTAGGTCTCACAAAAAAAGCCTTAACAGAATCTATGAACAAATATATTTCTATTATACAGGATCACATGGATAATGAAGTCAAAAGACTTAAGCTAGGAGTCTTCTGAAAAGGGTAGAAGGAAAATTAAGTATTGTGGCATGCCAGAAAATGGATACTAGTATAGAAAAAAAAAAAAAAATCTAGGTCTACACTGCAGTCAAAGCTAGGAGGCAGAGACTGGAGTAAAGACTGGTGCCTACAAGCATACAGTTGGACAGATCAGTTGTTCAGCTATACTGAGAGAGTGTAGAAAAGAATAATTATGAAAAATTACTTTTAAATGAGGCTGTTAAAGACTTGGATGAAACACTGAACTTCACCTTTTCTGGAGGGAGATCATGTCCAAGACAAGATGATGGAGGTCACAGAATTAACAGCTTTAGTGCATTTGGTATAGTTTTTGTTTCCAAAGCAAGATTTCCAACGAGCAACGTCTTTGTTTTATTGGAATGTGTTGGTTTCAGGTGCTTATCCCTTGCAAAAGTCATAACCCTTTCTTTGTTTTCTTTGTCATCATCACCATTTTGCTGCAAACAAATGCAATGTCACAAATGACATTGTGACTTCACATAGAAAACAAACATCTGGATCCAATGAATCCCTATGGAACAAAGATTCTGTTTTCATGCAAATCAGTTCAGAAATAAAAATCAAGGGAAAACATAAGTCCTCCGGAAACACAATGTGATGCATGAGAACAATTCCCTCTAGGTAGAGGGAACTGTAGTCATATGTTCCCCTTGTCACATCAACCAGTAGTTTTAAAAGAACAGATTTATTTTATATAAATATGAAATCCTGGTAACTATACACATCAAAGAGTATTCATTGAAAACTAATTTGAGCCTTTTATTCGGCGACTGCTGCCAAAAGCTTTCTGTCTTACGACAGCCATTGCCACTGAATTTGAGCAATTTGTGTGTAAAACAGAAGAAAACATTTGGGATATTTGGGGGGTTTACTTGTTTTTTTTTTAAAAAAAAGCCAAACAAAACACAAAAAAAGCACATTACCATGAAAAAGAAACATTCTGATGAAAATCTGAAATGTGAATCTTTAGGAATTCTTTCACAATTTTTATTAAACAAACATCCCTAAAATAAACCATATTTTTTATTTTTCAAGTGCTAAGAAATGTTTCCTTAATATTACGAGTGGTTATTATGAAAGGGAATGAAAAGAGTTCCAACAGAAGTTTTCTTCTTTCTGCTATGTTTAAAAAGTTTTCTGACAAATATTAAATACTTACCTCTGCAGATGTGCACATACTATTGATCAAAAACCATTGTAAAACCACGAATTACCATTGCAAAATTGTTGTAAAGTGGTGGATGCAGGACTTTCCTCCCAAGATTGCTTGTTTCATGTAAATACTTGCCAGCAGAAATGGTATCAAAATGCTATCAACACACAATACCAATATTCATAACCTTAATCAGCCCAATGGATCATGTTAGCATATAGCTACAAGAGAAAGTTAATGAATGCATATCTCTTCATAGGGGTACCAGATTTACAGTCTGTGCACACTCTTCCAAAGCTTCCACTAGATCAGAGACAAACACAATATACAGACAGTGAAAATCTAAGGCTGGGGTTTTTTGGTTGTCAACTGAACTACTTGGCAAACCAACCTGAATTTTCCATTTATTTTCAGCATTTCATTTATTGGAACACTCCCAAAATTTTCTGTGATGCAGCTCTAGCTCAGGTGCTTTGACATGAACAGTGGCAGCGTAAACTAGCCTCAAACAGGCATTAGTCGAAGTGGTCCCAAGGTGCTCCTGACTTACCCCACGTACAAAAGGCTAATATCATCTCCTCTGGTCAAGGGCCTGTTACCAGTCTGAACATGCAGAAAGGCAAACATGTTGGTGGAACAATACAAATATACACATCACAGGGAAGTTGTTCAATTTATCTGCAGCAAAAAGGCTGACTGTAAAACAATAACCTGTGTAGCAAGTTTACAAGCTTGTATTCACCATTTACCAGCCTGCAAGTACATATAAAGGAGCTAAGTCCTTTATAATCAGTGTGCCCCTGGAATTTGCTCACAACAGCGTTCTCTTTTCTCACTTTGACAATTCTCATTAACGACTGCCTTCCCTACATGCTATGATGTGAAAAGGCCGATGTGACCTGCATGCTTATATACATAAGGAAAGCTCATTGCAGTCTGCAAAATTTAAATTCAGCACATTCATGGAAAGAGAAGAGAAGGAAAGAGATAGGGAAGAGCATTTCAAAAAGCATTATGGAGCTAGGCAAACAAAAGTGTAGTACATAAACCAATCTCTGCAAAGAGTATTAGGATGTACTCATTAAGATTGCCTGTTCATGGAAACAGTGTCCTTTACTTTCTCTACTGTTTATCTTAAACCTTGCATTTTCCAAGAAAAATTCTGAAAATTAAAAATGAAGTTTTGAAGTATTTCTTTTTAACATCTAATCTTACTATTTTCACTACACCTTAACATGTTAATGTCTAGTAACATATTCTCAGCTATTCTCAAAAGATTCCAAAGTCCTAAAGGGCCAAATCTGACCTTGGAGGCTAAGTCAGGAAAACCAGGCACACAGCACCAGGGTATCGTTCAGTTCATACTTTCTACTGACTGAGAATTTGGCTAAAATTGAAAGTTTCAAGTGAGCAAGTCTAAGTTTTGGTTATTTCTCCAACTACTCACATAACAGAGCACTGATGATTGAAATCATAAATTAAGAATAGCTGCTCTGAAAGATGAGACAGTACCATCAAACCTGGAGGTCAGGACTATGTTGATTTGACCTCAAACAAAAAAAAGCGCCAAAACCACCCAACAACACAAAACCACACCAGAATACCCTTTTCCATCAATTTTTGCAAAGCACCTTAACACTAGAATTATCATGAACTTATTTTCCTGTCATCCTCTCCAATTCTGTAAGCTACTACTTAGAAGCAGAAGACAATGTATGCTCACAAAACCTCCCTCCCAGGTCCAGCATGTGGCATGCACAGCTGAAAGCACTAGATACATCTCTCTGGTATGTTACCCCTGGCTCAGAACCAGATTTCTCTGAAAAGAATCTCTCAAACATTTATTTCCTGAGTGCCTAATGGCTCTTTGCTAATACTTGTTTTTCCTCCAAAATTGCCACTCTGCCACACAGTTAGTACTAATTTCAGTCATCCTCAAAGCGTATTTATTAAACTTCAGTGAGCCTATGCACCGTATGTGACTTCCCCAGACTCACTGCAGCCAACTTTTGACTTTTTCTAACTTAACAGTAAAGACACCTGCATTAATTTTACAATGGTGCTATAGCTTGTACATATAATCACTCATTTTTAAATATTGATAATCCTTAGGGAAAGACACCGTTAGTTCCCAAATGCTGAAATGAAAATTGCTGGGTGACTACTTTTGCAGACATGGCTCTTACGTACGTGAGCAGCAGAGCCATGAAGTTCAAGCTGGCCACAAGAATAAATGAGGGCTGGCCTCCATCTCATTTAGAGGCCACTGAAACTTGTTCAAGTCAGGTGGCTTGTGCTATGATGAATCCTCATTTACATAGCCCCCTTAACATAGACTGGGCTGAATTTAGAAAACAACTTAAGCAGTAAAGCAAAATAGCATGCTGCTACCAAATGTATAATAAGCACTAAAGCATGCATTTTCATCTGAAAATGACTGAGCAATAAATCACCAAAACATACCAGAAAGCCAGGTATTTTTCTTGGTTCTTAAAGCATATGCGTTTCAGATTAAAAAAAAAAAAAAGACTGCTTAGACTCAAGAATGATTACTGCAAAATAATGTAGACTAGGATACTGTCCCTGAATGTTCTGATTTTATTATTAATAAATAGTATTTTCCTGGTGTTGTTGTTTTTTTTAAAAAAGTGCTTATGCTGTATTTATTACAAGTGTCTCAAACTCAAGTCAGAGCTTACTATTCAGATATTAACTCTCCAACGTTTAAACATTTTTAACAAATAAGAGTAACTGTTACTCTTACCTGCCCCCTGCTTTTTTTTAATGACTAATGTATTTTATAAACATTTTTTTTCATTTTAAATGAATGTAAAATCTATATTTTCCATTTCAGTGAAGTGGGAGGAAGTACAAAGATCTGACAGTTCTTGATTTGACAGAACACACTGCATTTTCTCAAGACCTACATACCCACAAACATAGGTTATGTTTGGGAAATCCCTAATGAAAACTGTTATGAGTGACAACATGTCTGTTCTTATTTACAGGTGTAAGAAGATGCAAGTAACAGCTCCCAATCAAAAAGAAGTGGCATTAAATCTGATTTACTCTTTGCAGGCTGTAAGCGTAATTTAAAGGCCACCCCCTTCCCATATGCACAAGCTTCTCCTCACACATACCTCCTCCCAGAAAACCTTGAACTCTGTTTGGAGAGAAAGATGCTTATTCTGTCCTTGACCAAAATCTTCTTGTTAACATTTTCACCTCAATGACTGCAGATATTTATGCCTTTGAATTCAGGTTGCTTTACATTTTGAAGTGGTTTTGTGTACATCATTAATTCAGGGGGTTTAAACCACAGGGTTAACAGCTCCTCCAATTATATTACAGCTTTAGACAACTTGAAAGTTTATATACAGGAATTAAACACAAAAGTGGTATGTAGAATCAAAAAAATGAGCAAGAGCTGAGAGAGTCAGAGGTAATGGTTTTCAATTAGTCATCAGGAAAAGTGGCACAAGTTGCAGGCAACTCGGCGTTACCAGTTTTAACCACAATACAGTGAAGTACATGACACTGGTTCTCTGCAGTTACCTTTAACATCACAGGCTTCTCTTTGTATAATGCCCAGCTCACTTCACGGCTAGTCAAGTCCTATGCGATGTGCAGCTGCTGTTGCAAGGGACACTAGCTATTTTCAGCTACGTTAGCTTCAAATGACCAGGCTTCACTGCCCAACACATTTGCAGAGGTCCGTCCCTATCCTTGAACCTAAAGGCCATGCTTTAGAAACTGTTTCTGAGTGCAAGACATGAATACGTTGACTTTTTAAACTTCTGAGGGAATTTATTTAATCCTTGGGAGACAATCAGGGTATTCCTGGCTCAGAATTTGGACAAACCTTTGGATGTAGTACCTGTAAAGAGCTTAATGGTATTTTTAATGATCACCAATGATCAACGGTGGCTCTTATTCAAGACACAGCTCCTCCAGTCATATCCAGGTAATAAATAGCTAGGCTGCCCATTCCTCAGCTGATTCAACACAACTATACACAGGCAGCATGACTGCAGTAAAATTTGAAAACATACTTCAGAGTTTCTCATTTTTCCACCAGTACATTATGGTTAGCTTCAAGTGACACCAGAGTCTCTGGCAGTTAAAGATGTTTTGGAGATGCATATATTGAAGAATCAAACAGCAGTTAGTAATGGTGGTAGAATAGATATTATTGGCATGTACATTCCAATTTCTGTTAGGCAACTTTGGAAAGGCATGACACATGCTTCTGCCCCATCAGTTGGGCATGTGTTCAGTTTTGAGTAATCCACAGCCTAGCTTTAACCCACAGAATGCTTCACGGCTCCAAATCAAACAGAAACAAAGATATTTACAATCCCAGTGGAACAAGAAGCTGTGAGTTTTCAGGGTTTGGAGCCTGAAAAGAAGCTGAGCAACTCTGCTTAGACTCATCAGAAAAATGCAGTCTCCCCAGAGACAGCCCTGCACAGTAGTACATTAGGTCACAGCTCCACATGAGACTGTCAAGGGAATCACTCAAATTTACTGTGACATATGTAAATATTTATGAGACTGACAGGTATAGGAAAATTATTTACCATAAACAGCAGGAGGAATTAAACTGCATGCCTGAAATGGCACCACAGCTTGCTGAGCAGGAGTTAATGTGCTAAGCATTTGTTGCAGTAGGTAAAAATTCGTAAGAAACTTCTCCGGCATTAATTTTACTCATCCCCTTATGGCAACTAATCTAAAGAACCTGACTGTCTTACCATCACGCTAGTCCTTGATACGCATGCACAGCCCTACCCCAGCCCAAGGTCATGGCATTCCCTGCAAAGATCTTGCTCTGTTTTTCTAAGTGTGAAACTTAGGGCTAGAAACACATCAAGACTTTTTGACAGCCCGTACCTTTCTACCTCTTCTCTGAGGAACACCCCTTCAGAACAAAAACCTAACATAGCTCACAGTGTCACTGGAGCTGTTGTAAAATGCACTTGGGCATTGTGAAGATTCATGTTTAACGCCTTTGTATAATCTGTGGGAATATGCTCAAAGTCTCAGCTGAATGCTAATGATGTATTATGCAGAAGAGCTGGATTGCATTAAGTATAACATTTTTGGATGATAAAGAGGAAGACTGAGAAGTAGAAATAGAAGTAAAGATCCCTTCACCTACCTATGATCACAAAAATGTTAGTGGTGATGCTAGTTTCTGCTCCAGTGTAGACTATACATGCCTCTGCAGGGATAGCTCTAATTTCAGAGGTTACCTCAGTCTTGTGGCAGAGAGAATGATAGGCAATCAGTGTGCCCTAGCAGATAAAATACAAGAACCAGGACTCAAAGACCAAATTTGTCTGATTTCTGTGACCTCTTATGTCACAGCACTCTCCAAACTATCAAGATGCAAGAAGGTCTTTTACTATCTTATCCAGCACACGCTTCATACAGTCCCTCTGCTGCCTTCTCCTCATCTCACCTCATCCAGGGCACACTCTCTGTTCTCTTGCTTCTTCCTCAGCTGCTCTCTCTTCATTGGCTCTCAACCACTTAACCAGTCACACCTGCACCTCATCTACCTCGGCCAACCCACCGCCCCTGAAGCCAACCCACAGTTGTATATTATCAATGCTAATTAACCCAGCTTCATTCCACTACACTCTTACATGTCACCTCACATTTCTACCTGTATTTCTTGGTCTAATAAGACAAACAAGTTTCACTGTATTGGAAGAGAATTACCATTTTTGTTTACAAGTACTGCTGCTAGCCTTTAATAAAAGGCTAAAAGGTTGTAGCCAACATTCACTCCCCTACAAGACAGAGGCATGCTCATGTATCTGGCTTAGCCTATCTTCTGTAATCAAGAGTGATTTTGATTTAACTGATCTCTCATATACTTATGAAGATGAGCCAGAATTGCATCCAAAGTTCCTTTTGACCTGCTAGGTAGCTGAAACGTTGTCAGTAGTAACACTATAAGCTTTTAGAATAGGAGAACTAGGAAACAGCTTTTGCAATTATAATAAATACCATTTGCATTCAGACAGCACTAAATACTGTCCACAAACATGTGAAAACAGAGCCACTGGTTGAGAGAATATAGAAGACAAGTTTTGTTTACTTTTTAGAAACCTTTTGGTTCTTTTAAGCAGCAAAATATGATTTCATAATTATTACCTTATGCTGTCCTGACATTTACATTACCATACAGTGCTGAAAGCCAGAAAATACCAACTGTTCTGCAGAGGATTTTGTTCTCTGCTGGGTAAAAATCTATTAAATTGCATTCAAACCTGTAAAAAAAAAAAAAAGAAAGAAAAAAAAAAGAGTACACTTTCGGATTGCAGGATTGGGAGAGTTTTGAGTCCTGAGCTCTATGTGGAGTAGCATATTATGGGTCAATGAATGATGGTAGTTTGGGAAGGGTTAAACAGGTTTTATGAAGTCTCCTATTCAAAGGATAGATTGGATGTACTTATGAACTAGGGAGAGAAGGGACTGTAAAAAAGTAACAAAATCTAAGATATATCCCTCCTCTCATGTAAGTGTCAAGATCTGAACAATTCTTGGAAACATATATGTCTGCGTAACAACCAACAAGATTGTATTGTCCTATATTTGCATCATTTACTGAAACGTGTAAAAAGTGCCCATGAAACTGGAAGGTAAGGCGAGAGCCAGAGACTAGGACTTAATCCAAACCCCTTTATATCCCAAGGAAAGTCTCAACTTCAAGGGTTACCAAGAACACTATTTCTATACAGAGATTTAATCAATCCCCTCCTGCCCCCAACTTCACACCTTTTACAGCATCCATTGCTCACAACAGTGACATTTAGTAGGGATTGCGAAGGGCTTAGAGCAGCACTAATTTTTCCAATTCTCACTGGACTGATGAATGGCTCCTATAAAAGGTTAAATCATCACTTATCCTGCCCCTCAGAATTTCAGTGCTTCCTAATTTGAACCGTGCTGTAAGCACTAAAAACACAAGGGAGAACAGTGTGAGGAACAACAGCTTTTACCATGGCAAAGGCAGTGCTCCCCAAAGCCCAACTGCCTTTACTTCACACCACCTTTAGTGTGATGGTCTCTGGTTACCTCTTGTCCATATGAAATAAAGACTGAGAAACAGATATGGATGGAACAAGTCAGTCACATGCTGTGTCTAAGGTTTGCTCTAACTTTCACTTATGACACTGGAAGTTTGCTATGACCAATTGGTTATTTTCTTAGCTGATGATGAGGGCCCCAGTAGGCAGCTGCCTCTGCAGGGTAACCACCACCAGGGACTTGAACTCTTCTATACCCGAGAAGACACGAGGGCTCTTTCCCTGCACTAGAAAACTGGCAAGCAGCTGAGCTAGGAGAAAGACATGGTTAGGTAACCTCTGCCACAACAGCTTGGTCAGTTCCATGGCAGCACCACTCTTTCAAAAGGACGTGGATGAGTTTCAGCAACCCAGCGTGCAGCCTGGATGCCACTCCTGAAGCAGTAGTTCTGGATGAGGAGTGGTGTTTCTGTATTTCATACATTGCTGGTAGTGAGAAGGAAGAGCTAGGCTGGAAGGCTTGTTCCCTACTGACTTGATAGTCCGAAAACTCTAAAGATGACATTGCCTTGATACTTACCCTCCTGTCCACGGAGGAGCTGCAAGATTGTACCCACTTGTCATCAAGGCACAATGCAGTCAAGTAATATCTAGCAGTTATCTCTAAATTAGAAAATAACATAAAGCTGCAGTCTCTACCTTCAACCATGCTGTGGGGAGTACAGCCAGCCTAATTATAGATAAACATCATAAATTAAGATGTCTGCTCTCTGTTGACTGAAAAGGGAGCGAGGGTTTCCTTCAAAGATGATTGAGAACAGAAACCTACTTTTTGTGCTCCTACTCACCTGCGAAGGAGTCCTGTCCCCCTTCCCATCACCATCTGCTCTGACAATAGTGAGCAATTATCTGTATAGCATTTAGCCTTTACATCTGCATCCATGTCATCCACGCCAAGCATCAGCATGACATCGTTTGTCCTCTTTCCTTATTGAATAATAATGAGGTGGACAGTCAGAACAGTAAGTTTTGATGTTCTATTGTTTCCACAGCATCTCAGTCTAGATTGAGACTTTGAGAGAAATGGCTTCATTTGTAATTTAAAAGCAATCTAGAACTTTCTGAGAACAAGGATAAATGAGATTTTTCTGAAAATTAAATCCCTAAGTTTACAGGGAGAATACCAGTTAACAGGTAAGAAGATTTATGTAATTAAAATACTCATGTATTATTAATAATCTTAATTTGCATCACTAATAGGTCATTTTTAGGTAATTAGCTGAAGCAGAAAGTTTTTTGTCAATTAAACTTATTGTTTTTCACAGTAGGTGTAGACTGGATATTGATCTTTCTTTTTTTTATTCAGCTCGCTCACATAAGCAAATTAGATCTAATTGCTTCCTTACCACATCATTATTCAGTTATTGTAAATTATAGAAAATATATTCTCCTGCAGAATAATGCTTTTTTGGTGATATTGATGTTGAAAAGAGACTAGTTAAGGACTTCAAACTTTTTCCTTCTGTCAGCTTCGTAGATATTTGCATCATACACACGATGTCCCATTATTAGTTAACTTAACGTGCCAGTAGAGATCTACATGGATACAGGAAATGCCCAAAATAATAGCTGTTTCTTTTGAAAAGCAGAAGAGCAGTGACAGCTCACACAATGACATGACTTTTTAAACTTAATAACATTACTTCCAATTTTCCAGAATTAATTTGGGTCTTTGGTTTAAGAAAAGTTCAAAAAAGTCAAGGATTTTCACAGTTTTAGGTTTGGGGGGTTTACAGTTTTTATTTTGGCTGGGTGTTTTTGTTAGTTTTGTTTGGCGTTTATTGTTTTGTTGTGGGGGTTTTTGGGTGTTTTTTTTAAGAACAGAACACTGACATTGGGGCAGGGGAGGGAAAATTACTTGTAGCAAGTTCTAGAAACATCTAGTACAGCTATTGAGAGTCACTTCATACTTGCTATTTTTATTGTAATGGGATAGAAAAATTAACAATCCTTAGGTTTTTACCTGTATATTTCTCCTCTGTGTGATCTATTTGTTACACATTAGCTCTTAAAGGAAGGCTGGAGATAAAAATCCAACAGCTCATGTTATGAACAAAAAATCTGGGGACAGGGCAAGGTGGATAGCCTCCATCAGAGAGGCTTTGCTTAATCTTCAGAGCACCTCATATTAGAATGCTGTAGAGATGCAAAATTTAATATTACTCAAGCCATACACTGGATTTCATGCTGTCTTCTATTCATGCTATTGCTTCATTCTGTATTTATAGTGCTTTTTACTGCACATACTTTATGTAAAACAAAAACACTCCCCCACCCACCCCAGTTTTTGTCTCTATATACAGATTTATAGATGACAATTTAATTTTTTGTTTTTGTAGATTCCCAAAACATAGAACTGCTTTTGACAGTAGATATTGCAGCTGGATACTCCACCTCTCTCTCCTTTAAGCACTTTTTCAAAGACAGGAAGGTCTTTGACTCTACAACAGAGACCAGAGCCCAATTGTTCCAAGCCTGGTACACACCCACCTCACCTCTCCTCCTGGCACTGCTCATGCACGCCTCCTGCAACAGTCCTTCTCCTGACAACGTTCAGTCCTGATTTCAACTGGCACTGGTGCATATTTAAACAGCTTATGCACTACTCCTTTCTCACCTTTCAATGTCCAAGTTTTGCCAGAAGCTTGTACCCAGAGGTACATGGGAAGAATCCAAAATTGTCCCCATGGTATAGGAAGGTGTCCAACTTTGTTCAACATGAACAGGTATCTGAGAACACAGCTCTTTGTGGATGTCACTGTAGGGATCTATTTGCAGTCCAGCCTAAAGCTTGTACCACTTAAATGGTTACAAGCCATTTCTTTTTCACTGTAATGACACTCTCATGGTAGCTTGTAGGTACAAACTGCACAGTCATACACATTTCCACCTCCTCCTGGTTCCCCATCCATGTAGTACCCTCAGATACAGGACAGAAGGAAGTAACCCACTTACAGTACTGTTTATTCTAAGTACAGCTTCTGGAATTGGGGTAGGCATCAACTGACTAAAACTGTTACAGTCACACTCTTGTTCAAAAACATTTTACCCTTGCAAGATGGGATATGGACCACAGAGCCTCTGGAGAGATTTGGTATTTCAAATGCATTACTTTCCCAGATTTTTTGCAGATTAAGCAAGAAAAAGAAAATGCAATTTTCATTAGAGTCTTTGATGTTTAAAAAACAACTACTCCCTGGTCACCAGGTACTCAGGAAACCAGAGGTCTCACTACACTGCCTCCAAAATTCACTATCCAAATATTTTCTTAGAAAGGAATAATGCAGCTATTGCCTACAGACACACATTTTCCTCAGACTATCTGCAATTTGATTAGCTCATCACCTATAAAGTACTCAGCTATAAAACCACTCTAAGAAACTCTAAGGTGGGGTTTCACCTGAAAGGGCTTTGAAAGGCCAATATCACAGCTGTGAAATAACAAGTCCAGCACCAGAAGAGGAAGACACTGAAACTAGGTGGGAAAAAGAAGCCCAAAACTTTTTGTATCACTCATATGTATCTATCAACTCATACAAGAAGAAAAGGGATGCTTTAGGTCTTTGGTAACTAATTACTCTACTCTTGGGATGCAAGGCAAGGATCTGTTGAACTCTGATAGGGAGGATTTTTTTTTCATCTGACTGGGAATCCCCTGCCAAAACAGAGCTGATGAAGTTACATCATATCAATCCCATTTGATTTCCACACCCAGGATAAAATGTATAACCCCAGTCCCACCACCCTCCCCTCTCTCCCCCCAAGGCCCAGACCCCTCTCAGATTCAGTAATAAGGACAGTTTGTTTCTCATAGCACTGATTCAGGGTAGTTGCAATCTGCAGAGGAGCAAAGCAATGCTCATTAATGGAAGTATTTACCACCATAAGCATTTACAGTAAGAAGAAACATCCATACTAAGGACAGTACATTGTGCCTGCTTCAGACAGGTTTAAAAAAATTTCTAGCTTGGGCAGCACTAGCAGCAAGCTGTTAACCATGATGTTTGGCCTCTGCTAGCATCTCAGGCTGCAATAGCCTCAGTCAGCCTCCAGTGCTTATACAGCTGTAGTGTTAATTTGTGCATTCTATCACAGAAGAGAAGCCTTCAAGATACATTCAAACCTGTTATTTCTGCAAAACTTTTGCAAAGAAAAATCATACCCACGTGTCTTCCCTGATTCAGGCTAGAAGAAGTGTTCCTGAAAAGAAGTCACCACAATGTGTCTTAATGTTGTACAAATTGCTTTCCTTAAAAAACAAGAAATGAACAGTACTTAAGCTTGATGGATTGTTTGTCCTTTTCACTTGTTAAAATTCTCTGGTGTTAAAACTGGGCCATATGGAACATAGTTGTTGGTGTCAGAGCCCAGATGCCAGCTGCCTACATTCTTACAGCAACGGCATCTGGATTTCTCGTCACTCCAGTTTCAGAATTAAAAGACAAAAATGCTAATTTCCGAAGAGAAAACACTTCCCCCTCCCCACACACACAATTCAAGCAACTACAGTCCATCAAAGTCAAGGCAAAGGCAGAGGATTCAACACAATTCTCCTTTGCGTGCTGAGCTGCCTTTACTAATCGCACAGCCAGTACTTGCCCATTGCAAGGGTGAGGTGAAATACATTAACTTTGGCATTGCCATGGATGGCTTAGGTGAATGCATTTTATTGCTCACTGAGGTAGAGCTAACAGCACTTGCAAAATCAGGGACAGAAGCTCAGCTGGCAAGCAGGAACTTGTTAAACCACTATAAAACAGTCGTGTTCAATCTTGTACCACAAGCCTACACAACAAGGAGGAAGGATGGCAAGAAAACACCCTTAAGAACAAACAGTCTACCATCAGCTAAATATAAACCACCTCATAGTAAGCTCATAGTTGGGGAAAACAGATTTCGTATGAGTGCAATACATCTTGTCAAGTTATTGACAAAGCCACCAGCTTTCTTGACATGTTCCCTAAGAAATGCAAATATCTGAAAACAGGTTCTTGATACAGATCTGCAGATTCCTATTAAATGTGCAAAGAAAGTATGCCAAATTAAAACATCAGAAAACTGATTCAGATATTTAAGCTGATTGTGTAGAAATATAATACTTCTCTAAAACAGTGATAACCATCCTCAAAACCAGCTTGGCTAAGTCTGGTAAAACAAGCTGTCAGCAAGCTGCAAATATTTACATTGTTCCAAAACATCTTAAACTTATCTGTACTTACGACATTAATTGTGCAATGGTTTTTTCCTTCTGTTTAATCAGAAGTAGAAATTAAGGGTCTTCAGGGCCTATGATGATAATGTAGGTCCTCATATGTGGGGCACTTCTCAGCATTAAGGAAATGCCTTCTCAAGGCACAAAGTACACAGTGCAGAAGAGGAAGCCACTCATTACTTTTAAAGAACACCCACTTATCTGACAGCTTCAGGTTCACAACAAATGTATTCAATTTAATTCACTGGGGACTACACTGACTGGGTTAGATAAAATTCATCTGCAACATAATACCGTTTATATTCAACAGCAGAACGAGAAAGATTCCTTTGTTAGCAACACACAAAAGTGTTGCTAGCCACAAGCAGCCCCACAGGCCAAGTTGTGGAAACTCCTAAATACTTCACCAACAAGATATACTTGAAATGACAAAATATTTTAGGTAACTGTTTTGCTGGGCCTTCGGATACGGAAGGTGGGGGGGGGGGGGGGTGGTCACAAAAAAAAGTATTAATTAGTGTCTTGTAGACCATAAGTAAGATTTACTTCTTGACCAACCCTTAGCTTTCAATGTGTGCTTAATTTACACTCTGGACTACAGTATGCAAGTGGGTACTTGCCTACTCTGAAAACTATTTTCTGAAACTCAGACCTGGGTATCCTATAGGTGCATGTATATAGCTATATAAAACAATGACAACCATTTCACTATAGTCACCTTAAACCGCTAAGAAGGTTTTATGTGTCAGTAAATGAATTTCAGCTTCATCATTATTTTGCTCCATAACACGGTTATTTTGCATATTTAAGAGCCCACAATGAAAATATGTCTTATAGTTCACTTTCTGACACTCAGAAGGGACTGCATGTAAAGCAAAATCATGCTACTCATTGCCTTGAGATAGAGTTTCAAATACCTCCAACATACTCCCAGTCTGAGAAGCAGGGAAGCTTCCTTTGAAATACATGGCCCTTTGCCTTTTCTATACAGAAAGAACAAACCTTTGGTAATATTTTCTGCCAGTTAGCTTAGTTTCAGGCACATGGAATACTGAACATAGAAAGGAAGAAGGACTTTCTGGGTAGTAAAAGCAATATCCAAAAAAATAGGTATAATGTATATTTGGAACCATCTATAAACAGTTAATATTACAGAGAATCAATGATCGAGAATATTTCTAGAAAATCCTGTGGGATCTCTCTATCACTATAAATAAAAACATAAACCCACTACCTAGCATACCATGGGTATTATTCAAATACTGGTACAAATTAGAACTGAAGTACTCTGTCTTTTTATTTCTCATAAATTTTAGTGCTGGGCACCATATTGTGGAAGTTCATACAGCGAGGAAAAGGCTCAATCCATACTCCCCTAAGTATCTTTACACTTACCACCGCTAAGGTTAACATGCTGAAGTGGTACCAATGGATACTCAATTAAAAAAATCTCTTCTTAAAGTATTTTTTACCAGCTGTTGACAAAGTACTGCAACACCACATATAGTCAAGTATGCAAAGAATAACTTTCTTCCTTCTTGATTCATTTCCTTTACACACACAAAGCCTTCTCTGGTACTAAGAGGAATCCCACTGCAGTCAATTAAAACAAGGCTGTTCACAGGCAGAAAAAACAGCCTTTTATGAATCAACTTGCAATTTTCTTTTTGTTCTGTAAACAAAAGCAGAAATGTGAAGGAATGGAGGCTGTTAGAAGCTAGAAAACACTGTGATCATTCTTATTCATAGAACAGGTTAAAGGTTTCAGCAGGATAACCTTTCCTGAAGTGTCATATCTTGATGATCAGCAGGTAAAAATATTGAAGGAATTTTCACTTAGTCCTTGTTTTTATTAACATATAAACAGTGTCCTGTTCCTCAGAAAGTTTTGTTAATATCTGAAAACACCTAGGGGCTTTCAGTGGATTAATATTCAAGCTGGTATTCCCCTTGAGGAATCAACATAAATGGTAGGCCCACAGTCTTTCTTGGCTTTCTCAATATTTACATGCTTGTCTTCCGCTAGATAATTCTGTAAAATTTATTTACATCGTGTGAGGTATTTGCACAAAATCATTACCATTATAGTTAAAAATACAGAAGTCCACCACCTGCCCTCCAGTTCTCACTACTGCTAGCCACTGTTAGTAGAGCTAACTAGAAATACATGTTAGCTCGTAAGTCCTGAGAGCTCTTAAGTCTGAGAACTTAAGATATGGGTTGACTTCTAGCCTTGACAGATTTTGAAAGACTCTGGCTAATTGAATTGTCATCTACAAAAGTCTTGCATAGTACAGCAGTGTTGTCTCCTTCTAAACTCCTGGCTGACTTTATAATTTCATTCTGTATAATATCCCGATCTTACTGTATTCGAACCTCTGAGGATATCATGGGGCATAACTTCATTACAAACCCCTCACCATGCACTTTTACAGTCTTGCTACATATAACAGAAAGACTGTTCTTGATTGCATATCATCCATTTGTTACACTTGAGAAGAGCAAGTAGTGTTCTTTTAGGGCCTGACATTAAGGTGTTCAAACATGCACATACCACCAAGTGTCACACGTTAAAAAGCACTCAACTCCATATATGACCTTTTCAAAGTAAAGGCTCTTAGCATCTCACCTAATGCTTTCAGTCTAATCCAAAGCCTATTAAAAACATGCTGCTCACCTTGAATGACGCTTAGCATTTTTGGAAAGCCTCACCAAGTACCTTCAGCTGCCACTGAACACACCAGGAGTTGTAGGCACTCAGCATTTAACGCTAGAGGAGCAGCCACCATGATCAAACGCCTTCTGAAGTAATGTTTGTCTCTCCTGCTGTGACTCACTTACATTCTGCATCTGGTGTTCTAACCTTCTTGCTCTAAGAAATCCCTCTCAAGGGAACACCCTGACTCTGAGAATCAACTGACTGGCCCTTTTTTTAGTAGCTTCTTAATTTCGGTTCATTCTTTGTTCCTGGAGGAGGAAAAGCTCTTCTGCTCTTTTTGCTTCCTGTGCTATTTGTCTAATGTATGTGTGTGTTATTACAATACCTTCCTAGTATCATTATTTTTCCTGGCAAGGAAAAATTTGGTATCAAATTTAATACAAATGTTTAGAAGCTTCTTTGGTTTATAGACAAATTCTCACTCCAGTTGAGGAAGGAAAAAAAATCCCACCATATCTAGTGGCATTTTTTTTTTCAGAAGAAATATCTTCCATTACTCTCCTCTTTCCCCCTTTGTATTACACTTAGGTTTGAATATAGATTAAGAATTAAAAGCTAAATGTACCTAGTAAAACATCCACCTGCAGATAACAAGCTCAGAAAAAAAAGAGAAAGCTTCACGAGCTTTTTCCCCCATCATTTCTTGCTTCATTTTCAATTTTAAAAAGTGAAAACTCCTGAAATGAATTTTACAGTTTTTATGACTTTTGTAAGGCTTCTTTAATGACTCTTCTGGGTGATAAAAAGTACAATTAAAAACTATAGTTCCTTCAGTTAATTAATATTTTCTTCTTGTGGCACTAGTATGATCAGCTTTATAATCCAGATGATACACCTTTTCTGAGGACCACAATTAGGTTCCTACAAGTTTCCCAAGATCTTAATTTTATGCCCATCTTTTATAAAAGATTATTTGCAAGGAGATTTCTGGTCTCTTAAAGGTAGAAATATTGAAAGAGACTACCCACTGTGTTTCAGTTATTAAATTAGCAAAAGAAGTGCTTAATGTTTGAACACTCAGTTGTGAGGCAAGACACACACAGCCGTTACCCTGATCTCAGGTATATGACTCACCCAGCCTCACAACTCACACCAGGCTTGCAGTCAGACACCTTTTCACAGCTCTATTGCGTATAGTTATTGAAATGCTAGCAGTCTTAACAATGACAAAGCTGATTTAGGACATTATTTTAAGGAAGAATCTCTAGAGCACAACAGCACGGGTCTGCCTCAGAAATGGCAAGGGAAGGTATGGGAAGGTATTCAAAGACTAGCTGTTCCCCTAATACTGAGAGACGCTTTCAGTAACAAGGAGCTGTACATAAGACAGAGGATGTAAAACTACTCACAGTTAGAAAGTAGCCAGATCAAGGGAACTCGAAGGTGACTTCAGTCACTGGCCATCATTCCAGAGCAAAGCTCTGACAAGGACTAGGATGTGGTCAAGTTTAGATGCAGAGTTTTACTTGGCCTCACATCAGATCATGGAAGGCAACATTCACGCTTTACAAAGTTTTGCTCAAGTCTTTTGCTTCCTTAGGTGGGAGTTGAGATAGAATTGAAATCCTTTGGGTGAGCCTAAGAGAGCTCCAGGACCACCGCTTGCCATTAGATGCTGCATGAGTTTCTTAGAATAACAAATACAGTGTTATTCCAGTGTGTTATGTGGACTTTTATCTTTTTCTTACAATACAGTCACTGTACCTTCATAGTCTTTCTAATTAGAGCCTCTTTCTTCTCTCTTCACTCCTGACTTTCCTTACACTGTTTGCACTTCTTTATTCTTGTTCTCTATCCATGTATCAAAACTATTCTGTTGAAGAGCAAATGTCTGAGAGTGAAGGTTTTTTTGGATATCGAATGTGCTTTTTGATGCTCAAAGTGCAGCACAAAGAATTACGATTAAAAGAACTGAGTGATACAGTGGAGATTAGAGAGAGCAGAGAATGCTAAAGACACACAAAGAGTGTAGGAAAGCTAAAATCACTTCAAACATTAATATCTTTCTTTGTGCCATATTCTACAAAAAGTGTTCTGTATCTTAAGCTTGAATCTTTTATTCTTTTTATTTCAAGCAGTCCACTGATAAGATGAACATCCAAAATTTTTTAAAATTATTGTTGTTATATAGATATGGGTAAAAATATGTATTTCAGGAATATAATAACCTGTGAGGACTTCTGTTAGTCCAATAGTTAACCAATAGTTAGTGCCTGAAAAACAAAATCTTGAGAATTTTACTATACAGAACCATTAAAGAGGAGAAAAAAAACCCCAAACATCTATCATCTTGGAAATGCAATGAGACTACAAAGAAAAATGGTTTGCCTCTTTCCTTCATATGTCTTTTTCAAATAGTAAAGAAAAAGTTTTTACAGGCTATAACCACTAGTGGATGCTACGACACAGAAGGGGCTATGCAGTGAGATTACTGAGGGATAGCTGAAGGAAAGGTTTAGGGGTTGTGGGTTTTTTTGGTTGGTTGGTTTGTTGATTTTTAATGTTTTTGTTGGTGGGTTTGGTTTTGGTTTTTGTTTTTTTAACTTTTACACAACAAGATTGAAGACTTTCATAATCTTCCTGACAAGCTTTGCTTAGACTTTGTCTAGCTGTTCTTAGTTGTGATCTATCTAGTAAGTTCACTGTAACCAGGAGGAACCCAATACAAAGCGCTTCAACCTCAAAAAAAACCAAGCAAAGGGGTAGGAAAAAAAGCTTAACCAAGATAATACACAGCTTTGCAAAGAAGCACCTAGAAAGTTAAGAAATTGAAGCTGAGACAGTTCAACTATCATGTCTACATTCAATGAAGTTTTAAAAAAAAATTCTTTGTTGCAGAAAGAACATGAAATGGGATGCTGAAGCAGACAAGTCTTTCCCAGAGGAAATGGGCACCCTCTGCAGTGGATCCAGTTCAGTACACAATATTAAAATACTCACAAGTTTCCAAGAAAACATTACTTTCTCAGAGGATGAAGGATAAGTACCAATAAACTCCCAGAAGTGACATATAAATATAGAAAGTATTTTCTTGCTTACCTCAAATTTATCTTGTCTGCTTCTGAAAACATAGCGAAGATGTACCCATTATTTGCCTGCCATAGAGCACAGTGAGGCAAATGTAATGTGCAAGGCAGAACACAGGCTTCAACTGATTCATCACTTTAGCTTTTTCCCTTCAGTTTTTGCCTGCACTTCTTAATGGTTGCACTTGTGTGACTATATGAAAGCACTTCAGGTCCTTAATGCCACACAAAAGGTTTGGTTCCTGCCACTTTGCTATGGCCCATTTTCCTGCATCTGCCCCCTACTGTGTTCTTATGCATATATAGAAATAAAAAGATCAGCTCCCCACCAGGCCAATTTTGTCGCATCACAGCAGCCACCATAGCCCAGATGTTCAACTGGACGTTCTCAGTACAGCTGGCTCCTACAGCTTTTCCCAGAGCTCTGGCCCACAGTCTCAGCTGAAGGACTTCCAGAGCATAATGGAAGTCTGACAAGACAAACTGCTAGCATTTGTAACTGGGCAGTAGCACAACCCAAATTAAAGTCTTTCAAAAGTGTCAGGTTTTAACCCCAGCCAGCAACTAAGTACCACGCACCCTCTTACTCACACACCTCCCCCCAACCCTGAGGGATGGGGAGGAGATTTGGGAAGAAGGAGAAACTTGCGGGTTGAGATAAGAACTTAATAATTAAAATATAATAACAACAACTGTAATGAGAAGGGGAGAGAGCACACAGAAAGAGCAGTAAAACCCAAAAGGGAAAAAACAAAAAATGCACCATGTAATTGCTTGCCCCTCACAGACCGATGCCCAGCCAATCCCCAGGCAGTGATCAGCAAGCCCTGGCCAACTTCCCCCCCAGTTTACATACTCAGCCTGGCACTCTGCGGTACAGAATCTCTCTTTGGCTTGTGCCAGCTGTCAGGGCTGCATCGCCTCCCAATCTCTCATGCCCCTCCAGCCATCTCACTAGCAGGGCCTGAGAAGTTAACTGAAAAGTCCTTGACTTAGTATAAACCTAGGAACTACTGAAAACATCAGTTTGTTCTCATACTAAACCCAAAACACTGCACTTCACCATCTACTAAGAAGAAAAAATAACTTTATCCCAGCCAAAATCAGGACAAAACAAGTAGAAGCTTTGAAATCACAGTATTACACTGGATGGTTTTTGTCAAAGGCTAGCTGTGGGGGAAGGCAGTGGCACAAGAAAGAATAGCCCTGGCAGTGACTTGTTGGACCAGTATATTTGAATAAATAGGACAGATGCACAATATAATTGCACCTACACAAAAAATTCCAGTCACTTATTACAACCCAAATGTCCAGTTCAGCATACCTTGTTTGCTTACAGATCTCCTTATGATTACGTCATACAGCCGTTATGATAAAAGACTTAACAGACTTGTTAAATACACTTGATTCTAACAAAAGAGTTACATTTTATGGGCCTTAAAGATCAATAAAAGCCTCATGAGGGGAAGTCTCCTGTAAAGACCGATGACAAACAAACATTTGAGCTGTCCCTCTACTTGCAGGCTGTCATCAGACAGAAGATGTTGGCTTCTGCTCTCAGTGTTACCTGCACAGCTGTGCTGAGCAACCTGGTACAGACTGAATATTTCTCAAATGAACAGCAGCCTTCATGGAGATTACAGGAGGCAATCATGCACCTAACTTATGTCAGATTTCCTGTTTGTACACAACTGAGTAGTTTATTTTAGCTACTCCAGAATCACTCCCAGAACAAAAGTTGCATTCTCAGAGCAACTGAATGTATATATGGTAGATGCCTGGGAATTGTCACCGACTTCAAAACAAAAAGGCAACACACAAGACCTGGGATAAAACACAAAACTGAGAGCTGTACAGCTGACATTCCAACAGTGTAAGATACAGAGGGCATGACTGAAATAAATATCACATCATTATTATTACATCAGAGAGACCTACATCATTAGGAATCCAAAGCTGCCAGGTATTCACTTATTAGAAGTCACACTTACAGTGGGAAGAAGGAAAGAATAAACTAGAGATTAAACAATCATATGACTTCCAACATGGCAGATGGTACTGAATTTTCCCTGGCCAGAGTCACTAAATCAAAACACGTAACTTCCTCCAAGTTGAGTGGTTGATACACTGGGTCAGAACAAATGACAGGTTTGCAAGAGAAAAGATCAGAGGTGAGTGCAAGGTGGACTTTACAGCTAAAACCCTAATGTATTTCCAAACCAATGCAACAGGAGCTATAAACTAAGCAGGGGAGTGCCATAATTTTCTTTGGGCCAGCTTATACTGCATACCGTTATCCAATGGGGGGAGGCAGAAAAGAAAAAAAGACATAAGACATGTTTTACGGGTGAACACTCCTCTACAGTGTCTGTGAGATTAAAAATAAATCTTAGAAAAACAAAGCTCACTCAGTCCACTGCTAGGAAAACGCATCCCTCCACCCCAACATATTGCAGCAGGCAAACATCTCCATTAATCCCTCACGGCTCCACAAAACATGCGACCTTGCCACTACTAAGAGTTACTCCCAGATTTCCTTTGCTTAGCTACAAAGAGAGACAGTTGTTCTCACCAGGCAAGTATGAAGGCGGCAGTTTCCCTAGCAACAATAGCTTAAAACTCCTTCCCCCCACCCCGACCCCCACCCCCAGTCACGCAAATTCCCAGCAATTCAGGACAAGTGCAGGAGAAAGGATTCAGCCTGAGCTTTACCACTAGAACAACATCGTTTGTACAGTCACATATATACAGTATTTTGCAGCCCTTGCAGTTTTAAGGGTATAGGTATTAACTAAGAGCACAGTTCTGCATCTTGTCTCTGTTTGTTTTCCTTCTATATAGCCTGCAAAGTACCCCATTCTGGTCAATGCTTCACCTGAGTTCAAAGGACAGTAAAGGCCTGGGTTGCTTTAATTTCCTAACCATGACTACTACCCTTCTCTTGTTTTTCCTTAGGACTACTGTGCTTTAACCCCAGCCGGCAACTAAGTACCACACCCACACACCGGTCTGGCAATGGAGTTTTATATCATTTAAATGGAGCAAATCCTGCCAAGATGCTTGTGTGTTTTATTAAAAAGCAAAACCCAGAGGTATGAAGTGTCTGCTCTACATCCAAAATTCAGAAGTTTCAAGACAGATACAAGAGCCTTGAAATTGTAGCTTGTAATTAGAACTAGCAGGGACTCTTTCATCCCATTAAACATCACCTCTACCCTATTTTTCCAATACCATGTGATTATGTACTTCATTAAGGCAATTACAGCATATTTATGAACAGTCCCCTGTCTCTCCAAGCATGGCTGCTGAATGGGGGTGTGAGGGGGAAATCTTATTTCTAAATCTTCCAAAGCTTTTTTTTTTTTCTCCCTTTTTCTGTATTTCAAAATATTTTAATTAAATCCCTGGGCACAAGTGGATATGATTTAAAAGGCAATTCAGGTCTTTAGGCCTACACAGATGTCACTTAAAATCATCTTTGAAGGATGATTTCAGAAACAACCAAAGCACCATTAACGAGAGTAAATTGGAGGTGCATGAGTAGCAACCACTATTATTTTGACAGCATTCAAGTTTAACAGCAGCTACAAGGAATGCCTGCCCATTAATGCTGAGCTGATCAGCATTCAGGAGAAGAACTCATTAGAATATCAGTCAAGTTTTTTGAACTTTTTTCAATGAAAAACCTCAATACAATGAAGAACTTGCAAGATGCAGATAAAAACATGAATTTTCATAAAGCACTAAACATGTAGGAAATGAAACTGATTCACAAGGTTAAATATGTCTACTGAGATCTTTTCACATGTGGCTATGCTCTATTGAATTACTTGCAAGAGGTATTTGATGATTCTTTCAAAAATGAATGGTGTAGCAGCCAGAATCTTGAAGTTTAGATGAAATCGAATATAAAACAAGATAAAATTCAGCTGCCATCAGGTTTCCTTGCAAATTATAACTTGATTTAGTGGCATAAAAGATTTTTTTCGCTGACTTTTGAGCAAATCTAGACCCAGTTTGCTCTGGGACGCAAAAAGGCTTCTCAGCCCTTGTGTACAAACCTCACACTGGGGCAACTTCTGCTGACAGCCTCAGAGATGACTTATCCTCCATGACCCATCATGACAGACATGATCTAGCTGAATGCTTTGGGTGAACTGCTATAGGCTCAGCATTATTGACAACCCTTTTACTCACCAGAGGCTGCAAAACGAGCTCACTATTTCAGAGCAACAGGGACCTGTCTTCTTGGATCATCATTTCATTAAAAAATCAGAAGAGCCTCTGAGCTCTCCTAGATGCAAAGGTGCAATCCCTTCTAATAATTTCTGCATCACAATACCACTCATACCCAGACATCACAGGGAAAGAAATAATATGATATCAAAAATCAAGGGTGCAATTCTTGTAGCAAAATGAACAAAGTACCACAGCCCCTTTCTTACACCAAGCAGAACAAGGAAGAAAGCAAGCAGCTGCTAAATACAAACAAAACCTCAAGGTTTGCAGCACCCTTTTAGCCATAGAAATCTACATTCAAGAGGACACACATAAAATTATTTTCAAGCTATTGTGATTCAAACTGAATGCTCTTTAGCAAGAATCCCATCTGTTCAGTAGATGCTTCCTATAGTCTTCTATACCTGTGTCAGCTGAATCAGGTACTACCAACTAGCCACAGAAGCCAGAGATAAAGAACAACTTACTCCAGTTTGCTTAAACATACCGAGGGTACAAGGCAGTGCAGAATCAACATAATTGTGTCATTCTGTGTTTGTGAATATACTACTGACAAAACTTGGAGCATATAATAAAAATGTTAAGGATAGTATGCAAGGCGGCAGTTCCAGGGAAGGCATGTATCTAGAGGTAAAAAGTAACCCAAGGGTTCATTGCTTATACAATTTTAATTCCTGCCTGCCTTGCCTTTCCATTTATTGTCTTCAGGGTCATTAATCCCAAAAGGAAATAACCAGGATGCTGCTTCCTGTGGCTACATTTTCTCTCATTACCTTATAAAGGAGAATGTCATAGTTTTTAACCTCGGGGGAATCAGAATTGTTACCCAATTACTCTGAGAGCAACACATGAAAAGCAGGCAAGAATACAAAACATCATAGAGCCTCACATTTAACAACATGCAGGTCTACTAGTCCAAAGCTGAAAGCCATCTTAAAACAGCTCCCCAAAGGTCAAACAAAAACCCCAGACAGGCTACTCACCCATCAGCACTCCCTTTCTCAGCAGCAGAACCAAAACTACCTCCCTTTCAGGGACACCTCAAACTGCAAATGAAAACAATCAAGTACTTAAGAAACCAAACACCACCACCCCCTTTCCTAACTTTTAATAGGCTTGAACTTTCTTTTTCCCCTTAATTGACAGCTGCACCAACTCGGTGGGATAAAGCAGGGGTCTCTTCTCAGGGAGTTGGTTAATCTTCCCTTTCCCCACAGAGATCTCAACCTGCTGTTGTAAATGGTTATAAAACACGTCTTTGTGCAATTACACTGTTAGGTGCCTTCCTGCTATTACCATTATCTTCTGAAGCCAAAGGAAAAATGAAGGTTCAAAAACTCCACCTGTCTCAAGTTTCCACATCACTTAAGAAAGTTTTGTCCGTAAGGGAGCAAGTTGTGGAAGGTTTTGGATTTTTTTCCCCTTTTTGAAACTAAAATAAGACTAGTTCCTTTTTTATTTGTTAATGAAGCCTGGGGGCGCTGCCTGGGCATGTACCTTGAGCTGCAGGTGAGAGCTGGGAAGACGGGAGGTAACACAGAGGGCTGAGCCGCAGGGTGCTGGTAGACATTGTAAGAAGTGGCTCCATGTGCAGTGCTCCTCAGACAGAGATGGGTTCTGAGGTAGCTGGTTACAGCAGAAAGGGGCTTTTATTTCTTTGCTGGAGTGCAAGTAACCCCTCCTGTCCCTGCACTCACATCTGGGAGCTGGCTGCTGAAGTGTTCTGAAGAGCAAGGCCAGGGCTGCTGGGCAAGGGGTGGTTCCTCTCTGACACCCCACGGAGTAACCTAAAAGAGGCACACAGGCAAACAGGTGCCATGGCGGCTTACACCAACAGCAAAGTCCCTGCCAGTCTCTGCTGCCTGCCTCTCCATCACACACAGCAAACAAACGGCAAATTGCATATCCTTAGAAGAAGGGAAATAAAAAACCAGTGAGGCTGCAAGGCTGGAGAGCTGCCCCTGACCTGCAGGCAGCAGGCCAGGCCTGCTGCTGGGCCCTGCTGTCCCCTCAGCCCTCCGCCACAACACACATGCAGGACGTCTGTTTTCTTAAAACTTAAACAAAATGCCTAAAACATGGGAATTTTGTAAGAACCTCCTTTATTAACATGAGGAGCTGGGTGTTTTTAATTAGTGGGCACTGAGAGCAGGAGGCCTGACCCTCCCTTACCCCTGCTGCAGCCTGAGGAGTTCCCAGTATGAACAAGGTGTTTCTGAGCACAAAAACACAGAAGAAAGTGGCTGTTCCCATTTAAACAACAGCCAAGTTCACGTCTCCCATTACTTTTTTCCAAAAGTTTATCTGCCCCCCCCCCCCCCCCCCCCACACACACACACACACACACACACCACACACACACACCACACACACACACACACACACCACACACACACACACACACACACACACACACACACCCCCCCACACACACACACACCCCCCCCCCCCACACACACCCCCCCCCCCCCCCCCCCCACACACACACACACACACACACACACACACCCACCCACACACACACACACACACACACACACCCACCCCCCCCCCCCACCCCCCCACCCCCCCACCCCCCACATAACAGGTATGACAGTATAACAGGTCTCCCGTTTACAAAACTCAGTATTTACAAAAGTTTACTTGCCTAAGAAAATTCAAATACCTCCTTTCCAGCACACATCCTAATAAACAATGTAACAAGCCTATAGAGGTGTTAGTAGTAATCTTGCTCCTCTGTTGTTGAAACTGTTAAAAGAAGAGAAATGTCGACCAGGCAAGGAAACGCTCATTGCCTGCAGTCAGGATGCTTAACCTCTCTGTGGATTATTTTAAAACTTGCATCTAGTAGTCTGCTCTGAAAATGAACATTACTCAATACAGTTTCTCAGGTAATCAGAGGAGACAAACCTTTCCTGTTCCTTGCTTTTCCTTCAGCCAGAGCAGAGCATGTGTCTGTTTCTATCAGTCAGCTTACCCCAGCACATGGCCCAAGGAGACACAGTGGTGCCAAAGGGAAGACCTTTGAGGGAAATCGGTATCAGCCCTTTCCCCTCCACCAACAGCTTCCATTTCTTTTTCTATTGAGCTTTTCACTTGCAGCATCCTCTTCTTCATCTGATCTATCTTCTTAGGCTTTTGTACTCTAACTACTGGGACAGGAAAAAAAATACAGCAAAATCAGGTTTTCAGGCTCATCTAAGCATATGTTCAAGTGCATGCATGTTTGCTAAGTGGTCCATGCTGTATTATTGAATATTTGAATGGATTTTGGTCTGCAGCTAGGTTAATCTTCTAGGGAGACAGCTCAGACAGGCAAGAAAACTTCTGGAATGGAAAAAGAAAAGAAATACCAGCGAGATACTCAAGGATGGGCTGTAGAGGCAGGGTCATAGCTGACAGCTCTCCCTGGGGTGAACCTCTGCAGAAGGGGCTTCCCAAGAAGGACAGATCCAGTAATCACCCTTGGTCAAAACATCGCAACATGTCAGGATGTATGTGACACAACTAGTGCAACCCAAAATACATTCAGTCCTCTACAACAAGGGGGGGGGGGGTGGGGGGGAGACAACACTACAATAATTTGTTTTTCTTAAATATTTGCAAAATGTTTCAAGAAACAGTAAAAACATTCTCTGCATGTAAACTAGAGGAGCTGCATTGGCTCTCATTTAATTTCAACTAGCAAATTTCTTCCATATTTTAAAACACAGCATGGAAACAAGATTAGCTGCAAATCAGCTGACAATTTGTAGAAGATCTGTTCTTCCAAGAGCCCAAGCAATTAATCTGGTGGGTGGTTAGCAGCTTATCTCATTCTTATCTCCAAAACACTATACAAACCACTACTAACATATAACTTCTCTAATCACTGAATGTTTACAGGGTGAAATCCAGGCAGAGATAATAGTTGCCAACTGCCACATCACACCACAATTCAAGGTGAAAACAGCTTCTCCTGGCAAAATAGAGAGCAAAGGACAAAAAAAGGGAAAGAGGTGGACACCCAGGGTTAATAACTCACAACTACTTTGGCTGTGGCCAGCCAAGAACTCAACTAAATATTTAATTGCTATAGTACTTACAAGTCAGTCTTCATTCTTACCTTACAAGGTTTCTTAGCTACATTGCACTGAGGGAACATCTCATCTGAGGCTTCCCACCCTTTTTTGACCAAGTTGTTTAGCTGGGGCCACACTCCAGGACTCTACAGGCAATACTGATAATGACTGACGAATACTAAATGCAAGTACCATGTAACATCTCCTTAGGAGGCCACTATTGTGAGATGTTTTCAAACTCAAAATAATAGAGAAGAATGTTTTTCAGAGTTTCTCAAACTATATGCCTCTATGTTTCAAGGTAAGCAACTGTTATAGAATTGGTGGTGGTTACAATGGTGCTTTGAAGTGCACCCCAGTTTCCAGAGGAATGAGTTCTTTTGCAAACGTTCTTAAAATATGGGGGGATAGAGACAGAAAAGGAATTGAGAGGCCTACATCAGCAAGGCCTGTGTTCTGTTTGTTATCTTTTTTTTTCCTCTCTCAGCCCAGATGCCCAGAGGATTCTGAAAGCCTGATGTTTTTCTTACCCAAGATGTGGAATACTCAAGGCCAAATCTCTTCCACCCATAACAGACCTGTATTTGAACCTGATTCTTCTGTAACCTTTTGTTCCTGAATATTTTGGGAGGAATTTCCCTCCTTGACCAGAGGTTCTACTCCAGGACAATAAATCTGCAGAAACATAGCTGCAAGAAAGGCATATTCTTCCTTCAGAAACGGTACTTACGCCAAGAGAATCTGTGTCTTTCTCTTTACTTCTCACTACCTCTAACGAGGTGACTAAGGGATAACAAAAGTTTAAGTGTCTGGAGATCGGCCTCTGATGTTGTCATTTTATTTTCACAATATTCTTTGATTTAAAATAAAGAAGTCAAAAGGTGAATAAAAGACTTGAAAACTTCAGTGCTTCACATTCTGTGCATGAATGGAAGCACCACAGAAGACTTTTCATTTTCAAAAAAATACAAATTAATGTTCAAATCTTTCATTTCCTTTGTTGGGACAGATGAAATGACATTTTGTCAGTTACATATGCAAATAAGTGCAATGAATTGTTTGAATTCTTGATCATCTTGAGAGTAAGTGCTACTGACATTGAACTTTCAACACTGCATTATTAAAAAAAACCCCACACTTTAGGGTAGCAAAAGAAGATTATGTTTTTTCCTTCACGTACAAGCTGTGCCTTTGTTCCCAGCAGACAAGCTAATAGTGTAGGGGGGAAGGAGGAAGGGGGGTAGAAGTGGAGGGGAGAAGCTTTATATTCACTCAGAGCAGTGATGTTAAGGCAGAAAGAATAGGGCTCACTTAGAAACTTGTATGTTAAATTCACAGGTCTAAAGGCAAACATGCCTTCAACTACATACTAAGCAGAACGTGCTTTTGCTGCTTTGGCATTTATCACACATTTGACACTGAAGGAACTACTGAATCACAATTAGGGATGGGAAGATTTCCCAGGGTCCAGACATTTTGAAGATTTTTTCGAACTCAATGCTTATTCAAACTTTATTAGGAATTTTAGATAGGACTTTTCCTTTAAAATGGGTCACAGAACGTCTGAAGGTTTAAAAGCCTCTTGGTACCATAATACCGAAGGTTAGAGCCCACTCCTATATTTCCCTGAACATTCCTGTTGTCCCCTAATCATAAACCTGTCATTCAACACAGAGATATTAGAGTGTGGAAAAACTGAAGCTAAAGGTCAGATTTAGCAGATGAAAGGACTGCTAGAAAGCTGCGTTTGCGGAATTGGATTCCTTCTCATGTGTTATGATGTAGATTAGGAGTAAACCCTTTGAAATCAAGGGAGTAAGAGCAGCCTCCTACTCATATTGGTAGGATTTGGTTCCAGTCTGTGCATGGAGACAGGACCTGTGTGAGCAATGCAAAGTTTGAAACAACAGATTATTATTCAACAAAACACAAACACTAATTCCTGCCGAAAAGCTTTCATCTTTCTCTAGGAGCCACTTTCTAAGGCTTTCACAGTTCAGTTACATGCTTACAGTGTTAACTACTACACATGTATTTCACCAGTGACATAGCTGAAGCAATACATTTAACACCTTCCATGTAGACTTGTGATACCGTGATGGGTAACATTTCTAGAATGTGATGTTACATAGCCTTCAGATTTCATCCCTTGCTGCATATGCTTCTTCTCAAATCAAGTAAAGAAAAAGCACTCAGATCAAGGCAGTGAGATCTCCAATTCACATAAACTTGCTTTTATGGGCATTCTGCCAAAAATGTATTTACAATAGGGTGATGTAAACAGCTGAATCAGTAGAATCTGAAACTTTGAGGTTTTTTTTTCAGAATTACAATAGTCTGAAACAAAGCAACAGCTGATACTGGGCTAAAGACTGATGGGTTTGGATTCATTTACCTAACTTCATCCATTTACAAGTTTGGAGCTTATATTACTCACATGTGCTTCCTCCATAGTGTAAAAAGTCTTCTGTCATGGGTGAAGATAGGAACAAACCCTCTGGAGTGATTTGTTCTACCCTAAGATGGAGAGATGATCTGTGCTGTTAAAATGCTTGACTGTCTATTGAATAGGGTAGAGCTTGGAGTCTAATTCCCCATCTAAAGACTTTAGTGTATTACATCCTTTTACAAAGATTCACACTGGGACTTGGTTCTTCTTTCACCTTCATTGGCATAAATCACCATTAAACCCATTTAAATCCTTGATGTAACAACAATTGCTAGAATTAAGTACATTTGTATACTTACAGATTTTTTTTTCAAAAGGAAAATACCTTAAAAGGCACCAAATCCAAAACAAGAAAGCTGAAAACCTTAGATGTGGAATATTTAACTGTTTTACCTGGAAAAAAAAAAAATCCTGCTTTTCAAGATAAATTTAAGAAGCATGTTCAAAATATGCAAATATTGATTAGAGCTGAAAATCAGACTTTCTATTCAGTGGGGAATTATGAAATGCTAATATTTTTTCACATTCCAGTACAAACTGCTGAAGCACCAGCATATTTCCACATATGCCACATTTCTTATTAAGAATTTAATTAACAGTTTTAATTAAGAATTCCACCGTTTGGCTAGTTCGATGTGAAATAGCTGGAACGATGAAGACTGATACCAATAAATAATTTTAAAACTCAATAAATCTTTCTTCAAATCTGCACTGAGGAATGCCTGGAAGATCTCTGTCATCAGGCCACTCTTTTCAAGTGCTTTACAGGGACTGCTTTTCTACATGCTACTATACACCCTTTCCCATAGCAGTAAGTTCTACAAAATTCCAAGAAAATTGAACAAAAATGAAACATTTAAATTACAACTTCAGCACAGAGAAATAATGAATAGATTTTTAAAGGCATTTAGACAAGTATTTTGGTAGGTAGTTACCTCACTGAGATTTGGTGAGTCTATGTCTAACTCTACAAAACTTGTGACGTGTTCCAAATGCCAATGATTGCATACGGGTTTAACTTGCCCAGTTTAGCCATAGCATTACATCACCTGATGTATTTCTGGAAGTATTTTTCCCAGTAATATTCTTGTTGCACCAAATTCTCCATGCATAAAATTCTTTCTCTAGTAATATGTGTAGTGTGGCTTCAACAAATGGAGAAAGTTTTGTTGTTGCTGTTACCGGCATCACACTTCCATCTCACTTCCTCTGCTTTTAAACGCATGGCCTGACCCAACTGCTAATACATTTTTGCACTATACATAGTCCATACTTTTCTCAATGAAACATGACCTACTTACTTCCACTTGTGTGTCCCAGCGTATCCATCTAACAGCTTCAAGTTCAGTTTGTTGTGACCGACAGCGTACTTCAGAGCTGCCAGTCACGTGTGTTGTGGGAAAGCGCATTTTGGCCAAAGTCTTCACCTGCATCTACCAGTGGTAAAACTGAAACTGCTTATGAAAACATAAGAAGAGTTTGATCACAGCAGCTCCTTTGGGCCCAATTCCACTATCCATATTCACAGAGAAGACTAGTCCTCTGCAAGAAGCTCCTGTGAGATCAAATTAGATCTTTTAATATTGACATTACAAGTTTGAATGTAACCATTTCTTTGGGGTAATGCAAGAGGGTACAAGACGGAAACTTTCCTCTTCCGTAGGCAGTTACCTTCCAGCATGGGAAGAAAAGCTTTGTTTGACTGCTGCTGCCATTAGTACACACGTATGGGAGCAAAGGAAGGAGTGATGAAGAAAGACTATGGGATCTCCAGTGTTGCCAGCTCCTTGAATGCAGGATTCAAGTCCCTGAAATCACAAGAGGCATTTCAAAGTAGCGTATGCTGTTTTCAGTATTTCAGTTCTGTGTAGTTTAGGTTCACTTGCTTTACATATTGAAGTTTTTGTTCATAGGCTAAGATTAAAAACCTACTGTTTTTAAAATGGTCCAAAATCGTTCTGTTATCTCCAACATACGCTGCAGAAGCTATCTAATCATACAGAAAAGAGTGAGGAAAGAAAACTGGCAGTGTGAAACAGTGAGTGAGAATTAATACATCCTGCAGGGTCATTTTCTTCAGTTAATATCTTTTATTATGCCACTAGAGTGATTCTGTTGCATACTCTACTTTCATTAGAGCTGGGTAATCTACGGTGTAATACTGCAGTGCTGGTTTTCTTTCAATTAAAAGCAAAACCACTGGCTGTCTGCAAAAGGAATTGGAGCTGTACCAGTGGCTCCCTGACTGCATCCTTGGAAGGTCTGGCCAGGCTGGCACAGGAGGCTGGAATTGCAACTGCAGAGGACTCAAAAGCCTGCTGGGCTTCAATAGAGTTTAGAGGAACTTTGATAAAAATGTGTCTGTATAAAGCATTTGAACTTTGACCAACAAATAAGTTCCTCCCTAAAAAAGTGGTTTTCATAAAATTTCTACCTCACTACAACATACACTGGCAAGACCTGTGCCCTGATCTCTACTCTCTGGTAAAGAATATGTGCTGTAAAGACACTGGTCTACACAGTGATGCAGATTGACATATAAACGTAGGATGGAATTAACCATGTTTTGAATAGATCTTGAAGACCCTTAATGATGAAATGAAAGTCCTGGGTTTGAAAGCTTCTAAAATTAGAAAATCTTCAGAACTTAACCTAAAACCAGATCTAAATCTAGCAGCATTGCTTTGAGAAAATTATGTGAAGTTACCCTTGTTTCTCTTTCAAAATTAGATTTGTTTTGCTAATGTAAATGAATTCCTTATGCCCAGTTTCTTGGAAGACTACCTGCTTCCCAAAATAGTGGGTTTCTTTTTTTCTGTAGTGAATAAATAATATGCATCAAAGAAAATTGCCTTTTCAATTGGTTGAGAATCATCAAAATGAGGCACCATAATGATTAATTTAATGAAAACAAAAGCTGTTGACATAAAAGATCATAGAAAATTTTCCATATTCAAAGTCAGTTGCCTTTATGACATACGAGAAGCTACTTTTCATAAATGGTCAGACAATGTGACTTACACATTCTGTCTCCTGGTAGAACTTTTGGATTGACATGAAACAGGACAGTTTCTCAGTAAGTGGGTAAGAAATAAGTAACTCATATTTTCATGTGTACTTCTCCACCTCCAGGACCATACCCTACCCTGATGTAGCACAGATGGTATGTGGTAGCAATGCTTATACTCTTCTTGACATCCTATTTCTAATGAGATAATGAATTTTTTTTTCATGGGAGTCACATCAGCTTAGCTTCCAAATACATTTTATCAGCATTACTGCTCAAAGTATGTTGCCATCACTATTCAACATATTAGAAGATCCTGAAAGGAACCCAGTTATTCTTTACAAAGAAGAATTTTCAATGGGGCAGTTGTATCTCAGCTCTAAATATGGGGCTGGATATGTATAGGATGTGGGAAATGCATCCTAATATTCTCATAACTGCAGTGTTGAATCTGTGGTTACTCCATTTTCTTCTGTGGTTATTCTGTTTTCTTCCCAGTGCTTTTCTTTACCTTGTTTCAATTTTTATTTCAGTCTATATTTCTATATTCATACATGTATGTATATCTTCACGCATGCTTCTAAAAAGCACGTGACTTATTCAGTAAACACTCACATAGAAGAATGGACTTATCTCAAAAAATAAATTTCAAATTGGAAATTAAAAATTGAACTGAAATGAAAAAATAGTGTGCCAACCAATAGTATTCAGGTTTGGTTTAATGTTTCAGAGGAATGTTGTTTAAAATACTATTGTGGTAACAAAATAATGTGACTTCTAAGAAGAAAGTATGTTTCTTATTAGCTAGGATTTAATAAAATAAGTAATAATTTTATGTTCTTTTCACTACTCTCCAATTTGAATGGAATTTATGAAAGCCAGGTATAATGCACCCTAGCTTCTGCTCATGTTTATACACAAATAAGACATAAGATTGTCTACATACAACTAAGCAGTGTATGACTGCGGTGCCACTGGGATAACAAAAACTCTCTCTAAAGGCAATTTGTAACTTTTGAAGTTAGTGAAGTCTGAAAATTATGTTTTAAATAAATCTCGAGAATCTCTCTGAAGCAAGCAGCATACATGTTACGGGAAGTAATTTTGAAAATGTATCTTCATTGATTAGTAGTTTTAAAGAACATGGGGAATTCATTATAGAAGAATCTCTGTACCTTTAGTATATAACTCTTCTCAGTCATGAAAATTTATATCAAGACATACAGGAAAACCTAAAGGTGATCAAAGACTGACTAGAAACAATGTAAGTAGCCCTTCTTGAAAATAATTTTCTTTTACTACAAATAATTTCTATCAGAATAGAGAAGACAGTTTACGAGAAATTCTGACATAAAAAGTCATGCTACCCTGCACATTTCACTACACAGAGAAATAAAACTCAAGCAATACCATTAGCTCTCTTGTGAACACAGTTAACTCCTTTGATTTAGCTGGTGGTAGAATCCTCTTCGGGTTCCTCATGGATCGATAGCTAAGAACATGCCCAGACACCAGAATGCCTTAGAAAGATTAGGCATCAAACAAGAGTAAGCCCTGTGTACTAGTGAATGGTTAAAAAAGGGTCAACACACAGTACTGTGCTTGATGTTTATAAATATTTAAACCAACAACAAAACAGTTAGTAGTTGTGAATCTTCAATATAAAGTTATTTATGAACCACTAAGTAACTGGTAGTGATTTTTTTCAAAGCTTTGCTAGTAAGGAAGAGGCGGGGGTTGTACTTGGCCAATTTCATAATCAAGATTTTTAAAACAGAGTGCAAAACTGCAAGTGCAAGTGAAAAAAAAAAAAAAAGTATGCCCATGAGCCTTTCAGGAACAAGACTGTCACCACCATGAAGCCATTTGCTGTCATTCAAGATCTCAAGTCTTATAATCTACAAAAGCTTGATACAAGAGTTTTAATTCCATTTTTATCTCATTCATTCATGATTAGAAATCCTAAGGATGATTTACACAGGTGGTCCAGCATGCCTACTCTCTTTTTTTTTTTTTTCTTTCATATGAGCACATTACTGTCCCTGGGCTGGTAAGGATTTAATACACGTCATTTGCATTAGTATATGGTTTTCAGACTGGAACTGTGCAATGTCTAACTCACTCACAATGAAGTGCTGAGGTTTGCCTGTGCCCATCCCTGTATATAAAAATATGTCTGAATTTTTGCATCATCAGTCACTGTATAGATACTAGTATGATTAGTTTTATTTAAGTTGTATCTTTTTTCTAGAAATTTACACATAAGTATGCATAAATGTTTCCTTTTATAGGAAGAAAACTACATAAACAAGTGGATTGTGTTGCCTGTACGTAATAAGATAGCTTTCAGCAGTAAGCATCCAAAGTTTGCAAACGTCATATAATCTGTGGTATTTATTGTATCTGCTTGCATCAGTTAGTAAGATCTTAAGAATTGCTTACTGTTTGGATAAGATTGAGTAAAACTTGGTCCTCAAAGTCCATTTCAGACCATCCTTAACAGTAAACCAGAAGTCAATAGTGACAGGCTGTACAATTCCAAATCACTCTGAATTTTCAGTCAGAACACTTAGGTATCTGTCTCAAGTGCCACATTTTTAACATCTCCTTCCTCTTACCTCGCATAGTGACACCATTCATTTCACTTCTTATTAATTAAATCAAATTAAGTGAAAGCTTGATACTTGATATACTTATGGATTAGCAAGAAAATAAGGCTCCAGCTATGACAAGAATTTGCAACACAATTTTAAACCTCCAGGTAAGCCTACTTGAGTAAGTCATATTACTCATATGCTTAAAATTAGGTACAAATCCTTGACTCTGCAGAGTTATGACTTTGGTTTTATTATAGGTACCATCACAATACCCAGTAATTTAGAAGCAGAACACACCAATATATATATAAACATAAATATAATATATTTTATTTTTTAGAAATATATATCATTTTGCATCTTGTCCTCTGTTGTTATGATAACTGAAAGGAATCTTTTAATAATTTACCGTATGATTAGTGAGTTTGAGGTTTTTTTCTTACTTGAAATACTGCATCAATTTATAGTCACGGATATTTTTTCTTGTTTTACTGAGAAGTTTGCATAGCCATGCTGAGAAATAAATACTGTGTGTTGTTAATCCATCCAGCAACAGATGTCTGATAGAGACTAGCTCTGTAAATCAAAACATGAACAAAAGCAACTTTATACACTGCCAAAGACAGAATGAGCCATATATTTAATTTTTCTTTTAGAATCTGAAGACTTTGGGTCAAATCCCAAACTTGCATAAATCTCCAAAGTCTGCAAGAAATTCCTGGCTATCTTACATCTAAGGCAACAATGCTTCTTTGCATTCTTTGTAAAATTCCCTTTCATCATTTTCAAGTTCTTGAAAATTACCAGCAAATAATGATGCAAACCTCAGTCACTTTCCATTTTCCTTTGTACTCAAGCATTAATGCTTAGGGTTTGATATCCAAAGATGTTTTCTCCTCAGCCTTCACACTTTCCAAGTTAAAGTATTCATTTACTGAACCTTTCATCATATAGCATCAGTCAATATATCCCTGTTGTAAATTTTCATTGGCCGTGACAAGTTCCTCTTTGGTATTTCCATTAGTACCTCTGGATGAACCATAGTAGATTATTATTTTTTTTTTCCTCCTTGCCCATACCCCTGAATTTCTCACAAGTACAAAACAGCCCCATGCAACCTCATGCAGATTGCAGGACCTCAGGCATGGCAAAGCGTAGCAGGATTCACATGCCAAAGAAATGCTCCCACTGACATCTCATAACTCCATCAATTCTGCAGACTCAGGAACTACCTTGGAGCTAAGCAGCTTTGTCACATGTGGATTCGTAAAGGAGAAACATCAAACTTCAGCTACTCTGCCAGTTACTTTTCTCCCATTTTTCCCTCACTAGACCAGTCCCACCTGCTTTGAACTCCTGGCAGATAGCTCCAAATCATAAGTTCCTTCCAACAGACACTGTGCCCTGCACAGGTCAGACAAGAGCTCTTCAAAACCGAGCAGTGGGAACATATACATGACAGCAGACCAAGGACTTGCTTCCTTCCCCCTCTGCCTCCAAAGCTTCATACCTATTTTGAAGAGGGCAGTGCGCTATACACTCAGAACAGCCTCCTGGTAGCTCCCCGAGGCACCAATAGCCCAGCATCAGCCAGACTTTCCCATTTAGTTGCAGCAACAGTTATAAGGGAAACAACCACCCTTCACCAGCATTTGCTTCCTAATAAACTGAACCGTAGAGTTTTATTATCTACTTTTCTTTCTCTGGTCAATCTTTATTCCAGATTGTGTTTACTAGCTGTTTATTTCCATTTATTATTAATATCGACTTTAATTTGCCATCACAAAGATAGAAAAGTATATATGGTATGTTAATCAAAACAAATAAAAAGCAAGTAGTACCCAAGCTCATCTTTGTTTACTCATTAAAAACACAGAATGAGAACTGACTGTGACTGAGATTTGCCTGTTGGTGTAAGAGCGGTGGCAAACAAAAAAAGAGACACAAAAAAAAGGATTTGCTGCATGTGCAAAAGGTATCACCCATGTGAATCGTGGAGGTTGTGTGTGACTGCACCTGAGGAGATTTTATATTGCAAGCTTTGATCATTTGATTTCTGAGCTTTCGTTTCCTTCAAGGATTTCCACAGAAAGCAAAACAAAACTCTAAAATTTGCCAAAGGCCATTTTCTTTTATTATTCATAAGTGGTAGATATTACTAACGATGGCTTCATAAACTGAAAAAAGTTTTCTCGGTCCCATCTGCGTAGTAACATTTTATGAGAGATATATTACACACATTTATCCGGTATTGAGAAAACTGTAACATAACTTTAACATTCACTTATCAGAGGGGGAAGAAAGCCATAATAAGTAACATTTGGGAGGGAGGGAAAAGGGGAGGCTGGGAGGAAATGTATATAAACATCCCTGTCCAGGGGATACACGCTCCATCTTAATTCAAGTCATCTAGCCTGACTCCATCACATATATCCACAAGGGCCAAGAAATACGTATTCTCTTCTCCTTGGTTTATATCCAGAACAAATCTATTTCACAGAGCTAAATGTTGCTGCTGGTTTGGGAATATTTGTTAAATGGCTATAATGTGATGCAGTTAAGTTATTTACTACTTGTGACTGGTGAGAAAATTGAGGCTTTTCATAATGCTACATTTCTACAGCAAAAAATGCATTTATGAAAATAAATCGTTTGGGTCTTCTTTGACATTCTGTTTCTCATAGGGTAAAAAAGATGCATTAATGTGCTTTTAATGTCATCTAGAAGGGTATGAATGCAAAGTTATTCATGTGGGAATGGTTATACAATTAAGAATACATGCCAACCAGATAACAACACTAGTAAAATACTACCCACCACTACTGTACACTGATCTTTTTCCAGAAGCATCAGGAAACTTGTGTGATGTAGTTTATAACAAAATGTTGTGCTTTCCCTTCAGCTAATCTGTTTTGTCTCCTCAAAATCTGATCCAATTTTACTAATTCGGAAATCTCTCTTCAGCTTCACTATTTGTTGGGCTTTAATTTTTACCAGAAAAATACGGTAAACAAAAGCTAGAGTTGAAAATCTCATAGCCATAAGAGTGCGACACTGCCTAGGGTTATTTCACAAGATATCGTCAGATCCTGAGCTTTTGCTTCATACTGTAACACACTTTTAACACTTGTTTTAACACATCAGCTTTAAAGCCAGTAATATTTTTAGGCCTGATCTACACTTAATGCTTTACTGGCATTATTATGCCAACAGAAGCATGAATCAATATGCCAGCACCAACTTACGCCTTCCTTACCATACCTATTTTACCATTATTCAGTGCCTTCTCATATGGTTTGTTTCAATCCACCAAATTAGAATAGGCTCTAGCAGGTTAAGCACTTCCCTAACAAAATGGTTTCATCTACGTACAGAATATGTCTTTAGCAATACAGCTAGAGTTGTACAGCTTAACCCAGCCAACTGGTTAGTATAGTTTTATGCAAATGTCAAATGAAAATCACACTTAATCCCACAGCCGTCATGCCACACTGGAAAACAGCAATCTTTTCTCCTTTTTTTTTTTCATAAAAGCTTTAAAAATACTGAATATTTTATCTTATTTATCTGTAAATTCATGCTTCATCCAGATATTTTAAGCAGCTGAAATGGAACCAGGGATGTGTCATCTAATGTAATGACATTTTCCTCATTTGGTTCATTTAGGACAGTATTTCTCATGCCTCCAACTGCCGTTGTGATTGCAGGAGTGTTGCAAAACAGTTTTCACCATCTGTAGTTTGCTGTCATCTTCCCCTTCAGGGCAGGGGACCGAGAGCAGACCACAGTGACTGGCTGCAGCTGTAAAAGAGCCAGGCTCCCACCACAGAGGAACTGAGCTGCTGCCAGCAATGAAAGGTTTGCAGCAGGTCCCCAGCTCACCCCAACCTGCAAAACCTGAGCCGCTAGCCTGTTGTTTGGGAGGAGGTATGCAAGACCACAGTGAAGTCTAAAAGGTCAGTCTGAACTGGATTTTTTTGAGGCATGCTGAGTACCTGGGTACAAAACGTAAAATTACTTATTGTGTTTGGCTAACCAAGCAGAAGCTTTTTAATAGTCTGGTTGAAACCTAATGCTGTCATGCTACATGATCAGAGGCAGGAACACAAGGGTCTACAAAGGTAGATGGGCAAGAAGAAATCACAGTTTTCACATTTTGAGAAAAAATTGATTTAGAACAGCAGCAGGCTTGGACTATGATGTTAGTTGTTATGGAGAAACACAGCTAAGCAACCTTTTATAGAAGTTACTGGTATCTTTTGTAGAGATCTCCTAGGTTGGTTTGCTCTTATAAAACTACATGTGATGGCTTCACACAAGTTCACCAAGGCAAGAGAGTAAAGTCAGAAACTAAGAGAATAAAGCTGGTCAAGTGTTCCTGCCTTCAACTGAAAAAAAGTACTTTAATGAGAGAACTTTACCAAAGCTCCTGTTTTCTCTATCTGACACTGAAAACAACAGCAAAACAACAGCAGCCTGGCAGTCTGAAAAGGCTTTCAGAGCCAAGGGGAGAAAACTTAAGGGTCATTTCAAATTTCCTCTGCAGGGAGTGCCAGGGGAATGACTGAATCACCTAACTGGCTGAGCTGCAATGAAAAATGGTTCTGTTGATGAAGAATGCTTTTTGTTAGTTCCCCTATGGGTGTCTTGCTCTGCAGAAATAAGTTGTGCATCCCCCCTTCTCCACTGAAAGTCACTGATGTAAAAACTCAATTTTATGTCACTGATATTCACAACCAAAGTTTTTTCACAAGTTGGTGAATATTTTAAGGGATATAGCAACATCAAGAGCAACTTGGTGGTTTTTTGTTTTTTTGTTTTTTTTTTTTCCAAAGGCTAGCAAACACATGAACCACAAATAAGCTTTATGAATGATCCGTTTCTTATCTTTTGGAGTAATCTAAAAGCTAGATCTTTCTAATCTTGAAGTCCTCTTATGGCAGGAACCTGTTTGCAAAATGGACAGAAGAAAATCCTTGTCTTCAGCTTGACCAGGTAACCGTGTCTTAGAGCCTGCACCGTCCTACATCTCAAACAGCCTGATAGTTAATAAGGTATAGAAGTAAAGCAGCACCTTTCCCTTACAGCTGTGTACTTACAGCTGGTCTAATGTTACAAGGAGTAACTTAAATCACTGTCAAAGATGAAATGCTTGTGATTGACCAAACCCAAATAACTCAGAAATGTATGAACTTGGCTTTGATGGTTAAGAACAAACCCTAAATCCTTGCCAAGACAAACCAGAGTGTCCCAAGAAAGCAATGGTAAAAAAGAATCTGGGTTTTACCCCATGAATTTGAAGAGGTTGCACAGTGGTTATGAGGAACCAAATATCTTCCACCAGAGTATGGCACCAGGCAGCACAGAATGAGCCTAGAATATTTACTAATGTATCTGTTTTCTGAATTGAGGATAACAGTAATGAAAAAAAATAATAAAGAGATTGCTTAGTAAATGTATAAGATCAAGGACCAAAATAACAGAACAAGACACAGAAGTCGAACTTCCTATGTAATAGAAATAAATTAAAACATAAGTGTAGTGCTATCAGGCTGATAACTTCTCAGATGCAGTGATATCTTAAATCTAATGGTTTAAAAACCAGGTCTGTCCATCCAGACCTCTCTCCCACTTATGCACTAAAGATTTCTTCTAAAAGTGAATGTTTCTGCTTAAAATTACCCTTGGTTACAGCGAAATAACTGAAATACTCCAGTGGTAGACTCCAGGCACAGAGGAGTGAAGGGAAATGAAGAGCTGAAGATGGGAAAATAGTGCACACAGCTGGTTTTGCATGATGTCTTTTTTCATCTTGCTGTCTTCCAAAAAAGCTGAGAATTTAAGTTACACACACATAGTGTTATTAAAAAAATAACACAAAGAAGGCTTCAATCTGGTGTCCTTAGCAAACAGAAAAGACAGATTTGGGGCTGTCAGCCCAGCTACGCTGGACACATAATGGTATCGTCTGTAATGACATTCTCTTCTTTCTTTTCCTTCAAGCACATGCGTAAAGGAGCTGCAAAATTCATCTCAGGCTGTGTAGTGCAGGCCTAGACTGTCTAGAGCACTTCACTGCTTTGTCGATGAACTTAGCAGAAATGAAGAGGATGAGGCAGAGGATTTTAGGAGAAGGAAGGTTGCTTCCATGAGGAAGGCAGCTGAAGGAACACAGATTAACTGTGTGATGACAAGTAAATCACTGAAACTAAGTTCTGAAAGATGGCCTCCGATTACATATTCTATATTATATGTGTTCTCATCTTGATCTCTGAGGTCATATTTCAGAAGAACAGAGCAACTGAAGCAGACTAAAATTATTCCCACAGCCCTGGGAAATGCTAAGTACTCTGAAAAAAATCATGTCATAGACCTTCTACCGTGGCAATCTGAATTGGAGTATATTTTTTGCCACTGATGTCAAAATATTGTGCCTCAGCTCCTCAGCTGCAAAAGGGAATAACATGACATCTCCCCCACCCACCGCACCTTTCCTCAGCATCAGGTTTGTGCTGCCCCAAATTGCTGCACAGCAGTCAGAAAGATGATGAAAAACAAGTAATTTTGCGCTTGGAGTTAGATGATGACCCACGCAAGGCCTGGAGCCACAGATTAGAGTAAGTAGCTGTTAATTTTACAGGCTCTGTCCCTTGTGTTCACTGAATGAAGCAGAAGCCCATGAAATACAGTGTACGCAGGAGGTACCGTGTATATCCTGCTGACAGTAATGCTGACACTAAAGGGTTCTGAAACTTTGCAGGCTCCAAGTGCTTCTCTGAAACATTAAATTATTTCAATAAAGTAATATATAATATACCGCGAGAAATTTATCATCATAAGAACTCTGGTAATTTCAAATTTTTGTTTCGGTAAGGATGTTGGTTTAAGTCGAACGTAACTAGTCGTATTTGCTAGGGCTTTTTATGTAAGATTAGGTTGTTAAACCTTGCTTAATACTGACTGACTGAACAGCATTAACAGCTGACAGCTGAGATGCAGGTCTATTATAATTTGGGTATTTCTAGACTGGAACAGCTCAGGGGTTTAGTATGAAACACTGAGCAAGGTTAGAAATGAACTAGATGATTGATACCATTTTTCTGAACTGAACACTATATTAAGGGGGGGAAACAGGAAAAAAAAATGGAAAACTAAGGTTCTGGAAAGCTAGGGCTTTCACCTGATTTATTCCCGAGCTCGCTGCAAGTTTTAGCATGGCAATATTTTTTTAGCTTAATTTTTCAGGCTTCAGACTCTGCCCGGCCGCGGGTGCCGGTGGCGCTGGGCAGCACCGCAGCCCCCTCGAGCACGCCTGGGTGCCCGAGCAGCCCCGCGGGGCTCAGCCCCGCGGCCCGGGGCGAGCAGCTGCCGCAAAGTGCCGCCGCGCCGCTAGAGGGCGCCGCCGCCCCGGGAAGCGGCGGCAGGTTCTTATTAACGGGGCTCCCTCCAAGCACGCCGAACAAACCGGTTTTCTTCCCAAATCCACACCCGTCAGGGCCTCCTGTGACTCTTGTCACGGTTACTGTGGCTTCTGCTGAGGCTACGGGAACACACTGCACCTTTCCCTTCTCTACCAGGCGGCACAAGGCACGGAAAGCTGGTGGTGATAATCCTATTAGCGGCTTCTGTGTTTATTACCTGTAATTAAATGTTGCCATTTACAGTGTAAAGTACACGAGACAATAAAAGAGTTAGAAACTGGTTAAATCCCATCTTAAACCTACAGCCTTTGACAAGAGGGAAAGCATTTGGTTTTTCCCCCTCCTCCTATATTTCAGACTCATGAATGTAAGACTCTTAAATGGATTTAACAAAGCGTAACACACAAATATTCAGAAAAGCACTGAGCTCCTGGCCAGACAGCTATTGAAGATGATTTTGTTTCTTGCTTCCTTTGACTTCACACGGGACATCAAGATGGATCCAAACAACACAGGCAGACACCACATCTATCAGCAAGTTCTCAATATTCATGAGCATTTGCTTACACGGTTCCGGTTAGCGGATTGCTTATTAGCTTTGCTGACATAAACACAGTGGTGGTGGGGTTTGTTTTTGTTGAGTTTTTTTAAGTGAATAGCCTGGGTGGAAAAACAACGATATAATTAAAACAAAACAGGACACGTATGTGTTGTAAACAAAAGGACTGGTGATCTTCTTCATACAAATCTTCACTGAGCTGCCATCTGTTCATTATAACAAGCTTATATTTCTTGAGTATTCGCCGTCATTTTAATTTCTGTGTAACACCGAATAAAATGAAGGGAAATTAATTTCTTCACGTTCATGAAATTGTTTCCTCACAGAACAAATATTCTTCTAACCCCATTCTGCTTATCTCACCCCCCGTGAGGCTGTAGTCTGAGGCTTCCAGTACAGCAACTATCTCCAAGCCACAGCTGTCCCACCCCTTAAACTCACCATAGTACCCCACAGCATCAGCGCTGGGTAAAATCCAAACTGAAAGCAGGATCGCCATCATCTGCACTAATTATCAAGATGCCTTGCCCCTATGCGCAGTTCCAGCCTGGTTTTAGAGAGGCTTTCCCTGATCCGCAATCCCAAAGCATCCTGCATCTTCAATCCTAGCCACAGCAGAAAGAAGCTGCCCTCTGTCTTGGGCACTAGTTTCCAGTTCTTATCCTAGCCATGGCTCACAACTCATCTACCAACATGGGATGACTCTGTTGACAACCTCGTTATAAAACCTGAGAGCATGTGTTTTTCCTAAATGCTGTTCAGGCCCCTATACCTTGAAATCCAAACCATACAAAGAAACCAGACTAAATCAATTCTGCGTGAAAAATTCCATCATGGCAGAGTAGCCAAACTACTTCCAGCCCTATTTTGGTTCTACATCTAGGTGTCATCCTAACCCTGCCTTGCAGTCACCATCACTAGCCACTGCTCTATCCAACTATAGACTGTCGTAAGACTGTAGCCCAAGACCACCTTGACCATGCCTCTGACCCAGGACCACTGTCCGCTTCCAGACGAATACAGAGTCTCAGCCCAGTTTCAGACATCTCCACTCCTAAAACTGCCCAGCCCTAGTCCTGGTTCTTGTCTGCATCGCCAGTTTCACCTTCCAACTCCAGCCAACACAACCATCCTTGCAACTGCAACCTTTTTATCATCCAGTTTACTTGCGCATTACCAAAGGTTTTGGGTCACAGCCAAATGCTTTAATTTTATGCTTTAATTTAATGTTTTAATTCCAGCATTACTCTGCAACAATATTCTGTAATCTCTGTGTTTCTCTGACCTCAGCCACTTTCAAGTATCTAAAATGTGATACAATTTTTTTTGGCTGATGATCTCTGACTGGAGCAGGTGGGAGGTCATGATCTGAATCTTTTTTCATATGGTTTACTATTGATACAACTGGAGGCTTTTAAAATCAGAAGGAGCTGTTAATAGACATAGGGACAGTATTATGTTAGTAATACTGTGCCTATATGCCTGTATTCTTTCTAGGTAGCGTAATTTAACAGCCATGAGATCTCTTTTGTCCTGCAGAAAAACAGGACGCAGGCTGAATTAAGATAATCATATGTAAAGAACCATTTTACCTTTGAAGAAAAGGCTGAGACACAATTTTAAAAATATATAATTGAACTTTTATCAATACAAGCAGTGCACAAAAGGCTTGTCTGCAAATTAGAAATTTACTAATAAAAGCATAATTAAAATGAAAACTCCTTGAAGATCAAGTTAAAGCTACCTTTGGCAGTCACTCTTCCTAACTAAACTGAACGAGTCTCTTGCATTTTACAGTGATATCAAGAAAAATGAGAGTAAGAAAAGAACAGAGGCACCTGTGTTAGGCTGAGTACAACGTCAGAGAAAAAGAAGAGGGTTTCTGGTTTAGGTGTGGGTAAATTTTTCTGCTCCTGTAGAAACAAGAAGGATTACACAGAAAGGGTCCCCTGGGCAGTGTGTCACCACTGCAGGCCTGTCTTTGCTCTCAGCCACCCAGAAGAAAGGATTTATTTGATGTTTGGAAGCTAAGGATTGAGAAAACCTGCTGCCCAAAATCGTCTTTCTTCCACAGGCATGGAATAACCTTTTTGATATCTTCAACTGAATGAATCTTGCTTGAAGAAACAATTAAATTATGCAGCTGCTGTCCCTGTGGGCTCTTATTTTATATTTTGTGTCCCTTGTGCAGATAGGCAGCGAATATCTTACCATGGATGTTTTTACGAGGCTGATATGAAGACTTTAGAGGGAACCAACCTCCTGTGTGTGACCCAGCCTCAGAGGCCCCATGTTTTCACACTGTTTTCAAAGAGCTTTGGACTACAGCATCTCCTGGACATTTTTAGCTTCCCAATCTACTTCCAGTTCCTCCCTGAGGAACTCTGGAAGGATAGAAACTCTCCTTGGCAAGCCAGAACTACTGAAAAACAAAAGACACCAAGGAATAATAACTTGCTTTTGTGAACTAAAACTTCTTGGGAAGTGCTGGGAAGTGAAGGTAAACCTGTCAGAGACAGCTTTTCCCTTTGGAGAATGAGAACTTCAGCAGTTTCCCAACCTGGAAACTTGGGCTGTTGGCATCTGGCTGAAGTTGCCAGAGGGGAAACCGGTACCTTCCTGACAGTTTTGTTTCTGCTGAACAAGCTCACGGTTCCATTTGAAGGCCCACACATTCAATAGCAGCACTTACAGCCTGATGTTCCTGCAGGTTTCAGGGGAGGGATAACCATCTGACCAGGACCCAGCTCCAGAACCACCCTCCCCATCAGCACAGATCTCCAGCAGGATGCCAGCCATGCCCACAAGGCAGACATCCATGGAAACGGCTTCCTCATCAGCATGAAACTCACTTTTAAAATGTAGCTTTGCCTGCACAACAATCTTGGGAGACATTCTTGCTGAAATATTTTAAACAAGATAGACACCTTCATAAACAAAATGACCACGGGATAAATAAAAGAACTGACAAGGGATATGAAAACACAGATGGCAAAATGCAAAAGGTGACTGACTCCTCCAGAAGCAACGTGCACCTCCTCTGATAACATGTGCTGTCAGAGAAACAGGTTTCGTATTGAACACATCACCCAGCTCAGTACAGATGTGGGAAAGGGCACGCTGTACACCACCAGTTAGAACGTGTTCAGAGTCAGCCCCCCAACAGCATGTCCAAAGAGAAATCCTTGGCAACCGCATAACACAAAAGAGCATTGCAGGAAGTTCAGCACGGACACATATGGCACACAATATAATATTTTCTGCCCAGCAAACATGATTCTAAAAGTTTCACTCATCAGTGTGAAGGTGGTAAGGGACAATGGTAAGTGTTTGTTCTGCTTTGGCTAAGGGCATGTCCTGGTTTCCCTGGAAAGCCCAGATTCCAAACCATCAACAGAGCTGCACCCACTAAAAATTTTGGTGTAAAATGGAGGTGTATTTGTGCTCCTAGGGGTAACTCCTGCTTGAAACTACCCAAAAGAGTACTACCATGGTACCACAAAAGAAAAAAAACCAAAATAACACAAACCCAAAAAACAAAAAACCATGCAAGTTATATAGTAAATGCATCAGCAGCAAAAGTCACTCTGCAAGTGCTGTTTGTCACTTCACACTGAATTTAATTACAGTTAAGGATTTAATTAGAATTTTTCTGTTATTCTACTATCTGATTTTCCCACTTTTTTTTTTTTTTTTTTCACTTGACTGATTGTTTTGTTGTTTCACTGATGTTCTCTTCATACTCTGGACTTCAAACAGCTTCATGCCCTAGGGATGACAAATACTTTTAGGCTTGATTACTTGTAATGATGGATGCCTACATTGCAGGTAGGGGAGGTGGGGAGAGTGATCTCTTACTGTACCCGCTCTCCTCCTCTGCCAAGCAGATTTCTTAGAGGCAGCTGCCTGACTGGCACTCTCACCTACCTGATCCTTGAGCAGTGAAATATTATTAATTAATGACTTGTTTTCTGATACTGACTTATACCATATATTTTGCACGCCACAGAGATCTGGCAGGAGTGGAATAACTATCATTTCAGGAGAGACCTGAGTGCCATCTGTTTTTCCTGGCACCAGCATTTCTTGGGAGGTTAGAAAGGTTGAGGACCAAATATTTTCCCCTCCGCTTTTCTCTAAATCATTGTCAAAGAAAAAATGATAAGTTTTGAAACACTCCGCCACCTTCTTTCTCTCTTAGAGTACACACACAGAGGTTACGTGTACTTTTCCACAACATGATCTTATATATTTTTTTCTGTTGTCTGACAAAATCCGTATGTTCCAGGCTCAGACCATCTGTCACTCTTGATTTTTTTTGCACAAAAGTTTTTGATGCATTTCTCTTATGATTGATTTATTTCTATAATTTCATGGGGTAGGGGGTGGGGGTGGGGGGCATTTGACAGAAGGAATTTTCATACCTCACCACCCCAAAGTAATCTACATGCACAGTTCTCCTCAGTGACAAAAGACTGGATGAATAAAGAGCTTTAAGCTCCCAAGCAGAGCAGGTGTTGGGTTTTGCTTGGTTGGGATTTTTTTTTTTCTCTGAGAAAGCAAAGTACCCCTGCAAAACAGTACAGTAGGAAAAGAGTTATTTGCTCTTTCAAGATGAGTAGTTCCTTGCCAAAGCCAAGTCCCAGAGAATTAAGCAACTCCAGTTAGAACTATAACCATCTTCACAGGGCTTCAAAAGGACTAGATTCAAGTGGACTAGCTCACAAACACTGTAAATGTTGGAGACCTTTGACAATAGAGCTGTGGGATGCACGTTGTCACAAGCCTTCTTGCTCCTGGAACATGGATTTATAAATTATTTTCTTGTTTCTGGCTGGCTAGCAGTAGAAATGGAAGATCAGAGTCTGTTTCAAATGCTAAGTAAATTGCACAGGTTTATTTTTGTTCCTAGTCTGTACTATGGCTGTTTGCAAACAACTATTTCATATTCTGTGTGTTGGTAAAAGCATAAAAGAGTTCCAGCACTGCAAATGAGTTGACTGTGTTAAAATCAATGATTTGCCTGTTGCTATTTGCTCTCCCAGACACTTAGGACATTTAGTCTTTCACCAAAGTCATCTTCTGCAACAGAAGACCCTGTCTGCATCCTAAGGTAATAAGCAAGGTTACGGGTTTGCATCTCCTCACCCCCTCCCCAGTGTAGAACATGACAATGACAAAAATCAAGTCCAAGATGACATTTTCTACAGAAAAAAATGTGATTATCAGGCAAAAACTTATCAACAAAGTGTTCCACAAAGAAATGCACCAAAGAAGGACTTGGAAGTCCAAGTGCTTCTCTCAGGAGGCTTCCTGGTTAGGCTGTTTCTCCCATGTCCCATCTTACAGAGAAGACCATATGTTAATTACGGGAGGTGGGGGGTTGGCAGCCACGTGTTACGCTGGAAATAGAGGCAGAGGAGAGCATAACGAGGAGTTCCAAAAGAGACTGCAGCTTTATAGCCAAACTGAATATTTCAGCTCTCCTTTGAAACAGCCACTCACAGAAGGAAGAAGAGGAACATCTCTTTTTTCTTTTCCAAACAATATTTTTACCACCACCACAATTTCTCCACAATTTTCATTTAATCAAAAGCTGATTTAAGATAGAAATCTAATTTGGAAGGAAAGCATTTTCAGCTTTTTGAAAGCCCTTCAGCCAGGGTTTTCATAATAAGAAACACACTTGTATAAACACCGTTCCCTTATGCAGGCTACCAGTGAAGGTAAAAGCCTGCCACAAATGCTACAAAAAGGTATTCTGAAACCATTTTTGTGAGTGGTTCTAAATATTAGGACAAAACAGAAGAATTCTGCTGCTAGAAAAAGTCTTGACTCACCACCACAGAGCCTAATGCCTAAAACGAAAACCTTTTCCCATTCAAGGCATTTTTCAAAAGAGAAAATTAAAGTCATATCACGATCCAAATCCAAACTTTCCCAAAGTCAGAATTTAACATCTTTCTTCAGGTCCATTACACAGCACTAGCATGTGAAGGCAAGGTCTGGAAATCAGTCTGCAACTCACTGAAATAGAAGCCGTGAATATGGACAAAGTGGATCTGATGTTTCCATGCAAGCCTACCTCTAGTTGCCATCAGTACCAATTTTGCAAACCCATGTAATGGAGAGCTTGATTGTACCTCTCCAGAGCAATCGCTGCTAAGAGCAATTGACTGCATCTCACCATCTCCACATTGTCATATTTTGCTCTGATTTTCTGCAGCTGCTCTGTAAAAGGGTGTTTCAGTGTCAGGAACCTCTGAAAAGACTGGGCTGTGTGCTGTGCTTGCCAATTCTGTCTGACAGCTCCTGTTCACAGGTCTTCAAATAAACAATGCTCCGTATCTGTAATTCTTGACAGCCTGCTCTACTGTCTTGTAGAAAAAGTTAGTCTTTTTTTCTTTTGACTGCAAAAATAAAAACTATACCATAAACAAATAACTCCCTTCTGTATCCTGCTTCACATTATTCAACAGCGTCAGTCACATTTGTAGATGAGACGTTTTAAGCTAATCCAATTCTGTAGCACTGTATTTGTTTTCTTGAGCTGTAGCTTTCTCTGTGTGTCTAACTAAAAGGGATTTGGGAGGTCTCTGGGAAGCTTCGGTGTTCAGCATTACTAAATACGTAGTTTAGGTAAAAGCAACATTTTGTACTGTGTTGTTTCCCCTTTTCAACACATTTAAAGAGTGGGGGATTTGTTTTTGCTTTTTGGAAAGTGTTTCTTGAACGTTTATTCCATTACAACTATAATTCCTCTATAAGTATGTATTTAGGGGAACTTGGTGCCTGGCATCAGGTCAAGCAACAGGGAAGAGACTGATTTACTAGAAGTTTGAAAATCATCGTGACTTTGTACTTTCGTCTCATCAAGGCTTGTTTTCTTGCCTAATCCATTTTCGGTTGCTTGCACCATTTAACATGCGCAACTCGTAGAGTTTGTTGAGCACAACAGTAACACCAGGTCATAACCAGCATCCTGGATGGCTGCAATTTCTATTTCATCATTAATTCAGCAATTTTTTTTTTCTTTCCAATTTTACTATTAATAAACATGCTTAACTTTTATTTCAAAGTTAATTATGATCAGATGTTTGGCTTCAGTGTGAGCTTACCCTTGACTCTGGCCGTGTTGCCCCAGATGCCTTGGTATGATCTGCACCCAGGGACACTGATGGTGCAACACAGACAGGCACCACGCAAACTGTATTTCACCAAAGCCTGGAAGACCACTGAAAAGAGAAAGTCTGAGAAACACTTTAAAAAAAAAAACAAACTAGTCCTTAACATCATAATGACATATTAAAGGTTCTGAGCAGCTGGAGAACTATCCCAGATCTTATGGATGTTGCTTTCTAAGGAGACAGGGAAATATTCCTTAGATTTAGCTTCTGATAATCCCAGAGGTGATTTGTATTTCACTGGACAAACCACTTAGAACAAATTTCATGAGTTATTAGGCATGTTAAGATGCTGATAAGTGCCTAATGGGATTTTTTGAAGGAATCCAAGTGAGACAAAAATACATCCTGCCATGGTCTAATTTCCTTTTTTTTTTCCCCAGCATGGGGGGTGGGGGGCGTGTGTGTGTGATAATGGGAGTATGCATGGTACTCCTACCACACTTAATACCAGTTACCGAAAATTGTTGCTTCCATTGCTCTTAATTTTAATCTAGCCTTATATATTAGCTGAGTCGGTATTTTTTTAGTAGTGAGTCTGCATGGGAGATTTTTCATGCAATAACAATAATCAAATTACAGCTTTTTATAAAATAAATTAAGCTATAATGTATTTGTTCCTTACTCATGTTAGCTTCAGTCTCTATAGAAGTAAAAGAAATTCTTGACTTTGAAAGATAATCTCCAAAAAATAATTAAATGTCTTAATTAATTAATTAATTAAAAATTAATTAAATATCTGTCCTTAAATGTTTCATTTTGACCTTCTAGCTCTGATATCTGGCAATAAAGAATGTGTAATATGAACACAGCGTAAGCTTTCCCAGCCAAAAAAGAAATAACACGTGACTAATTAAGAAACACTAAAGATGATGTTAGTAACCCTTCAAAATTACAGTCCATTAATTTCAGTTATACGGTAGAACTACAGATTTCCATATTAATAATAAATGAAATCCTCATAATTAACATTATTTCAGTACAGGAGAATTTACAATATATCATGCGTGATTATATGTCTGATTAGTTCTGTGTGACATTAACAGTCCAGTGGATAATTTATGATTTTCCCTATCAAAAGCAAAACCAAACTAGTATATGCCATGAATTGTTGAAAGTAAACCCACGATCTGAATTTGAAACAATCTAAATTATTTATTGGGAATAATGAAAGCAGGAATTAAGGTTTTGACTGTTCCTGTACTAGCAGTTGAATTTCCTTTAGTTTGCCTCCATGTTCTTAAACCAAAGCTGGCTGGATCTCTCTCCGGACCCGATTTATTACTCCTAAATTCCTCCAGTTCTATGCCTATTCATTTTAATGCAGGGGAACGGCAAATCCTTTCTCTTATTTTTTTAAGAGTGTTTCTGTACTGCTGTCACCCACAAGATACCCAAATTCTTCAGTAGTATCAAAAATGTTAAAATAAAATTTTAATAAGTGCTTCCCCCAGGTGAGAGACATGTTGTCCCTCTTGTGCCAATTATTGCACGCTCTCAGCTCTCTCCTTTGACCATCTAACCAATTTTCTGTTGAGGACAGATCCTCTCTAAGTTGCTAGCACCAGTTCATTTTCATTTATGTTCATCACCATTAAAATGAAGGGAAAAAAAAGAAAAAAGAAAAGAAAAAAAAAAAGAGTTAAAAATATCATCTCTGCTCTAGATGTGGGCTTTAGCCTTGCAGCTCTTATTAGAGTTAATAGGATTTTAGCCTTCCTGTACTGGAGGCCCAAATAGCAGCATTTATGCAGGCATTTAAAAACATTAATTAACAAAGCAAGCATTATTTCTTTTGGAAAGGTAAAAATAAAGCTTTTCTATTACTGATCACATCTCAATATCTGCCAGAATCCCCCAGCAGTGTAGAAGGAAGGTGGCAGGAAAACTGAGGGTACATCACGTTGTCTTCTGGACCTGCACTCTTTGCTCTCCTGCAACAGCCAACCTACACCTGTATGTTTCAAAGGGTAACACCAGCGTTTATCTTGAACTTTTATAAACTGCATCTGTCAAAAATGCCTATGGAAAGCACCGCATGAGTTTCACATTTGTATTCTCTTATCAGAAACAAGACCCAAGAGATGACATTGATTTTGTTAAAGACAAAATAAGGTGTTACCACTTTTTAGTAAACAGCATATTCTGATGTTTTCTTTCTGACTCATCAGCCAGACCACAAAACAAACAAACAAACAAACAAACAAACAAAAAGACATAGAGACAATAATTCCACTTAACCGTTGTCCAAAATTTTGGACAGATATCTTTATTTTTTGATGAGAAGTGGTCAAAAAGACAGTAAATTTATGTTTAAAATACCACACGCCGCTCCTCTGCTCACAAGAGACTTCAGTAAGGTGACCTGTGCCAGGTCTTTAAGACATAAAGGGCTGAGATTTATCTTTTGTGATTTGCCAGTTGGTGATAAAATGATTTTACAGGGAAGAGTCACCATGGTGGGAGACTGAAAGGAAAGACAAAGGACAGCAGCAGGCTTGCTCTCAGACAGTTCTTTCATTTCAGACTTCCCAATTCCTGGTGTAATGTTTTTGGCAATTACACAAATTATTAGCAATCTCACAAAGGTAATGGATACATCACGTGGCCGTTGACTTCAATGTTGGCCAACATTCTGATAATTAAAAAACAAAATAAAATAAAAATCAGTGCTGCAGTGCCTCCCATGTCATTTAATGGCACAGCTACTGGTTATCTGGTTCATGTTTGCTTTTGGATTTTGAGGACCTTACTAAAACAGGACTGAACTCTACTGTGCAAGAAGCTCTTCAGTTCCACAATTTTTGAATCTTTAGTCATTACGGAGTAACTGTAAAAACAAAAAAGTTAAAAAAAAATTAATTACCAGAGATTCAGACTTTCACTGTGTTGCTCAAGCCAGAAGAAAACATGACTTTTCTGAGACAGGGAGAGTTTTCTAATGCGTCAAACAGAAGGAAAACCTCAGCTGCTGTGTGGACATATGGTCCAGTGCAAGAATGCAACACAGGCACTTGCACCGTGGTGAAATTTTAAACCAGCTCAAGCTAATGGTGCTGCTGGAAGAGGCACCACCTGGCCTCTCCATTCCCAGACACTCGTTCCTTCTCCTTAGATCCCCCCTTCTTCCAGTGCGAATCCCATAGTTCACTATCTCAGGGAACAGACCTAAGTTAAACTTTAATTGGAAATATTTACTTCTGATTTAATTAACAAAGTCCCTAGCAGCTTTGTGAACCTCTGTAGTGATTGCTGCTGCTGCTCCAGAACTTGAATTTATGGGTTAGATGCAGGCTGCAGACTCACACCGACACTGTCTGGCCAAAGTTAACATTATTAGTTAAGTTATTAGAACCAGGACATTATGTAATATTTGAACCAGATCTTATGAAAGTCCTAAAGGAAGGTGAAATACTTTCTCCTACTGGCATTTGTTGAACAGTTTCTGCCAAGAACCCTTGCCACAGCTTAAGCCTTTGTTGTATCTCTAGCAGCCCATAAGCAAGAAAATAACGAATCAGGAGTGCTTTGGATCCGTCCTACTCCCCCCAAAAAAGAGCTAATAGAAAAATTGGCTTAAAAGCCAGAACAAAAAGTAGAAAACCACATCTTGTAAGACTTGGAATAAAAAGCTGCAACATGGTGAAACACATCTGGAGCCTGCTCATGAGTACTGAGGCACTACACAGACAAGGGAAAAAAACGATGGTCCCCGATCCGATCCCCCGAGCTTTCTCTTTAAGCATAGAAACAGAAACAACAACCAGATGGAGAGAGCACAAGACAGCAGTGCATTAATTAAGATTACAGCAGTAAGCAGAGCGCATTGCACACCGGCTGTCTCACCGTTTGCAAGCACTGTGGATCGCAGCTGCTGACCAGCTCATTCTTATTTGACTTCTCCATTAGGAGCAGTGGAAGGAGGAACTATTTTTTACCTCTTAAGAAACAAAATGAAAACCTGCCCTCTCAGTTCTTCTTTAAAGTCATTCTCCTTTGTTCATCTACATTTTCCCCCCCAATCTTTCTATGTTTAGAAATAACAATTATTTTTTAACTACATGTCTAAAGAAACCCTTTAAAACCAGATATACATCATCATCAAAATGTGGAATGGATGACGTCTGAACCTTCAGCAAAATTATTTTCTATGAAATCAAATTCTGCTGTTGATCCCTTTGAACTTTTTAGTGTGTTCACCACATGCGGAGCCACACCCAGGCTATAGCAGAAGGGTACATCAGAGGAAATATTTGAAACTGCCCAAAGACATCCTGTTTTCCTATTATTTTTTATCCACTAGCATTTTGCACATTCCTTCTGTATGTTTCAGGCTGAAGGGCTTTAAACACCTTTAAAGAGGTTTTGCAATGCTCTATGAATATAACAGTGACATAACGAAGATCTTGTAATTCCCTTTATGTAATTGGTACCATGCAAACAAGAGGAATCAGACTTCAGTACAAAATCTTTGAATATGACTGGGGGGTTCTTTCTTCCTTACAGGTGCAGGCATTTCTACTCAGACTTCTCTCTGCACCCATTAAGCTTCAGATCAAACTCTAATCAGACTAGCCAGTAGATATTAAATGAGATCATTCAGCTTTAGAGCTTGTACCTAATTAGACCACTGGATACTCAGAAAACATCCACATTGCATTCTCTTTCTCTCTCAAAGAGAGCTCCAGAGCAGCTGAAGACCTACCAAACTCCAGAGCTTTATTTATTGAGATACTATAAAAACTGTATGGAGAAACTACACACTTTGTATTTTTGCTCATTGTTGTCCTAAAGCCTAACGTCACTCCTTATGAAGAAAATGTATCAGAAATTGTTCTTAAGGATATACTGAACTGTTGTCCTCCCAGAGGAAGGAGATAGAACCACAGGCAGAATTTTTCCATAAGTTGGAATATTGGGAACATGAAATATAGTAAAACCTTTTTAAAAACAACCAGCACATGTGCAGTCTGTGCTTCAAGTAACATTCAAGCAATAATCATTACAGAATGGTTCTACCAGACCAGCAAAGCATCTACAAGGTCTGAAACTGCAAACTCATGAGAAAAAAATCTTAACCTAAAGTGTACACATTTCTCCACTTTCAAGTCAGCAGGAAGAACAAGAACTAATTTATGTTTACAATCACTCAGTTTGATTAAAAAGTCATACTTCAACAGCTCTAAAGATGCATTTTCTGAACATCCTCCTTTCCATTCAATTAATTCCAAATGATATTTGCCCAGAAAATGTAGAGCATGTTTAATAGCAATAGAGATAATGCTAAAGCAAGCAATCCCTGGTTAAAGCTTGGACTCACTTCTGTCAGCATTCTTGCAAGAACATTACACCTTGGTTTCCTCATTAATACTGTTCTACATTAGCCTAATGTAAAACTAAGTAATGTGTCAGGCAGCAGAAATGAGCATGCAAACATAAAGCATTTTACATATGGTAGATTTCAAATGACCTTCTCCATTTTACTTACCATAAAATCAGTGATTTTCAGGGCTGCAACTGAGACTCCGCTATGTTCTTAAACGGTGAGCATCATTTGGAAAAAATGACTGTTACGAGAGTCTGAATATCTGAATACATTAGGGATAGGGACTGGGACTAAGATTTAGGACACTGGTTCTATTTTTACTTGTGCCAGTGACTTATTCTGTGGGTAAATCACATCAAATTGGACACGACTGACATAATTTGAAATGTTGCAGCTAATCCTAAGAGAACAGGTATGGATCTCTCTTTCGTATTAGTTTCCTAGGCTGCCAAAATACAGCAAATTATACTCAGACTTTTTTGCCTTAAAAAGTAAAGAAGCAAAAAAAAAATTAGGGAGTTCTATATGAAGTTACCGAGACTGGGCATTCGCAGCAAGTACAAGAGTCAGCACCTGACTGTGTCGGATTGTCTCCCCACTAAGCAGGTATATTCTGTGCCTTGTGTCTCTCTAACACAGAAGTGAGGCAGGCTGGAAGGGACTTCAAGGGGTAATTTTGATCCATTTTCCCATATTTTCCCTGTGATATTCTGATGGTCATGAGACAATCTTAGAACTGTACTTATCTGCTCACCCAGAGGTACTTAGATCTGGGGAGCATCTTCTATGAGCACTTCCCAGGTCAGCATTCATTGCTGGGGAGCCCTCAGGGTAAGAACTCACTGAGGGAGAATCTGTGAATGCACTTCAGAAGGAAAATGCAGAGAGGAAAAGGGTGTCTGAAGCTGCTGAGAACAGTTCCACCACCTCTCAACAAGGCAGGAGACAAGCAGATAGCTTAGCCTGTAGAGTGGCTCTTAACATCTATTAATTCCAGTGCTTCACCGTTCTTCCCCTTAGAAAGGATTTCTTGACATCCTGCAGAGTATCGATCGCCTTTCCAATATTTCCAGAGTTTAGCTAAAAATGGAGCACTATAAAAAATACCCATGAGTTTAACCGAAAACACTTGCACCTTGGAGCCTTTTTCCTGGGTAAGGCTCCTACTGCCCACATGTGCAGCTTCCGAGTCTCATACAAGGATGCTAAAAATGATGTGGATAATTAACCAGTGCAACCGAGCATTTAATACCACACCTGTAAAGTTTGTAAGCCATGAAAATTTATGGTTTAATAATGTAATATGGGTTCAATTTAATGTGCAAAATACAGCACTGCAACGGAAACAACTGTAAATTTTCATAGCTAACAAACTTTGCAAGTGTGGTATTTCATGCTTAGTCACCCCATTTAATTATTTCTGGTTGTTGACAGCCCAATAGAAGATCATGAAACAGACCATCTTTGAAAAATAAACTATTTTACTTAAAATTACAAATATGTAATCTTAAGTTGTCCTCTTACAGCTAGAACTGTATTTTAGGTGTATTACAGAGAAATCCTAGTAGAATCAAAATAAATTGCTTTCAGATTTTGCATGAACAGAAAGCACAAATTCATGTTTGGCAGGAGGACTGAGAAAGAGGGAAAACAATACTCAAATTCAATGTTCAGCCCACTTTGTATGATTCTAGATCATAAATCATTGTATCTACCTGCTTCACCTTGTTAAACCTTTTTTCCCTCTATAATGTTGGTGAAACCTCTCATTTTGATGTAGGCTGCCCAGGGGTTTAGCTCTAGCCTGTGCTCTGATATAGCCCAACCACACCAAGTGTGCTATAAAATGGGATATATGTGAAAAATCGTCATCGATTCAAAGGCCATCAAAATCAATAGAAGTTTTCCCGTTGGTTTGAATCATTTTCTGATCAGGCCTTACTATTTTCAGGAGCAGAAGCTTGTTTCTTCCACAGTGAAAACATTTTCCAAGAGCAATTTTTCATCTCTGCGTGCAAGGAGTGGTGGGTCTGGAGTCTGAACTTTGATACCTGCTCCGACAGAAGAGCAAGCTGTGCCAACACCTTCCATTTACAAATCACTGTCAAGATGTCAAACCAATCAGGAATTCAAAGTACCTAAGACCTTTTAAATGCTGCCAGTGTTCTGTCATGAAATATATTTAAATATTATGAAGCTTTCAGATTCAATGTCATTTCTTACAGTGAAGTGTTATAAGGAATTTTTAATTAGTGTATTCTAATATTTTTCATTGACCAAAACTATAAAACCCACCATCCTTTAAGCCAAATTCTGTCTCATTCAGATTCCAGTTAGACAAGAAACACTTTTACCACGGTGAGCATGACGCTTTGCAGGTAACACTTGATACCCAGGTTGTCCCTCATGGACTAAAAGGCTAACTAGCATTCTCAAACAGGTCTTTAAATTAGAGAAGAGAGTATTGGTATGTTACAAAAAAATTATCTAACAGTATATCCAAGGATAAATAAAGTTGTGAGGAAATCCATACAGCCCTGGTAAAGCGAGTTTTGGAGTGATCCAACCAGAGACTATGTAGAGCTGCTGTACCCCTGCATTGCCTAAAGCTCTGAGGGATTCAGAACCTGATAGAGTGACCAAACCCACCCAGCAATGAGCAAACTTCCTTGTCCTCCTTCATCCCTGTACATTCTCTCTTTCACTGCCAGAAGAATGCTGGCTGCTGCGGGAGCTACTCTACCTCAGCCCTACAGTGCCGAAGCCCTTCCTTAGGTTGCAGGAGTCCCTCCAACCCACCGGCTCGTCTCATCACAGCAGAGGACATAGGCACATCTTTCATGCAAAAGTCCCCTGCCTTGCTTGAGTGACAGCTTCAGAACAGGTACCAAAAGCTTCACATGTTCTTCAAAGCTCATACAGAAACAAAAACACCAGAAAGTTTTCTAACAAAAGGAAGAGGTTTCTACACACTGAAAAGATTTGATTATCGAACCTTCACAGAGCAGATGGAGAAGGGACCTACAGTTAGGAGGAATCGATGCTGTGCCCTCCAAGTGTGAAGGAGATGTGCTGAACCTGGGACGGTGAGATGCAGCGAGGGCACTCAGGTATGCATGACGGAGAAATACAGGAAAAGGGAATTTAGATGATGCGATGCTGGTGGCAGGGAAGTATTCCTTAGGTTTGGTAAAATGTCAGCAAAACATCAGATTGCAGAGAGGCTGCACAGAGGGATACACCTGTTAAACAACATGTAAAATGTATTGCTTCCACCAACACCAATTTTATCAAAATAGAATTAATGCCAAATCCTGTTACAAGTAGATATGGTCAGCAACTAGAACATATTGTTGTCTGTGGACAATGAACCTTTGGATAATCTAAGCAAATCTTATTTTAATACACCTATATTGTAGACAAAACTGAAGTCCTAACTTGAATTTTACTTTCAGCTAGGCTGCTCCCATAAGCTTCAGCATTTGAACAGATATTAGTCTGAGTAACAGCTAAGCAAATGCCAGCAGGAGCTAAGGAAATAGAAATAAAACAAACTGCCATACTACAGTCAAGGTGAATGTTTCCCCCTTGTAGCTGCCCACTGCAGTCTCCATGTCTAAAATACTATATAGCATCAGCCACTGTATTTGCTGCCACATTCAGCTCCAATGGTAATTACATTTTGGGGTTTTGATGATATAGTGCGATCTCATGATGTACAGGATTATAAATTAAACAACTTGTAGCAAAGCACTTTGGTAAGTGCTTAACTTTCAAACATGGAAGTTGTTTTCACTGGGACGTTGGGCTGGAGTTCGCAGTTGTCTATAACGCTTGGATATGCAGGTGGATATAGCTCTGCAAGGGCTTGCAAAATCTAGACATAAATAACTAGTCCAGTACTTCAAGGATGAAGTATTAGCACCACTGAAGTCACTGGGAATCTTGCAATTGGTTGTACTCAGACCAAGATTCCACCCTAACTCTTCTGCAACTTTTGAAGTTATCATAAATAAGGGCATTATCTGATATTACCAAAAGAGATTACCAGTCACCAAATCATCATCTATGTCAATGAAATCTTTTCCCCTGGAAATTTCTCTACCAATTCCACAACAATAAACCTTGTATACGTAAGAAAAGCGGCACCTTCTCCAGCAGAACTGTTCTAATGCCTCATCACAAATTCAGAGAAACAAAGAACGTGTGAAGTATCTGCTCAGCGATCTGGCTGATGTCGTTTTTCTGGGTTATGTCAGAGGTCAGCAGTTCACAGGCTCACTTACATTCAAAGATATTTCTGAGGATTGAATTTTTTTTTAAAAAAAAAAGAAAATAGCAAAAGCTATAATTTTTTCATTGTTCTCATTCCTTCTCACTCTGAACTTTTGAACTACAGTAATTAGAAATTTTGTATGATTATTATCGGGTTAATATGTGTTGATTTCTGAAAAGTTACAGTAACGAGCTAACAAGCGTAGCGCGCTGATCTAGTGGTTCACGCCAGCATTAAACCAAGGTCTCCCAGCACCCGTTGCTCTGTAATTCCATCAGGCACCAAGCCTGGCAGTGCTTCTACTATCCTGGCCGGGGAAAGAAAAGCTAGTCTCATTGCCACAGCTATTTTAGTTAGTTCTAGGACTGTAGAGAAATATTTTCTTTCTCTGGTTTGTTAAAGACTTCTCTCGCTGCTCTGAAAGACATCTCCAAGCAGACATGCCAGGGTAAGGGAATTACATTGTTCACTCTTGTCCAGGTATTAAAGGGTAGATTAATTTATTTATTTTTTTTAATCCATCAAAACATTCAGTTCTCCAAAATTGCATGAGATAAAATAAGCCATCCAATTTATTTTTATTTCTTGAATCACAGGTTGGAAGCTTTCTTTCAGTTAAAACTTCCATCACCTCTTCCTGGATAGACCTCCTGCTGTCTGTGTAGCTTTGTTCTTACTATGGATTTTCTCCAGAATAAAAATACTGGCATTATTTACAAAAATGCAAACTTTTTTTTTTGAAAATGCAGTATTTTTAAAGTAGATTTTGCCTCTACCACCAAAGTAGCAGCAGGAAGAGCTTACTTGAGCCAGCCACAATAATTTTTTTCTACTGGACAGAAAACTTTTTTCGCTGAGCATTAGTGGGAGCAGTTTTATTAAAAAAAAAAAAAAATCGCTGAGAGGCAGTTCGCACTTTCTGGAAATATTTCTAAGTTTGCACTTCTCAGCTGTATTGCAATGAAACAGTTTGACATGACAATTTGATATAAAAAAAAAGTGGTAAGCACTCAATGCAGTAATTGGGGAAGCAATTGTTTCCAATATCTTTGCATTAGATTATTACCTCTTCTCTGTTGCTCAACTTTATCTGATCCCTTAATACAGACACAGGCTGCTCATCTTACTTTTAGACAGACTTTCCAAAATGCCAAGCCGCTTCATTTTAATAAACGCTTAATAAAAAGAAGCCCATCAGAGCTTTTCTAGTATCTTAAGGCGTATAACAAAGAAACGCAGGATAACTACTTCAACACAGCTGCCAAGATCTAAACTGGATATTGTAATCATTAGGTTATTCACTTAGCTCCAGATGAGCTCTATTGCTGAACGTCATTTCAGGATTCCAAAAATGTTTCCGAAGAAGAGCTTCCACTGCTGCACTAGAGAGTATGGGGTTTTATTTCTCCTTCAATAAATTATTATTTTCTATGACAAATATCAAAATAAAATACGTTTCAACAAAAAGTCAGTGATTGATTTTACAAGCTGTGCCTAAAGCACTGAACTGCACTCAGTGATGTTATTAGTGGAGATACTGGGGAATCATTTTTTATATGATGTGATCATGTCTATGGCCTTCCTGCATTATTTTAATATCAAACACATCCTGAAAAACAAGGCCCTGGAGAGTCTAATTATAAATGAATCCAGCTTCCACAAGTGATCCTCTATGCCCTGTATAAATAAACAGGGAGCTGCCTTTCTGCGGTAGCAGAGTTCACAACCTGAGGATGACACTTTCTGCTAATGAAAGTGAATATGCTGGCTGTAAGCCTTCCTCCACCACGCCAACAGAGACATAATAAGGCACAAGGAAAGCCTGCGCTCATTTGCAAGATGCCACAGGCATTTCCAGCCAGGCTAAGGAGCCTATCGTCAATAAAAATGCTCGCTGGGACCACCTATTTCCAGTTTTCTGTGGACGGGCATTTGTGTGTACCCTTCATGCCTCTTCCTAGGGTTTGCAAAGAAGATTG